>NC_072428.2:59330000-59955000 GCF_028878055.3 Symphalangus syndactylus
TCTCGCTCTGTCGCCCAGGCTGGAGTGCAGTGGCACAATCTCGGCTCACTGCAAGCTCCACCTCCCAGGTTCACGCCATTCTCCTGCCTCAGCCTCTCCGAGTAGCTGGGACTACAGGTGCCCGCCACCACGCCCGGCTAATTTTTTTGTATTTTTAGTAGAGACGGGGTTTCACCGTGGTCTCGATCTCCTGACCTCGTGATCCGCCCGCCTTGGCCTCCGAAAGTGCTGGGATTACAAGCCACCACGCCTGGCCCAGAAACTTTTTATCTTGATTTGATCCCATTTGTCAAGTTTTGCTTTGGTTACCTGGGCTTTTGAGGTCTGTGATGGTTAATACTGAGTTTCAACTTGATCGGATTGAAGGATACAAAGTACTGATCCAGAATGTGTCTGTAAGGGTGTTGCCAAAGGATATTAACGTTTGAATCAGTGGGCTGGGAAAGGCAGACCCACCCTTAATCTGGGTGGGCACCATCTAATCAGCTGCCAGTGAGACTAGAATATAAGCAGGCAGAAAAATGGGAGAGAGACTGGCCTAGCCTCCCAGCCTACGTCTTTCTCTTGTGCTGCACGCTTCCTGCCCTTGAACATCAGACTCCGAGGTCTTTAGATTTGGAACTTGGACTAGCTCTCCTTGCTCTTCAGCCTGCAGACAGCCTATTGTGGGACCTTGTGATCATGTGAGTTAATACTTAATAAAATCCCCTTTATATATATATCGATTCCATTAGTTGTGTCCCTCTAGAGAACTCTGACTAAGACAGATTTTGGTACCAGGAGTGGTTCTATGGGAACAGAATATTAAGGATGGAGTTCTTTCATTGGTTTTGGGGTTTCTGGAGTTGGCTGCTTAATATAATTAGACCCCAAATGCTAAGGACTCTACCTCTAATAGTATGGAGAACACTGATAGTCCTTGGCATAAACTATTTAGAGTTATACAAAATAAATGCATTTGACACTCCTGATTCACCACTCATGAGAGGCAAAGAGTTTAGTGACTCTATACTTAATACATTTGACCATATGTGGAGAACCAAGGAACATAACAAAGCTGGTTGGTTGCTCCTAATTTCAGTGGACAAAGTGATGAAAGAAAATGATGAACTCAGCGATTCTGTCTCCTGGCTTCAGCAGCAGATACTGAGCCTCAAATCTGCTAAGATTGCCCTGAATAAGAGCCTTATCTCCTGTAAAGTAAGAGCTGAAATTGTGGAAAAACAGACACAAGCTCTTGTCATGCAAGGGGCTGACCTGTAAGGAAAGGTGCATGGACAGCCTTACCAGGTGTCTACTGTTAAAATGAGGGCATTAATTGGAAAAGAATGGGACCCCGCAACTTGGAATGGGTGTGGGTGGGAGGACCCTGATGAAACTGGGAACACTGAGTTTGTAAACTCTGATGGACCTTTTTTGCCAGAAGAAACAGCTCCCCCACCCCCAGCAGTGGCAACATCCCCTCCCCAACCCATGCTGCCATCAGTCTTTCCACTTTTGTCTGAGGAGATAAACCCTGCACTGCCTGAGGCAACATTGATGGCCTCCTGTGGCAATTGCCAGGCAAGATAATGCTGATTCTCCTCAGAAGCCACCCCCAACAACCTGTTTGCTTCTAGACCTATAACTAAAGTCCCAGTGGGCCCCTAGAGGCGAGGTTGAGTATGTGACCCATGAGGAAGTACACTTGAAAAGAACTGCTTGAGTTTTCTAATTTATATAAACAGAAATCTGGGCAACAGGCATGGGAATGGAGATTAAGGGTGTGGGATAATGGTGGAAGGAACATAGAGGTAGATCAGGCTGAAAGTATTGATTTGGTCCCACTAAATAGGGATTCTGCATTTAATGTTGCAGCTTGGGGAGTTAGAAAAGGTTCTAATAGTTTGTTTGCTTGGTTAGCTGAAACACGGATTAAAAGATGGCCCACTATGAGTGAGTTGAAAATGCCTGACCTCCCTTGGTTTAATGTAGAGGAAGGGATCCAAAGGCTTAGGGAGATTGGGATGTTAAGTGGATTAGTCACTTTTGACCTACTCATCTCAACTGGGAGAGGCCAGAAGTTATACACTTGATTAATGCCTTGTGAAATCGATCTGTGAGGGCAGCACCTGCATCTTTGAAGATCCCTGTAATTGCTCTTCTCTGTCTGTCAGATCTAACAGTAGGGACCACAGTCACTCAACTACAAAATTTAAATACGATGGGAATAATTGGATCCCAAGGTTGCAGGGGCCAAGAGATGGCACTCAACCATCAAAGGCAAGATGGGCATAGCTGTCATAATGGACAGCAGAGGCAAAGTAGCAATCAGAATAGTCAGACTTGTGTAGGGCTCTCACATTGGCTAATTAATCATGGTATTACTAGAGGTGAAATTAATAGGAAGCCTACCGTATTCTGACTTAATTTATGCAAGCATAAAATTTCGAGGTCGAATGGCCAAAAGACTAATTTGAATTATAAAAACAGAATCATGGATCCTCAACCAATTTCCAGACTTAACCCATTTTACAGACCCAGAACCCCTTGAATGAGGGGGAGGCTGGGTCCCCTCGAGGAAGGACCCACTACATTACCAACAATTAATCTGGTGAATTCTTCTTCTATCCTTCCCCAAGGAGACCTCTGGCCTTTTACCAGGGTAACTGTGCACTGGGGAAAGGGAAATGATCAGACATTTCAGGGACTTCTGGATATTGGCTCTGAGCTGATGTTGATTCTGGGGGCCCCAAAATGTCATTGTTGTCTTCCAGTTAAAGTAGGGGCTTATGGAGGTCAGGTAATTCATGGAGTTTTAGCTCAGGTCCAACTTACAGCGGGTCCAGTGGGTCTCTGGACTCATCCTGTGGTCATTTTCCCAGGGCCAGAATGCATAATTGGCATAGACATACTTAGCAGCTAGCAGAACCCCCACAATGGCTCTCTGACTGGTAGGGTGAGGGCTGTTATGGTGAGAAAGGCCAAATGGAAGCCATTAGAGCTGCCTCTATCTAGAAAAATAGTAAATCAAAAACAGTATCACATCCCTGGAGGGATTGCAGAGATTAGTGACACCATGAAGAACTTGAAAGACACGTGAGTGGTGATTCCCACCACATCCCCATTCAACTCTCCCATTTGGCCTGTGCAGAAGACAGATGGATCTTGGAGAATGACAGTGGATTATTATAAGTTTAACGAAGTGGTGATCCAATTGCAGCTGCTGCACCAGATGTAGTTTCATTGCTTGAGCAAATTAACACATCTCCTGGTACCTGGTGTGCAGCCATTGACTTGGCAAATACCTTTTCCCCCATGCCTATCCATAAGGCTCACCAGAAGCAATTTGCCTTCAGCTGGCAAGGCCAGCAATATACCTTTACTGTCCTACCTCAGTGGTATATCAACTCTCCAGTTTGTGTCATAATCTTATTTGGAGAGACCATGATCACTTTTCGCTTCCACAAAATATCACACTGGTCCATTACATTGATGACATTATGCTGATTAGATCTGGTGAGAAAGAAATAGCAAACACAGTGGACTTATTTGTGAGACATTTGCATGCCAGAGGATGGGAAATAAATCCGAGTAAAATTCAGGGACCTTCTACCTTAGTAAAATTTCTAGGGGTCCAGTGGTATGGGGCCTGTCAAGATATTCCAAGGTTAAGATGCTGCACTTGGCCCCTCCTGCAACCGAGAAAGAAGCACAATGCCTAGTGGTCCTATTTGGATCTTGGAGGCAACACATTCCTCATTTGGGTGTTATTCTGGCCCATTTATTGAGTTTCCAGTTTTGATTGGGGTCCAGAGCAAGAGAAGGCTCTGCAACAGGTCCAGGCTGCTGTGCAAGCTGCTCTGCCACTTGGGCCATATGACCTAGCAGATCCAGTGCTTGAGGTGTCAGTGGGAGATAGGGATGCTGTTTGGAGCCTTTGGCAGGCCCTCATAGGTGAATCACAGTAGACGCCTCTAGGATTTTGGAACAAGTCCCAGCCATCTTCTGCAGATAAGTACTCTCCTTTTGAGAGACAGCTCTTGGCCTGTTACTGGGCTTTGGTGGAAACTGAATGTTTGATTATGGGTTATCAAGTCACCATGTGATCTGAACTGTCTATCATGAACTGGGTGCTTTCTCACTCATCTAGCCACAAAGTGGGTCATGAGCAGCAGCATTCTATCATCAAATGGAAGTGGTATATATGTGACTGGGCTCGAGCAGGTCCTGAAGGCACAAGTAAGTTACATGAAGAAGTGGCTCAAATGCCCATGGTCTTCACTCCTGCCACCCTGCCTTCTCTCCCCTAGCCTGCACAGATGGCCTCATGGGGAGTTCCCTATGATCAGTTGACAGAGAAAGAGAAGACTGGGGCCTGGTTCACAGATGGTTCTGCATGATATGCAGGCACCACCTGAAAGTGGACAGCTGCAGTGCTACAGCCCCTTTCTAGGACATCTCTGAATTACAGTAGTGAAGGGAAATCTTCCCAGTGGGCAGAACTTCGAGTGGTGCACCTGGTTGTGCACTTTGCATAGAGGGAGAAATGGCCAGATGTGTGATTATATACTGATTCATGGGCTGTAGCCAATAGTTTGGCTGGATGGTCAGGGACTTGGAAAAACCCACAATTGGAAAATTGGTGACAAAGAAATCTGGGGAAGAGGTATGTGGATGGACCTGAATCATCAAAAACTGAAGATATTTGTATCCCATGTGAGTGCTCACCAGAGGGTGACCTCAGCAGAGGAGAATTTTAATAATCAAGTGGATAGAATGACCCATTCTGTGGACATCACTTAGCCTCTTTCCCCGGCCACCCCTGTCATCGCCCACTGGGCCCATGAACAATGTGGCCATGGTGGCAGGGATGGAGATTACACACAGGCTCAGCAACATGGGCATCCACTCACACAGCCTGATCTGGCTATAGCCACTGCTGCGTGCCCAATTTGCCAGCAGCAGAGACCAACACTGAGCCCTCGATGTGGCACCATTCCTTGGGTGAACAGCCAGCTATCTGGTGGCAGGTTGATTATATTGGACCTCTTCCATCATGGAAGGGGCAGAGGTTTGTCCTCACTGGAATAGACACTTATTCTGGATATGAGTTTGCCTAGCCTGCATGCAATGCTTCTGCCAAGCCTACCATCCATAGACTAACAGAATGCCTTATCCACCGTCATGGTATTCCACACAGTATTGCCTCTGACCAAGGCGCTCACTTTATGGCTAAAGAAGTGTGGCAGTCAGCTCATGCTCATGGAATTCACTGGTCTTACCATGTTCCCCACCATCCTGAAGCAGCTGGATTGATAGAATGGTGGAATGGCCTTTTGAAGTCACAATTACAATGCCAACTTGGTGACAATACTTTGCTGGGCTGGGGCAAAGTTCTCCAGAAGTCCATGTATGCCCTGAATCAGCATCCAATATATGGTACTGCTTCTCCCATAGCCAGGATTCACGGGTCCTGGAATCAAGGGGTGGAAGTGGCACCACTGACCATCACTCCTAGTGATCCACAAGCAACATTTTTGGTTCCTGTTCCCATAACATTATGTTCTGCTGGCTTAGAGGTCTTAGTTTCAGAGGGAGGAACACTGACGCCAGGAGATACAGCAATGATTCCATTAAATTGGAAGTTAAGATTGCCACCTGGACACTTTGGGCTCCTCTTACCTTCAAGTCAACAGGCTAATAAGGGAGTTACAGTGTTGGCTGTGGTGACTGACCCAGACTATCAAGATGAAATCAGTCTACTACCCCACAATGGAGGTAAGGAAGAGTATGCATGGAATACAGGAGATCCATTAGGGCATCTTAGTATTAACATTCCCTGTAATTATGGTCAATGGGAAACAACAGCAGCCCAATTCAGGCAGGACTACAAATGGCCCAGACCCTTCAGTAATGAAGTTTTGGGTCACTCCACCAGGAAAAAACCACGACCTGCTGAGGTGCTTGCTGAAGGCAAAGGGAATACAAAATGGTTAGTAGAAGAAGGTAGTCATCAATACCAGCTATGACCACATGATCAGCTGAAGAAATGAGAACTGTAATTGTCATGAGTATTTCCTCCTTCTTTTGTTGAAAACATGCTTATGCATGTATACACTTGTACTAAGAAAATATCTTCATTTTATTTCCTTTCTCCTTTATTATATGACATAAGATTTATTGACCTCACATGAACATTTAAGTATTGTTAACTTTATGTAATAGTATTTGTCTTGGGGACTGGTGCATTTCCAGTTATACAAAGGATAGTTATATTATGTTAGAAGCAATTATGACCTTATTGTTGTTTTTATTTGAAGATTATATACGACCTCAGGAGATGTGTATGGGTCCGAGTTGACAAGGAGTGGACTTGTGATGGTTAATACTGAGTGTCAACTTGATTGGATTGAAGGATACAAAGTATTAACCCCAGGTGTGTGTGTGTGAGCGTGTTGCCAAAGGAGATTCACATTTGAGCCGGTTGGCTAGGAAAGGCAGACCTACCCTTATTCTGGGTGGGCACAATCTAAGCAGTTGCCAGCATGGCTAGAATATAAGCAGGCAGAAAAACGTGAAAAGAGAAACTGGTCTAGTCTCCCAGCCTACATCTTTCTCCCATGCTGGATGCTTGCCGCCCTCGAACATCGGATTCCAAGTTCTTCAGTTTGGGAACTCGGACTGGCTCTCCTTGCTCGTCAGCCTGCAGATAGCCTATTGTGGGACCATGTGATTGTGTGAGCTAATGCTTAATAAATTCCCCTTTATATATTTATCTATTCCATTAGTTCTGTCCCCTAGAGAACCCTAATACAAGGTCCTGCTCAAGAAATCTTTGCCCAGACAATGTACTGAAGTATTTCCTCAATGTTTTCTTCTAGCAGTTTCATAGTTTCAGGTCTTACATTTAAGTCTTTAATCCATTTCGGCTTGAGTTTTGCATATAGTAAAAGATAGGGGTCTAGTTTCATTCTTCTGCTCATGGATATCCACTTTTCCCAGCACCATTTACTGAAGAGGGTATTCTTTCTCCAATGTATGTTCTTGGCATCTTTGTCAAAAATGAGTTGGCTATAAATACATAGATTTATTTCTGCATTCTCTATTTTGTTCCCTTGGTCTGTGTGTATGATTTTATGACAGTACCATGTGGTTTTGGTTACTACAGCATTGTAGTATATTTTGCAGTTAGGTAATGTGATGCACCCAGTTTTGTTTTGTTGCTCAAGATAGCTTTGGCTATCTGGGGTCTTTTGTGATCCATACAAATTTTAGAATTTTTTTTTTCTGTTTCTGTGAAGAGTGTCATTGGTATTTTGATATGGATTGCATTGAATCTGTAAATCGCTTTGGGTAGAACAGACATTTTAATAATATTAATTCTTCCAACCCATGAATATGGGATATCCTTCCATTTCTTTTGTACATTCTTTTCAATTTCTTTCATCAGTGTTTTATAGTTTTCACTGTAGAAATCTTTCACTTCTCTGCTGAGTTTATTCCTAGGGTTTTTTTGGTAAGTATTTTAAATGGGATTGCTTTCTTGATTTCTTTTTTAGATTGTTTCCAGTTGGTATATAGAAATGCTATTGATTTTTGCATTTTGATTTTGTATCCTGCAACTTTATTGAATTCCTTTGTCTCAGTTGAAACTGTTTTTTGGTGGAAACTTTCATTTTTTCTTTTTCTTTCTTTTTTTTGTTCTTGAGACAGGTTCTCGCTCTGTTACCTAGGCTGGAGTGCAGGGGCATGATCTCAGCTCACTGCAGCCTCCGCCTCCCAGGTTCAAGCAATTCTCCTACCCCAGCCTCCTGAGTAGCTGGGATTGCAAGTGCACCACCACACCCAGCTAATTTTTGTATTTTTAGTAGAAATGGGGTTTCACCATGTTGGCCAGGCTGATCTTGAACTCCTGACCTCAGGTGATCCACTCTCCTTAGCCTCCCAAACTGCTGAGATTACAGGCGTGAGCCATCACACCTGGGCAACTTTTGCTTTTTCTAAATATAAGATCATATCATCTGATACGATCAAACAAGGACAACTGAACTTTTTCCTTTACAATTTAGATGCCCTTTCTTTCTCTCGTCTAATTGTTTACCTATGACTTCTAGTACTGTGTTGAGTAAAAGCGTTAAAAGTGAGCATCCTTGTCTTGTTCCAGTTCTTAAACGAAAGGCTTTCAATTTTTCCCAATTCAGTATGATGCTATATGTGGGTTTGTCATATATGGCCTTTATTGTTTTGAAGTATGTTCATTTCCTACCCAGATTGTTGAGAATTTTTATCAAAAAGAGATACTAAATTTTATCAAATGCTTTTTCAACATTTATTGAAATGATCAGTTTTATGTTTGATTATATTAATGTGATGTATAACATTTAGATTTTTTATATGCTGAACTATCTTTGCATCCCTGGAATGAATCCAACTTGATCATGATGAATGATCTTTTTAAAGTGTTGTTGAATTTGGTTTGCTAGTATTTGTTGAGGATTTTTGCATCTATTCTAATCAGGGATATTGACCTATAGTTTTCTTTTTTGTGTGTGTCCTTGTCTGGTTTTGGTATTAGGATAATGTTGGCCTCATAGAATGAGTTTGGAAGTATTTCCTTCTCATCACTTTCTTGGAACAGTTTAAGAATAGTTGGCATTAATTCTTTAAATGTATGGTAGAATTCAGCAGTGAAGCCATCTAGTCCTCAGCTTTTCTTTGTTGGGAGACTTTTTATTACTATGTCTGTCTGATTACTTGCTATTGGTCTGTTCAGGTTTTCTATTTCTTCCTGGCTCAATGTTGGTACATTTAATATGTCTAGAAATTCATCCATTTCTTCTAGGTTTTTCAATTTGTTGGCATATAATTGCTCATAGTAGCCTGTAATAATCCTTTGATGTCTTTTTTTTGTCTCACATTTTGTTTATTTGGGACTTTTCTCTATTTTTCTTAGTCTAGCTAGTGGTTTATTGATTTTGTTTATCTTCTCAAAAAACCAACTTTTCATTTCATTTATCGTTTGTATTGTATTTTTAGTCGCAATTGCATTTACACTTGCTCTGATCTTTATTATTATTATTATTTTTTGAGACAGAGTCTTGTTCTGTCTCCCAGGCTGGAGTGCAGTGGCACAATCTAGGCTCACTGCAACCTCCGCCTCCCAGGTTCAAGCAATTCTCCTGCCTCAGCCTCCTGAGTTGCTGAGATTATAGGCACCTGGCACCAAGCCCGGCTAATTTTTGTATTTTTAGTAGAGATGGGGTTTCACCATGTTGGCCAGGCTGGTCTTGAACTTCTGACTTCAAGTAATTCACCCAAGTCAGCCTCCCAAAGTGCTGGGATTACAGGCGTGAGCCACCACACCTGGCCCCGATGTTTAGTATTTCTTTCCTTCTATTAGTTTTGGGTTTGGTTTGTTTTTCTAGTTTGTTAAGGTGCATTGTTATGTTGTTTATGTGAAGTCTTTATACTTTTTTTCCTTTTCTTTCCCTTACCCATAGACTCAGGTCACAATCTACTTTTTTGATGTAGGCATTTATTCCTATAATGTTCCTCTTAGTACTGCTCTTTCTATATCCCATAAATTTTACTATGTTGTGTTTCAATTTTTATTTGTTTAAAGAACTATTTTTATTTCCTTCTTAATTTCTTCATTGACCCAATGGTAGTTCATGAGAATGTTGTTTAATTTCCATGTATTTGTCTAGTTTCCAAAGTTCCTCTTGTTATCAATTTCTCGTTTAATTCCATTTTGGCTAGAAAAGATACTTGACATGATTTTGATAATTTTAAATTTGTTGAGATTTGTTTTGTCTTCTAATATATGGTCTATCCTGGAGAATGTTCCATGTGCTGATGAGAAGAATGTCTAGTCTGTAGTTGTTAGATGAAATGTTAAGTGGAATTTAAGTCCAGTTGGTCTAGATTGTTAATTCTGACATTTCCTTGTTGATTTTCTGTCTGGATGATGTTTTTTGAGTGATCTATTGTTGAAAGTGGGTTTTTGAAGTCCCCTACTATTATTGTACTGCAGTCTATTGCTCCCTTTTGATTTATTAATATTTGCTTTATATGTTTGGGTGCTCTGATGTTGGTTGCGTATACATTTACAGTTGTTATATCCTCTTGCTGAATTGTTCCCTTTATCATTATATAATGACCTTCTTTCCCTCTTTTTATAGTTTTGACTTCAAATCTATTTTATCTAATGTAAGTACAGATACTCCTGCTCTTTTGTGGTTTCCATTTTCATGGAATACCTTTTTCTGTCCCTTCACTTTAAGTGTATGTAGTCTTTATAAATGAAATAAATGAAGTAAGTTTCTTGTAGGCAGCATATAGCTAGGTTTTTTTAAGCTTTATTCAGCCACTCTATGTCTTTTAATTGGAGAATTTTGTCAACTTACATTCATTGTTATTATTGATGGATAAGAACTTACTACTGACATTTTGTTATTTGTTTTCTAGTTGTTTTATAAGTCATCTTTTCCTTGATTACTGGCTTTGATTGTGGATAAGTGACTTTCTCTGGTAGTATGTTAGCATGTTTTAATTCCTTGTTTTTTGTTTTGTTTTGTTTTGGGTTTCTTTTTTTTGAGACAGAGTCTGCTCCATCATTCAGGCTGGAGTGCAGTGGTGTGATCTTGGCTCACTGCAACCTCTGCCTCCCGGAATCAAGCAGTTCTCCTGCCTCAGTCTCCTGAGTAGCTGGGATTACAGGCACACACCACCACATCCAGCTAATTTTTGTGTTTTTAGTAGAGATGGGGTTTCATCATGTTGGTCAGGCTGGTCTTGAACTCCTGACCTCATGATCTGCCCACCTTGGCCTCCCAAAGTGCTGGGATTACAGGCGTGAGCCACTGCACCCTGCCCTTTTTAAAAAATTTTTGGATATTTATTGTAAGTTTTTGCCTTGTAGTTACCATGAGGCTTGCCAAAAAACATGTTATAGTTATAACAAGTTATAACAAGTTAAACTGAGGACTATGTAACATTGATCACAAAGAAAAGAAACAAAGAAAATGAAAACTCTACACTTTAATTTCACTTCTCCACTTTTGGACTTTTTATTGTCTATCTTTTTATATTGTCTACCGCTTAACAAATTGTTGTAGTTTTTGATAGATTTGTCTTTTAGCCTTCATACTAAAGATATCAGTGGTTTATATTCCACAATTACAGTATTAGAGTTTTATGAATTCATCTGTGTACTTATTTTTACCAATCAATTTTATACCTTCAGATGATTTCTTGTTGTATATTAGCACCTTTTTCTTTCAGATTGAAGAACTCTGTTTAGCATTTTTTGTAAGACAGGTGATGAATTCCCTCAGCATTTTTTTTTTGTCTTGGAAAATCTATTTCTCACTCACATTTGAAATGTAGCTTTGCTGGATACAGTATTCTTAGTTGGAAGTTTTTTTTTTTTTTCTTCTTCAGCTCTTTACATATGTCATCCCACTCCCTCCTGGCCTGTAAGGTTCCCACTGAGAAATGTTTTACCAGATGTATCAGAGCTCCTTCATAAGTTATTTGCTTCTTTTGTTTTGGTGCTTTTAGGATACTTTTGATGCTTTACCCTTGAGAGTTTTATTATTATATGCCTTGAGGTAGTCTTATTTGGGTCGAATCTTCTTGGTGTTCTTTCACCTTCTTGCCCCTGGATATTCATATCTTCCTCTAGGTTTGGAAAACTCTGTGTTATTATTTCTTTGAGTAAACTTTTACCCTGATCTTTTTCTCTACATCTTCTTTAAGGCCCATAACTCTTAGGTTTGCATGTTTGAGGTTATTTTCTAGATCTTGTAAGTGTACTTCATTATGTTTCATTCTTTTTTCTCCTTTCTGTATTTTCAAATAGCCTGACTTCAAGCTCACTAGTTGTTTCTTTTGCCTGATCAATTCTGCTAGTGAGAGAATGATGCATTTTTTAGTTCATCAACTGAATGTTTCAGCTCTAGGATTCATGTTAGAATTTTAAAATTTCACTTTTTAAAGTTTCTCTGATAGAGTTCTGAATTCCTTCTCTGTGTTATGTTGAAATTTATTGAACTTTCTCAAAACAGCTGTTTTGAATTCTCTGAGAAGTCACATGTCTTCACCACTTTAGGATTGGCCACTGGTGTCTTCTTTAGTCTGCTTGGTAAGATCATATTTTCTTGGGTGTTCTTATTGCTTGTGGATGTTCACTGATGTTGGGTCATTGAGGAATTATGTATTTATTCTGGTTATCACAGTCTGGCTTTGTTTGTACCTGTCCTTCTTCAGAGGGCTTTCCAGGAATTCAAAGGGGACTGGGTGTTAAATTACCTAAGCCTGTGGTCATGGCAGTGTTAGAGCATTAGAGGGTGCTGTAAGCCCAGGTACAATGTGACTCTTGCAGACGCCTTGTTATCCAGCCCTGATGGACTTGGGTAGTACAAGGGAGAATTTCCTGGGTTGTCAAGCAGTTTCTCACTCTTTTCCCTCTCTTTGTCCCTTGTGGAAGGAATCTGTCTAATCATTAGGCTGCCTGGAGTTAGAGGGGTGATATGAACACTCTTGTGGCCACCACAGCTGGCACTGTTTTGGGTCACACATGAAGCCCATGATCTCCCAGACCAGCACAGTACTGGGGCTCACCCAAGGCCTGTAGCCACTAGTGCTAGACTGGCAGTGATGTTTATTCAAAGTCAGAGGTCACTTCAGTCAGCAGGTGGTGAAGCTTACTAGGACTTGAGTCCATGCCACCAGGGCAGCTGATTCTCTTCTGGCCTGGGGTGGACCTAGAAGCACCATCTGGGGGCAATGGCCTGAAATCAGGGGCTTCTGGATTCTATCTGGTACTATATTTTACAGTGGCTGGGCTGGTAACCAGTTGCAAGACAAAGTTTCCTGTACTTGTCCCTTTCTTTCCCACAAGTGGAAGGAGACTTTCTTTGTGTTTCACTGCCTGGAGTTGGGAGAGGGGTGATGCAGGTACTCCTATGGCTGCCACAACCAGTGTTGCATTGGGTTGCACAGCAAAACTACAGCTTCTGAGACCAGTACAGTACCAGGGCTCACCCAAAGACTGCAGTTGCTATCGCCTGCCTGCCACTAAAATTTGTAGGTGCCACAGGCCACATTAATAAATTGCTGGTGAAGTGGGCTGAGACTTGGATTCCTCCTGCTTGGGCAGCAGAGTCCCCTCTGGCCCAGGGATTTTCTAAATAATTCCTGTGTAAATACCAGTGAAATTATTCCCAGTGCTTTATTCCACTGTGACAGAGAGAAACTGAGTTCCAATGCAAACTCCCGCACTCACTTTGCTGTGCCTTCCCTAAGCACACAGATTCTCTCCCGTGGCTGTGCTGCCTGGGGATGCAGGTTGCAGGACAGTGGGGGAGGCAATATAGGACTGCCCTTCTTACTCTCTTCAATGTGTCTTTCCATGTTTTCATTTTCTTTCTCTTTTTTTTTTTTGACAAGGTGTGGCTCTGTGGACCAGGATAGAGTGTAGTGGCACAATCCTGGCTCACTGCAACTTCCTCCTCCTGGGCTCAAGCCATTCTCCCACCTCAGTCCCCTGAGTAGCTGGGACTACAGGCACATTCCACCAAGCCCAGATAATTTCTGTATTTTTCTTTTTTTTTTTTTTTTGTAGAAATTGAGATTTGCCATGTTGCCCGGGCTGGTCTTGAACTCTTGGGCTCAAGTGATCCATTTGCTTTGGACTCCCAAAGTGTTGTAATTACAGGCATGAGGCACCAGCCCATCTTTCCTTGTTATCATGCCAAAACCAGATACTCTGAATGCTCACCTGATATCTGGTTCTTATGAAGGTGTAGTATCTTGCATGGATAGTTGTTTAATCTGATGTTCCTGTGACTGTTGGGGGGTAAGGGGAACGATTGCTGGAGGGTTCTATTCAGCCATCTTGCTCTACCTCCTGAGCAATAATTCTTGTCTGAGTTCTTAAAAAAAATGCCCAATTGTTTCAATACTGTTTCTTGAAAAGACTATAAATAACCATTAAATTTCTTTAGCACCTTTTTCAAAAATCAATTGACTGTGTGGGTCTATTTCTGATCTCTGTTCCATTCCATTTTTCTTTTGTCTGTCCCTTTGCCAACACATATCATGACTGTCTTGATTACTGTTGCTTTATAAAAAGTATTAAAATTAGGTAACATATGGTCATATAACTTGGTAAATTTATTAAATCATTGGATTGTACATTTGAAGTAGTTGAATCAAATAATATGAAAATATCTCAATAAAGTTATATATTAAAAATCAGGTTGTGTACTTTTCCAACTTTATTTTTCTTTTTAAAAATTTTTTTGGGAAAACCATCAAGGTGACTGACTAGAGACACCTGGCATCCACCTCCTCCACAAAGAAGGATCAAAACAGTGAGTGGTAATCACATATTGAATAGATAATTACGTGTCAAATATAGAATCTAAGAAAGAATACCAGAATTCAGCAGGGAATTGATAGAGAACTTCTGAGCCACAGAAGGAGAAGGCAGAGAAGCAGCCAGCCTGGCTAGGATCAGCTCAGAGTCGGGAGAAACTCCTCAGTGTGGGGAAAGGATAAATGAGAGATCCTCAGTGGTTCACATTTCCACTGTGGACTCTTGCAATGCTAGCCACAGGAGAGGCCCTCAGCCTTTGTGGGTTCCGAGACTAGTATAGAGAGCTGTGTAGAGTCTTTGTGATGGCATTTTTTCCAGAGAGGGAGTTTATGCTGGGTCCCACACATCTCCCTAAGGCCCAAACAGCTGCAGCACAATTACATTTTGAGAGCCCAACCCCAACACACTACATCTTTCCCTGAGGCTTAACACCCTCTACATTTTCACATCCCTGGAGCCCTGCAGACATCCTCCCTGTATCCATCCAGAGGGCGGCAGTACTGTGACACCAGCTAGACAAAGCAGTACATGTCGGCTAGCACTCTAGCCCATACAATGTCCTACACCCTGGAAAACTGGTGGTACAGTACACTGGGGACATTTGTCCCTAGGAAAAAGGGAGGTGAAATGCATGTTCCACAGAGCCTGATAGACACCTATCTAGGGAAGATTTCATGGACAGCAGCAGGGCTACCAAGCACCAGCATGCATTTTCAGGGGCCGGAAGACAGGCCCACCTCACCCATTGCCATGACTGCTGACCGAGAGTGCCACCCAAGGGCCTGGGGATTGACCCACCCCACGTGTCACAGCTTATGCACACCATGGTGGGGGGGTGGCTCTGAGCACAGGCCTGCGCTGCCTAGCCTGCTGCTATGACAGTCATTCTGCATGCACCACTTGGGAGCCTGGGAACTGGCCTACTCAACTCACCTGTGTCACTGCTGGCATCAGCACGTGCCACCTGGAGGCCCAAGAGAGTTGGCCTACCACTGCTACTGCCGTTGCTGATGCACACATGCCTCCTGCTCCCTCTGGACAGGGTCCTGAGGACCTACTACCTCAACCCACTCTTGCAACTTCTGGCATTTGAGTAAGCCACCTGGGTGCCCAAGGGCCAGCCTGCCCAGACCTGCTACCACTGCTATTTGTGTATGCTGCTAGGGGCCCCAAAGACAAACATGCTTGGCCTACTTGTGCAACCACCTGCAAGTGCCCAAAGACCAGCCTGCCTAGCATCCCCAACCCCAGCAAGCCCTCATCTCAGCCTCTCTTAACAACCACAGCCTAAGCCACTGAGGAACTTGCTGACATCACTGATACTAATTACAGCCCAAGCAATCATATAGAGACTATGCTACGGTACCCACCCACCTACCCACCCAGAATCAAAGCCAAAGCACCCTACCCAATCAACACTATAGATGTATCTACAGAAAATGCCTTTCCTTGTGAAAGGCAACGCACACATTTGAAAGAAGCAACTCTTAGACCATATGCACAGATATGAATATACAGACACAAGAAATATGAAAAAACAAGAAACATGACACCTCAAAAAAAAAGAAACCACAAACATTCTGCAACAGATTCCAAAGAAAAAGAAATCTATGAAATAACTGAAAAGGAATTCAAAATAATGACATTAAAGAAGCTCAGTGAGATATAAGACAACACAGATAAACAATACAAAAAAAAACCAGTTTATAATCTGAATGAGAAATTCAACAGAGACAGATATCATTTAAAAAGTACCACATATAAATCTGATGTCTGAAAATTCAATGAATGAAATAAAAAAATAAAATAGAGAGTTTCAAGTATAGATTAGATCAAGCACAATAAAGACTTTCTGAACTTGAAGACAAGTCTTTTGAAATATCATAGGCAGACAAAAAAGGAAAAATACATAAATAAGAATGAAGAAAGCCTGTGTGACATATGAGATACCATAAAGCAACCCAAATTTCAAACTTGGCCAGGCGTGCTGGCTCACACCTGTAATCCCAGCACTTTGGGAGGCTGAGGTGGGAGGATTGCTTGAGTCCAGGAGTTTGAGAACAGCCTGGGCAACATAGCAAGACCCTGTCTCCACAAACAATAAAAATGATTAAAGAAAATTAAAGCACTTCTTTGGCTGGGCACAGTGGCTCACATCTATAATCTTAGCACTTTGGGAGGCTGAGGCAGGACTGCTTGAGCCCAGGAGTTTGAGACTAGCCTGAGCAATATAGTGAGATCCTGTTTCTATTTTTAAGAATTAAAGAAAAAAATTTTAAAAAGAAAGAAAATCCTCAAATGTTATGTATTTCAGGATAAGAGATGGGCAAAGTCACTGAAAACCTATTAACAAAATAATAGCTGAAAACTGTTCAAGTCTTGCAAGAGATATAGATATTCAGATACAGGAAGCTCAAGGGTCTGCAAAAAGATTCAAACCATAGTGGTCTTCTGCAAGGCACATTATAGTCCAGCTGTCAAAATCAAAGACAAAGAGAGAATTCTAAAAACAGCAAGAGAAAAGCATCAAATCACATCTAAGGGAATCCCCATCAGACTAACAGTGGATTTCTCAGCAGAAACATTATGTGCCAGGAGAGAATGGGATGATATATTCAAAGTGCTGAAATAAAATAAATAAAAAACAAAAACTGCGAGGAATAATACCATACCAAAAAACCACCCTTCAGAAATGAAGAAGAGACCAGGTGCGGTGGCTCACACCTGTAATCCCTGCACTTTGGGAGGCCAAGGTGGGCAGATTGCCTGAGCTCAGGAGTTCCAGACCAGCCTGGGTAACACGGTAAAATGCCATCTCTACTAAAATACAAAAAATTAGTCTGGTATGGTGGCGTGCACCTGTAATCTCAGCTACTCAGGAGGCTGAGGCAGGTGAATCACTTGAACCTGGGAGACAGAGGTTGCAGTGAGCGGAGATTGAGCCGTGGCACTCCAACCTGAGCAACAGAGTGAGACTCCATCTCCAAAAATTAAAACAAAAAAAAAAAAGAAAAAGAAATGAAGAAGAAATAAAGTCTTTCACAGACAAGCAAAAACTGAGGGAATGTATCACCGCTAGACCAAACTTAAAGAAATTCTTAAGGGACTCCTAAATATGCATGCAAGAGGACAATATCTACAATCATGAAAACACATGAAAGCATAAGACTCACTGGTAGAGCAGATGCACAAAAGAGAAAGAGAAAACCCTGAAACAATACCACTATAGAAAACCACCAAACTGCAGTCATAAACAATAAGAGAGGAAGAAACAAAGCATATACATAATAATCAGAAAAAATGAACAAAATAACAGAAATAAGTCCTGACCTATCAGTAATAACCTTGACTGTAAACTGGTTAAATTCCCCAGTTAAAAGATACAGACTAGCTGGATAGAAAAAAAGATCCAACTATGTTACCTACACAAAACTCACCTCAACTTCAAAGACACATATAGACTGAAAGTGAAGGGGTGGAAAAAGACATTCCATGCAAACAGAAACCAAAAGCAAGTGGGAGTAGCTATACTCATATCAGACAAAATAGACTTTAAGTCAAAAAGTTAAAAGAGGTAAGGTCATTATATAAGGATAAAGGGGTTGATTCAACAAAAAGATATAACAATTATAAATTTATTTGTACCCAACACTGGGGCACCCAGATATATAAAGCAAATATCATTAGACCTAAAGGGAGAGATAGACTTCAATACAGTAATAGTTGGGAACTTCACTACCACATTCTCAGCATGGGATAGATCATCTAGACAGAAAATCAACAAAGAAATTGAATTTAAACTGAACTTTAGACCAAATGAAACTAATAGACATTTACAGAACATTTCACCCAATGGCTGCAGCATACACATTCTTCCATCAGCACATGGAACTTTCTCCAGATAGACTATATATGGCCACAAAACAAGTCTCATTAAAATTTTAAAAATTAAAATCATATCAATTATCTTCTTAGAATACAATGAAATAAAACTAGCAATCAATAACAAGAGGAACTTTGGGAACTAAACAAGTACATGGAAATTAAACAACATTCTCATGAATGACCATTGGGTCAATGAAAAAACTAAGAAGGAAGTCAAAATATTTCTTAAAACAAATGAATATGAAAACACAATACACCAAAACCTACGGGATACAGCAAAAGCAGGGCTAAGAGGGAAGTTTATAGCAATAAAAGCCTACATTAGGGTGGGGGGAGGGGGGAGGGACAGCATTAGGAGATATACCTAATGCTAAATGATGAGTTAATGGGTGCAGCAAACCAACACGGCACATGGATACATATGTAACAAACCTGCACACTGTGCACATGTACCCTAAAACCTAAACTATAATAATAAAATTAAAAAAAATAAAAAATAAAAAATAAAAGCCTACATTAAAAAGGGAGAAAGATTTCAGATAAACAACATAATAATATACTTTAAAGTACTAGAAAACAAGAAAAAGCAAACCCCAGGTTAGAAGATAAGAAATAATAAAGATCAGAGCCAAACTAAATAAAATAGAAACTAAAAAGAAAATACAAAAGATCAGTAAAATGAAATGTTGGTTTTTGGAAAAGATAAAATCAATAAACCACTAGTGAGACTAATGAGACAGAGAGAGATCAAATAAAATCATAAACAAAAAAGGATATATTACAATTGATACCACAGAAATACAAAGGATCATCAGATACTATTGTCAACAACTATATGCTAATGAATTGGAAAACTCAGAGGAAATGGATGCATTTCTGGACATGTATAATAACCTACCAAGAGTGAACCAGGAAGAAATAGAAAACTTCAACAGACCAGTAACAGGAAGTAAGGTTGAGGCCGGGCGGGGTGGCTCACGCCTGTAATCCCAGCACTTTGGGAGGCTAAGGCAGGCAGACCACCTGAGGTCAGGAGTTCATGACCAGCCTGGCCAACATGGTGAAAGCCCATCTCTACCAAAAATACAAAAATTAATTAGCCAGTAGCCAGGCGTGGTGGCATGTGCCTGTAATCCCAGCTACTTGGGAGGCTGAGGCAGAAGAATTGCTTGAACCTGTGGGGAGGAGGTTGCAGTGAGCTAAGATTGCACCATTGTACTCGAGCCTGGGCGACAGAGCCAGACTTCATCTAAAAAAAAAAAAAGATTGAGTTAGTAATAGAAAGTTTCCCAACAAAGAAAATCCCAGGACTGAATGGCTTTACTGCTGAACTCTACCAAACTTATAAAGAAGAATGAACAGTAATTCTTTTCAAACTCCTCCAAAAAATTGAAGAGGAGGGAATTCTTCCTATTTCATTTTTTTTTTTTTTTGAAACAGTCTTGCTCTGTTGCCCACACTGGAGTACAGTGGCATGACCTCCACTCACTGCAACCTCTGCTTCTTGGGTTCAAATGATCCTCTCACCTTAGCCTCCTGAGAATCTGGGACTACATGCATGTACCACCACACCTAGCTCATTTTTGTATTTTTTGTAGAGACTGGGTTTTGCCATGTTGTCTAGGCTGGTCTTGAACTCCTGAACTCAAGCCATCTGCCCATCTTGGCTGTCCAAAGCATCGAGATTACGGCGTGAGCCACTGCACCCAGCCTTCTATTTCATTCTGAGGCCGGCACTACCCTGCTACTAAAATGAGACAAGAACATGAAAAAACAAAAAACCAAAAACCACTACATGACAATATCCCTGAATAACACAAAAACAAAAATTCTCAACAAAACATTAGTGAACTGAATCCAACAATACATCAAAAAGATAATATACCATGATCAAATGTGATTTTTCCTAGGGATGCAAAAATGGTTCAACCTATACAAATCAGTAAATGTGACACATGACATCAATAGAATGAAGGACAAAAACCATAATTATCTCAATCAATGCAGAAAAAGCATTTGATTAAATCTAACATCTCTTCACGATAAAAACTCTGAACGAACTGGCTATAAAATGAACATACCTCAAAACAATAAAGACCATATGTGACAAACCCACAGCTAACATCATACTGAATAGGGAAAAATGAAAGTCTTTCTGAGAGGTGACAGCATGCTGGCAGCCCTCGCTCACTCTCAGTGCCTCCTCAGCCTTGGCACCCACTCTGGCCATGCTTGAGGAGCCCTTCAGCCCACCGCTGCACTGTAGGAGCCCCTCTCTTGGCTGGCCAAGGCTGGAGCCGGCTCCCTCTCCTTGCGGGGAGGTGTGGAGGGACAGGTGCAGGTGGCAACTGGGGCTGCATGCGGTGCTCGCGGGCCAGCGAGAGTTCCAGGTGGGTGTGGGCTTGGCAGGCCCTGCACTTGAAGCGGCCAGCCGGCCGGTGCTGCCGGCCCAGGCAGCGAGGGGCTTAGCACCAAGGCCAGCAGCTGTGGAGGGTGCGCCAGGTCCCCCAGCAGTGCTGGCATGCCAGCGCTGTGCTTGAATTCTAGCCGGGCCTCAGCTGCCTCCCCGCGGGGCAGGGCTCAGGACCTGCAGCCCGCCATGCCCGAGCCTCCCTCGCAACCCCCCGCCATGGGCTCCTGTGCAGCCCGAGCCTCCCTGACGAGCACCGCTCCCTGCTCCGTGGCACCCGATCCCATGGACTGCCCAAGGGCTGAGGAGTGCGGGTGCATGGCACAGGACTGGTGGGCAGCTCTGCCTGCGCCCAGTGCAGGATCCACTAGGTGAAGCCAGCTGGGCTCCTGAGTCAGAGGGGACTTGGAGAACCTTTATGTCTAGCTAAGGGATTGTAAATACACCAATCAGCACTCTGTGTTTAGCTCAAGGTTTGTAAATGCACCAATCAGCACTCTGTGTCTAGCTCAAGGTTTGTAAACACACCAATCAGCACTCTGTATCTAGCTAATCTGGTGGGGACTTGGAGAACCTTTATGTCTAGCTAAAGGATTGTAAACACACCAATCAGCACCCTATGTCTAGCTCAAGGTTTGTAAAGGCACCAATCAGTGCTTTGTGTCTAGCTAATCTAGTGCGGGGACTTGGAGAACTTTTGTGTCTAGCTCAGGGATTGTAAAGGCAGCAATCAGCACCCTGTCAAAACAGACCAATCAGCTCTCTGTAAAACAGACCAATCACCTCTCTGTAAAATGGACCAATCAGCAGGATGTGGGTGGGGCCAGATAAGGGAATAAAAGCTGGCTGCCTGGGCCAGCAGTGGCAACCCGCTTGGGTCGCCTTCCACACTGTGGAAGCTTTGTTCTTTCGCTCTTTGCATTAAATCTTGCTGCTGCTCACTCTTTGGGTCCACTCTGCCTTTATGAGCTGTAACACTCACTGCAAAGGTCTGCAGCTTCACTCCTGAGCCAGCAAAACCACGAACCCACCGTGAGGAATGAACAACTCCACACGTGCTGCCTTAAGAGCTGTAACACTCACCACGAAGGTCTGCAGCTTCACTCCTGAAGCCAGCGAGACCACAAGCCCACCAGAAGGAAGAAACTCCAAACACGTCCGAACATCATGAAGGAACAAACTTCGGACACACCACCTTTAATAACTGTAACACTCACCGCGAGGGTGCGCAGCTTCATTCTTGAAGTCAGTGAGACCAAGAACCCACCAATTTTGGACACATTTCCTTTAAGAACTGGAACAAGACAAGGATGCTCACTTTCACCACTCTTATTCACATAATACTGAAATCTAGCCAGAGTGGTCAGGCAAGAAAAAAAAAAGGCATCCATATTAACAAGAGGAAGTCAAATTGTCCCTCTTTGCATACAATGTTTTTTTTTTTTTTTTTTTATGTAGTAAAACTTAAAGATTCTACCAAAAAAAAAAAAGGTAGAACGAATAAAGGAACTCAGTAAAGTTGCAGGATACAATATCAACACACAAAAATCAGCAGCATTTCTATACACTGATAATGAACTAGCTGTAAAAGGCATCAAGAAAGCAATCCCATTTACAATAGTTACAAAAATTACCCAGGAATAAATTAACCAAGGATATGAAAGACGTTTACAAGGAAAACTACTAAACACAGATAAAAGAACTTGAAGGGGGCACAAACAAATGGAAAGGCATCTCATGCTCATGGATCAGAAGGATATTTTTAAAAAGAACATACTCTCCAAAGCAATCAACATATTCAATACAATCCCTATCAAAATACCAATGACATTTTTTATAGTAATAGAGACAACAATCCAAAAATTTCTATGGAATCACAAAGACCTGGAATAGCCAAAGCAATTCTGAGCAAAAAGCTGGAAGTATCACACTACCTGACTTCGAATGCACTACAAATCAGTCCCAGCTATTCAGGAGGCTGAGTGGAAGGATCTCTTGAGCCTAGGAGTTCGAGGTTGCAGTGAGCTGTGATCACACTACTGCACTGTAGCCTGGACCACAAAATGAGACCCTATCTCAAAAAACAAAAAGGAAAAGGAAAGAAAAGAATAGTTACATTTATAGAAATCATTTTATCCTGAAGGAATCTGCAACTCTTTCAATAAAACTATGAATTCAATTTATTAATAATTATTATAGTACTATGGAAGTTATTTATTCCATCTTGAGTGTTTTGGTAGCTTATGATTTCCAAAGAATTGATCCATTTCACTGAAGTTGTTGAAATTATATGTGTAGTATTATGTGTGTAGAAATTATGTATTCATATTCTCTAATTATCTTTTAATTTCTGTTGGATTTGTAGTGATAGCCTGTTTATTCCTAATATTGGTAATTTGTGTCTTCTCCCTTTTTTGTCTTACTAGAAGTTTCATAGTTTTATTCATCTTTTTAAATAACTAAGTTTCAGTATTTTTGGTTTATTTGATTTCTGCTCTTTATTATTTCCTTTTTTTCTGCTTGCTTTCTGTTAATTTTGCTCTTATTTTTCTTGTTTCTTAGGGTAGAAAGTTTATTGATTTGAGAATATACTCCTTCAATTACCTTAAAATTGTGAAAACTTATTTTATGACCCAGGATGTGGTTTATCCTGGTGAATGTTTCATGTGCACTTGAAAAGAATGTGCATTCTGCTGTTGTTGGGCAGAGTATTATACAAGTGTTAATTAGATCTAGTTGGTTGATGGTTTAGTACAGTTCTTCTATATCCTTGCTGATTTTCTGTCCACTAATTCTATTGATTACTAAAAATGGCACGTAGAACTCTCCAACTATAATTGTGGATTTGTTGATTTTTTCTTTCAGTTCTGCCAGTTTTCGCTTCATGCATTTTGAACCTCTGTTGTTAAATGCATGCACATCTAAGTTTGTTGCATCTTCTTGGTGAATTGACCCTTTTATCATGATAATTTATCTCTGGTAATTTGCTTTGAAGTCATTTTGATATTAATAATCACTGTGGCTTTTTGATTAATGTTTTCATAGTATTTTTATCATTTTTCTTTTTTTTTGAGATGGAGTCTTGCTCTGTCACCCAGGCTGGAGTGTAGTGGCATGATCTTGGCTCACTGCAACCTCCGTCTCCCAGGTTCAAGCGATTTTCCTGCCTCAGCCTCCTGAGTAGCTGGGATTACAGGCGCCCACCACCATGCCCGGCTACTTTTTGTATTTTCAGTAGAGACGGGATTTCACCATGTTGGCCAGGCTGGTCTCAATCTCCTGACCTCGTGAGCCACTTGCTTCGGCCTCCCAAAGTGCTGAGATTACAGGTGCGAGCCACCATACTAGGACATCATTTTACTTTTAACTTATGCGTAGCTTTATATTTAAGATGATTTTTAAAATACAACATATACTTGGGTCATATATTTTTATCCTGATATCTCTTTTAGTTGATGCGCTTAAATCATTTGTATTTATTGTAATTATTGACATCTTTGTATTTAGGCCTTCTATTTTATCATTTGCTTTTTCTTTGTTTTTCATTTTCTGTCTTCTTTTGGGTTCTTGGAGCATTTTTTTCTTGTATTTAAATTATTGTGTTTTTACTATATGTCTTTTTGTCATTACTGAAGAGATTGGAATCGATGTTCTCAACTTTTTGCTCAGAAATAATAATATTCACTACTTCAAGTGGAATGTAGAAATATTACTATTATGTAGTTCTTTTTACCCTCCCTCCTCTGTATTGAAACCCTTTGAGACTCTTTTACTTTCAGACTCCATTACTTTCAACAATCAAACATACTTTAAAGTACTTAAGAATAATCTGTCATGTTTACACAATTATCATTTTTTGTTGCTCTTTTCCAACTCCTGATGTTCCAAGTGTTCTGTCCAGTTATCATTTCCTTTGTCTGAAGAACTTCCCTGAGCAGGTGTTGCAGAGCTGATTGCTGATGAAAAATTCTCTTAGTTTTACTTCATTTGTGAATTCTTACTTTTACCTTCATTCCTCAAGGTTATTTTCACTGGACTTAGAATTCTGAGTTGACATTTGTTTTCTCTGAGCACTTCAGAATGTTCTATCTTCTGGCTTTCATGGGTTTTGATGCAAAGTTCACAGTCACTTGAATCATTGTTTCCCTATAAGTAATGTGTTATTTTTCTCTGGACATTTTCTTTTTTTTTTCTTTTGTTTTTAGTTTCAGTAGTTTGGTTATAATGTCTAGGAATGAATTTCTTTGAATTTGTCTTGCTTGGAGTTTCCGGGGCTTCCTGAATCTGTAAGTTTATGTTTTTCTCCAATTTGGAAAGTTTTCAGTTTTTATTTCTGTAAGCATGTTTTCTGCACTGCACTGTCTCTTCTCTTTCTCTGACTCAAATGGCACAATTAGACATTTTCATGTGGTCCCATACATCCCTGAGGCTGTATTAATTGTTTCCAGTCTTTTTTCCTCTGTGTTATTTAAATTGACTATTTTAAAATGTCTATCTTCAAGCTGATTCATTCGTTTTCTGTCATCTCCATTCTGCCATATTGAGCCCATCCAGTGAGTGTTTAAGCTTTTGGTCATTGTGTTTTTTTAGTTGTCAGATTTTCATTTGGTTTTTCTTTATATCTTTTATTTCTTTTCTGAGACTTCATACCTTTCATTTGTTTCAGGTACGTTCCTTCTCACTTTTGGAGCACTTTTATATTAGCTGCTTTAGTCTTTTGTAGATAAGGTCAACATGTGTGTCATCTCAGTATTGGCTAAGCTTTTCCTCATAGGCCAAGTGTCTTGACTGCTTCAAATGTTATAACACTGGATCTTAATTCTATGGAGAGTTTTTTTTTTTTTTTTTTTTTTTTTTGCAAGCATTTGACTAGATTGGGTTCAGAACATGTTTTGACCAACCTTCTATAGATTGCGGTTTCAATGTCTGCTTGGTTTTCCAAGACACTGTCAGGCTATTCAAATCTGCTCTGCATGTGTGCCACCCAATGGGCAGTCTGGGACCAGAGCCATGGACTATTCTTAGGTCAGTTCTCCAAGTTTATGGCATACTGCTTAGGGTCAGATCTATGCGTGTGATGCTCAGGGATGAGTCTGGGCATTCACAAACAACTTTGCCACCATCTTGAGCTCCTCCATCATCACCATCTCCCTTGGTATTTTTCATTTCCCTGAGGCCCACATTTTAGGTTTTCCAGCCAGAAATCTCAGGCTTTATTTGTCTCTCTCTGACACACACTTGCGGCAACTACTGCACCTGCATCTAGGACCAGTTGGTGAAAGGACAGAGAGAGAAAATGTAGTGGAGGTTCACCCATACTCTTGATACCTCAGCTCCTCCAATCAGAGAGAAGCTTCCCCCATGTCTATGGGCCTCCGCTGTTAATGCTGCCACTCTCAGGGGGCCCCTTCCCACTCCTCCAGGTGAAATAGAGTTTTCTTTTGGATGCCCACCTCTGGACTTTCAACTACCTGAGTCAAGGCGTGGGGATACCAGAGTAGAAAAGGGAGGTGAATTCTGCCAATTCAGTTTTCCTCCAAATTTTGTTCTTCTCCAATCTGGCTGCCACTATTTGCTTTTTGGCTCCACATAGCTGCTCTATGAAGCCTGTGCAGGTTCTCTAACTGCTCCATCTTACTTGGATATTTTACTTATTTGAAGAAGAGTTCCAGTTAATGAAGGAATAATAGACTAAGTAGTCAGCATTTTTTAATTTAACATCACCAAATCTTATCACTAGAAGTAGAATAATCAAACACTATGTGCCCCCCATTAGATGTAATAGAAAGTACCTATGAGTTAGTCTTCCTTAAAACAGTTGAACCTGAATTTAATTAAGCCTTTAGCACCACATGCCAGCTTCTAGGAATTATGAGGCCTGAGAACAAGTAAAGTGACACCATGAAGAACTAGCCGCTAAATCCAGGTTGTGAGATATCCAGGAGTACAAATAACCTTTTTCTTTAATAAATAAACAGCATTAAAAAGAAGGGAAAATTATTATAGAATGGAGAGACTTCAGAAACACAACACATACAGGGGGGATAAGTAATAGTACTCATGAGATTCTTAAGATTCAATTAGATGAGCAATGTGAAGTGCTTTTCACAGTGCTTGGAAAATGGTAAATGGAAACGATTACTACCTTGTGCCACCTCTCAGAGTCTCAGTCTCCTTTTGTTTGTAACACACTAGGAGATGACAGCCTCCCCCTGTCTTAACAGTTAAGGAATTCAGCCACCTTAGGCCTCCATCCTTCTGCACCTGGTCAAGAAGGTGGCCTTGGCAGTATCTGCTGCAGTGTGCACAGTTGGCTGGTAGATGGCAGCTCAGGCCAGTTTATCTGGAGCCTTGGACCCAGGAAGAGCTAGTCCTGTTTTGGCTGCAAGAAGCTAGGTCCTGCCTGACCACCCATCAGACAGTATTCACCTTCTCTTCCTACGTAGGAGGTATAAAGCTAAAGGAAGAGAATCGGTGGAGCTTTTTAGATATAATAAGTGCTAGCAGTTTGCTGAGAATTCCTCATCTGCTGGGCAGAGAGGTATTCTTCAGACCCCATTAGACCAGGGCTTAGGCACTGCCTGGCCAGCTGTCCCCAAACTCTGTTTCTCATCCTGTGAGTCCCAGTGCCTCCTGCCTCATCCTGAATCACTGGTGTGCAGGTACAACCTGGCTTAGCTTCTCTTCCCACCAGACTGAGGGAATTAACACCTACACACTCATCCACACCTGGTGTAAGATGTCCTTGAGGGAAAGTTTACAGAATGAGTAAATAAGTGAATGCATTATGGATCTTCAGTTATATATCTCTCTTCCTAAGTAGACCAGTAAATTCCAGGACAGGGTGTACACATTTTCTTTTTGTCTCAGCCTAGGAGGGAGTCTGGGTAGTGATGAATAGTGCAAGCCTGGAACTAGGTTGCTCAGCTTCAACTCCCAGTTCCTCCATCTGCTTGCTACCTCACATGACCTTGGCAAGTGCCTGCCTCTCAGCCTGAAAACTGGATACTAACAGTACCTCTCTTGTTGTATTGTGATGAGTAATAAATGAGGAAATGCATTCAAAGTGCCTAGGAAACTGCTTGACACATTGTAGGCACCCAACACATGTTAATTGCCATCTGAAGCTTTCCTTGCCCTGGGAAAGATTTAATAAACTTACAAAAATGCATTCAAGGAAGAAATGTAAAAGGCCTAGTGTGGTTGTCTGGTAGAGGGAATGGCTCTCAAGAAATAGCTCCTTCTCCTCCTCCTTGTTCTGCTTGTTATTGCTGTTAGCATCATTGATTGTTTAACGATGCCTAAGGTAAATCTCTCCAAGCTCTATGAGTCGTGAGTGCTGTTTTGTCCACCTTTGTCCAACCTCAGGCCCAGCAGCGGCCTCTGTAGTTGTCTGTGTGATGCTGGGGGCAGCACATTCAGAACTGAAGGATCCTCTTCACAGTGGCCCAGAGAGCAGAAGGAAGGTAGGGACTGCTAGAGCTAATTTTCCTCCTTTGCCTTTCTGGTGTGAGAGTGTGAGGTGCTTTTAGGGCATCATCTGAGAGTCATTGCTGAATCTTGGGACTGTTGTACAGGTCGAAAGGGTTCTCGCATGGAGGTGGTCTGAACTCTAGGAAGTGCAGGAGCAGGACAAGGGATGATCATGATCTTACCTGATCTCACTCATGTTTTTCTGCCTATCAGTTTGGAGGAATGGGAAAGTGTGACAGGTGGCCACTAGATGGCGATATCAATGTGAAGAAATCAGGGGTGTGTTAAGTACATCACCTGTCCTGTACAGTAGAGTGGAAGAGCAGATAAACGCCTAGCTGGAGAAAATAAAGCTTCTCATATAAATGCTTCCCAGCCATCTGGCAAGATTTTGGGTGGAAATGGAGACTAACCCAGGAGAATGCACATGGTGTGTGCATGAATATTTAAGAAAACCAGAGGAGGAGGAGGAAAAGTCAAGCCTACCTGATTGGCCTCTGCCCACCTGTTCAGTCTCAACTCTTAAGGCCCCTCCCCTGGCTCCCCCATGAGATGTGCCAAGCCACCCGCAGGACACATTGGTGCCTTAACTCTACTACACCCTCCACCTGGAATGTTCTTCTTCATTTCTTTCTCTGAACAGTCAAGGGGTTGCCTTCCTCTAGAAGCCTCTCCTGATTTATCCTCCTCTAGGCAGAACTGTTTTGTAGCTTCTTTGTGCCCCACAGTCTTTACCTGTCCTCCAAGTCTTTGCCACTTAATGGACTTAGATGTTTACCACTGAGTGGGGGTTTCCTGGCTTGGAGTTGGTGGGAAGGTCTCGGCTGGTTCTATCTAGTCCTGACCCAACATGTATGGAAGGGCTTTCCTGCCCACAGCTTCCCCACCCCTTTGGGGGGCTCCAGGGCTCATCCTCTGTCTCAGGTTCTTGAGAATGTCCTAGAATGCTGGAAGTGTGTTCACACTAGGTAAGCAGTGAGGACAGGGCTGCCTCCATAACTTGCACAGCTCAGTACAAAGTGAAAACACAGGACCTTGTTCAAAAATTAAGTGTTTCAAGATGGCAACAGCAGAGCATTAAACCAAGAGTGGGCCCTGAGTGCAGGGCCCTGTGTGACTACACAGGTCGCATGCCTTTGGAGCCAGCCCTAAATTTGGAGTTGAGCAAAGTCTCAGGTGAGCTTTGTGTCTGTGGATGGGTGACCTTCTGGGCACTGGAAAGGTGGTTGTCCATCTTCAGATGTCAATGTATGAAGCCTGTCACATCAGAAACTCCCTCACTCCTGAGCTTTAAGATGTAAGATCAATAGCCTAGAACTTGGAGTTAGGTAAATCTGGACTGATTCTGATTCTATCATTTAATAGCACAAACCATCTCTGGGTCTTATAAAGCTCATCTGCAAAAGGAAAGGTAATACCTACCATGAATTTTGTTGTAGGTTCAAATGAGATTAAATGTAGGAAGTACTGGGTCTGCAGCCCACACCTATCGTGTCTACTGAGCCACACTGCTTGTCCTCAGAAGCATCTGATTAGAGAGAACAGGGTGGACGTTGGGCCTAACAGTTGGGTGGCACTTGCTTAGTGAGGTGGGTCACCATGTGATGAAGCCCCAGTGAGCTCCTCCTGAGTGCTCTGTGGTATCAGGCAGCATCAACTGAGTCAGGCAAGAACTGACGGGGCGAACTAGGGAGACCTGGAGAAGCTCTCAGATAACAACATCACCATGGGGAGATCCATTTATCATTTATCCAACAAACGCGTATACAACGTTCCTGTGCCAGGTACCAGGGATACGGTGGTAAACAAAATAGGTGGGGTCCCCCCACCCCTGTGTCAGCTTTAATGCATGTGATTATTGTGTCCTGTTCTCTTGGATGCATCCCTTGCTAGCCAATAAGCAACCAGCATTTACTAGGTGCCTACTGCGGCATAGGATATGAGATTTCAGTAGATGCTGCGAGACTCCTTCAACCCTCTTGGATCGAAATGAATGAAGGCTGTGTGCTTTCATTCCCAGCAGCTAACACCTGGGAGTCTTTGTAGGCAGGCTGTCCTCAGGCTGCCAGAGCTTATTTTGCCTGAGTGCACGGAGAGCCAGAAGTGCCTGGGTAAAGACAGTCCCAGGAGCAGCCCTTAACTGATGACTGGCAGGTGCAGAGGTGTCAAAAGCCCAGCTGCCTGCCCCCAGGGGGAAAACTCCCAGGTGTGACTTGTAATGTTTCCACAACTCTCCTGCAGGACTTAGCCAAAATTATTCTCCTGGAACTTTGCTGGATTTTCACACCCTCGATTGGCCTTATTTCCTCTCCCTCATCTCTATTTGTGTACCTATTTTCCCTGGGACCACTTCCTAATAACCTACTTTCAGACACATCCTCATCTCAGGATCTGTTTATGGGGAACTCCCTGACCCACAATAGAAAGAGGAGAAAAAAGGAGGTAGCAATTGTTCCTGGTCTTTGTGAAGCAATGGGCCAGGAGTCAGTCGTTATGAATACTAAAGTACTACTTGGCAAATTATTTTTGCTATAAATTAGCATGCCTTCAGAATTGTCCCTGTAATGTGATCTCTCTCTCTCTTGCTTGCATTCTGAGATGCTTTATGAGTGGGGGATAAAGAAGAGGTGTTTCTGCCTGCTGGGATTTGCAGATCACCGCCACCCACATCATAGCCAATCTAGGCATACCTATGGGAGTGGGTCCTACATCAAACATCAACCATTGTGGGTTTTGCAGTGTGAAAAAAGTGGAGACATGCTGGATTGGAGCCCCGGGAAATTTTGGCTTCATGCTTCTTGGACTTGGTTTCCAGAAGTGAGGCTCGGAGGCCCAGGCTCCCCCAGGTCCACATGAAAAGCACACTTTCCTCTCACCTAATCTTTTCTCACTAAATCCACCTCTTCCAGGAAATTTTCTCGGATCCCTTCCTCTCTTCACTCAGCCCTCCCTGAGTTCTCCTTTGGCACCATGGAAAGTGGGTTTTCTTGGAGCTACTTTCTTAGCACTTGTGTACTCCCCCTCTCTCCACCCCCAAGCCAGCTGGAGGCTCTGAGTTTGTAGCCCAAATCACAGGCTGATAGAGCACATTAGGAACCTTAGCCATGGGCAGGACGTGGGGGCTGGGGCTGGTCCTGCTGTCACAGAATCATGGCTATGGGCAAGTGATGAGATTGTGTCCCCCAGAGCTTGGTTCTCCCCACCACCAAACCCATGTGAGTCGAGTGTGGACACCAGGGCACTTGTGCCCATCTCACTGCCATGTTATCACCTTGCCCTGCTTGTTCCTCTAGCCCCTCTGCCTGGACTGACACCTCCAGGGTCTGGAGCAGACTCTTGGGTGTTGATGGGATTCTGCTGCTAACAGAATTCTGCTCCTGTACCATCCAGTCTGCACCCTCACACTCCGTATTGTTGGAGCCCTGGCTGCTGTAAAACTGGCAATGTCTCAGACCCCAGACTGAGCTCAAGCTAATGGAGCCTCTTGAGTCCACTGGGTGGGCCTCAGGCCACCTCTCTGAGATTTCTGAGTTCTAGCAAGCTTGGATGCCGAGGCTTCTGGAATAGTGACCCAGAGCACATGTTCCTTAGTATCACAGAGTCTGTTTTCTGAATCTTTCTAGACTCCCTGATTGAGTGGTGATGCTTATCAGCAAAGGGTCCTGTCTTACATATTTAGGTTTTCTGAGGCGGCTTAGGCTGGGATCTTGTATCTATGAAGTGCTCATTAAATGGCTGTTGACTGATTGTAATTCCTCCTCCAGGCCTTGTCAAGGGCCTGACTATGGTGTTTATTCATACAATCATCCATTCTCTACTCATCCATCCACTCAGTCATATAATAAATATCCGAATCTGAAAGAATGACCCCATTTCCTCTATTCTCATATCATAGGTTGTTACCCTAAGAACTTAGTATTCATCAGAAGGAATTTCAAAGCTCTACTGCGTCTTGGCCCAGGTAACGGGTACAATTCCTAAGTCTGGTAGTCCTGAGAGTGGGCATATTTTGAAAGCTCTACATACAATGGCAGCTTCTGACATCCTTTGGGACAGGATGGGCTTGCAGATTACAGGGCAGATAGGAGAATGCTTCTGTTCTTCTCCTTGGGTTTAAGGCTGCATTGCTCCTGAGAAGTGATATTCGTCCTTGCAAGGTGTGTGCGTGTAACGCCACATACATGTTTTGGATTCTTGAAAGGGTGAAGAATGTATTTGCAACTCCTATTGTCCATGAGACATTGGAAGGGGGCTGGTCTGGGGGTGGGAACTGGGGCCCACTCTGGGGTTATTCCAGACTGATTAATTCAGGCTTGAGAAATTAATTGCTAGATTGCCTGATGGGGGCAGGGGTGGGCCCTTGTGTATGGATGGAGTTTCCCAGGGTCTGGGGAGAGATTTCTAGTGTGAAGGTTGGAAGGAGAGCCTCCCACAGAGGTGATTATGAGGACCAGGAACAAGGTCAGGGTGGGATGTGACCAAGCGGGAAGGCCCTGTAAGACGTTTAACTTCTTAGACGCTTCTCTGGATATGGGAAAGAAACAGTAGTACTCACTTTTAAGGTCTTTTTCCTCCTATGTTGTAATTTTCTCCACAGCCTCCGATGGATCAGGAAAGTCCCAATTACCCACAGAACTTTGAGGGCAGGATTTTAGTGGGACCTGAGGACCTGGGGCTGGCGGGGAAGGAGAGGCCCTGGTTCTCACCTCTTCCTCCTTCCTGAGGGCCTTGCACAGCTGCAGCAGCTTTGCGGGGAGAGCGGCTGAGGAGGTGTGGGTGGGGGGCGGGGAGAAGGCAGCCCATTCAGAGGAGGCGTGGCCTCCATTCAGAAGGGCACAGGAGACAAGGCCCTTTTCTCAAATACCTCAGAAGGAGTGGGCTCTTCGAGGAAAGCAAAAGCTGACCTTAGGGTGACCCACGGCTGAGAAGCTGTTTTGGGTACTGGGAAACACACAGGAAATTAGACAGCCTCTTTGGCCTGGAGGAGCTCACATGCAAGAATGATCCAGTCTTGAAAAGGGCATGTGCATGGCAGATGCTTAGGGAGCGCCTTTCCAGAGGGGAATGAGCAGCAAGAGTTTGTTTCAGCTGGGCTCAAGGCAGCAGCTCGTGCAAAGGCCCATGTGGGTCAAAGTCTAGAAACAACTGTGGGCTGGTGCATGACCCATGCAGCAGACTGTGGCTATGTGGGGAAGAGAAGGGGCATTCATTGAGCGTATTGTCATCGATTGAGGGTATCTGAAGTGCCAGGCTCAGTGGCTTATTCTGTACAGTATAAAGGATAGTGTAGTTGGCAGTGGCTCTCAAGCCTGATGGGGCATCAGAATCACCTGGGAACCTGTTAGGATTGCAAATTATAAGGCTGCACCCAGACCCACTGATTCAGAAATTCTGGTGGTGGAACCTAGCAATCTGTGTTTTAACAAGACTTCTGGGTGATTTGGATGCAGCCCAAAGTTCGAGAACCACTGGTGTAGTGGAAACAGTACTAGACTTTGGAAGGTGGGGTAGGCTGGTGAGGGAGGGAGGTGTGACGGGGACAACTCACATTGGGCACTGGGGAAAGTCTGCTGTGTTCTGAGTCACGGGCTACATTATTCGCGTGTTCTTTCAAGTGCTCTAAGCAGTGACTGGGGGTGGTGGTGGGGGGTCTATATCACCATACTCTCAGCACAGATGGAAAATCCAAGGCTTAGAGGGGTTAAATGACTTGCCAAAGATCACACAGTACTAGAGCTGCGTTCTGCACCCAATTTGGCTTGATTCCCAGAGCGAGATTGTCAGTGCCTGTTGAGACCACTGACCCACCAAAGTGCAATGGTCTGGGCAGCAAGGCCTGGAGAACCCACAGGGGCCTGGGTGGAAGGAAAAGCCCCAAAGCTTGCAGCTCCTTCCCTGAGGACCTGGTGGTGACCAGTCCTGAGGCTGATGGGTGAGAGATGAGGACTTCTATTCTAATTCCTGTCCTCAAAGGACAATTATTTGAATTTCCATAAGGTGTGCCATTCGCGCCAGGGAGCTGGGCTTAGCACATGTACTCTTTCAAGAGACCAGCTGTTGTCCCTGACTCCTAGGGCTGATAGGTTCAACGTGAGCTTAAGTGAGAAAAGCAGGGTGAAAAATGACCTGTATGCTGTGACGACAACACCTTAGATAAAAAGCAACAACATTAAGAACACACAGAGAGGGGGAAAGCCCGAAGGAATTTTCTTCCTTTCTCATTTCCTAAGGTGTATTATGGAGTTACAATTATTTGTATGACGAATATACAGTCATTTATTTTTAAAGTGCAACCGCTCACATCCCTTGTGGAAGGCAGTGGCATGGTGGATGACTCTGTGTGCCCAGTGGTGGAGCAAGGCTCTCTCCTGTGGGAGGGTTGGGTTCGTTGGCCCCTGCAGCCTGTCCCTGAACGACGGCAGCAGTGGGATGGGGAGCCATGCTGCACTAGTGATGTCAGAGGAGCTGTGATATTTATTCCTCTCATGCAGTTGCAAAGTCAAGCTTCGGGGTCTTAGAGACCCTCTGGACATCCCTCTTGACAGAGCTGCGGCCTGGAGGGCTTTAGAGGGACCCTGGGGCCTAGGACTGAGTCCTCTCCCAGGTCATCCTGATAGCAGCCAGCAGGGAAGCACAAACCCAGGATGGCTCGGGGTCTGGGACAGGCAAGAGGAAGCCTCTATCTCCAAGCAAAGGCCACCAGACACCTGTAAACACAAAATAGTCTTTATTTGTCAACGAAGGCTACACGGGATCACTTCTGGTTTTGTTTTTATGCTTTTTTTTTTTTTCTAGAAGGTATCTACATCTGCATTTATTTACAGCCTTGTTGTGGTATTTACACAGTCAAGATACAGTGTTAGAAACACAAAAGTGTTGAGAAAAAAACTTCTCAAAATTAGTTCCAGACTTCAGGAAAATGATTTCCACATGGTAAGGCCAGAGTCTCCAGTGTTGGTCATCCAGAGGCAGCTTGGTTCAGACTCCTTTTGCTGAAGCTGCGGGTTCAGAGGTCCTCAGAATAACAGGTGGATTTAGAAAAGTGGGATTCTGGTGTTGGGTGAATCCAGGGCTGCTGGGGCACCGCCAGACACCTGAGGCTCAGCTCCTGCCAAGACGGCCGAGCCTGCTCCAGGCTAGTCTTCCCTTGGCTGTTCGCCCTCAGAACAAATCACATTTTCTTGGGGACCAGGAGGTCACCTAGTTCCTTGCCTTTGGCATTCCAGAGGGGGTAAGAAACACAACACTGGCCCTCACCCGGGCCTTCCACACTCTGATCTTCCACATTCGTAATGAAACCTAAGAGTCACCACTGTCTAGGGCAGTCAAGTACACAAGGATGGTTTTTGCGAATGTAAGGGTTGGAGAGGATAAGGTTTCTCTCTATCACCTCAGCAATGAGTCTTTAAAATGAGTTCGCTGTTTTTGGAAGGTTAAATGAAAGGGCCTTGAACTGCAGAGTTCTTTTTTAATTCCCTTTCCTCCAATAAAATATAGACAAGTGTATAAACCTAGCTGGGAATGATGTGCCTTAAATAGAGAGGTTTTCATTCTAACAAGGACCCCAAGGGAAAGGAGAGACTGGGTTCTTTCTGGGATCCCTCAGGAGATGTGTCCCTGGGCCAGGTCTGGCTCCTGGGCTTAGTGGCTGCCACGAGGACTGGAGAATAGCCTGGACTTTGAGCAGTGGATGCTCAAATCTCCAAGCCTGACACCCTGCTGAGAGCTCGAAAGCTCATTCCTCCAGGGCAGAAAGCTCAGCATCACCGCCCTCACCATGTGGCCACCACAAATACAAGACTGCAAGTGGTAAAACTGCATTCTAAGATTTCACATTGAAATCTTCCATTCCATTTGCATAATGGAAATCCCTGCCATCTATAAAGGTGATACTTTAAAGTCGCAGCTGAGAAGATTTGTTTTTCTTCTTTTTTCAAATTCTGATTCTTCATTCTGTGTCTACAAAACACTGCCCAGTCTACCTTGCCATCATCTTCTGTGACCCCTCCTGGTTATTTGGACACACACCTCCTGGCCATTCTCACCCTCAGTCAGTTTCTTAGGGATTGTTTCCAATCCTCTCTCCCTAAGTAGAAATCAGGCACTGGTGTGGTCCTTGGGTATTCTCAGCCAACAATTCTGAGAGATGAGGGTCCGAGGCTGACAAGGGAGTAATTTACCGGCATGCCTTCCCCTTCCTCCAGTCTGCCCTCCAGCAATGTCTGTTTGGAGTGTGGGGGGTGGGATAAAAAGGAAATCTCATCCTACAAAAAAACAAAGTTGGGGAATCAGTAAAGTCCTATTTAAGGTGGTGGCAGAGGGCCTGAGGATGTGGGACCAGTTGGCAGCTGTGCGGGGTAGGAGAGAAGGCAGGAACTGTAGGATCATACACCTGGGCAGGTGAGGGAGGCCTGGTCACTCTGTCGAATGAACAGATTTGGTTGGTGAGTGTCAAAAGGGCTGGTCCTCTCAGGATGGGAGTCGATGCTTGGAGCCTATTACACAGGCACAGGGTTAGGCCTTCACACTCACCCTTGCCATGGGTTTGTGACTACTGGTCTCAGCAGGAGGACAGCTTGAGGAGGGAGTCACTGAGTCACCTGCAGCCCAAATGGAAACCAACTCAAAAGGGCCAAGGCCAGAAGCACCACCTTCAATACAACAGCACCAATGTGGCAGTGAGGTGCATAACACTGCCTGTGCCACAGCTGAGATCCTTTTTCTAAAGCTTCAGGATCCTTCAACTTCTCTCCCCACAGAAGCTGGGCTGCTGTGGTGGTATGTAGCCCAGGAAAAATATAAGATCCTTTAAAGAAACAAACACTCAGGCCAGGCGCAGTGGCTCACACCTGTAACTCCAGCACTTCGGGAGGCCAAAGTGGATCCCCTGAGGCCAGGAGTTTGAGATCAGCCTGGGCAACATAGTGAGACCCCATCTCTATGAAAAAAAAAAAGAAATGAAACACCCAATAATTCTGTTTTTGATCCCTAAAAGTCCACCCTATTCCTTTGGAGAGGCGGCTGTGGAGGAGGGACAGGGCATGGGGGAAGCATAGGGACCTGGTTCCCATGGACCGCATGCCGTCCCTGACCTCTGAGCAGACATCCCCAGCAGGTCTTCACTGATGTCAGGCAGCCAGGATGGGAGTGATCAACTGGGCAGGAGCACTTTGCCCAAGGGCCCTTGGTATGAAGAGTACATTTTGAGAGGCATAAGTCCCTTCTGGAGGACAAAACTTGTGTTCTTCAGGCCAAACTGTTTTCCATCTCATCCAAGAATGATCCTTCCAGATGGGAGCCCCCATCTCCAGCTCATGCCTCACAGCAGGCCTGCGGAGCACTGTATCTGCTCAGTAGAGCTCTGGATCCAGGGGCAATGGGCAACCAGTGGACAAGCAGGCCAAGGCGCACTGCTGTGGCAGGGTGACTTTTTTTTGGAAACAGGAAGAGCACTTAGCGAAACACATCCTCTAATCCCAGTGGGATGACGTAAGGCGAAATCTCCTCTCCCCAAGAAGTTTTGGTTGCCTCCCTCTGCCAGGCAGAACCCAGACTACATGCTGCTCCGATCCTCATGCAGTCAGAGACCTTCTCGGTTTCATTAACTTGTGTAATATTCTGAAGACTCTGTGAGTAAGGCTATAGAGGTGCCATGAGCTTATCAGTCCAACAAGGTTTCCACGGGGAATAGCTCAGACTCAGAATTCATTTTCCACACTTAATGTAAATGTAACCCATAAAAGTTCCATTTCCTAAGAAGCCCAGCTTAAAAGGAAGCATTTGGCTTCCCCTCCTGTCTCCCAGAGCCTCCTGTGAGTGGTAATGACAATGGTAATTAGGCGAATGAACCAGGAATGGAATCCTTGAACAAGGGGCTCCCAGCTCTGGCTGTGACTCCCCCGCCCTCACTGCTCCCCCGGCCTGCTGGCTGCTGCTTCAGCTTGGGCGTGCCCTTCAGGTGTGGGCTGTCCCTGCTTCTGAGACGGCTCAGGCCTCTCCCTGACGACACAGGCACAGGTCTTCACAGGAATCACGCCAGCCTGGCCTCCCAGATCCACGGGCACCCGCCTTGGGAACTGCCCTGCTCCTGGTGGGGTTGTATGATATGGGCAGGCCACACCACATCAGCTCTTCCCTCCTTTCTTCCTGTCACTAAAAAACACATTGGCTGGGCTTCTCTAGAGGGGAAGCTGTTTCAGAACTTCAGGAATTTCCTGGAAGCCCAGCCTGCCCCAGTCCAGCTCTGCGATCAGCTTGTATATGGAGGCAGATGGGACTTTGGGAGCTGGTTAGAAGGATGCTTAGCTTATGCCTTCCTCTCTTTGGCTGGCTTTTTTTGTTAAGCATTTTTCCAGAATCAAAGGCCACCAAGCACCTCCCTCCACATTCCTACCTCTCAGTGGTGGCAGCTGAGCGGTGGAGGGAAGATACTCAAAGTCATAGAGAGAGGGCTTCACCTCGGAAGGCAGGCTGGTGCCCTCGCCACCACTGCCATCCCTTTGCCATGGGTGGCCTTCCGTTCTGTGGACATGGTGCCCACATTGAAGGCTTGCGGTGCAGTGCTCGTTCTCACATCTGGCTTTGGGAGAAAGGAGGCGATGAACAGGAACATCATGGAGGACCAACCAATCACAGGCATCCTGGGTGCTTTCCCTCCCGGGAGGATGGGACTCTGAGCCCAGGATGTTATGTCACTGGTCTGGGGGAAAGGACCTGGGAGACACTTTCTCTATCCCAGCATGGGGGTGGCACTGACAACTACACAGGATTTGCAAAAGGGGTAGGGGGTTTCATTTAGCATCAAAATAGAAAGCTTGGACAGGAGTTTGGGGCAGCTTAAAAAAGGTGCTGAACAACACCATGAAATTCCCTGGAGCAAGATGAAGCCATCTGTGATCCTCTGGAGGCACAGAACACGGTGAGAAGAAATCCACCACTCTTCTGCAGGAGCCCTGCCAAGGAGCCTCAGGTCCTACAGACCCTCCTCCCAGGCCCCCTTGGAAAGGGGTGTTGTACTGGCCCATCACTCCCTTTACTCCCGCCCGATCCCAATCGAAGAAGAAAGGGTTGCACAGGAGACAAGTTAGCACAGACATTCATGTCCCACATCACACTGGGTACCTAGGGACAGACGAGGACACACCCCAGGAGATGCGTCTCAGAGAGGAGATACATACCCCAAACGACAAGGGAAAAATCCTCAGGGAAAAAGGGAACAAAAGACAATAAAGTTTTCATTGTGATCACACTACAGAAAAAAATACCTTCTGTTCTTTGCAAAAAATGTGCGAAGGCCAAATTTGTGTTTTTCTTTTCTAAAAAAAAGGATGTTGCATGAGTTACAATGCAACCAGTATCTTTTTGTTTCTGCACTTGTTAAAAAATCATTTTTTTTAAAGTACAACACAGTCAGGTATGCGGCCACAAAAGAGTAGCTGTCTTTGGCAAGAAGTCCAGGCCTTGGTCCTCTCTGTCACCTCCGGCCCATCTCGCTCTGTCTCATGAAGTGGATGTTGTTGGCGCTGTCTGACAGTTCTGGGTACTGCTCGACAGAGATCACGAAAAAGCCGTCGTAGCCTTGCACCCGCCCTGTGCTCAGCACCTGCTGCTTCTCTCCCTCTGTCCAGGCCCGCAGGCCTTCCTCCCCTTCCCGCAGTCTCTGCTGCTCGCGGGCCCATGCTTGGCGCACGGCTCTCTGCCGGGCCAGCTCCAGGACCCGCGCCTTCTCCTCGTCCAACGTTGTCCCGTAGCGTGTGTTCAAGCACAGTGCCCCGTACTGGAGCTGGATGTCTGTGTAGCGTCTAGTCCTGCCATTAAGCACTGTGTTGATCTGGGACACAGTGACGTTGACCCCATTCTCCAGGGTTCGCCGCCCCCCACTGAGGCCCAGGATGGCCAGGTCACCTTCTGAAGGCCCTGGTTTCACAAAGTAATGGGTGTCCACCCCATCAATGGTGAAATGCAGGTTCTCTAGGTAGTGGGCATTGTTCAAGATGGCAGCAACCCTTCGCCCATCCTCGTTGGCCACACTGATGATGTCTGTGGTCACTCGGCCATCTTTCAAGGCAAACTTGACCCCTTTGCCAAAGACTGAGCCGCTGGATGCAAACTTCTTGGTCTTTGGAGCCTGCTGGCAACTGGTGATTGTGGAGCCATAGAGCTGGTCAAAGCGTTCTAAGGTGACAAAGGCCTTGAGCTGCTTCTGTACTTCACACTGTACCCCGAGGATAGACTGATGGGAGAGGAGAGTAAGAGAGAGTAAGGCAAAGGGGAAAAAACCCTGAAAACCTGGAGAATCAGCTTAAATAATGAAGTCAAAACCACACATATTTATTAACCTGCGGCATGTAGCTCTACCGCTGACCACCAGAACATCCAGGTGGTCGCCAGAAGGTCAGAACATGTGCTGACCTTCATCCATCCATCCACCCACCCTTCCATTTAGAAACTGTTCAGGGGGTATCTAATCGGTGCCAGGTCCTTTTCTGAGCACTGGAGACAGAAAAATGAATCAGACATCATCCTTTCTCTTAAAGAACTCATCATTTAGTTGGGAAAGACAGATATGACAACAATAATTGCAATCAAATGTGATCACTGGTGGCCTAAGAGAGGAACTAGTAATAGCCATAGCTAACATTTCTTGATGTTTCAGCCAAATAATTAGCACTCATTATCTCAGTGATCTTCACAATCACCTTATACAGTAGGTGCTGTCATTATTCCAATTTCATGTCTAAGGAAACCCAGGCTCAAAGAGGTTTCACTGGCTCACAGTCATACAACTAATAACAAGTCAACATGCAAGCCCAGGTCTGTCCAATTCTAGAGGTTCAGTTTCAAGGGCTGCTGGAGAAGGAAGGAGCAAACAAAGCTGAGAAGAATCTTGGCCTGAAGGTGGAGGAGGTGGGGTTCGAGGACAGGCTCAGGCTTGAGCTGGGACCCGAAGGATGGGTGGGGGTGGGGGGATGCCATCAGATGGAGGATTGGCAAGAAATGCATTCTTGGCAAGAAGGCATAACATGGTGAGAGGCAGTGACCGATATTAACCCTCCCACCCTGCTTCACTGCTCTCTACTGCATTTACATCTGATTTCCAAGGAAGGCCTCTGCCCCACCGTGCTTCCTTGGGGCTCCTGGGGTGCCCCTACTCTTGGCTGCTTTGGGGGACAGGTTGGGCCCTGCCAGCTTGGTGTATCATCTACCTGTCCCTTCTGTGGCTCACAGAGCTTGGAGAAGCCACACTCAGGAAGGCTCCAGGGCCTTATCAGCAAGTTAGGGAAATGGCTTTAGCAACAGGCCCATCGGCTTCTCGCTGAAATTAAGTCCTCTTTATAATTAATAGAACCCTGTCTGTGAACAATTATTTCCTAGAGTTTCACGAAAGCTGGAGTGCTCAACAACAAAGATCTCCGATGCTTGCCAAGGGCAGAAATCAATAATTCATTGACAGGCGAGGTTGGCAGACAGGCATTCAGAGACTGGGGCTCTCTGGAGTGCAGAAGGGAGCCTGGTGAGGGAGGAGGAGCTGTGCTGCAGTGCTCAGCCCTGGGAAGAGCAAATGTCAGGATATCTGGGCGGGGCCTGGGGGTGGTGGGAACTGGAGAGGCTGGGCAGCAGAAAGATGATGGGCTCTGGGGCCAGGCAGACTTGGGTTCTCCATCGAATTCTGCTGCTTTCAAACCCTAGTCCTCTCATCTGTAAAATGGGGAAATGTCTGGGCTGTTTACCTCTTTCGGCCATTTATTTATTTAGCAAAAATGTTTCATGCACCTACTGTGTGCTATCCTGTATGCTGGGTACTAAATGAGACCCAGTACTTACCCTCTTGGGGCTCATAATCTAGTAGAGAGACAAGAAAGAAGCATTAAAGAACAGTGTGGGAAGTGCCACCAGCGTACAGGGGTGCAGAATCCCATTCTCTGGGGTCTGGTAGGAGATAGCTATGCTGAGGCCTAAAGGAATCAATCTGGGGTAAGAAATACAGATATGAAAGTTTCTGACCACCAGCAGCAAGCCATCTGGCAACGCTGCTTTCCTCCTTAGTCTGTCATCCCCTGGGCAAGCATCCCTTGAAGGCTTAGTCTCTGCCTGATTCATCCCTGCGTTCACTGGGCACAGCATGGGGCTTGGCACAGAGTCCAGTTCTCATAGAGAATTTATGAATGGATTGGGGTAGTGAGGAGGGGAGAAGCGAGCAAATGAATGCATGAAGTGAGTGGGTGGGATGAGACTGTTTTTAAAGACCTTTCCAGCTATACAATTCTAAGTCTTTGAAATTGGGTTATAAAAGCGAGACAAGAGAAAGTGAGTCTTTTTGAGCACCTCCAGTATGCCAGGCACTGTACTCAGCAAGAGGATACAGAACAGGCACATCTGGGTTTGAATCCCAGCTCTACCCCTTCCTTGCCGTGTGGCACTGGGAAAGCCTCAGGCACGAATCTATAAAATGAGAACAATACGGCTGTGGGATCTTTGTGAGTTACATAGAATAACTCACATAAGGCCAGGTGCATTGAAGTACTCAGAAAATGTCACATATTTATTTAGAACCCACCTTCTCTCCCTGCGCTTTTGTTCTGGATAGCGACCAAGGCTTATTAATTTTGTGGAACTCCAAACTCAGTGTAACACACAAAGCTCCTTACTGCAGCTTGTAAGCGTCTGTGTGTGGTCATGGCTGCATCCCTAGCAGCTTCCTAGTGGTGGGTTACTAAGTAGTTGTTGAACAGTCTCTGGCAGGCACTGTGGAGGCACCACATTGGTGTCTATCACTGGCCCACGCTTTTCTGAAAAGCTGAAGGGACCCCCTCCCGTAACGTCTGCGTGGCCTGAGGAGTGGCAGCCTTGTGCAGGAATTACCTTGTTGTTGTCCCACTCCTGCGTTTTCATCTGTGTGTGGATGAGCTCGTAGGAGGGTTCCATGGCATCCATGTCTGGTTTGGGATAACCAGGGATCACGTTGTGTAGCTGGAATCCAAAGGTGAGCAGCCAGCTGTTAACATCTGGATGGGAGGGAAGCAGAAACATCTCCGTGGAGTGAGTGGACCTCAGATGCGACCCATCCCCATCACACAGCCTACAGTTAGCTGCAGGGGGTGGTGAGGGTGTGGATTGCTGCTGGTGGGAGAGTCAACTGCTACATACACTTTTCACTCTATGAAAGCCAAATGTACTCCTGGGACTCAGCAATCCCCATCCCAAGTATATACCCAAGAGTGATGACACTGAAATAGAACCCAGATTTCTGGACTTCCTTTTCTATTTTCACTTCAACTCCCAGGACCTCTAGCTTCATACCCAGGGGCAGCTGTTGACAGATGAAGATCCGTCCCTTTCACCCCAACATCCACAGGATGTGGCTCACATCCGTAATCCCAGTACTTTGGGAGGCCAAGACAGGCAGATTGCTTAGCTTGGGAGTTCCAAACTAGCCTGGGCAACTTAGTGAGATCCCGTCTGGCAGATTTAATGTATTAATGTATTTTGAAGAATACAGCTCAGTACCCGCTCACAGATTTTCTCTATTTTCCGCCAACCCATGCTTCCACATCCCAGGACCTCCATTTTCTCCTCTCCAGCAGAAGGAGCTTGGACTAACTTTTCTTCAAATTCCCTCTTCTCACTGAGTTTTTAAGAGTCTTTGATTCTATAAATCGTGGCAGATGGTTCTTTGGGAAATTAAAACAAACAGAACAGGAGGAAAAAATGCCCTATAAAGCCATTTTGCCTGAGGCTAAGAACTTGCATCTGAATTTGTAGTTGCAAAGGAAATCTTCCATAAGGAATACTGCAAATTCTCAGGAAACTAGGGGGCTGAGAAGAGGGCTGGGCCTTAATTACAAGTGATGGAAGGTGGAAAACTTTCCTATTATGCCTTTAGGAAAAAATGCTGAAATGAATTTATTCATGTTTTTCTTCAGTGCTCCTCTGAAGAGCTGGGAATTTTACTCTTCCTTCTTACCATATCAGAAGTAGGTATTTCCCTCAAGTTAAAAATTTCCTCTTCACTCATCCATCCCAGAGTTTGGTGTTGTCACAGGGGAGTGATGAAATATAGGCAACAATAACCTTCCTTCCTTCCTTCCTTCCTTCCTTCCTTCCTTCCTTCCTTCCTTCCTTCCTTCCTTCCTTTTTCTTTTCTTTTTCTTTCTCTCTCTCTCTCTTTCTTTCCTTTTTTTTTTTTTTTTGACAGGGTCTCACCATCACCCAGGCTGGAGTGCAGTGGCACGATCTTGACTCACTGCAACCTCCGCATCCCAGGTTGAAGCAATCCTCCTGCCTCAGCCTCCCGAGTAGTTGGGATCACAGGTGTGTGCCACCACACCCAGCTAAGTTTTGTATTTTTAGTAGAGACAAGATTTTGCCATGTTGGCCAGGGTGATCTTGAACTCCTGACCTCAAGTGATCTGCCCACCTTGGCCTCCCAAAGTGTTGGGATTGCAGGCGTGAGCCACGGCACCCAGCCAATAATCTCTTTCATGTGTGTGGTTTAGTTTTTTACAAAGTGTATTTGAATCCAAGAATGAGGGTTTTGGAATCAGAGCAGAGTTCTAATCCAGCCTTGCCACTTCTTAGTGGGCAAGTTACTTTAGCTCTCTGAACCTCAGAACCTCACTTTTCTCCTTTGTAAATGTGGTCAGTGATCCCACCTCACAAGCATCAAGTGAAGATAGACTGCAATGATGTACATGATATATCTGTAGTGGACAATTTTTGGTTGCCTTCCCAGTAGCCCATTCTGCCTTCTCTTTCCTTTCTGGAGTATTAGTGTAATTATAGGGAAGTTGACTCCACCTAAGGGGTTAGCACGTGACCTAGGCTAAGCCAATCAGTGCATTCTTTCCCTCCAGCCACCAGTAAGTGCTTCAGGGATTGTCCTGTGACCTAAGCCTATCTCACTGGAATACATCTCAGGACCCTTGAAGAAATTTTTGGGAAAAAAGGAATTTTTTTTTTTGTTGTTGCTGCTGGATGTGAATGAAGATGCATGTAGTCTACCTGGATGCTAAGAGGTAAGGTTTAGTGAGAAGTAATAGTATCTTGGTTCTTATTCATGATTGCAAATCTTTTTAAATTTGCTAAAAACTTAACTGCTTTATGTGAAATCTCTTCTTTGCACACCATGGGTTTTCAAACTGTAGGATATGACCCACTATGCAATGAAATCAATTTTGTGAATCATGACCAGCATTTTTATTGAAATGGAACAGGCTAGATTAGAAAATGAGTGCATCACACTTAAGTATTCTTTTGCAAACCTTTTGTCTTCGTGTTTTATTGCAATGTAAAATCTTTTTCTTATGGTGGGTTCACAGTCAAAGAAATTTGAGAAAAGCTGTCTTGGACCCTGTGATCTATGAAGGTGGGTATTATACCTCACTCCTCTCTGGATCCTTAGTACAGGTTTGGCAAGGGGTAAGTATAAATAATATACTCTTTGCTGGATTTAACTGACTGGGATATAGAACCCAAACTGAAAATGTTAGGTGCCCCTTGGTGGTTGGTTCCTTTGTTAACAGCTGGATTTGGAGGCCAGCATGATTGTAGTGGAAGGAGTTCTGGAGTCAGAGAGCCCTGGATTAGAGTCCTAGCTCCATGGTCTACATCTGTGTGACTCTGGGCAAACCCTTCACTGGAGCCTCGAATGACATTTGGAGTCTCATCTGCAGAATGGAGATAATGATGGTGATCTCACAGTTGTTGCAAAGTTTAAAGGAGAGCATATCTGCCAAGTGCCAGATAGCATACAGAGTTAGTCATGTTAGTGCTATTCTGGAAGGAGACCATATGTATATGGTGGTGTACAAAGGAAAAGGGGGGAGGGAGTAATATTTTGGCAAGATGCAACGATTTTTTTTGATAGAAAAGTACATTTCCTATTGCACCATGTTTTTTTCAGCTACAGTAACCTGCCAAGACATCTCACAGGAAACTCATTGGAGGGTGAGGCAGGGGGTGTGCTTAATGCAGACAGATGTAATGGAAATGTCATCTCAATCTGTCAAGTTTCTCTAGAACTAGCAGCCAAGCTGAGCATGGTGAAGGCTGTGAAACATTGTCAGCATATTCATGTTTATCCATGGGCCCCAAGTCTGCTTTCATCACACCTGTCCACCACCTTGTTCCCCCTTCTTCCCTATGCTTGGGATGCTATTCTCCCCTCTCTCCTATGCTTGGGATGCCTGCTCTCAACGTGTGACAACGTGGAACTCTTCTTGAAAAAGGAATTCTTCTACTGCTGTCAGCAGAAACAGGGTCCAGGTGGGGGCTACCAAGTTTGGGAGCTGGGAAGCCACGTCTGTAAGGGGCATTCATGTGAGCTGTCATCTTGCCCCTTTACACTTTTGTATTATATGTGCTGCCTTCCCTCTCTGGAACGCCTTTCTCCCCCGTTACCTGGTGAACACCAACTCAGGAGCTGGTCTCAAATGTCAGCTACTTTGTGAAGACTTCCCAGAATGCTCTGGGCAGAGCAGGTGGCTCCTCCTCTGTGCTTCAATGGGCATCTGTGCAAACCTTTGTCATGGTCCTCCCCTCTTGACAGCAGTTGCCTGTCTCTCCCCTTACAGTGAGAATTCCTGGAAAGCAGAGATCATCTTTCTATCCCCAATGCCTGAAACAGTGGCTGCACAGAAGAAGCACTTGTAGAATGAAGGAAACTGCCATAAAAGAGGGCAAGAAGATTGAATCGGAAGACAAAAGAGGGGAGAGACTACTGGCTTTGCAAGTTGGGATGTGCCCAATTTTTGCCTACCACAAACTCTCTTATGTAAAAAGTGTGGGCTTTACCCAAACCGCCACCCACTCTCTGTGGGGTTGAGGGCCTCTGTGGCTAACTTGGGATTAGCTGCTTGCTGGGAGGGCTGTGGCTGCTGGAGACATCCCTGCCTGTGGGACCCTGGGATGCTTTATACTCAAGTTGGTTTCATGGTAATGGAAGGCAGAGCTCACTTTTCAAGTCAGAGGGTAAAGGAAAGGGAACCGACATGAGCCAGGCACTGTGCTAAGTACCTCATGAAATGTATTTCATTTTACCCTTGCAACCACCCTACCAGGTAGGTGTTAGTTTCTATTGTTCCATGTGTTCCTTATTCTTTTTTTCCCTCTTTTCCTGCCCTCTTTGGATTATTTTCTTAGTCTTCCATTTTATCTCCACTGTTGACTTATTAGCTAGGACTCTTTTTTGAGTTTTTATCTTTTTAGTGGTTTCTCTAGGGTTTATAATACACATATTTAACTATAGGTAGATATTCTAACTTCAGATTATGTATCAGGAAACTGGAATTCAGGGCAGTTAAATAATTTTTGTAACACGTCATAGCTTCAAAATGGTGGATCCTTCACTCCGTTCTTACATTATCCCAAATTGAGAACCATTTTTTTTTTTAAAGCCATACCTTAACCAAATCAAGGACTCATAAGCAGTTTGATTTGTGTGTCAGAAACTCCTAAAGTGCAATCCATGGGATGTATCCAATGAGATATTAGGATTTCATGGTGAAAAAAGGGCTTTCACGGTCAAATAAGTTTGAGAAATAGTGGGCAAATATATTAAATAGTTCACTTTTATAGCACTTCCCAGAGCTTATCATACACTGAAATGTACTAAGAAAATGTAATAATGGTGGTGACCCTGACAAATTTATTTGATGCTGGAACCATTTTTCCAGAGCATTTTCTGAACTAGTGTTTCTTCAAATGGACTTTGGAAAATACTGCTGTAAGAGAAAGTCAGCGTTTCCTGTCACTTTATGCCAGCTTTCTCAAAGAAGACTAAGTATTGTTAGGTAGTAAGAGCACTTTATGGGGTCCCGCACCCTGAGTGAGCTGTGGTCTTTACCTGTCATGAAGCACTTGATGTCCTGAGAGTTGCTGATGGGGTTGTTGTTTTTGAACATATAGAGATTAAAAGGCATGATGTTGCTGCTACTAAGGTGCTTCCACAGCTCGTGGTCTGGGCTAGTCCAGCGTCCGGCCAGCACATCATAATCTCGCCGGCCCATGTGGACAAGCTTGGTGAGTGGATCATAGAGGCCACCGTGGTAGCCTATGATGATCTGAAAGTTGGGGTTGGTATCCATGTAGATCTCCCCATAGGCTGTGTACAGGATTTGCTTGATCATCAAACCTGTTCCACTAAAGACAGCAAGTGGGGTCCCGATGTTGTCACAAGCTATGTAAAACTCGTCACCACTGCTCAGCTCCATGGCAAAGAGGTGTCCTTGCAAGTCATAGTAGAGGGAGGTGATCTCAGAGCTGGAGTGGTTGTAGAGGTGGGTGACCTTGGTGGGGTTGGTCAGGTCTGCATAGAAGAACTGCAGGTGGTGGCTGTGGCTGCTCTTGCTGGACACCCGCCGCCCCAGGCCATCGTAGCGGTACCTGACACTCCAGCCACCAGCTCGGTTGTAGGCCTTGATGAGTAGGCCAGCTGAGTTGTACTCAAAGATATCACCACCCCGCTGCCTCAGGAAGCCATCCTCATCCATCTTGTATTGCACGTCACCCAGCCGAGTGATGCGGTCGCGGATGTCATACCGTAGTGGTGTGAGCCGTGCACTGTTTCCAGGGCTCAGTAAGTGCAGGTTCCCATTGAGGTCGTAGCTGTAGCGCCAGAGTGGCTTGTCATTGATGGAGACTGTCTGCAGCTGGCCATCAGCATCGTACTCATAGGAGTAGCGGGTGGTGTTGGCGTAGGGTCCTACCTTCAGCTCCTTCTTCACTACTCGCCCCATGTTATCATACTGGACGGTCATCCAGTACATGAGCGAGCGGAAGATCTCATACTGCACTTCCTTCATCCTGCCATATGCATCAAAATGCTTGGTATGGGTCATGACAGCTGTGGTGATGATCTGGTTAATGTCATAGTAGATGACACCAAACTTCCCAAACTGCTCTGTCTTGCCTGACACATCATCATAGCGATAGAGATCAATGGGCAGTGGGGTCTCATTGATCACAGCCTGCATGCTGGTCACCCGGAAGCTGTTGTCATAGTTGTAGTCAAAACGGGCATTGACCATGCCTTCCTCAGTGAAGCGGAAGATCTGTCGGTCGATCAGGGGCCCAATCTGACGGTAGCGGATGGTGCAGGTGAAGCCCTCGTTCTGTAGGTTGATGGTCTTCAGCATGCCTGCCGTCTCGTCGTAGGTGAAACTGACCTTGGTGGTGTCATAGAGCGTCTCCGCCAGCTTCGACAATTTGCCATACTTGTATATCACCCTGCGGCCAGTGCCCAGGTAGAAGGTGTGGAGGAGGTGCCCATCCTCAGTGAAGTCCTGTATGACTGAGGCATTGCCCTCAGGGGGCTGATAGATGTTTCTGTAGTAGCCCACTGAGCGGATGGTCTCTAGTGTCTGCCGCGCCACGTTGGGCATTGTCACAGAAGAGAGGCGGTCATTCTTGTCGAACTCAAAGATATACTGCCTCTGGCTGTGTAGTAGCAGCACCATGGACTGGAGGGAGAGGAAAACCAAGAGATGAGAGGAGGGTGGTGAGGAGAAAGGGTAGGTCCACATACCTGAGACTTAAAGGGAAGGAATGAATGTCCAAGGAGAATCCTGAGTTTCCATGGTTCTCTTGAGTTATGCTCCAACCAGAGCTCTCCAACAGGAGTGCCACGGGATACTGCAAATAGGTTACAGATGTGCCAAGATGAGGCTTTCTCTCAGCCTCATCTTAGCACATCTTTAACCTTAGCACACCTGTAACCTACCTGGGGCCTAGGCCTCCAGGTACTCAGGCCATTTGCTGTCCTATGGTGAGCAGCCTCGTGGGTTTGCCCCTTTGTGCAGTACAGACCTGGTTACTTTTGCGTGTGGTGGGGTGTGAGAACGGCCGAGAAGCTTTGGCCTGAAGTATGTACAGCAGTCTGGCTTCCTTGCCCCGGACTTCTCAAACCAATCTTCCCACTCAGGCAAGAATGAGCTCCCCCAAACACAGTCTCACCATTTCTTTTACCTGCTAAACAGTTTCTGCTGACTCCCTGTGGCTTACAGCATGAAGACCATATTTGAGAAGGGCATTTAAGGCTTTGCACAATGACAGATCATAAGCCTACTCTGGGATAGGGCAGGCTGTGATGGGAATGGAAGAATCTGGTTTCTAACAATGGACTCCTTGTGTGGCCCTGGGAAAGTTCTTCCCCGCTCTGGGTTTGGGTTTTCAGTATGTTGGATGACCTCCAAGGTCTCTCTCTGTTAGTACTAGCACAGAATGTCACTTTTGGGGGTACTCACCCAGTGGGTAGAGGAGACTCACCTCAGAGCAAGCACAGCCTATGCCCTGGACAGATGACCAGGGTCAGGAAACAAAGCAGGGATCTGGGTACTTGAACTGGGGCATGCAGTGCACTTGTTCTCAGGAAAAGATCAGCAGATAAAAGGCCTAGAGGCTTTATGCTGCAAAGCTACCATTTTTTCCTATTTGAGACCAACTTTTGATTTTAGGTCATTTCTGATTCTTACCCCTGGGATGACATGAGTTCTGACCCTATAGCAGAATAGATTTACTAAGGCCATGCCCAGCACTTGAAGCTCAGGAGTAAATGCCTCCTGCCTAAGTACTGATCCCTAGGCTTCTGCCTGGTTCTCCACAGCTGGATTGTACCACATGCCCTAGACCTGGGAGCAGACCCTTGGCCTGGGTCTGAACCCTGAGTCCTGCTCTGCAAATCCAGTTAGTATCTGGGCCTCTACTCTATCAGGCAGGTCTTTCATGTTCTCCTGCCCTAGGACCGCCACCTGCCATGCTATCTCCATGATCCATCCAGATGCCTCTTGGGACCCCCTGCTCTCTGTGGCAGACTTTCCTGAACATTTCCTTTTGGAGACATGGGTCAGATATAGCCCACTGAGGCCACCAGGCTGGGCTTGGCCGTGAATGATTGGCCTTCTGTATGGCAAGACCAGTGATGCAGGGAGACAGACACCTGCCTTCTCTAAGTATGTGTAGCTCCATGTCTTCCCATCAGCGAAGATCCTGGATGTGATGCGGCCCGCCTGGTCGTATTCCATTCTTTCAGACATGATGCCTCTCTGGATGCCAGCAATGTGACCCCCAGGGGAGTATGTCACGTTGACACCATTCAGCCTGCTGCTGGGTGACCAGAGGCTGGGCCGCCCTGCCTGGTCGTACAGAATCCGAAGGGTGAACTTGCGGTGGTCATCATAGATCTTCTCTGTGCGTGTTACGCGGTCAAAGTCCAGAGATAGGAGATTTCGGTTGTGAACCTGGAGAAAGGGTTGGAAGGAAAGAGAAAATTAATCTGGACCATGAGAACTTTGGTCTGATGGGCCACGTGGCTCTCAGCTCTACTGGGAAGCTCTTGAGTAGAGGAGGGAGCACAGGTCCTGCGCAGCAACAGACATGGATTTGAGTCCTGGCTCTGTCATTTGTCAGCTCTGTGAAGTTTCCTCACCTGTAAAATGGGGACCAGGTCTAGGGCATGTAGTACAATCCAGTTGTGGAGAACCAGGCAGAAACCTAGGGATCAATTGCACAGGGTTGTTGTGAGGATGAAGATGATGCCTATGTTGAGAAATCAGTAGCTGTGACCAAAGAGGATCTGCATGTTTTCTAATGTGATTCTTCTAATGAGGACACGTTTTAAAAGGCAGATCCTTCTTGACTCCCTGCTGAAAAGAGACCCACCAAGTGAGCCCAGAAAATAAACTGACCCATCTATTCCACACCAGACACTGCGGAGACCAAAGCTCAGGGAGGTGAAGGGATTTACCCTGGATCTCGTGGCTGGTGAGTGATGGAGTCTGGACTTGACTCTCATCCATACAACGTGCCCCCAAACACTCAGTGGCCCTCTGAGCAATTCGTGGCCTTCTGGGGGCTCTGGACTTCCCAGCCCCTGTCGTGTGTCTCCTGCCTTGCCACTACAATCAGGGCTTCTTGATTGCCACAGTCAGTACCCAAGACATCTTCTTCCCAGAGGTGCTGGGAGGCAGTGAGTGTTTGCCACTGGGATGGCTCTTCCGCCTGTGGGCCAGATGGGGACACAGTCCTGGCTTTGAGGCACTTTGCTCCTGCCTTCAGGATCGGGAGTGCCTTGTATAAACTCCACCTGGGCTGCTAGGCCAGCACACAGTTCAATTTCCTTTCAGAGTCAGAAAGACAGGGCTCCTACAGACATAGTGGTAAGTTAGGGTTTTTATATTTTAATAAAGAAATATATTTCAGGGGCCTGTTTCTGTATTTGGATTTGCCCTGTAGGCATTGGTGGCCCCTGAAATATTGCCAGGTATTCTGGAACTAAAATACTGGTTCCCGCTAATTGGTGTCTGGCCTTATGGGACATTTGGGCACATTTTCTGTCTCTTCCACTAGTCATTGCTTAAGGTTGACAAGTAATAAGGAAGACCCAAGAGGAAAGCAGATAATTAGGTCATGTGATGCAAAATGGCATGTGTGGACCGAGGCAACGAAAGGCCCTCTGGATCCCTGTGTGGTTAAAAAAAATGGGTCCAGGTCTAGGAATGAAGGCCAGGATTCTAGCTGCAACTTTGTGACCAACTTTTCTAACAACCTTGGGCAAGTGCCTTCCCCTCTCCGAGTCTCAGTTTCTTATTCTGTATAACAAGAGTTGTTGTGAAGGTTGAAGAAACTTAGTAAATCAGTGGAGTGCTAGGCACATAGAAGGTACTGAATAGATGGTTGGAATTATCTCCATTAAATGACAGCAAACGATCGTGGTCATATCCCAGGAAGGAGAGACGTGTGTGTCTCCTCCTTCTCCCACACAAATTCTAAGGCCTTGAAAATAAAGAGTTATAATGACGATGCTGACTTTAGCTGTGAATGACCTGGTTATAATAAGGTTACCTTCCCTGGGGTAATCTAACACAATTGCAGACGCAAAAACAGTGTGGCAGATGATTCCCACGAAAAATCAGAGGCGTTGGAGGCTGAAGCTGTGTTATTTGCAGACAGGGCACAGGAAGATACAAGGGCTGTGCCACCAACAATGACAGAGGCCTTTTAAAAGTGTCTTTTGGAAGGTCCCCCTGTGACTCTCCTCAGGGTTGTGCCACCCAGCCAGCTGCCCCCCTTTATCCCTCGAGGATCTCTAGTGAAGGGGAGCTGTACCTTTTTGGCAAAATTAATAAAATTAAACAGCTCACTGGGGAGCCGCCTAATGCGTCCTGTGCTCGGCAGTGGCGGCAATGAGACTATTTCACCTCTTTATTAAAAAAGTTCCCAGTTGTATAAAAAATGAACTCCATTATGGGGAGGCACACCCGGCTAACATTCTAATTCCACCTGCCACCACTGTGGGTGGCCATTTATTTGGGAGGACACGTAGACGTGGCCACCTGACTAGAGCACCATCAATCTCAGGTTGGGAGAGGGACGAATTAAAGCCTAGGAAACTTTTGGTCCAGTTCACACAGTAGACAGGAAATCCTAATCATGCTAATCGCTGCCATTTATTGAGCACCTGGAATCTACCTGCGCTGGGCTAGGGGCGTTGAGTGTATTATCTTGTTTCTGCAGAGGCACCTGAGGCTCAGAGGAGCTGCTTAAGTCTCCACACGACACAGGCAGGAATCAAACCCAGGTCAAACTTCCCATTGAGGACACTGCCTCAGAGGCGCATGCAGGAGTCTCTGTGAATTCAGATGGGGGGCTCAGTGAGGCCGCAGAGAACAAAGACAGCTAGGCCTTCCTCAGGGTGATAGTGCGAGGCTGTTTCCCACAGTAGAGAGTCGCTAGAGCTCTTGGCTGTTGAGGGAACAAACAAAGCCTGGTTTTCTGGGTTCCAGTTGTGTGATATTGGATAAGTCACTTAATGTTTCTGTAGCTGCTGTGGGCCTATTTTCTAGTCTTTTTTTTTTTTTTTTGAGACAGAGTCTTGCTCTGTTGCCCAGGCTGGAGTGCAGCGGCGCGATCTCGGCTCATTGTAACCTCTGCCTCCCAGTTTCAAGCAATTATCCTGCCTCAGCCTCCTGAGTAGCTAGGATTACTGGCGTCCACCACCACATCCGGCTCATTTTTTGTATTTTTAGTAGAGATGGAGTTTCACCATGTTGGCCAGGCTGGTCTCGAACTCCTGACCTTGAGCAATCCACCCACCTCAGCCTCCCAAAGTGCTGGGATGACAGGTGTGAGCTGCTGCACCTGTTTTCTTGTCTTTACCGCCACCTCGCTATGAGACTTTGGAAAAATCGTTTACCCTTTCTGGATCTCAATTGTCTCATGTGTAAAAGAGGGGCTTCAATGAACTTTCTTTGCTGAAGGGCAGGGGACTTAAGAGAGTCTGAGCTGTGTTGCTATGAGGATGCTTCTGGAATGTTAGGAACATGTAGCTCAGTTCTGTAGCTTGTTTCAGCTCAGCAGGTTATCTCCTAAGCACCCATGGTGTGCAAGGTGCTGTGCTGAAAGCCACGGCTAGTTCATTAACTTTCCCTCTATTCATCACCTGCCTTTCTCAAGGTGGAGGAAAAAGAAGCTGGGCACTCAGGCCCTGGCAGAGGCTGTACTCTACAGAAACATGGGGTGTGAGGCAGACAAGGAGCTGGCTCAGGGCATCCACATATTCAAAAGCACTCTGAATGTCAAACCATGATGCCAGCCCCAGCAGTGATGGCTCGGGTGAGGTCATTTTGGAGAATGTAGCTTAGGTTCTAAGTAGCTGAACTGAATTTTGGGACATGTTAGCAATAGTAATAGCAATAATGGTAATAAATAATAGCAATAACAATAAGAGTATATATTATTGACCACTTGCTATGAGCTAGACTCTAAGACGCTTAATATATTACTTCTAATCCTTGTAGCAAGTTGTAAAATTGGCCTTGTCCTTCCCATTTTATAGATGATGAAAGTGAGGCTCTAAGATTACTGATCTGCCCAAGCTCACTCAGGGAATAATATAAGCTGGAAATTCAACTCAGACCTAACACCAAAGCCAGTAGTCTTTCCACAAGTAAAAACTAAAAAGACACACAAGGGTCTCTGATCACACGTGGTTCCCTGCTTTAGTCCCCCCATTTTGCAGATGAGTAAACTGAGGTCCCAGGGAATTTCAAGATCAGAGCCCAGTTCTCCAGATTCACCCTCCTCCTTTCCCCCCAGGACACTGCCACCTCCAGAGGCCTCGCTCACCCGCAGCCGGCGCCCAAAGACAGTGACCTGGCCCCGAGCCTGCTCTTTGCGCTGCCGCCACTCCACCAGGTTGAGGCCGTTGTCAATGGGCAGCGTGACATTCCTCTTGCCCACGGTGGGGTTGACGGTGCCAGCCAGCAAGTGGGGCTCAGTCTGCAGTGCCACCTCCATGCCGTTGGCCAGCAGCAGGCGCAGGGAGCCATCAGCCCCGATGTAGTAGCTGTTCCGGACTTGGTCTGCAGGAGAGGACAGGCACAGACTGCTCAGAAGGAACGAAGGTGGAGGGAGGTGTGAGGACAGCAGAGGCGGTGGAGGGGACTTTAAAGGATGCTTTTCCTAACTATAAAAGCAATACATCATCACTGAAGGAAACGAGGAAAATACATGGAGAAGACCATCCAGATTCTCAATATCCAAAGAAAACCATTGTAAATATTTTGTATATTTGTAGATTTTACGATATTTCCAAATGCCCTTACAGTTTAAAATAGATAAGAGTTTTAAAACAGTTATAGAGTTTTTCACTGATCATTGTATTATATCATGTTACTGAATATTTTTCATAAACATTTTTCTTAATGACCATACAATATTGCACTGTATGAAAATACTTTAAGTGACTTAACCAAGCCTCAAATAGATATTCAGTTTGATTCCAGTTTTTCAGAATTATAAGTACTACTGTATATATTTAGTTTAAACATTATTCTAAGTGAAAAAGAAGTCAGATGTAAAAGGCTACATATTGTCTGACTCCACTTACATGAAATGTCCAGAATAGACAAAAATCTCTAGAGATAGTGGTTGCCAAAGGCTGAGGGGCAGGAAGGAATGTGAAGCCGCTACAAATGGGTATGGGATTTCTCTTTGGGGTGATAAACATATTCCAGAATTGGATCATAGTGATGATTGCACAGCTTTATAAATATACTAAAAGCCACTCAATTGTATGTTTTTAAAGAGTAAATTTTATGCTCCGTGAATTATACCTCAAAAATACTTTTTAGATAAATCAATATCCAATATCTTCATTTTAGATTTTCAAATCAAAATAGATTCCTAAAAGTAGGATTACTAGAGCAAAGGGTTGAACTTTTTTTTTTTTTTTTTGGAGACAGGGTCTTGCTCTGTTGCCCAGGCTGTAGTGCAGTAGTACAATGTGATCATAGCTCACTGTAACCTCATACTCCTGGGCCCAAGCCATCCTCCAACCTCAGCCTACCAAGTAGCTAGGACTATAGGCATGCATCACCACACCCGGCTAATTTTTAAAATATTTTGTAGAGACCAGGTTTCGATATTTGACCAGGCAGGTCTTGAACCCCTGGGCTCAAGCAATCCTTCCACCTTAGCCTCCAAAAGCAATGGGATTACAAGTGTGAGCCACCATACCTGGCAGGTTGAACATTTTTAAGGCTCTTGATACACTCTAAGGTAACAATGTTCTTTATAACAAGGTGAAAAATAACTCTGACACTTAAACCACTGACAGAATGCCAAAAAAAATACATAAAACAAACATATTTTAAATCATTGTCACAGGCATATGACAATGATTTAAATATAGATATGATTTGAAGTTTTAAATTTGATTTAAAACATTTTAACTTAGATTTTTAACTAAACGAAACTTATGGTGAAAAAAGTAAATTTCAGCTGTAAAATACACATAGAGTTTGTTTCTATAGATAAAAATACTATCTCCGGATTTGCGCTGCATTCTCCTGTCTCTGGCCCTTCCTTGGCTGTTTCCTCTGCACTGCCCCCCTCTTCAGTAAGTACTGTCTCAAGACTCCCTCCAAGCTCTGCTAAAATGTCATCTCTTTCCAGAAGCTTCCCCTGTTCCACTTGCCAGAATGTATGACTCCCTGTCCTGTACACCCCTCAGCCTCTCTATGGGCCTCCTCAGTGCAGCTGAGAGGTGTGGGAGTCACTGCTCTGTTAATGAATAAATTCTCCAATATTTGAGTGCGTGCTGTGAGAGGCACTATGGCACAGAGATTAAGAGCTTGGCTTTAGAGCCAGGCTACTTCGGCTCAGGTTCCAGCTCTGCGGCTGCCTTGTTGTAAGACCTTGGCCAAATTCTTAACCTTCCATGCCTCTGGTACTTCATCAGTACACTGGGACAATAATTGTACCCTGCCTTGCAGGATGCTCTGAGGATTGAGTGAGATCATGAATATGAAGAGCTGAGAACTGTACTTGGCATATAGTGGTATGTAAATGTTAGCTGTCACTGGTTTTATGTGCCTGGCACTATGCTAGTCACTGTCATGTGTGTCTTTTGTCTCTCCTCTATCTCTACCATCCCATTTCTCACACACACACATACACACACAGACACACAGACACACACATATCATGGTGAACTTCTCTAGTGCTGATCATGGTCCTGGAATAGGGCCCCTTGTCTTTAGATTGGCAGTTAAGAGAATAGGTTCTATAGAGCCTGTTTGTCTGGGTCCAAACACCCAATTAGGTGTGTGACTGGGGCAAGCTACTCAACCTCTGAGTGCCTCTCACTGCCTTCATTCAGAAAACGGAGACAATAATACTTACCTCCTAGGCATATGAGGTACTATATGAGGTACCTTATAAGGTACTGCTTAATGTAAAATGCTGAAAATACGCTTTGCAGTTAATAAGTGCTCCAAAAATGTTAGCTATCATCATCGTTAGGATTATATGTGCTCAGTAAATCTTTGCTGGATGAAACTAGTTATGTTCCAGGCTATGTCAAGCACTAAAAAGAGTTATTAAGCAATTATAAGCACTAAGTTATAAGCACTAAGATAGTTTTCATGGGAAACCCTCACTGAATCTTTTCTGCTAGAATGGCATAAAATAGGTACCCCCCCACTCCCTCCTCTCTCCATCTTTCTCTCTCACACATGCAAAATTCTAAAATCTGCCTCAAACTTGATATGCATTATTCACTGACAATCTATATTTTTCTGCCTTTGAATGGTGAAAAAGCCTGTGTCAATTTATCCTTTAAAGCCGTTCCTTGCTGAATCCACATATGTCCATTAACGGTGACTTGGAGGGAACAGCATCTGTGAAGGCCCAACTCAGATGATCCCATTTAATGTGGGCTGTGACTTCCCAAGGCCACTGCTCATTAGCAGCTACTTCTTATTACTTCCCACAGTTTAAACAGAAGACGAAACCGAAAGAGCTTTTCACAAAGACTCTAGTGAGGCAGCTGCAAAACTGAGCATCTGAGCCTGGTACTCAAGAAGGAAAGAGCTTGGCAGAGCTACCAAAGAGGAAAAACAGGTACCATGTTTCCTGGATTCCAAGAAGTGATTTTTCTTTTCACATTTTAATGTTTTTTGAAATTGGAATGTGTCCACGTATGCCTTTTGAACAGTGTGACTTTTTTCCCTCTGCCTAAAAAGTTGTTATTAAATTGATGGTACATTTAAAAACTGAGGAATGTGGCACTTTCAAATTTTAAGAAGTTGCCCAAATATAAGAAAGCCCACATGAACCTTTGAGAAAAATACTCACAGCCAGTTTAGCAGTATGGAATGGATGGATAATTCTTAATCACAGGGAAGAAGACAGGCCTGAAGGACAAGATGTCTGAGTAATTGGTGGTCCTGCAGTCCTTGGTCAGGCAAGATCTTGGCTGCCTCAGAAGTTGTATCTTCTCTTGGCAATAATCCAGTCAGAGCATAAATCCCTGAGGTCTGTCCCAACCCACTTGTGATACGATTATATATCCATAGTTCCCAGCTCATAACTCCTATACCCCTTGTCATAGTCTTTTGTTCTAATGTTGAGGCACTTCAGGACTCAGAAGCAGGCCTTACGAAACAATCTGTCTGCCTCTCTCTCTGACCTTCTCCTGCCTTTCTCTCCAAGGCAGGACTCTAATCTGACTGTGGGTCATAAGACCTACATTTCAGAGGGGATCCTGCTCCACATCCTGGAGGAAGGAATGAGTGCTGCACAGAGAGGCCAAGAAGAATCTGAAGACACAGGCCTTGCTGGGTTCAATCACATTTCTACATGGTTGTCAATCATGCCTATCCAATGAAGCCTCCATAAAAGGCCCAAGAAGACAGAGTTTGGGGAGCTGAACATACGGAGGTCCATGGAGGGGTGAGGGTGATGTGCCTGGGGAGGGTGTGAAAGCCCCACGCCCCTTACCCTATATCTTGGCATACACATCTCTTCATCTATATCCTTGATAATGTCCTTTATGATCAACTGGTAAATACAAGTATTTCTCCAGTTCTGTGAACTGATCCAGTAAATTAACTGAACCCAAAGAAGCAGTCATGAAAACCTCAACTAGAAGCCAGTCAGATAGAAGTTCCAGAGGCCCAGACTTGTGACTGGTGTCTGAAGTATGGTAGATGTCAGGGTGGGGGGGCTAGTTTTGGGGACTGAGCCCTCAACCTGTGGGATTTGAGGCTATCTCCAGGTAGATAGTGTTGGAATTGAGTTGAGGGACACCCAGCTGGTGTCCACTGCAGAGCTGATTGCCTGCTTGATTGTAGGGAGAACCCCACCTCCTCTGCTTATATTTGGTCACAGAAGTCTTCTGTTGATGGCTATTGTGTGAGAACAGACAAAACACTGAGTTTTCCTCAGAAACCACGGTTAAAGGTGCTTGGTGAGGAAGGAATTCCAGTGTGTGGTTTCTCTTTCTTTGAGAACCTTTATTGTTCTTGGAGCTCTTTGAAAGGCAAAGGACTAAATTTGGGAATAAAAGTGGTTGTAAGAATATACAGACATTTATTTTCTCATGGTAAGTTAAACTGCTTGCTAATTAATTAATTACTCAATGAATCAAATAGTATTGCTTATCGAGCAAAAGTATGTGCTTGGCTCATGCTGGTCACTACATTGACTAAAGAGATCGACTGAGCAGCCCTGTGGGGCAGGTGTTAAAATTCAGCCCCATTTCCCAGACCCAGAGACCAAGGCTCAGAGAAGAAGAGTGACTCCAGCCAGTTCACACAGGTGGGAACTGACACGGCGGGCACAGGGACCCAAATTGTCCAACAAGAACCCCTGCTCTTCTCACTGCTCCACCCCATTCCACACAGCTTCAGCTTGCTTTCTTTTCCTGGAGAAGAAACCAAGGGTCACCGTGGGTGATGTGGTGGCAGAGTCGGAACTAGAACTTGGGCCTCTGACTCTTAGCCTGAGGCTCCTTTCGCTGCTTCGTGTGAAAGCCTTTGGAAGTACGAAGAGCCATCCAGCGGGCAGGAAGAATCAGGCAGAGCTTTCCCTGGTGATGGCTTCTTTCTTTTCAAGTTTATTAAATCTGACAAAGCTGCAAGCCCACCTGGGTCACCACATCCCACCAGAACAATTGAGGCAGATAATTAACAGCAAGATTTCATCATTGTGAAATCTTTTTACTTGGAGCTAAAAGACCAACCCATAACAGGATGATGTGACAAATGCAGAGAAGAAGGGTCTCTTTTCTATGAAATCCTGGAAGAGGCACAAACCTTCTCACCTGGGCTTCAGGAAGGACTTCTCCATAATCAAATCCCTTTCATAACTATGTGTAATTATTCTCGTTCTTTGTCCTCACCTACGCCAGTGTGAGTGCGTCTGTTATTCTGGGAGTCATTAGGATGGCAGAATAGCGAGGTCACTTGGATTAGCAGCTAATGAATTCCCTACCCTTTGTTCTGATAACAGGATAGGACAATAAAATATTATTCTGAAGCTTCTTAGAGAGAATTTACTTGACTCAGGCTGGTATATTTTGCAAATTAGGCGATAATACAGAGAGTTGCAATGCTTTCCTGTCCTTGGGCAGCTCCAGCAGCAGCCTATTTCTTGTGCCATCCTCCTCCAAAGGGGTCTTCCCACCCCTCTGCCTCAAAGTCCCCTGGCCCCCACCTGACTTACCTTGCAGCAGTGTGTAGAAGGCACCTGAGGCAGACAGGTTGGTGGTTATGGTGACATCATCCTTGCTGGAGGTCTCTACCTGGACATGCACTGAACTGTCTGTATCACTTCGGAAACTGCTCACCTGGCCAGTAGGGAAGGTCACATTTGTCAGGCGGCCAAAGCTGTCGTACCTGGAAACCAAGGGGTGGCACTGAGTAGTAGAAATATAATGGTGCTCTAGCTGGAACTTGGCGCATTCTACCTCATGCCATGGTTTTGCTGTGCTCTGCTTTTCTTTCTGGCTGGATACATTCCTATGTCTCCCACATCTTTTGCACAGGACCTGGTACATAGATTTCAGGATGTGACTCCACCTGCTGATATCCAACTGCAGGAAAATAACTGACCTCCCTGAGTCGCCCTTCCCTAACCCAGTGGGGATGATACCACTGACCTGCCTACTGCCCAGGAGTACAGCTATAAACTAGAATTCAACTGTGAAGGGGAGAGATGATGGTGGCCATAATGAGACAGCTGACCCAGAATCTTAGAACTGGAGGACTCCCCAGAAATGATGTAATCAAATCAAGCTTGATGCCTGAATACCCTCTGCAAAACCCGCAATAACTGGTTATACAGGTTTTCCTGAAAAACACTAGAAATGGGGGCTATTACCCAGGGGTTTCCTAGGTTTCTACACATTCTGGGAAAAGGGGATTCTGAATTCAAACCAGGACTCAGCCTAGATAAATGGCGTCTTGCCTCTTGCAACCCCTTCCATCTAGATTTTACATCTGGCACTAAGCATTTTTGTATCTGCAACTCTTAGAACTCCCACAGCTTTGCTCAGGTATGGTCTTTCTAAAGCATCATAATTGAATCTTAATTCTCTTTGCTATTCTCCTGATTGATAATAATAAAAGAAATACCTACCATCATTGAATACCTCCAATATACGAGGCATGGTGCTAGTTGCTTTTCATGCATTTTCATGTCATCCTCATTTAATACATTTCTCATGTAATCCTCATTTAATCCTTGTCTAAAAGGTATGTATTATCTCCTTTTTGGAGGATCAGAAATTGAGGCTTGGAAAAGTGAAGTCACCTGCTCAAGGTCACACAGCTAATTAAGTGTGGGTAGAATCAAAATTCAAACCCAGATCTATTTGCTTCCAAACTGCCACCTGCCTCTCTGTCTTCAATGAACATTTCTGTACCGTCCATTTGCAAGTATTCATCACATGCGCTCCTCCCTGGCAGGAGTGGGCTATTAACATTTTAATAATTGTTTTTAATTAGGGGAGGCTGAAGTGTAAAAAGGCAGGTTTAAATAGCCTTTTTGCACTTGTGTGTGAATGGGGACACAGTTCTTCCTCTACATGGCAATATTCCTTACTGACTTCCTGGACACGGTTGCCCCTGTGTACTTCGGGTCTCCCTACTGGCCTTTTTTTTTTTTTTTAACTGTTTTGTTTTTACTTCTGGGGTAAAGCTGGCCCCTGGGTTCCTGTGAGGGTTTTCACAATGGGGCAATGAAACATCAGAGAGTTCAGCTCTGTCCAGGGTCTTCCTTCAGCTGGGCCTGGCTTCTTGCTGGGATTCCTGGGCCTGCAGCTCCTACGGTATCAGGGGAGACTTGGTGGGTGAGATTAGGCAGGCCTTTGCTCAGGAATTCTCTGCCCAAGGTCAGACTTGGGTGCTGCACTACAGACTCTGCCATTTGCCAACTGTTTCCGTGCCTGCGCCTGGCACTGATCACAGCACTCTACACTGAATCTAACAGTCCCTGGCACACTCTGCCACAGAGGAGGCATTGGTGGAGGTCTTCTGAATAAATCACCCCTGTTTTTGGCCTAAGACCAATTCTGGCGGATGGGCCGGTGGCCTTTGGGGAAGTTGGATGCCTCTGCGGCTGGGGCCTTTTCAGGATGGCAGTGCTGTGGCCTCGACTACACTCCCCGGGCAGGGCTGCAGGCAAGGCTGTGGCTCTACCAGAGACTCTCCTGTGGGTGGCTGGGGGCTTCAAAAACCCATGTGTTGCCATGACTTCTCCTTTCTCTTTCTTAGTAAGGAGTCAGGTTCTTCCAGGAAAAGGTCAGTCTGGCCTAGGGGAGGCTGAAACCTGGAATGGGTGGTCAAAGGGGTGGACTGCCCCGCAGAGCTAAGTGAGCAGTAGTTCTGAGAGACGGCGGCTAGGAAGGAGGGTGTCTTGGAGTAGAGATCTGAGATGCATGTCCAAAGACTTCTCTCACATGGAGACCCTCTCAGAGCTCTGCTCCCTTCAACTCTGAGAGAGGCTGGGATTCTTTTTAACCATTTGTGGCCACTGGAAATTTGAACAGGAAGGAAACATACAAAAATATTGACAGTGGTTATCTCTGGGAGGTAGAATTACAGGTGATTTGAATTGCTTATTTATATATATTCCCATGATTTAAAAATAATAAACATGGATTATTTTTATAATCAGAAAAGTGTTGTGACAAGCAAGGTAAAAGCACACGTGAGAGCTCACGAGCATGGCCATCTGGGGAGGCAGATGCCTCAAATGCCAGGCTGTGCATAGAGAGTCTCACTTACAGGGCAAGTTGAAGATAACAATTTCCAGGCATTTTCAGCCAAATAGTACTAGGGTACTCCAAGTTTTTGAGCTAAAAATCAAGACCCCCCAAAACTGGTTTTGCCCTGGTCATCTTAACTGTATCTGTGATTCATGATTAAGCTGGGTCCAGTCAGATCCTGAGTCATCTTTTAAATCAACAGGAAGATCCCCATTTAATGGGATGGGGATGCTGTTCTAGGCTGATTCTTTGAACACCTGTAATCCCTGTACATACTCTTTATTAAAATAAGACTATTCACTCGGACTGTCTACTTTCCTGACCTAACCACATGAAAAAGATTTTATTATACCATGCAAGACACTGCAAAGCTATTTGTGGTGTTTTACAGATAAGAATTGATAGATTGTTAATTAGGGGTCAGATGTCACTTTGACACCACTTCTACCATGGCCTCGCTCAAATGCCACCTCCTAAAGCCCTCCCTGGTTTTTCCTGTCCCTTCTCCCAGTGATATCCTGTGCACAGCTCTGTCCTAGAATGCCTGCCCTGCACTGCAGTGTTGATGTACAAGTTGTCCCCCTCTTTGGACTGTGAGTGCTTAAGGTCAGAACAGGTCTGTGGAGTCTGTGGATTGACACCACCTGGGTTCTGCCACCTGCCAGCAGCGTGACCCTGGAGGACTGGCTCTCAGTTCATCTCTGCTTCACCAGCATTGGAACTGGCATAGAGAGGACAGGCAGGGAATGCTGCCTGAACAAATAAATGAATGCAGGATTGGATGTGCAAGGCCTCTCTCCTGCTTTGTGGGAGAGGAGACACCATGATTCATTCACACATTCCCTCCTACAGGACTTGGCACAAGCTGGACACACAGTAGGTACATGATAAACACTTGCTGAATGCCAAAATATGGAAAAAACAACTCTTACTAAATAATACTTTGGCAATCTCCCTAGGTATCTCCCTAGAGTTTTAGTCTTGAAGACAGAAACGAGCTTTGTATAAAGGCAGACAATTGCGATTATTATTGAAGGTAGCTTGTAAGGCATAATTAAATTGAGCCTAAAGAAGATACAATGAAAAGGCCCCATGCCTTCAAGATCTGGTTTTCATTTTATATGAGATGGTCAAAAAAAACAGTAATTTCCACTCTTCAAATTTTCCATTAGAAGGACTGAATGTCTTAATTAAATGAACATCATATAGAGCAATCAATTTATAAAATTTTCTTGTCTCTTATTCATTCATTGTAATACCTTCCAGAGCTTGAGAAATGACCTGGATCTCTTTGCTGCTTGATCAATACCTGTAATTATCCCACCAGAACTGCTCCTTCTGACTGTGGATGGGAAGAAGTAGGGTTGCCAGTCCTCTGGGCCCTGCATACCTTTGCCCTGTGAGCCACCTCTACAGAACTCTTTCTTCTCCACCACAGAGCTGCTACAACAAAGTGCAGGGACCTGGAAGGGGCAGTTCTCTGAACTCTCTGGGCTCCAAGTGGCTGCCTCAAGTCCCAGCCCCATGATTGGGTGGCATCGGGACAACGGCTTAGTTACATTTGTGACAGCTTTCATTATGGGGACCCACAAAGTACTGGCAAATTTTCTTTCTTTCTAACCAAGAGGAATGAAAGGAATAGTTTTTTAAAAAGTTCTCTGGAGCCAGATGGTCTAGGCTTTGCATCCTGGCTCTATACTTGCCAGTAATGTGATCTAGAGGATGGGCACTTGGCTCTGTGTTCCTCCTAACCATCAAGTCTCCACCACAAATGATACAATTTCAGGCAGGCTATATCATATAACCTCGGTGAGCCTCTGTTTTCTCTTCTATAAATGGGGATAATAATCCTGTTTCATAGAGACATATGAAGACCAAAACAGGTAATGTATTTAAAATGAAAGGGAAGAACGGGAAACTTCTTCCCAGGGCCCCCAGGACCCCAGGAGATTGCCCTCAGAGGAATGTCAACTCCCTGAGGGTAGGGACTTCATTTGGACGCTGCTGTATCCCCGTAGCTTAGAGTGTGTGGCATATAGCGTGTGCTTCCTGATGTCAATGAATGTTGGCTGAATGTTGGCTCCTTCCTGCCTTTCTTTCTGACTTCACCCGGAACGTCACTCCTCAGCACATCCTTCTTCTCTCTGTATCTGCTTCTGGTCCCCAAACATGCCAAAGTCAGTTCATGCTGGGGTGCTCATGCTTCCTGTTCCCTCTGCGGGAATGCTCTTCCCTCCAGTGTTGGTATGGCTTGTTCCTGTCATCATTCATATTTCAGATCAAATGTTATCACTTCAGTGAGGTCTTCCCTGACCACCGCTTCTAAGACAGATTAAATCCTCCCAACCTTTGTATCATATTTTGTTATTGACCTCACTATACTTATTATTTATTTGTTCTTTGTTGTCTGTCTCCTCCTAATATAAGCTCCATGAGGACAGGGACCTTGTCTGTATTCTTAGTGCCCAGAGGAGTACCCAGCAGGTAGACAGTACTCAGTACATGTTTACTTAATGAATAAATATATGAGTAAATAATAGATATTGTTGTTGATTCAAGACATGGGCTGACAGCAACGAAGAAGTTCATTTGTTTTACCCTTCCTTGTCCAAATGAGGTGGAGAAAGGTCACTAATATTCACGTGGTGCCTTTTAGGTACCAAGCATCATGCTCATCACCATCTTTTGATGTAGGCATTATTATTATCATCATTTCACAAATGGTGAAGAGGAGGCTCAGAGAGGATAAGCAACTTGCCTAAGATCACACAGCTCGTAGAGGAATATAAATTCAAAGTCAGTTCTGTCTAATCTTAAAGAATGTGTTTTATTCATCAAGCTTCCCATAAAAATGATGCTGTTTCAAATAAAAATCTTTGGGTTCATCACTGTGGTATATAGAAAACACTGTTTTTCCAAGTCTCCAGTGGGTCAAGAAGACTGGCAGTTGTTTTATTTTCAGGAGGCTTTGCTTGCTACCACTGCAATTAACTTTGCAGCAATGCCAAGCCCCCAGTTGGGGGGTATGATAGTGATGACCAGATGACTGGCTTTTCATTATTTCCTCCCACTGATTTTTCTTCATTCCATTTATCCAAAGCATCTTTGGAGCACAGTGAAAGAAAACACATAAAAGATTCATATAGGCCAGGCGCAGTGGCTCACGCCTGTAATCCCCAGGCCAAGGGCGGGGGGGGGTGGGTCACTTGAGGTCAGGAGTTCGAGACCAGCCTGGCCAACATGGTGAAACGCTGTCTCTACTAGAAATGTAAAAATTAGCTAGGCACGGTGGCTGGGTGCCTGTAATCCCAGCTACTCAGGAGGCTGAGGCAGGAGATTCGATTGAACCCGGGAGGCAGAGGTTGCCGTGAGCCGAGATCGCACCGTTGCACTCCAGCCTGGGCGACAGAGTGAGACTCCATCTCAAAAAAAAAGATTCATATAGTTGCTGTGAACTTGGATCTCAGAAGAGGATTGCTAAAGGATATCTTCACACACACTGCAAGGCTTTCTTTTTCACACTCAATACTTCATCTCGAGCCACTTACTATGCACGGCTGGCAAGGAAAATGCTGAATTGCCCTCTGATACTAAACTTTTGCTGATCTTAACTTTTTGGTTAAAAAATAAGATTTGATTTGTATGACTCTCATTTCTGATTGTTTCAAACAACACCATCATCGTGTCAGGGAACTGGGCACTGTATTGTCTGTGGATAATTATGGTTCCTGGCCCAGGCACACCAATAGTTCCCCTGGCCCATATCACTGTAATAGATGTCATCACGACATCATTAGCTACTCCAAAACTGGATCAGAGCCAGAGCACTTTGTGGCTTCTGCATTAAAACCTTGTACTTGCTGTCCATTTCCTACAAAATTAAGTACCCAAAATGAATTCTAGCCCTCAGGATTCCCAAGATCTGGCCCACTCTGCCGTACTGTACTTGAGGTGGTGCCTCTGGTGGGAAGTGCTTAGGGTTCAGGCAGATCTGGGGCTGAACCCTGGCTTGGCCAGTCATGGCTAACATGTCACACAGCCAGTCAGTCTCTGCGCTGGTTATTCTCTGTTCCCCCTACCTCCCAGATCCATTCTCTGTCCTCTCGCTGCCCAGAGCAGCTGACCCCTGCAGACTGTGTCACTGGGGCACTCTCGCTGGCTCACTTCTGGTTAAGCTAAGTCCGTGGTAGGCACGGGCAAGAGACTGGAATTCAGAAGGTTTTCCTCACTCCTCACTCCTTCTTTCCTCCAGTGCCGAATCTCTAACAGTGGCTGCGTGGATCCATGATTTCAGCTTCAACCAGGGGGCTTCTCCTTCATCATTACAGCTCCCCCTGCACTTCAGTCACGATATCCTTCAACTTTCCCACCTTGCTCTGCAGCCTGGGGGTTGGTAATGGCTATTCACTGTTTTTAGTGCCTGGGTGCCTCAGCGTCCTTTCTTTATTTTTATTTTTAGTTAATTAATTAATTTGCTTAGGGACAGGATCTCACTCTGTTGCCCAGGCTGGAGTGCAGTGGTGTGATTATGGATCACTGCAGCCTTGAACTCCTGGGCTGAAAAGTGCTCTTCCTGCCGCAACCTCCTGAGTAGCTAGGACTACAGGTGTGTGCCACTACATCCAGCTAATTAAAATTTTTTTTTGGTAGAGATGGGTATTGCTATGTTGCCCAGGCTATTAGCATTCTTTCTAGGTTCCCTTACCGCTGCCTATACCTCTATAACATGTCTTCATTTGAAAGATATTTTTGTTGAATATAATATCTGAGTGGATGATTTTTTTGTTTGTTTATTTTTGTGAGACAGAGTTTTACTCTTGTTGCCCAGGCTGGAGTGCAATGGCACGATCTTGGTTCATTGCAACCTCCGCCTCCTGGATTCAAGCGATTCTCCTGCCTGAGCCTCCCGAGTAGCTGGGACTACTGTAGAGCACCTGTAGAGGTGCCCACCACCATGCCCAGCTAATTTTGTATTTTTAGTAGAGGTGGGATTTCACCATGTTGGCCAGGCTGGTCTCGAAATCCTGACCTCAGGTGATCCACCTGCCTCGGCCTCCCAAAGTGCTGGGATTACAGGTGTGAGCCACCGTGCCTGGCTGTGGACAGTTTTTCTTTTTTCTTTTTCTTTCAGCATTTCTGTCTTCTGGCTTGCACAGTTTCTGATGAGAAGTCTGCTGTAATTCTTACCTTTGTTCCTCTTATAAAATACTTTTTTTTTTTTCCTGGCTGCTTTTAAGGTTTTCTGTCTCTCTTTTTTAATTCAGCCATTTGAATATATGGCTAGAAATGTGTGTGTGTGTGTGTGTGTGTGTGTGTGTGTGTTTATTCTGCTTGGTGTTTTCTGAGCTTTTTGGATCTGTGGTTTGGTGTCCATTATTAATTATGGGTAATTCTCTGCCATTATTTCCTCAAATATTTCTTCTGTCCTATTTTTTCCCTCTTCTCCTGGAATTCCAATTACATGTATATCAGACTGTTGGATGTTGTCCCACAGATCTTGAATACCATGTTCTGCATTTTACACTCTTTTTTTTCCTCTCTGTATTTTAGTTTGGGTAATTTCTATTAACTGTCTTCTTTCCTCAGCTGTGTCATGCTGTGTCCTCTGGAGAGAGCAGCCCATCAAAGGCATTCCTCATCCTTATAACCGTGGTTTTCATTTCTAACAATTCCATTTGATTCTTTCTTATCGTTTCCATCTCTCTGCTAAAATTATCCATCTGATCTTGCACATTGTTCACCTTTTCCATTAGAGCCTTTAAAATAATTACAGTTATTTTAAATTCTCTGACAGTTTCAACACCAGTGTCATAGCTGAACGTGATTCTGATTATTTCTTTGCCTCTTGGGAATGTGTTGCCTTTTCTTGCCCTTTTGTACATTCAGTTGAAAGCGTGACATCTTGTGTAGCATGGTAGAGCCTGAGTGACAGGTTTATGCCTGGAAATGGGTGTGAGTTTCCTTCTGCTAGGACTTTTGTGAGGGGGTTTGGGTGAACTTAGGATTTGAAGTTTGTTTATGGTTAACCTCTGTGCATCACAGGTTTTAAATTCCCTTAGCGATTCCCTGTGTTTAGGATGCGAAACTGGTTTGCCAGAGGGTTTTTTTCCCTCAAGGTCCACAGTTCAGCCCTTGGGTCCTCCCTCTGTGCTCACTCAGAGAGGGTCTCTTTCCATGTTCCTGCCACTCTCTAACTGCCTCCCAGCAGTCTTCTGCCCTTCACTGATGCTTTTAGTCTTTCAGCTAACTATGGTGGTGGCAAAGCCTTTGCTAGGGTTCTGACTCTCAGGTATGTGGGATTTTTTTTTTTTTCCATTTCTTTTCTTCCCTCATTCAGCTGAAAGGATTTTCCCCGGTGCCTAGGCAGGACAGTGTTCTCTGCCCTTCTCTTCACAGATGAAGGGTGTTGTTCCTGATGGAAGATGAGGTGAGCAGGGTCTGGGTAGAGTGGTCAGGGGTGTATGCTCCTCCCTCAGCAGCTGCTGTGACCTTCCCCCAGGTCTACCACAAGGGACACTTTCTTCTTAAATCTTTCCTCACTCTTTTCTGTGGGAAAACTCCTGGTGGGATTTGTAGAGAAAAAAAGTCCCTAAGAAGACATGGACCTGCCCAACGGCTATAGCCTCCAAGGGCTTCAGACTCTCTTGCCAGTACACACTTAGCCTTTGTGAATTCACCAGCCATCCCAGCTGAACTCTTTCTCCCCAGGGCTGGTGCATCTGCCCCAGCCAAGCCAGGGCCCACATCTTGTCTCTTTCTGCAAGACTCTGTCTCTCCTTGGATTTGACCTCAGAGAAGGAGTTCAAGGAAATGCACGAATTTACCTTTTGTCTGGCTTATTTTCATGATAAGATTGGGAATGATGCACTTTCCAGCTTTCCTATCCCCAAGTAAAAACCAGAGACCAAATCTCTTCATTTGACCCATTTCGGTTGAATTCTATGTCCCGTTGGGAGCACTGGCAGTGCTGGTGCTCAGACGTGAATCTAGCATTCTTCTCACGACAGCATATCTTTTCTTCCTGTCTCTATTGCCCTTCCATTCTGAATTTACATGTCATTATAAAATATTGACTATTTGTCAGCCGACTAGTTGGCAAACCCTAAGCTTGATGCAAAGACAAATTTGTAAGGGTCTCACAGTAGTTAAGGTGAGCATAATTATAATAGGAGTTGTCACAGGGCACTGTGGGAGGCCAGAGCCCCTTCCCCTATGAAACTCAGGGAAGGGGGTTGCTCATATCCGTCCAGCAAGTCAATTCTGGAACCTGCCTCATACTTATCAGGCCATTTTCTCAGCCACCAAATGCCATCTGACCAGGAGCTAAGTCTGAGAGTAACGATGCCACACATGGGAGATGGGGACTGCGTTTCAGACTCCTTTGAGGTTCCTACCAGCAGACCTGTGGGCTGAGGGGAGGAAAGTAACCTTGATTCTCCAAAACTGTGAACTCTGTAAATCAAGGTGCTCTGAAGTGTGTGATGTTTATGTTAGGTGTACTATTTAATCTGTTAAGAGGATCGGCAAAGCTGACTTAAAACTTGTTTCAGGCCACTGCGGTGGCTCATGCCTGTAATCCCAGTACTTTGGGAGGCCTAGGTGGGCGGATCACTTGAAGTCAGGAGTTTAAGACCAGCCTGGCCAACATAGTGAAACCCCGTCTTTACTAAAAATACAAAAATTAGCCGGGCATCGTGGCAGATGCCTGTAATCCCAGCTATTCAGGAGGCTGAGGCAGGAGAACTGTGGAGGTTGCAGTGAGCCGAGATCGCACCATCACACTCCAGCCTGGGCAACAGAGCGAGGCTCCATCTCAAAAACCAAACCAACCAAACCAACCAACCAACCAACCAAATAAACAAACAGCTTGTTTCAATAATAGCCTATGTCACAGGCAAGCCTGGGCAATTTTTTTTTTTTAGAAAAATGGAACATTTCAGTTATAATCTACTAAACTGCCTCATGAAGCTAAAGGTAGAAAATTCACTATAATTTTCATTGGCAAAATCTGTCCAAATCCTTGTTAAGAAACACCATAATGAAATATCTTTACACCTCTAATTCTAGATAGCCTCATAGTTTGCAAAGTATTTTTCCTTTCAGTATTTATTTAGTTTTTTAGTCCTCATAATGGCCCAGAAATGGGGTAGGGCAGGGGATTATTTCTGTCTGGTTGAGACTTGGGTCTGGAGGCCAGCTAGCCTGTCCCTGAGTCACATGGCTCGCAGCCGGTGAAAATAGGCGTCTGGCACCCTTGCCTCATTCTCAGTCTGAGCTGGAGCATTTTGCCTTGGGTGACTCTGCATGTTATTTTTCCAGCAGACTTTGGATATTCTCAGGGATCTGACTTCTTTCTTAGTTCATTTCTTGATCTCTCATACTTGATTCTGCTCTTCTCACCTGACCTCTGATTCCGACCTACCTCAATTAAAACTTCTGTCTGCTCTTTTGATTAGTTTACTTGCAATTGCTCCTGCGAAATACCTTTTACACCTAAACAACACTTCTGCAATTACTGGTACTGCCACTAATGTTGCATGCATTAACAACAACAACAACAGCAGCAGCAGCAACAACAACAACTGCAGCAGCTATCATCTGAGTACTTATAATCAATCAGACACTGAGCTTTCCATATTTTATCTCACTGAAATTTGAACCTCATACTATTCCTATGAAATACATAACTATTTTCATCCCTATCATACAGATAAGGCACAAAGAATGTAGGTGACCCTAGCCAGTACAGTTGAAAGAACACGGACTTGTGTTCTGGTTCTGCTATATACTCACTGTGTAGTTTCAGGCTCGTTATCTAATCTCTCTGTACTTCATATGTAAACAATGTGGATGATAATTCCTGCCATCTGAGGTTGCTGTGAAGATTAAATGGGAAAGAGCCTGGCACATAGTAGGATCTCAGAAAACAAAAACAAAAACAAAAAAAACTAGTTTCCCTTTCTATTTTAGGACTTTTGTCTACCACTTCTGGTTTGTGTCAACAAGGATAACCACTCTCGGGTACTGCGATGAAGTGCAGACTTTGGAATTCCAGATGCCATTTTATAAAAATGCAACTGTAAAAACTTTTCCTTCTTCACTAAACATCAACTATAGCTGCATATTTCATCAAGGAAAGAAAGGGAGGGATCTTTCCTGGTAGAAGTGTAGGAAACCGTTTTAGATTTCAGGGGTGGTGGAGCGTAACGGATGCAGTGATGTGTGAGCATTCGGTTTGGGATCTGAGGGAGTGACCTTGGGAACTAATTGAGTGCACAGACTTGCTCTGACAAAGAAACCCCTGTATTGGCTAAATAATGTATAAGAGATTTCCATCAGGCAATGGGCAAAATGGAATTATTTAGCGTATTTCCATTCCAATGAGTTAATCAAGATAATTGCTGTTTTCCTGGATCTTTGTCTTTTCTTTGTAATTAACAAGGTCCTTGTTTGGAGAAAGGAATTTAGCCAGTGAACTTTGTACAAATCGCTGTGACATGTTTGTTCAAATTACATTTAAAAATCAACTACAGATCTTTTCCTTTGGATTTTGCTAGGACTGTTAGAAACTGATGCTTGATCAAGCTTGAGAAAAACTTTAAAGAGTCAGGTTCATTTGGAATTAACAAACTCAGTGTGGCACTGGTGCAGGGGTAGGATGCAGGGAGGGCAGCAGGGCAGCACTGAGAAAGCCCAAGCTCTGGCATCAGACTTGGACTGCGATCCCTGTTCTGCCACGTCTCACTAGCAAACAGTGGGCGAAGGTGCCTTCAGAGCCTCAGTTTCTATGTCTGTAAAATGGATAATATCACCCATCCTCAGAGCTGTTGTGTGGATTAAATGCAGTGGTGTAGCTCCTAGCCCACAGCTAATACTCAACAAGGCTAGTTCCTTCCCCACCTCTCACATGCTTATCTAATGGTGACATACTCAGCAATCTCAGTCGTTTGAACCATGGCTAAGACCTCAAAAAGCAGCTTAAAAAATCTAAGTAGAAAGAGCGATGTTAGTCCATTCATTAAAATATCTCCTAGAGGAACACCCCAGATAAATATATTTAATCGTGGCTAGGATTATAATAAGTTGAACTTCTGGTTCTCTGATCACACCTCTTAAGAAGTCCTCTACTGGATGAAGAATAGAGAAATGAGCTACTTGAGGTGGGCACTAGGACTGAAATAAATAGTGACATCACAGCGCAACCCTGAGGGAGGAGGCGGAGAAACCTACCCTTTAGATACAGGACCTAATAAAGTAATGGTTTAAAATCACTTCAGGCAGGGGCAAAGGGGTCTATATTCTCATTACCCCACTTCCTGAAAGCTCTCTTCATATTACAGCATAATATGCAACTGTTGTTCCTTATTAACGACCCTGAATCAGAAAAAGAAAGGTTTCATTATGTCTGTATAGTGTGTTTGAGAAGGGAGGTATGCAATACACTTCATAAGAAAAGTCCCAGGCAAAATGGTTAAAATGAAAAGGGTTTTTTTTGGAATTTGAAGATGTAAGCTTCAATTATGTGGAAAATTCATCCACATGTGCCTGTTCCTTCTCCCCTTGCCACATTTCTGGACAGTGGTCATATGAAGATGCTAGCACTTCATCACGTAAGTACCTTTCACCTACACCATCTCCCTGTGGTATGCTGGGCAGGTATCCGCTGTATCCATTCTACAGATGTGGAAACCAAGGTCAAGAGGGATTAAGTCCATGGTAGAGTGGGAACTGATGCCCAGCTCCTCTGACTCCAAAGCTTATGCCTTCTCCACTAGACCATTTCCTTCGTAGGAGAAATCATGTGGAATCTGAACATGTAGAAGGTATTATAGGTAATAGTTTTTATCCCAAATCCTGAATTAAAATAAAATACTCCATCAATTTACCTCTAATCATACAATGAATTAATGAAACAAAATCATCAAATGGCCTTGTTTTGGTACTTACTCATAAAATGTTGTCCATCCGTTTTCATTGCTTTTGGTTGCCAGAAGGCCAGAATTGCCATGGTATGTCATCATGGCCAACTCGTGTCCTTGTGTGGTCACACTCTTGAGTGCACTGTTGGTGCCCATGGTCACCCAATACACCTGGCCATCTGGGACCACCAGCCAAAGGGGCATCCCAGTAGAGTCTCGGCGGACATTTACCATGTTGCCATTGTTGTCTGTGATGAGTGTGATGTCGCCGTCCCCAGTGTAGGTGAAGTTGTACAGGTAGTCTCCTGTGGGCAGGCTTTGGGTGTACAGGTGCTTGCCAGTGGTATCAAACAGATAGAGCTCCTGGTCAATTGGTGAAGACAGCTCATACATATTCTGGGTGTTGAGGAAAGGCTTGTTCTTCCGGATAAACCGAATTCGGATGTTCCCAAGGTCGGCCACGTAGAGCTCCCCATCAGCACACACAGCCAAGGAAGATGGGGTATTTAACTTTGCATCCTTGGCATAACCATCATCTCCAGAAAAACAATCACAGTTGGCATCATTTTTACAGTCACAGCCACTGGGGGCCCCAGCAACGAGTGAGATCTCTCCACTAGTGGTAACCTGCCTGATGCGGTTGATCTTTTTCTCATCAGTCTCAGCAATATACAGGACCCCATTGTGTGAAACAGCCAAAGCGGTGGCTGACTCCAGGGTTGCGTGGATGGCCACCTTGCTTAGCAGGAAGTGGTCAATGCCAGGGACCTGGCAGTGCATGGGCCTCCCGGCGACAATGCGCACCTGGTGGTTTTCAGAGATTTGCAGGACCACATTGTTGTCGAGGACATAAAGTGAGTTGTCCATTGGGTTGATGGCTAAGTCTGTGGGCCACTCCAGGCGAACCTGACAATGAAGACACCGATACTCAAATGACTGGCAAGATGCCCACCACTAATCCATCCCATAGCCCACGTAGCCCATAACAGTGTCCAAAGTGGCTTCATATACAGTCTTGCTTGATCCTCATGCAGCCTATCATCAACAATGAAGTGTCAGCCCCCTGATCACCGGGAAACCATGAAAGGGCTGCCGCTGAGACATGTGATGGTCTCATTAGACTGACAAAACATGAAGAAGGAGTTAACAACAACAAAATAGTAGACAAAGGGGTAGACTTTGGAGTCAAATAGGCCTAGATTCAGAGCCTAGTCCACTACTTATGACTGTGGGCAAGTTACTTTGCCTCTCTGAGCCTCAATAGTCACATATGGGAAATGGGAATGATAACAGCACAGTGTCCCTGACCCACCATAACCCACCAAATAATGGCAGCTGATGTTCTAGAGATGGGAGGGAAAGGCAGATGGAGTCTGGAGGCTGAAGTAGGAGTTGTTCAGAGGCTTAAGAAAGAATCTTCATGCATGGTTGATATGACACATGTATGATTTCTCAATTCTTTGAGTTCATGGATTAACAGCTGACTGGGTGCTAGAGATATAAAGACAAGCTAACCATGGCCTCTGTCTGTCATAGTTCTAGACCAGTGATTCTCAAATCTGGCCTCACATTCAAATTATCTGTGGCGATTTTAGAAAATAATGGTGCGCAAACCCCACCCTTGGTGAGTGAAATCAGATCCCTGGGTGTGGAGCTTGGGCATTGGCATTATTTCAAAAAGCTTCCTGAGTGATCCTGATGTGAGCTTGAGAATCATGACTGGATCCTTGCCCCTCATGTATGGTCATCAGCATCAGCTCACCTAGGAGCTGAGCATAAATGCAGAATGACAGGCCTCCCCCAAACCTACTGAATCAGTATCTGCATTTAAACAAAATCCCCAGGTGATTTCTGTGTACATTGAGGTTTATGAAGCCATGCTCCAGACAACGGTTCTAGTACCTCAGAGAACAGGTCCACCTGGAAAGGATTACTGAAGCTGGTTGTAGGAACTAGGAGTTCAGAAGTGCTGGGCCCCTTGTGGAACCTCCTCTGAGCCAGGCTGGGAAACTGGCATAGCTCATGGTGAGTCTTCAAGTGGGCACCCAGGGGATTGTAGCTGGCATGGTCTGAGGGGAGGAGCGTTTTCTTCAGTGGACTTGAAGGCTGGATTGTTGGATCTATCACACTAGGAGGTATTGGCACTAAGGGGAACCCTTTGCCACCTGTGTCTCTAGGAGGTCCAGCCACGTTTTCTGTGGGCTGGAAGTGCCGACAGGTGCACCCTACTGCTGATTTTTCCACCCCACCTAAAAATTCATTGCCTTAGACTTCCTGAGCCCCCTACAAACCCTTGATATTTGGTCCAGTCTGGGGCCTGCTTAAGCAAGTGTATACCTTTATTTTAATTTACTTATGTATGTATGTATGTATGTGTAAGACAGGGTCTCACTCTGTCACCCAGGCTGGAGTGAAGTGGTACAATCTTGACTCACTGCAGCCTCCACCTTCCAGGCTAAAGCGATCCTCCCACCTCAGCCTCCTGAGTAGCTGGTACTACAGGCATGTGCCACCACATATATATATATATATACACACACACACACACATATATACGTATATATACATATATATACGTATATATATGCATACATATATACGTATATATACATATATATACGTATATATATGCATACATATATATGCATATGTACATATATACATACATATGTATGCATATATATGTATATGTACATATATACATACATATATATGTAGGTATGTATATATGTATGGGCATATATATATATATATATATATATATATATATTTGTAGAGACAGGGCTTTGCCATGTTACCCAGGCTGGTCTCAAACTCCCGGGCTCAAGCCATTTGCCTACCGTGGCCTTCCGAAGTACAGGGATTACAGGTGTGAGCCACTGTGTTTGGCCTAAGTGTATGCTTTTAGATAAGAAGTTTCTCTTCCAGGAATTTACTTTTTGTATACCATTGTCTATAAGAGTGTTTTTAATAATGATGAAGCCATTTTTAATAATGACGAAGACCGAGAACCAACTCAAATGCCCAACAGCTGAGAACTGGCTAAATAATAGTACATTTAGTTTGCTCATAAATTAGAATACTGTGTGTAGTTGTTAAAAGTGATGTTATAGATGGATATTTAATGACATGGAGAAATGTTTGCTATGTATTAAGTAGGAAGAACAGGTTACAGAACTGTAAGCCCAGTGGGATACCAACTGGGGAAAAATACAAGAAGTTTAGCTAGATTATAGATAAAGAGCAGATTAAGTGCTTGAGGGATATATATCAAAACGTTAACCATAGTAAGATTAAAGGTGATTTTAATTTCCTTCTTTGTGATTTCTAACTTCTTATATTTTCTACAATGTACATGTGGTAGTTTACCAATGTAAAAAGAAACCCCAATACATTATATACACACGAGTGAGGCCACCTCCATCTGTCCCCTCAGCTCAGGGACATTCTCAGGATGGGGCAGGCCCTTTCTCAGTTCTTTAGAACATGATCTTCAGGTCCTGCTTCTAAAGTCTTCTTGTCCCCTTACTCCCAGCTCCCTCTGTCCCTGCAGAGCCAGGGAGCCTGCAAACGCACCAGGGCCGCTGCCGGCCAGTGCTGCTGCTTCACACTCCCCACGCTCTCTGGGCAGTGTCATGGCAGCTTTTGGCTGCATCAAGAACACAGTTTGCTCTAAAGTGACAGGGGAGTTTTCAATTTCTTAAAACCTACTTCTTGTCAACTCTGGTCGCTAAATATTTTATGCCTTCTGGCCCTGTGGCACCTCGGGGACCTGCTTGCGGAGAACTTTCTGCCTGTCGTTACAATGAAAAGATGGTTCCTTGATGGGAGGACTGGGGGGAGATAGAGTCAGTGGAGGGAGAGCGGAGAGGAAAGAGGAAGGAATGAAGAGCAGTGCTTTCCTACACTTTCCGCTTATGCCATGTGCACAGAGGTGCTTGGGAAAGGAGAAGGGGCATTGCTCTTGGAGTCAGTCCTCACTCTGTCACACTGCCCGTGTGATGATCCTGCACCAGACCGACTACCTAAGCCTCTCTGGTTTCACCACCCTATTAGCGATGATCGTGCTGAGACTTGATTTCCCATCCCCAAAATGAATGGACTAGACTTGATAATTTCAGAGGTCTTGCAGCTCCCACGTTCTATGGTTCCAGTGTGGAATGGGACCCTCTTCCCTGTCCACCTGAGCATTCTGTGCCTTTATTAAAGCACTTGGAGCTGGCTGCCTTGTTGCAGAGTGATTTTGTTGCAAAAATTGATCGTCAAATGAATGAATGAAGGAAAGAAGAACCAGCAAATGGCATAGAGGGAGTGAGAGATTGGGGTCAGGACACCTCACTTCCTATTCCAGTTCCACAATTGCTACATGTGTCACCTACCTCAAGTTTCTTAAACACTGAACGTCTTTCTCTATATGTAAAAGGGGACAATACATATTATATAGGGTAGTTGTGAAGATTAAATGAGACAACGTACAAGGAAGTTATTTGTGGATTTTAAAGGGAACTAGTATCCACATCCTATTACTAGCTGCTAGGCACTGTACTAGACAATTTGTGTATGTAATTTCATTAAAAAATTCATTTCCATATCCCTGATGGAACCTGGTACAGGGCTCTACATTTATAAATGCATTTTCTTTCATCACACCTCAGTATTCTTATCTATAAAATGGGGTAGATCAGCTCTACCCCATGAGACTATTGTGATAGCTAAGTAAGAAAAGAGAAGTTGTACTTATCCTGTACCCCCATTTCTAACAGAGCGCCTGGCACATACTAAGTTCTTATTTTGGATCCTAAGCACAGAGTTATTCTCTGCCGGTGGTGGCCATCTCCACTTCTTAACAGGTTGCAACAACTTCCTTCTGTTCCTTCTCTGCTCTGTGCCTCTCTCTTTAGTTTCTTTTTGGGCCTGGGTTTGTCTCCTCCCAAAGGAGCTGGTCCAAGTTCCTTGGCTCTCGCCTTCTCACTCATGCCTCTGAGCTGTGTGCTCTCTCTTGCTTACTTCCCTGCTCCCCATGGGGCGGCAGAGTAGAGAGGAAGCGCTGAGAAAGAAAGCCAGTGACACCTGCGCATATGTGTCTGTAAAATAGATGCCAGTATTGGAGAGTTTGGTTAAAGAAAATCCCATGCTGACATTCAAAGGTAGTGAGGGCCTTTAGAGATTTCAGTCCAGGATTTCTGAATCTAAGTGTGGGTTTTAGCATTTTTTCCCCCTCCGCCATATGCCAGTTGTCTTCCAAGCCTTTGATCCGACTGCTTGGCAGTACCTCTATCTAAAGTTAAACAATTTTCCGATGTGTGGATTGAAAATTTTCGGCACCCTGTGCTGGCTGGTTGAGGGCCCATTTTGAGAATTGAAAATACTTGTATGCACATCCTTAGGCCATGGCAGCTTCCTGATGGGTAATTCAAGCTTGCTCACAGACTGGAGAGGGAAACTCACTAGCCAGCAAGGGCAAGCCTGCCAAAACTGCAAAGACGAGTGGCAGAGAACAGCTTCCATTCTGGAGTGTAATAATCACATTAGCTAGCGCAGAGGGAAACCATCCCAGCATGCGATGGGGAGGTGACATGAGTGCTGGGACCTCCAGCAGCATCCACAAGGCTCTGTGGAAGGACTTAGCAATACATGTCAGAAACAGAGGCAGGCATGGCCAGAAAGGCAGGCAGTAGGTGACACAGTCAGTGGAAAAGGGCCTGTGTGTGCAGGCTCCCCTAAAAATGAAGCGGTTTAAAAAGCTAAATGTTGCTGGAGCTGAAATCAATTTGCAATTTGATGTAACCCAATGCTCCTGATTTCCCACGTTTTGGTAATGTTGGCAAGATTCAGCACAGGCCACTGATTCAGCATGGGCCTGGCCCAGCCAAAAGATCCAGCAACAAAGTACATACCCTTGCCAAGTCATCGCAGGATGTACTAAGGACATGCTGGATAGCCAGTCACTTGTGTCTCTTTTTGACCTATAATGGATTCCTGGTATCCACCTGCAAATGTGCAAACTCCTTGGCATGGTACAACAGGGTCCTTCCCTTCCTGGACCCAAACCATGCTTCTTGTTTTAACTGTGGCCACCTGCTTCCAAGCACCCTATGCTATGGTTTTCAATTTTCCACTATTCTTTGAGTGTACCAGCCTCATTAACATCTTTGTGCCTTTGCACATGCTGTTTCCTTTGTGTGAAATGTCTCCTTTCTTGCCACTCAGCAAACCCCTATTCTATTCAACCTGTAAAACTTGCATAAATGTCACCTCTTGTGTGAAAGTAGGCACTCTAACTTTTGTTCATTCATCACCTCTGAAGGGCCAAGCAATGCTAGGAGTCGTGCATGCATTGTTTCATGTATCTTCAGGGTAGTCCTACTGGGCTGATGTGAATTATTTCCATTTTACAGATGTAAAAAGTGAGGCTCAAAAGAAAGTTACTGAGTGAGTGGCAAAAGCTAGGATTCAATCAATTGATTAATCAATCAGCAAGTATAGACTGTGCCCAAATTTGGGTAACCAGGCACTCTGGTTACTGACAAAATTTCTGTCCTCACGTAGCTTAGAAAGAGAACAGGCAATGTACAAATACCCATCAGTGTTACCAAAGTGGAAGTTCAGGTGGCAATGGATCTAATGTCACGCGGTGTAAAGCTCTGTCTATCCTACCCTGCTGCTGTTGAGGTTTCCTTGGGGAGATTTCTTCACTGTCCCCTGGGCTTCCGCTTGTTATTCCTGATGGTGAACACCCAAGACATGGCTGTATCTTACTTATCTTTGTGTCCTTGGTGCTCATCACAACCTGGCACCAAGTAGGTGCTCTTTAAAGGCTTATCACTGCAAAGATGAATGGCCAGCAGGCTGCCTGGGTGGCAGATGAGAGGATGAGTGGGCAGTCCCAGGGCTTTGGTAGATGAAGCCATCTTACCTGGGAGATATCCATGACAGAATCACAGCTGAGTGGCCGGGCTGATGTGAGATCATTGGAGCCGAGCAGGGTGGAGATGATCCCATTCTGATCGATGCGTCTGATCATGGTGCCATCCACGAAGTAGATCAGCCCAAACTTGTCCACTGTAATGCCTGGGGGCAGAGAAGCCAAAACAGGAACTCAGCATCAGAGATGACAATGACCCGCACATTCCTGGAGCCTTGCTAGCTGACAGAGCACCTCCTCTACATGATTGGGTTTGATCCTCCCACAACCTTCATTCCTCTCTCAAAGAGGAGGAGTCTCAGGCTCAGAGGCCTTGAGTGACTTGTTCAAAGCAGGGATTAGAACTTTTTCAGATCTTCCAGGGCTCTGGTCCTCCCACCTTGCTGCCTCCTGAGATTTTAATCTATCACCTTAGCCATCCACTAAACCTGGATTCATAACTTCTGGGGTTTTTTAAGCACTAGAGATATAGTGGTAAGGAGGATCTTTTTCAATATTAACACTGTGAATTATTTAAATTCACCTACTTCTGAAGCTCTGTAATTACAATAATTAGTTCCTCTTTTTGGTAACCATTTTTCTTTTTTTAAAGAGTCTCGTTCTGTCACCCAGGCTGGAGTGCAGTGGTGTGATCTCGGCTCACTGCGACCTCTGCCTCCCACGTTCAAGCAATTCTCCTGCCTTAGCCTCCCAAGTGGCTGGGACTACGGGCATGCGCCACCATGCCTGGCTAATTTTTTTTTGTAGTTTTAGTAGAGATGAGATTTCACCATGTTGCCCAGGTTGGTCTTGAACTGCTGACCTCAGGTGATCCACCTGCCTTGGCCTGGGATTACAGTGCTGGGATTACAGGCGTGAGCCACCATGCCTGGCCCGTCCTTCATGCTTTTCTATTCTTATTATTTTCGTCTCACTGATCATTACAAAAGTACAGAATCTGAATAGAATCCTATGGATTTGTGTAGAGAATATTGTTGAATTGAGTTTCTAAAGGTGGCACACTGAGGAGAGGAGTCAGAATCATTACTCAACATCACCTGCTCCATTCACTAGACCGTCTCACTCTGTTAACTTTCTCCCTGACCCAACTTGTGTGACCTCGGGCAAGTCACTGAGCATCTCTGTGTTTGTCTTCCCAGTTGTCAAACAATGAGACTGTTCCAAATCTTTAGTTGTCACTCTTGGACATGTATGGGAATCCCCGGGGAGCTTGCTAAACTGCAACCCCCAGGTAGCTGCTTCAAAATATCTCAAGTGGAGTCTGAGGTTCTATCTGCATTTTTGACAAGCACCTTGGGTGATAATGACACAAACCAGAGTCTGAGAACCACTCCACTATATCAGTACCTCTCAGCCTGTGATGTGCATCAGAGGCACGTAAAGAGGTTTTTCAATATACACCTGCTGGCCTAACTCCTGGAAATACTAATTCAGCGGGTGGCTGGGACTAGGACCAGGGCATGCTTTAATAGTGTTCATGGGTGATAGTAATTTCCATCCCAGGTTCAGAATCGCAAGAGTCAGACATAACCATGAACTGTCATGGGATACAGATAAGACATGGCCCCGGAGAGCACCCAGTTTAGATGGAAAGGCACAGAATGAGTCAGTACCATGTGAGCATCACAGGAAAGGACAGACTCGAGAGGGTCATGGTAAAATACAGGTGATTCTGGTCACTTTTGTTTTGCTATGTTTTCTCTAGGGAAGGCAGTGGAAGAAGGGTCAGGAAGGCTTCACTGAGGTGGAGAGACTTGAATTATAAAATTTTCTGGTCATATTAATTGGGCATATTACTTCACTTTTAAGTCTTCATTTTCTCATTGATAAAACAGGGATTCTAACATCTGACTTGCAGTAATTAGCCCTCAATAATTATTAATGACCATTGTAATAATGAGAGAGTGGCTGGCACTTTGTGAGTTTCAAGGCCTTTGCTCTGGGGACCCACGTGTCTCTCACTGGCCAGCAGGGTGCTTTAAGATGCCCAGGGGGCCTCTGAGTGCTGAGAACCTGCTGGAGCACCAACTGTTCCTTCTTAGGCTGGTCAGGCTGGAGAGTGATTTCACACAGAGGACCAGGCAGCCTCAAGGCTGGGAAGCCTTTCTCATGGTCCTGTCGTGAATGTACATTAATTTCATTCTGTAAGTGCCAAGACAGGCATTTTCTTGTCTGCCTAGCTATGCCCCGTCTTTCTCTTCCATCTGTTTGGACTGATGAGTGCTCCATGAATAGTCGGGTTTCTTGTTTACAGAGTTGGCTGCACAGACTAATAGAAGTGATCTGTCCCCTGATTAATTACGTAATTTTTTCTCCTTTTGTTGTGTTCAATAGATGGACATCTTTTCTCCTCCCTGCTGCAAAGTGCCTGCATATTGTGGTACCCTTGGCATTTCTATGTGGGTTAGTCACAGGCTTTTGGGTAAATGCACTGCCACTTCATCTGTGTGAGGGTGGGGGGCTGCGAGGGCAGGGAAGAGAACACACATGTGCGGAGAACAACTGAAAAGCCCTGGAGAGAATAAAAATTCTCAGAAAAAGCTGTTTTAAACCTAAGAGAGTAGAATGTTGTGGCTGCAAAGGGTCTTGGGGATTGTTTAGCCCAACCTGCTCATTCATTGACCAATGGGGAAACTGAGGCCCAGAGGAGGCGGTCCCAGGGCCAGCCAGTGGCAGAGGAAAACCATATAGGATTTCTAAGTGCAAGCCTAGTATTCTTTCCACTCCTGGTTGCTCTCTCAGTATTTGAAAATCATAATTCGGCGGGATTAGCCTTTGTCGGTACAATATTTACCCCACACAATTACCACCTGACACTCCAGGTATGTGGTAGAGACAATGTGACTTGATATGATGTCATGTGATATAATAGAACAACAATAATAGGAATCATCATTTATGGGATGTTTACCATGTGCCTGGTACTACTGTGCTAAGCATTTACATTCCTAATAATATTCAATCTGTACCACAACTGTGCAGCATATCCCTATTACATAGATGAGGAAAATGAGGCTCAGAGAGCTTCAGTGATTTGCCCAAAGTCACTCAGCTGTAGATGACAAAGTCTGAATTTGAATGCCTGATTTCACTAGAATCTCCTGCTTTGATTTGAAACTAGGCCCTGAAATCTAGAACTATTTAATAATAGAACCACTTATAATGTTTCTATAGGTTTTTATTAAACATATTAATTTTGACCATCAGAATAAGCCTAGGAGGTAGACACGGATGGCATTATTACTCCCATTCTATCAGTGAGGACCCTGGGGCTTAGACACTGTAAATCACTGGCTATAGGGGTTGCAACACAGTAAACACTCCACTGAGTGTGGATAATGATGGCTTCTCCAAAAACCTTTCCCAGTCTCCAAGGCACAGAGGTCTCTCTTGGCGCTAAACCCCCATGAACAGCTCTTTCTTCTTGCCTCTCAGAGAGCACCTCTTCCTCTCGCCCATGTCACAGTGATTCACACTCCAGTCTTATCTATTCTGCTGCAACAAACTTATCTATGCAACCATTGTACTCTATGTACTCGAATATTTGCTGAATAAGCGAAGGACAAATTGTGATTGTGGGCATTTAGAGGTTCAACTTTTTGAGGGACTCAGAATTGAGACCTACAGTTAACCCACCTGATAGCATATGAACATATGAAAACACAATACACTAAAATGTTTTTGTGTAACAATAACATGAGAGACAGCATACATGTCCAATAGTAGAGGATTGGGACATCCATTTGCTGGAATACTATATAGTCATTAAAAATGAGCACACAGAAACCATTTAATGACATGGCGAAATGTTAATGATCTAGCATTTACGGAAAAAAAGCAGTTTGCTTAATGTGATCTCATTTTGTTTGTTTTTAGTAAACACTACATACACACAAACACTTTGAAAAAAGACTAGGAGAGAAGAAAGGAAATGTTAACTGGGAGTATTTCTGGCAGGTGGAATTATCACAGTTTTCACCATCCTCCATATATTTCTTGGTATTTTCCAAAGATTTTTGCAATATTAATCATGCATGTTTTTCTGAAATGGAAAATACCCCAATAAATGTTATTGACAATGTCTCTAAGGCAAGGCCTTACCCCTGGGATTGGTGAGTGTGGCTTCTGTGGCCTTCCCACCATCCCCGCAGCGAGTGTCATCAAAGGGGAGGCACTGGTCACCTGTCCCCGCAACCACCTCAGAGTTCTTGACAAGGTCCTTCACCACCACGGTGGACTTGATTTTAAAGACCCGCCGGCTGTTGGTGTCAGAAAGGTAGACGGCCCCACTCATGGGGTCTGTGGTCAGGTAGTATTTGTGTGCTGGACTGTGACTAGAAAACAAAGACAGGGCCAACTGGTGAGCATTTTCTTCTTTCCTACGAGTAGCTGGAGATGTACAGATGAACCCCTGGCCCTTTAGAATCCAAGAAATAATGTCTTATGGGGATGATGCCCCTATTGTGGGCGATGGTTCCCCAATTTTTCTGACCTCAGTCGCTGGCTTAACTATCCTTCCCACCCACTATTCTTGCAAAAACCCCTTGCTAATGATTGAGATGACCAGCTCAGTGCCATGTTTGTATCAGGTGCTAAATACATGTTTTCTTAAGAAGATGATCACTGAGGCCTACCATTGGTGTCTCGTTCATTCAAGCTAGAAACATGGATGTTCTTGACTTTAAAAAAACACGTCAAGAGTTCAAATCCTTTTCCACAGGATTTTTACAGCAGTCCCTCATCTCCATCTTGGGACTGATGGATGAAACCCTGGCTGGCTCTGACTCCCGGTCAGCAGCATCAACACCGTCTTCAGTGGATACTCATGTTACACTTATCAGGAGCCCAGGAGTCTCCCTCTGGCAGTCAGATATAAATGAACTTCAGGATTGGTTTGTAATTTGCAGTGAAACCCAAGGAAAAGAAAAGCGACACAGAAGAGCAGTGCTAATGATGGTTCTGTTTCTGGAAAACAGTTGCAAAGATCAGGCTGTGCCAACAGAGGAGAGAGAAGCTTGACTATAGAGATGCCTTGAGGAGACAAAGCACTGCCTCTAGCCACAGGGTGAGGAAAAGGCACAGGGTGAGGAAAAGGCACAGGATTTGGAATCAGAACAGTCTGGGTTCCAAGTCTAGCTCTGTAATTTCCTGGTTCTTAAACTTGGGTAAGTTACCTGACCTCCTGAGCCTCGAATTGTCTTTATGTGCAAAATGGGGGTATTAACAGCTACTTTGCTGGTATATTGGGGAAACTAGAGAGAAAATAAAAAATGCAAAGTAGCATAGTGTAGTAGATGCTCAATAATAATTATTATTTTAATTACCAATGATTGTGTCTCTTCTTGCACTTGGAGATGACTACGTAGTAGGTATCTCTTATTAAGCCTGAATTTTTTTATCCCCTGGTACTGATATACAATTTCTTTTAAGTCTAGAGCACATTGGAGTTGAACTTGGTGCTTCTGAGAAGCTAATTTTAAGTTCCTGTGCATGGCCTGAACATTTGCCGGGCCCTAAAACTGCATCTCAATATTGGCAGCCCCTTCCAAGTCTCTGGAAGGTATTTTGATTCAAAGGAAGCTCTGTTTGGACCAGATAGCCTGGTGCTGGTCATTTTCACTGCACAGTGAGGCATAAACTGTGCTAAGGGACTCGGGACAGACTGAGCAGTGATGAGAGCACCAGCAGGGCCGGAGCACTGCAGACCCCCTTCAAGATGAAAGCAAGAGAATTTGAAAACTCTAGAAAGAAGCTATTTTGCATTTATCAGGTATGTAAGTTTTGGGTCCTTTTGAAAAGCAAAATTTTATTTTACAGATTTGTGTTCTTTGAATTCCCTGTGAAGGCTGGGGCACCATAATCTTTTCAGTATGGAAGTCACTGAAGGTCTTAATCTGGCCCTGGCAGGTTTGTCATTATAAATGTCTCTTGCCTTGGACAGTGTCCTTGGGGACTGGCTACCTCGAAAAGGGCCAGGCATCCAGACCCAAGGCTTTCCTTCCTTGGTTTTCTCTCCCTGAATTCAACTAAACTGATATGATTTTCTCCAACTGTCCTTCCTCTTTAACCATAATACTACTGTCCTGTCACATCCTTCTCGAACCAAGGGGAGGTCTCTCCACCTGTAGCCTGGGTCCTCTTCAAGCCATTCTTGATCTAACCCAAATACCAACCTGCCATTTCAATGCTTTCCCTTCAGGGATTCCTTAATTCTTACAGAGAAGTCAGGAGCTTCCTGCCCCTGCACAAATCCCAGCTTTCTGCTGTGCTGCTCCACCCTCCCGTCCTCCCTCCCCTCCCAGACACCCTGCACCTGACCACAGACCTGTCCCTGCAGCACGCCTCAAGTCTGCCTGCACCTGCTGCTCCTGCTCTGCAGTATGCCCTGCCCCTCCCTTTCCTACCCACCCTTCACTTGTCAGTTCAAATGCTCCCTCCTCTGCAAACCTTCCCCAGCCTCCTCCCTGTGTGTGGAGATTTGCATCCATTCATTTCTGGATGATAGGACATAATGCTGTGACTGTTCATTTATGTGTGTGCCTCCAAAACCCAATCGTCAATACTTGAAGGGAAGAGACTGGATTTTGTTCATTTTTGTTTTTCCAATGTTCTGCTTCGTGCCTTCTAGCTCATAGCAGCCACTTGTTTTAAGTAGATGGCATGTCTATTTTTAGATTAGTTAGGTAGTGTTTGCATTTGCATTATTTAGCTCTTCTTTTACTTCTCTTCTGGGGGTAGCAGTAAACAGGACAGGTATCCTGTCTATTTTGAAATGTCTCCTGAGACTTACCCTATAATGTAGCACAGATTTAATCTTCCCAGATGACATCAATTCTGGCTAAATAAATGCGGTGACCTTAGATCCTACTGTGTAATGCCGGGGCAGCCTTGATCTTCCTGCTTTTCTGATGACAGCTCTGAGGCGGGGTGATTTTTTTCATTTCTTTGCACATCACTCATGATAAACTGGTGCTATTTACCTCGGCAGAAAAGGGTCCCTGAGGGGATATGGTGAGGGGGCCCTGTCCACTTAGATTAGCCCCCTGAGTTTCCAGCTCATGTCTCTCTGCACTGCTCCAGAGAAGTGTCACTCATGTGGAGCTTCTCAGATCAGTGAATTCTAGGACAGAGTGGCATTGGCAGGATTATCCCAGAGTCTGTAAGAGCTGTGGCTGCATCTTTCGGCCCAAGGACAAATCTGAGGTCTGCTGGTAAGTTAAGCGTAGGGAAAACAACAACTAGCTTTGAACTTAGAAGGTGTAGGCTCTCATTTAGGTGAGTCACCTAAATAGTTCAAATCGTAGGTCCCTTAGCTGTCCAATGACTAAGTCCCTGCTCGGCTATGCTCACAGGCTTGTCATTAGGATCAAATGAAATTATACATCTCAACAGCCCTTTCTAGTTTGCAGAGCTCTCTGAACATTCAACTCATTTCGTCCTCCTGCCACCTGCCCCTGGGAGCTGCAGCTGCGTCTATGATGCCCATCTAGACTCCACCAGGCTGCAGTGCCACCTGTCTGCAGAACAGAGCTGCAGAGATGACTACCACTGATAAGAATGCATCTGTGACCACCTAGGGGTGCCCATTCTGTCCCAGACACTGCACTAGCACTTGATGCACACATGATCTCATTTTCTTCACAACTACCATATAAGGTAGGTACTTTCCTCCCTTATATTTCAGAAAACTGAGACTGGAAGAGGTGAAGTGACTTGTCTGGGACCACAGATTCCTAAGTGGCAGGATGAAATTCCAACCGAGTTCTGCTTGACTCCAAAGTCTGTGTTCTTTCTACTTCCCCACCCTGCTGCTCAGGATCTAAAAGGGTCCTCTGCCCATATTCACCTGGGAGTACCTGCTCATCTTCTGAGGTTCAGCTCATCTGTAATACCATTCCTGAACCCCCACTTCTTCCTCACTGGTAGAAATGGCCTCTTCCTTCATTGTGTCTCCACTAGAGCTTACAAAGTTTATACTTTTAGTATCTGTAGCACCAATTAAACTTTTCTGTTTAATTGTCTGTCTTTTGGATGAAACCTTGAAATCCTCAAGAGGAGGGACTGATTACCAGTCTCTGTTGCTTTGAACTGGGCTGATGTAGAATAAGTACTCCAGAAAGTTCTGCTGAATTAGCCTCTATGGCTGGAGTATACATAGGAAATGCTCACTGCCAGCAATCTTAGAGTGATGGTTCTCAAACACAGCTACACATCAGAATGGCCTGGAGAGCTTTAAAAATAGCCTTACCCACAACGATTGGAGGGTGTGGGCATCTATACCTTTGAGATCTCTCCAAGTGACTTGGAGGCACAGCCAGATTTGGGAACCATGGCCTTTGAGCAGTTCTTTTTAAACTTTAATGTGCCACCTGGAGCCTTTGCTAAAATGCACATTTCAATTCCGTAGTTCTGGGGTGCGGAACTTGAGAGTCCACATTTCTAACAATTCCCAGAGCATGCCAATGTTGCTTGTCTGTATTTTGAGCAGCAAGGCCTCAGAATACTCTACAAATCATAAATGTCTCAGAGCATGAGACGGAAGACGGCCTTCAGCGGAGGCCTTAGGCCTGGTTGTGTGGACACGGAGCATTTCCTGGAAACGGACCATGTCTGATTCAATTCTGATGCCCAGTATCCTGAGCAGGGCTGGACACAGAGTAAGATCACAGCTTCATTTTCAGTTTGCTGTAGAAGTCTCTGAGAACCCACATTCTTTTCTAGTTCCTCAAACATAACCTTAGTTTCTCTGGAAGTGATGTAAAATCAAGAGGCCTTCAGGGTACCATTCCTGAAGTTAATGGGCTGAAGCCAAGCTTCATTCTGCCCTCATTCTGGATGGTGTTTGGAATTTCCCAGTAGGAGCTGGGAGTCTAGGAGTCTGTAGGGACATACAGGCTCACTTGCTTCTGAGTGAGAATTCTCTTTGTCTCTAAGTAAGGTCTGCCACATGCAAAGGAGCGTCCTTCAATGACAGCAGCTGGCAGCCCTGGCAGAACTTGATTCCCCGGTTCTCAGAACCAGTGGGAAGAGGTTGAGTGTTGGAGCCACACAGTCAAGGGTTCAAATACCAGTTCCACCATCCACTTGGCTAAGTGACCCTGGTCACATCACTTCCATTGCCTCAGTTTTCTTAAGCTGAGAAATGGGGATAGTCACACCTATTTCAAAGGATTATTTTGAGGACAAAATTGCATGAAGACTATAAACCTCTGAGCAGAGTGCCTGTTCCACTAAGAAATAAAATACCCAATAAATGGCAGCTTTCAAGCAAAGCTGGTTCCTTTAGAAACTTCTAGAAGACTTGGTGCATAGTGGAAACACTAAGTATGTCAGACTTTATTTTGTCCTGCTCAACCTATTTCCTGGGACAGTTAAGGGCTCTGAGTTAATATAGTATGTGTAGCTGGGTTTGATGGACACTTGAGTTCAAATGTACTTCTGAAGAAAAGGCTTCAAACATCTTCCGTGACCCTAGGGAAGAGCTCTGGGAAGAGGCAAAGATGCTTGTTTCCTGAAGTTGTCCATAGAGTTGTCCATAGATGCCCCATGGATTATGGGTTTCTGTACTGAGCATGCCTGGCACAGCACGCTGGCTCTGAGGCTGGAAAAGCAAAAGGCAGACACGAGTCTGCTCCGGGGAAGCACACACACAGGCTAAAGTCGCCAGTCATGGGGCCAGACATATTACTGGGAGTGGCTGAGACAGTTAATGGAGGAAGAGACACAACTTTATAATTTTTAAAATCCATCTCCAACATTTACTGATGGGGACACTGAAGCCCAGATAGAGGAAGAGATTTGCCAATATCTAGGTAGCAGTTAACATCAGAGCTGAACCCAGGCTCTCTGTCTTCTGGTTCTCTTTAGAAAACTGCAAGGCAGAAAGTGATTCATTTTTTCTTTTCTACTTTGGTTCATCTTAGAAAGTTTTTAGTACCCAAGAAAACAATGAATTGATGAAGGGTTTAAAGTCATACCATGAATATATAAAAAGATCACTGAACATCAGAAACAAAATGTTCGCAAACCACGAACTCTTTGTTTATAGATGAGACTGGAAACCAGAAATGCCAGGTAACCAGCCCACAGCCACACGGCGAATGTGAAGCATGGGCGGACAGCACCTGGCCTCCTGACTCTTCCTGGCTATGTCCCCCTGGGTCATGGCTGTGTCCCATGCAGCCGCCACCACTAACTGAATGTTTCAACATTAAATGCTAGGCTTTAATCCAAGACCTTCACGTGAAATGTACTTCCATGTTTTCTGTACAACTGAAGTTGAAGGCATGGACCATTACATAGTTCAGTATCATCCATACAAATCTCATTGGAAATCTCAGATTTCAGTGTCAGGAAAAAAATTTTCTCTTCTGAGAAATGGGCATGTTTTCAATTTCTGATACCACAAAGTATGAAAATAATTATGTTTTCTTATTTACACTTGCTGCCAGGAAGCTCAGAGCTTAATCTAATAAATAATCACATATATGTTTCCTCCTTTTTTCTTTTGTTACCAATTTCTATTTGATTTACTTTAATACATGTGCCTTTGGGTGTAAGAGGATTTAATTCCTTTTTGGGAAAGATGGAGACATCATCATTATCATATAATAATAATTGTTATAATAAATTATAATACTGTTAACTCTATGGGATGTTATCATTATTATTACTACTACTACTATTTCTGGAGCTCCTCCCTGTGCCTAAAAGTACTGAATAGTTTACAAATATCTTCTGTGATCATTATAACAACACTCCAAGGGAGATTTTATTAACCTTATGTTAGAAACTAAAGCTTAGAGAGATGAAAGAATTTTTTCAAGGCCACATAATTGGGGAGCTTCAGTTTTCTCGTCTGTCTACTGGATGTAATCATGGATATCTACTTCACAGAGTGGTTTGGGGATAGAATGCTACAATCCATGTAAAGCACATAACCCTCTATCTGCTACATAGTAAATGTTCTGTACATGTGAATTATTAAATAATTATATTTACTACTTATATAATAAATATTATCTTAAAATAACACATACAATTATTACATGAATAATGTAGCTACTTCTATCGAAAGAGATAGAATCATTACTTGATTCTGGGTCTCTCTGACTCTTTCCACCACCCCTAAGATCTTCTTTCATCCCAACTTAGCACCACCCCCAAACCACTTTGATCTGAGCCATAGGTGGATAACTGAGAGCCACTTCTGTGGCCATGCAAGCCACAGCTCTATCTGCCCATGGTTACTTTTCACGTCACCACAATGTGTGTGAGGTCAGGGGACTCCGAGATGACTGCTATCCAGGAGTCAGGTGAATACCATAGTGACAGGTGATGCTGACAGGCAGACACTTCTCTTGGTGTGCCTGACTAGACCCATTTCTGTTTACTGCATGTCACTGTGAGTCTGCATGACAAACCCACTCTGGGACAAAGTTCTTATTTGGGGATTGATCTCTGCAGTTGGTTCCCGGATTCTGCTTTCTCCTTGATGGCAAGCTTTTTGGGCTTGGGTGGGGTTGCCTGGCATCCCCAAGCTGAGGCACCTTGAATGCCCACAGAAGTGTAAATGTGAAATCTGTCTTCTTCCAGATTGTTCGCCTGATCAAGATGTTCTCAGGACTTCCTATCATGACCATCAAAGTCGCTCAATGCAGTTAGGATGACATCCTCATTTATTCTAAGGATAAGCAGGCTGTAGCATTCAAATTACTATTCCAAGGTTCAAATTCTTTCCCATATTACTTTCAGACTATCAAAGTAACTGCCTCACTTTGTAACAGATCCAAGGAGTTCAGGCTACTGCCACCCATTCGTGCCATTATTAATGACTTCCTCCCATTGCAACTGATTACCCCAATCAGTTCCAATCACACAGGATTCTTTTGCCATACAGCCATCTGAAATTGACACGTGCAGCTTACCATACAGCATGCAACAAGGCAGGGGTGAGGCAGGAAAGTCTCCACTGGTTGGCTTACCTATGTCTGAAATCTTTATTTCTGACAGAAGACAGGAGAGCAGGGAATAGAAGAAAGAATGAGGTGTTAGCAGCAGGGTTAGAAGCATTATTAGCAGCCTGAAAACTTGACAGCAATGGTACTATACAATACTATAATAAATAAAGACTTAGCAGCTGTGACACTGATGTATTTTATATTGGATATTACTTGTCAGTAAGTTCACTTACAAGCAGCTACATATCAGAAGAGGCATGGTTTCACCTGCACCACTACTGCTGACTTTGGGGGAAGAGGACTAGGTTGACACATTCTGCTGCTTTAACAAGGGCTAATACAGAGATTGGAATAGTGGATTCTCTCCTCTGTACAGACACATACCCAGAGATACACATGCGTACTGCTCTGTGTCTGCACATGCACACTTCCCTACAAAGAGTTACCCAAACTTGGGTCACTTCCCGGGAGCCTCCTCATAATAGAATACAGAATTGGAGATAGACTATAATTAGAAGGGAGGGTATGACACAGAAACAGGCCTAGGAAAAAAAGGCTGGGAGAAAAAATATATCAAAATGATAATATACTTCTAAATTTATTTTTTTCAAATTTCACTTATATCTCCCTTCCTTACCCACTGTCATGATCTCCCCAACAGCTGTGGGAGGGAGGCAGGGAAAATGGGGTCTCTTATTGGAAAGAGGTGAAAACGGAGGTCCAGCGAGGTTCAGTGATTTGTCCAAAGTTGTACAGCTTCTCTGCCGAGGCGAGCTGATTTCCTCGTCCATGGCGCTTTCTGTTGTGGTCTGTACATGCAGCCGACTGACACAAATATGCTCAAAGGATCCCTCTTCCTTGACAGATGTCTGTGCCAGTCAGACTCATAATAGACAAAAGAAGGGCAGAGAATATTCCACTGGTGGTCCTCTTCTCATTCAGCCGATATCTGATTTCCTATGAGCCTACCGTGTATGTGCTTGTCTGGCCCTGTGCGTGGGGCCGATACTAACCCTTCTCTTTAGGGCTTATGGCTGTTGGCCCTGCCTTCCTTTCACACGTGCATTGCAGAGCGAGATGCTTGCAGCAGGATCCTACCTCCAGGGAGGATCTTAACAAGGCATTAAGTCGAAGTGGCTCTCATTGGGCCAGGTGACAAGGCTTTGGCGAGGCAGAGGTGTGTAATGATCTCTGGATTTGGGTCCACCATTCTAGAAGCTGGACCTCGGGCAGGTTCTTTAAATTCCCTAAGCCTCCATCTTTTCATTTACCAAAGGGGGATAATAATAAACACCTTAGAGAATTGTTATGCTTGGCAAATAGTAGGAACCCAGCAAAAGTGAGTTTTCTTTTCCCCTGCCCACTATGGAGGAAGTCTTTCCAGCTCTAGGGCCTGTCCTGCTCACATGCACCCTGGCCCAGAAGACAGGCAGATTCCATTCCCTAAAAGAGTTGGGAGGGAGCTTGGCGCAATTCCTCTTGAAAGGGAGTGTGAGGCTCCCTTATCTCTAAAGCACAGCTCTTCCATGACCCCTGAGCCCACCCTATGACAGTGCCCTGGTTCTAAAATGATCTAGGTTAGGGAGCCATAGAGAAAAATCCAACATATCAGGTCCTTCTCTGAGCTATAAGCGTGGCTGTTCTCCATCACTCAGGGTCAGGATGGGGAAAGAGGCTGACTCAGCTGCTTCTGCAGCACTTGAGGAGCAGAGAGGTCAGTTTTCTCGATATCGGTCAGTTGAAGGGAACTGCCCTTGGGCTCAAGGGATCCTCCTGCCTGAACCTGCTGAGTAGCTAGGACTACAGGCAGGTGCCACCACACCCAGCTAATTTTTAAAATTATTTTTTGCAGATGGGGGTCTCATCAGGTTGCACAAGTTGATCTCAAATTGCTGGCCTCAAGCGATCCTTCTGCTTTGGTCTTCCAAAGTGTTAGGATTACAGGTATGAGCAATGGCACCCAGCCCCTTGTTTTTATAAAAAAGGTTCATGTGACTCATTCTAATCAGGTTAGTTCTAGAAAACAGAAAGAAGATTCAATGGCTTCCAAGGGGTCTAATTTTTGGCTGCTAGCAGCCTTCTATGTCACAGATGTACTCTGGATGCCGGGGACATCTCCCTGTCCTGGGTGGCTTGTCTTCACTGCAGTGCACTGGGGAAGCAGCACCTGCTTGAGCTGGGAGGTGCAAAGTCTCAGAGTCTGACAGGCAAGGCTCTGTCCTGTCCTACTTCCCTGGGCTCAGTAGGTAATGTGGCAGGGCCCAAAGGATGGCAAAGGCATATTATTAGGAACTATGAAGAAAGCATCACCTTACATACCTCAACTCTAGGATGTTGGTGACATTTCCAGAGGGGAAGATCCTTCTAATGTAGTTGAAATCACCCACATAGAGGCTCCCGTCGGAGCCACAGGTGAGGGCCACTGGGGCCAGGAGCTTGTTGCCGTCAGCAAGGCCGTTGCAGCTGGGGCAGGAGATGCTTCTCCGGCGCCCATTGCCCATGATGCTCCCGATGACAGGCGGCTGCTGAGACACAAACTGGTTCTCCCCATTCCCTTTGTGCAGGATGCCTGGGACAAGGAAAGAACAGAATTGCTTATGGAGCAGGAAATGGGTATCTTTTCCTGTGGTTGACCACAGAGTCACCCCGATTTGGCAAGGCATGCAAGATCTCCATCAACCATTTCCAGGATCATAGCCCAAGGCTTTGCCTCGGCCCCCTAATGGAACCCAGATTGTCCTAAACAAGTCATACAGATTTAATTCACTCCATAGCTCTGTAAGATAGGCACTGTTATTATCCCTCCTGTAACAGGGGACTGTCCAGGTAGCTTAACCGACCTTACCCAAAGTCACACAGACGATAAGTGGAAGAGCTCCAGAGTCTGGGTGCTTAGCCATTCACCTACACTGCCTCTCAGGTAGGTTGTCCATATCTCATGTACCCAGTCCACAGCTCTATGGCAGCATGAATTATTTATCATACTTACTTGTTTTTCTCTTTCAATCGATACCATTTCAAGCATGGAGTCTATGTCTTTTTCCTTTCTGTATCCCCAGTGCTTAGCGCAGAGCTTGACACAGAGTAGATACCAATGAATGTTTATAGAAATGAATGAGTGAAACTCACAGTCTCTTCTCATCAAAGGAGAGTCAAGAAGCATGGGTTTTTACCCAGCTTTGTTATTAATGGGCTGATCCCAGCTCCTGTATAGATCTCTTTACTGCTTTAACTGCCCTTGGGCCTGTTTCCCCACCAGCAAAATGAGGGGATTGACCTCAATGACGCAAAAGCTTCTTCCCATATCCATCCTGTTTCTTTTTAGCCTGGATCCTCTTTTTCCTCATGCACACTTCACAGCCTCCAAACTGCATCCTCTGCCTGCTGCCTCACCTCTTCCATACTGAAGCCCAAGTGAGCTGTGCTCTTACAGATCATCAGGATCTTCTCCAAACTGTTACCTATTAGCTTTGTCAAAGCTGTCCTTTGTTCAACAGATATCTTTAATTTTTATGTACTCTAATCAATCATTTTTCTACCTTAAAGTTTGTGCTTTGTTAGGTTTTAGGAAATCCTTTCCTGAGATTTTTACAAGTACTCCACTAATTAATTAATTAATTTCTTTTCTTTTTCTTTCTTTCCTTTCTTTCTTTCTTGCCGGCCCTCCCTCCCTCCCTTCCTTTCTTCCTCCTCTCCTTTCCTTTCCTTTCCTCTCTCTTCTTTTTTCTTTTCTTTCTTCTTTTTAATTGAGACAGGGTCTCACTCTGTTGCCCAAGCTAGAGTACAGTGGCATGTTCTTGGCTTACTGTAGCCTTGAACTCCTGGGCTCAAGTGATCCTCCCACCTCAGCCTCCTGAGTAGCTGGGACCACAAGCATGTGCTACCACACCCAGCTAATTAAAAAAAAAATTATTTTAGTAGAGATGGGGTCTCACTATGTTGCCCAGGCTAGTCTCAAACTCTTGGCCTCAAGCGATCCTCTCACCTTAGCTTCCCAAAGTGCTGGGATTATAGGCATGAGCCACAGTGCCTGGCCTTTTAAATATTTTCTTCCATGAATTTTAAAATGTTATCTTTCACATTTAGATGTTTAAGAAAATATCTCAATTTATTTTGTATACAGTGTGAAGTGAGGACTTAATTTGTCTCTGCATATTGAGCCAATTTTCCCAATACTAAGTTCTAAAACACCCATCCATTCTGCACTGATATATGACGCTATCTCTGTCATATTCCAAGTTCTTATATATACATGGTATGTGGCAGAAACTTCTCTTTCCTATCCAACCTTTCCTTCTTTTGCAGTTACAGAATCCCTGCTATTTAGCTGGGCACATGACTGCCTGGAACAGACCACGATCCCTGGCTCCAAGGCAGCTATATCCACGAATAAGTTCTTGCAATGGCATGTAAGTAGAAGTGATATGGGCAGCTTCTGGGAGGTGTCCTTACAATGCAAGGGACTTGCTCTTCATCCTTGACCTCCTTCCTGCTGGCCGGAAAGTGGATGTGAAGGCTGGATCTGAAGTGGTCCCCTTGGATCATGACTTTGGAGATGAAAACCCCAGTGGAGCACAGAGAGAGAGGAGACTGGGTCTCAGACCCTGTAGCCCTGGATTATCTACCACCAGACTCGCAGAGTGAGAAGTGAGGTGAGTGAGAAGCAAACTTTATTTCCAATTCTGTTATTTTGGCTTTTTTGAAACTTGGGGCCAAAGCCTAGTTTAATTACTCTTCCCAGGTCAGTTTCTGAATGTGTTCTATTCCATGGAATCAATTTATCTGTTCCTGTGCCAGCACCACACAGTTTTAGATAATATGGTTTTTCTAGGATAGCTTAATATCTGGTGAGTCCCTCTTCTTTGTTCTTAAAGGCTGCATTAGCTATTTACAAGTCTCTATTCTATCATAAATTTTAGAATTAGTTTGTCAATTCCCCCTGAAAACATGCTGTGGCTTTGATGGACATCCACTGCCTTTTTAGATCAGGCAGGTGATATCTGACATCATTACCATATTTAGCTGTCCCATCCCAGCTCATGGTCAGACTGAGTTATCTACAATACAGATCTGATGGTGCCACTCATGTGCTTTAGTCCCTGCAAAGGCTTGACATTTGCCTTGGATGAAGTTGAAAGTCCTAATCTTCTTACCCTGGGCTCCAGCTGCTCACATCCAAGCTTTGTCTTTCGCTGTTTCCTTCATGTCATCCTCTGCTTAAATCACAATGAACCTTCTCTCCGGTAACTTTCTTTTAGGCTTCAGCGCTTTGGCACATACTGTGCCCTCTGCCTAGAATGTTCTCCCTACTTGATACACAGGGCTAATCCTACAGACCCTCTGAGACTCAGTTCAGGAGTTCTTGCCAAAGAGACACATAGATGAACCAAGACGCTGGGTGAGGTGCTCTTCTTCTAGCCTTCATAGTGCCCTGTGCCTCCCTCTGTGATGTCAGGGTGCATATGGCACAACACTGAAACTGCCTGGTGAGTATTTGTGTCTCACAGGCATCAGGCCTTGAGGCCGTTCATTTCTACATCCCCAGTGCCTAGCACAGTGACAGGCTCAGAGGAGGTATCCAAGCAGTATCTGTTGACTGAGCTCTCTGATCACATAGGAGCCTATGGGATTCAAAGTGTGAATTTTTTGTTTGGCAGGGCACGAGGGATATGAGACAAGGTTCTGCCCCAGCCTGATTCAAGTGATTCTATTAATCCACTTACCACTTTGAATGTTGAGGGCATGATGTTTGTCTAGGCTCCATCCTCCAAGCTTGGATGCATCAATTTCATAGCCCTGCAGCACTGCTGTTCTTTTTTCCCACAGGATTAGATCTGGGCAGGATTCATATTCATAACCCACGGAAACTGTAGGTGACAGAAGAGGCAAAATGCGTAAGTGAGCAAAGCCCACTCTTTGGCCTTTAGACCTGTAGGCAAGGAACCTGGCTTATCTTTTGTAGAAGAGGAAAAAAGGATCATATTTCTAAGTGGCAACAAGAACTATGTGAAATACTAACACAAGGTTGCTGAGCCTTAATAATTTTTTCTTTTTTTTTTTGGAAGAGCAATTTTACATTTGGGGAAAAGTTAAAATAAATGTACCAATTACTTTAAAAGGATCTAAGTGAATCCCTTCCAAGGAAATAATCTTTAGTACGTGATAGGGTTTGTTTCTGTGTTCCCAACCCAAATCTCATATTTAATTGTAATCCCAGGGTTGGAGGTGGGGCCTGGTGGGAGGTGACTGGATCATGGGGTGGATTCTCATGAATGGCTTGGCATCATCCTCTTGGTGCTGTTCTCATGATGGTAAGTGAGTTCTCCTGAGATCTGGATGTTTAAAAGGATGTAGCACCTCCTCCCACCACCCCAGGTCCTGCTCCTGCCATGTAAGACGGCTGCTCCTGCTTTGCCTTCTGCCATGAGTCAAAGCTCCCTGAGGCCTCCCCAGAAGCAGATGCTGCCAGGCTTCCTGTACAGCCTGCAGAACCATGAGCCAATTAAACCTCTTTTCTTATAAATTACCCAGTCTCAGGTATTTGTAACAATATGAGAAGAGATTAATATAGTATGGAAAATACTTTGTTCACAAAAGTCTTCACCACAACATTATTTATAATATTGGAAACTTAGATGTAATCTAAAGGTTCAAGAGGGGTGAGACGGTGAGCAAACCCAAGTGCATCCACCCTAGGAATACTATGACGCCACTGGAAATCACAGCGAAGAAGAACGTGGTGACCTGGGAAATGCTTATGGAGAAATGCTCAGTTGAAAAGACTGGTTATATACGGTAATTTGCATTAAAAGAAATCACAGGCCGGGCGTGGTGGCTCACGCCTGTAATCCCAGCACTTTGGGAGGCTGAGGTGGGTGGATCACGAGGTCAGGAGATCAAGACTATCCTGGCTAACACGGTGAAACCTCATCTCCACCAAAAATACAAAAATTAGCAGGGTGTGGTGGTGGGCGCCTGTAGTCCCAGCTAGTTGGGAGGCTGAGGCAGGAGAATCGCTTGAACCCAGGAGGCGGAGGTTGCAGTGAGCCGAGACTGCGCCACTGCATTCCAGCCTGACGACAGAGCGAGACTCCGTCTCAAAAAAAAAAAAAATCTACGTATGAAAAAACTAGTTGTATTTGTTTACAGAATCACATATGACTTTTTTCTATTTTTGTCCATTTTTCAAATTTTTATTAATGACTATGGTGTTTTTTAAATTAGGAAAAATGTTTAAAGTCATTTATAATGAATATATAGAAAAGGAACTTAGTTGGATTACTTTTAAAAAGCTGGAAGTTACTTTGAGGTTTCAAAGCTTGGAAATCCCCTGGATTTATTTTTGTTTCGTAAATCCAGGACCCCTTAGAAGGTCACTGGGATGAAGACTAAACATGACAGCCTCCCTGACCCTGGGTGTGTAAAAAGTCCTGTAACTGGACTATGGAAAGGAACCAGCAGAGACAGGAATGCTATTTCTTCCAAGCGTCTTTCTGGGCAGGCACTATTTTCCAGTGGACAATATTCTACTACATGTTCAAGACAGGAATTAACAACCGAGCAGCTCCTTAAAGTTTCTTGTAGATGCTGTAAAAGACTGCCGGCTATTTATGGCAACAGGGGAATGGGCTGGAAGACGTCCCTATGACCCCTTCCATCATGGCCTTGAGTTCCTTAAGCAGCCACTATGTGATCTTAGGAAAGTGACTCCAACCCAGTCACTTCCCTTTTTAACTGACTGGTGGGCACTAGCAGTGCTCATTTTATCTCAAGAGGTTATAAGGCCTCATTTTAAAAAAGATGACAGAAGTGGCTTGATCTACAGAAGGGATCATGAACAGTGAGAGATGGCACCTTTGCTCCCACTGTTCCCTTGTTGGGTAGGATGGGATGCGAACCCATAGGAAAGATCTGGAATAAATCCAGCTCTGTTCTTTCCTAGCTGTGCATCTCACTGGGAAGTCATCTCACTTCTCTGGGCCTCAGCTTCTTCATGCAGAATTTGGGGGTGACAATTTTTGATTCACAGATTATAAGGATTAACAGAGATACTAATGTACAGGGGCGCACAATGCCCACAGCAGGTGCTCAAGCAACATTCTTTTATTTCCTTCCCACCTCCCTCCTCCTCTTCTTCCCCCTCTCTTCCTCCCTCCCTTCCTTGCTTCTCCTCCCTCCCTCCCTTCCCTCTTCCCCCCTCCTTCTCTCCCTCTCTTCCTCTTCCTCCTTCCCTTCCTTCCTCCCCCACTTCCTTCCTTTCTAAAAACATTACTTCTCTGCTTCCTCATTCTGCCTTTGCTGAATCTCTGCGTTTGCTGAACCTAAGGGAATGAAATTGGAGTGGGGTTCAAGACTAGAAGGGATTTGCTGGACGATTACTCTCCAGTGCTTGGTGGATCAGCTCTGCAGGGTTAGGCCTGCTAAGACTCCAGCCCTGAGCCCTTCCTGGGACCTCCTCTATTCTGGAAGCAGAAATGCATACAGCCAGCCCCTGGAAGCCCAAGGGCCAAGAGAGGCTAGGATCCCAGGTGAGGCTACAGCCAACTTCTGTTTCATCTTACAAAGAGAGAGCAATAACAACAACAACAAAAAGATGACCTCTCTGACTGGGTAAAGAGGCCAAAAAGCATTTTTGATGGAGGAAGAATCTTAGTTACTGCACCTCAAAAAAAAAAAAATGAAAGAAACCATTTTTTAGCTCTCTTATTTTAATGGGTAAGTTCCCACAGGATGGCTGTGGGGTGGCCAGGCAATGTCCACCTGGCCCTGCCTTTGTGGCACATGACCTCTTTTAGCCCCTCACAAGCCAGCACGGCACTTTTCAGGGCCCTTTGGTTCTGTAGCCTCATTGTAATGGTCGGGTTTTCCACATTCAGGTCTTTCAATTCACATTCTTTTAGGTCCTAGCCAGTCAGGGACAGGTCTTAAAGGTCAATTAAGCCTTAGGTATTTTTGATCTGAGAAGAGGAAGGAAGGAAGAAGGAACTAGGGAGGTAGAAAGAGTCCTCCCTGCAAATGCTATTCTCTCTCTGAGTCCTGCAGCCGGGAGGCTTACCAAAGGCTTCTGAAAGCCCAAACACCTTCTGGTTGTAGACGTCTGCCTTGTCCCAAATGAAATAATAGGACAGGTCTGGCGCTGCAGCGAACCACTTCCTGAAAAGGCGGCCCTCCACCGCTACCATGAGATGCACCTTCATGAGGTTGAAGGGGATGGTCGGGTGGGTGAGGCTGATCCTCAGGACAGATTTGTAGCCAGGCGTCCGGCTGCTCAGGTAGCTCAGCCTCATCTTGCAGCCAGAGATAGAGATTTCCTCCTGCAAAGCCTAGAAAGCAGAGGCAGATCACAGCAAGGGACGGTCGTCGACTCACCCGGTGGAGGGAAGATGGCGTGGCCCCATGGACTCTGGGTGTTCAGGAGGTAGAGGGAAAGGCAGAAGGAGAGAGGAGGGGAAAAAAAGAGGAGACAGTGGAAAGAAGAGGGGAAGCAGAGGGTGAAGAGAAGCAGGAGGAGGAGGAGGAAGGGAAAAGCATAAATGAGATGGGAGAAAGATTGGGGAGGAGTAAAACACGTCAGAGGACCTGGTTTCTGGGGCCAGTTTTCATGTGGTGACCCTGCAGGAGTCACCTCACCTCGCCAAGCCTCAGCCTCCTGCTCTGTACAACAGGGATGACAGCACTCATTTCACTGCAGTTTTGAGAGGAACACATAGGATATGCATATAAAATACTTAGATCACATTGCCACTGGTTCATGAGCTGTGTTATCCTAGAAAGCTCATGGAACCTCTGAATCTCAGTCTCCTCACTGGCTTTGTGTGAGGACTGAGAAAGGTCACATAGGTAAAGTGCCTAGCACAGAAACGTTGTCAAGTGGCATGCAGTGCTGCTGCTGCTGGTGGTGGTGCTGGCAGCAGGGATGCCATGAAGAGAGACTGCTGCAGCCAGCTGCCTAAGCAGGAAGGACGGTTTCTCTCTCAAAACTTTCCTCAAATGAGATCTGTTCCAAATGACTTTCTTTTTCAGGAAATTAAACAGACTACGAGATGTTGACCAAACAAATAATTATGCAGAGTTGAGACCACAGCCTGGCAGGACCTGTGGTTCACAGGCCCAGCTCATCCACAGAGAGAGGCTGGACTGGCTGCATGGAGCTTCTGGCCACTCTGGGCCCCAGCTCCAGTGCCATATGGACAGAGTGGGGAAGGCTGTGACCTGGGGAACGCTCAGGTCACTTAGCTACTGGGTGCAATGAGCCTAGTTCTAAGTTGGAAAGTTTAAATGAATGCCATCATGCCCAGGCAGACAGCAAAAGCAGATAACTTTATCAGCTTGATGCTCTGGGCTCTGTTTCAAGAAAGGAACATTAAATCAATTGAGGCTAATGTATCTATTCAAGGGACAATGGCTATTCTACCCTATGTTTATAGTGGATCTGGGCCTTCTTCATCCTGTCCATTTCATAGCCAAGTGTGAACGCTTACCCTCACCCATTCTCCTGAACACAGGGAATTTTAGGGATTGGGTTTAAACTAAGGTAATCTTCCTAAACTACAGCTTATAAGTTCGAGGCAAAGCAGGACTTATACCCTGGTGAGCCCCTGGCATGACTGAAGTGCCATCCTGATGGTCTCAAAAATATTTACCTTCTTTAACATACCCTTTAAAATTCATATCTCCCAGGACTTGCAAAGGCTAACCTATGAGAGGACTGGGAAAGTCCAAGAGTTTGTTTATGTGTATTTCATGAATCTGATAATAAGCAAGATTTTTGCCCTAACTGAATGTGCAGGCATCCAGCTCAGGGAGCACTGTAAAGAGGGTGTGACCTTTAACCCCATTTGTTCCAGAGTCCCTGCTCCTGGGAAAAATGTCTAGCTGGAGCTGAGCCAGGGTTGAGTAACAAATTACTTCTTTCCAGCAAGCTCTGTCTCCACTGACAACCATTTCATAAGAAAGGTCAGCCTGGTAGTTGAGACGGGAGACAGGCGCTGAATCTCTGAAAAGGAGGTTTCAACCTGTGAGTGCAATGAGAATTTCAAAATGATCGTATGTCCTTCTTGTTGGCTGGCATTGGAAGCCACTCAACAGGGTACACACGGAAAGGTGTTTGCTCAGCCAGGCATGAAATATACATACAAAAATATATAAACTCCCTGCTCCACCAGCGCCCGCAATCCATTAATAGGCACATTGCCTGAGTTCTCATTAGGCAAGTGAGACAACCGGGACTTCTCCTGGGCTTCTGCACTGACATCTGTCCTCTTCCTCAGGCCTTCACTGCTACCATTAGAAACTGGGCTGGGGACAGCGAAGGAAATTCAACTCGCAGAGCTTTGTTAGGTGAAAATATCTATCTTGATTTCCATCAGATTAAAATGCATCTTTCCCAATTACTTTCTTTTAATGATAGTTGAGTAAAGCAGTTGTATATATAGATTTGAGCCAAGGCAATCCTTAATTGGCATGAAGGCAGTGCGTATTAAATAATCTTAATAATAATAGCTAAAATTTATTGAGTACTTATTAGGTGACAGACATTGTGCTAAGCACCTCATATACATTTTTCTCATTTACTCTTTATTATAATGCTCACTCTTTGGGATCCTTTGGCACATTCCTCTTGGTAGAACCATTTATTTTAAATAGTTTTAACAGAAATAATGAGAGAGGGACACAGGAGGCTGGGGAAAAGGAAAGTAGGCAGAAGTGAACTAACCAGGAGAGTGGAAAGACAGAGAGAATTTAGTATAAAACAGAGTGTGCCAGGCAGTTCCAGGTGCTCACGTGTTTTCCATGTGTAAGAGGGGTGCCCCTCATGCCCTTACACCGTGCCTGCTGTGGGGTTTGGTGGCTGGATTTTGCATAATAGGCTGATGGGACCTGACCCAAGCCCTACAGAGGTGTCTTCTCTCTTTCCACTGTCTCTGAGATCCTCCTCCACCCCCAAAATGAAATAAAAGCATGGTGGAATGCAGTTAGGAAAGCTGGGTACCTGAATTTCCGGCACAATGGGGCCTTTCTCTGCACAGGAGCTAGCGAAGGACGTCAGTGGGGATGGAGAGACGACGGGGTTGGGGCGGGCAAAATTGCTCAGGTCACAGCTGGGAATCTCATTCTCCTCATGTCTCATGATGATGGTTTCCATGACAAAGAAGCGATCCCATGGCAGCCAGAGGGTGTGCTCCTGTGTGATGAAAGGTGCCCGCTCAAACCGCAGGATGATGGAGATGCCGCCATTTGTCACCAAGTCAAAGCTGTTTGGGAGGGGAAGGTTGAGAAGGGGTGGGGAGCAGGAAGAGCAGGAACCAGGATGAGAGAGAGAGACCAAGAAAGGAGAGAAAATTACACCAAAGGGTCTGAGCATTTCTTGAGGGAGGCTCTAATGCCTAAAGATTTGACTGCAGCTCCAAACAATGGCAGTGATTTTAGAAAGCAGTTTTTTTTTCCCCATAAAATGATTCACACAGAGAATTTGCTGAAATGAACCACTGCTGTGGAGAGCCATTTTCCAGGATACACAAGAGCTGACAGTGGCGCTGCTGGTACTTAGGGCCTTTCAACTGTGTCAGAGCTGGAGCCCAGCAAAAAGTCAGTGAATAAAGCAGGGCAAGCCTTGATCTGGGTGTTAGGAACCCCAAGCCTGGTCTTGGCTCTGTCTTCAACTATTATGTGATCTTGGGTAAGTCACTTAGCCTCTTGGATCCTCATTTTTTTCATATGTAAAATGCAAAGGCCCAAATGGATTATTCTTAAGTCTCTAAGATTCTATGACTCCACAGCAATTTTAGCTGTAATTGTGATAGATTACTCAACAAAGGCCTTTGCAATTACAAAATAGCTAAGCAGTTTAAAGATGGCTCAGTTAGAGTCACAGTATCTTACAAGTGAAAGGGGAACTAGAAGACTGAGTGCCAGCCTCCTAGTTGAGATGAGATCACTGTGACAGCGTCTGGAGAGCGGGCAGCCCAGCCTCTGTTCATCAGCCTCTGAGGATGCTGGGGAGGTCTGAGGAGAAACCTGCCTTCCTAGTCCTCGTTCTGTCTTCAATGTGACACCAAACGGGTTTGCTCTATGATGGTCTCCAGGCCTTCCCTGATCCCAGATGACCCCCTGCTAAGCCCCTCTTGTTTCAGGCTTGTGGGGATTGTATAGGCAGAGTCTTCCTTGCCTCACCCCAGAATATCTTGTGCCCAAACAGGACCCAGCCAGAAACATACTGGCAGCTCTGTTTGGTGCTGGCATCTTAACTCCAATCACCTGCAGACAAATCTAGCAAGGCACTTTCCCATCCAAGCCTTGGCATGCACTTTTACTTTTTGAACATCGAAGAAAACTGAGTTCCTCCCTATTTGTACACCCAACGTTTCTGACACTGCCCAGCCCCACAGAGAACCTGATTTGAGGGTTCTGCAGCCACATGTTTAGAAGCCAGATGGACTTAGATTATAGATAATGGGAAAAGAGGGCCACATGTGAACCAAGGTACATCACTAATCCGGCAGGCTGGGTCTGCTGAACTAAGAAGAGGGCATAGCATGGCTGCTACTTAAAGCCCTATCATGCAATAAGACATAAGACTAGGCCAGGCACGGTGGCTCACGTCTGTAATCCCGGCACTTTGGGAGGCTGAGGAGGGCGGATCACCTGAGATCAGGAGTTCGAGACCAACCTGGTCAACATGCTAAAACCCCATCCCTACTAAAAATACAAAAACTGGCTGGGAGTGATGGCGGGCGCCTGTAATCCCAGCTGCTTGGGAGGCTGAGGCAGGAGAATGGCTTGAACCTGGGAGGCAGAAGTTGCAGTGAGTTGAGATTGCACCACTGCACTCCAGCCTGGGTGACAGAGTGAAACCTGTCTCAAAAAAATAAGAAATAAAAAATAAAAAGATGTAAGACTAGAATTTTGTGTCCTTTTTCTTCTTAAAACAGAAAGTTTAAATCAAGTAATAGGTGAACCACTGGAGAGGAACTTAATGGTCATCTGACCTAGCCCCCCTCCCATTTGATGCATCAGTTCCTTCTATAGAACTACCATCAAGGGCCCATTCAGTTCCTACTTATGCAATTCCGGAGATGAGGAGATTGCTATATCCACAGGAGGACTGTTCTGTTTTAGGTTAGTTCTGACTGTTAGAACTTTTTTTTTTTTTTTTTTTTTTTTTTAACTTGAGTGTGGGTCCCTCTCTTTCCAGCTTCTTGTTCACTGGGCCTGATGTCTATCTCCTGGGGTGACTTCAAATTAGTCCATTCCTTCTGTCACACCCTGGCTGTAGTAGGCATTTTCAAGGCCTGTCTTAATTGGCTTTTTTGGATGGCGAACTCCTAACTATCAAACTGGACAGCTCAAACTTCACCTCCCCCACACAGTCTTACCCAGTCGGAATTCCAGCTTCCTCCCTGGGTTCCACCACCCCACACGCATGGCATTGCACTGTCATTGCTTGTTGAGCTCTCTGGCCCAGGGACATCGAGTCCACTGTCTTTTCAGAAACTAGTCCAGTGCTTAATGGTTAAAAGTTGATGGAATAAATGCATGAGTGACAGCATCAGCTGCTCCTGAACTGACATCTACTAAACACCCTACGTCCCTTCTTACTTTGGCTGTTACTGCAGTTAAATCTAAGGTTCATCTGTGCAGTTGGTGTGAGAGACCTCAATGCAGGATATGATCTTGACTCTGATAAATCCACCCTGTGGGAATGGGCCCATTGCTGCAGCTTGCTCTTCTCTCCTCCAGAGACTGCAAGGATTCCACATGGAACCATCCTGTCCTAGTGTCAAGTTCCGCTCTTGGTAGATGGCAACCCCAGATTCGGGGCTCCAAGCTCCAAAGCCTGACTCTTCCGCCCTTTGAAGGAGCTATCACCCATTTGCCTGTTCCTCATTCACTTAGGTGAAGTTGAGTACCACCATCATTCAATGATAGAGAAACACCTGGGGTGGGGTTTATTTTGAATCAAGAATTCAGGTTTTGGCTCTTCAGGAGAATACCCATGGTTTTGGGGAAATACTCAAAGAACAATTTTTCTATCACAGAACCGAAGAGCATCTGTGCCTTGATAGAACATTTTTAACTGTCAAACAGAATTTTAGCCAGACTTATAAGCTCCCTTTATGAGAGGTTGTATGTGAGGAGGGAGGAAAGACAAACATGAAAAGACATATTCCCAAGGCAGTGAGCAAGCAGGGGGGCAGCTGGCCTTGCCAAGAGCAAGTAATGAGCTGGGGCTAGGCCCGCTCCTCTGGAGGGGAAACCCCTGCTTTGGACATGAATGTGAATGTGACCCCAAAGGGAAGGCCTGGTTATCATATGAAGCCCAAACAGCACAGGGCCATTCTGAACACTACTACTTGATCCATGGGTGAATTATATCACCTTTCCACGCCTCAGTTTTCTCGTTTATAAAATGAAGCTGATGATCATAATCATTTGGCAGGGTTATTAATTATACAGATGGAATAATAGATGGGAAAAGCACAGGGCCTCACACATTCCCTTGTCTTGGCCCCCACCCCTCCCCTCCCCTCCTCTCCTCTCCTTTCTTTTCTTCCTTTCCCCCTTTCTCCCTTTCCTGTCCCCTTTTCTCCCTTTCTGTCTTTTCTCTTTTCTCTTTCTTTCTCTCTCTCTCTCTTTGTTTTTTTGAGATAGGGTTTCACTCTGTCACCCAGGCTGGAGTGCAGGTGTACAGTGGGGCAATCGTGGCTCACTGAAGCCTTGATCTCCCTGGGCTCAAGCAATCCTCCCACCTCTGCCTCCTAGGTTGCTGGGACTAGAGGTGCATGCCACCACATCCAGCTAATTTTTGTATGTTTTTTTAATAGAGACATGGTTTTGCCATGTTGCCTAGGCTGGTCTTGAACACCCAGGCTGGTCTTGAACTCCTGTGCTCAAGTGATCCTTACGCCCTGGCCTCCCAAAGTGCTGGGATTACAGATGTGAGCCACTGCACCTGGCCCCCAATTTTCAATTCAATGAGCCTAATCTACATCTCTTGCCTGCTATTCTTTTAGTTTTTCTTCATGGCCTCTATTTTCCATTTGTTAAATGATCTCTTTGGCTAATTTCTCTGCTACTGTTTTCTGTTTGTAAGTTCCTGTTAAGGTGTGAAGTCTGGGATTTCAGCAAGTGTGTGTGTGTGTGTGTGTGCGTGCGTGCGCATGTGTGTGGGGGCGAGGGAGCTGGATGAGTGCAAGTATCATGGTGCCTTCCTGGAAAGCGAAGAATACATGTCCCTGGACTTTCAGTCCACTTGTGCACACTGTTATTTCCAGACTATATCTCTTAGTCTTATGGTTTTTCCTAAGGTACGAGAGGTAAGGAAGAAGGTGAGTTAAGGAAGGGTGGGAGGGCAGTGATACCTGTTCACATATAACAAACAGAGATTTTTGGGGTGGAGCCAAGATGGCCGAATAGGAACAGCTCCGGTCTCCAGCTCCCAGCCCCAGCGACACAGAAGACGGGTGATTTCTGCATTTCTGCTTGAGGTACTGGTTTCATCTCACTAGGGAGTGCCTAACAGTGGGTGCAGGACAGTCGGTGAAGCGCACTGTGCGTGAGCTGAAGCAGGGCGAGGCATTGCCTCACTCGGGAAGCGCAAGGGGTCAGGGAGTTCCCTTTCCTAGTCAAAGAAAGGGGAGACAGACGGCACCTGGAATATCGGGTCAGTCCCGTCCTAATACTGCGCTTTTCCAACGGGCCTGGAGAACGGCACACTAGGAGATTGTGTCCCGCACCTGGCTCGGAGGGTCCTATGCCCACGGAGTCTCGCTGATTGCTGGCACAGCAGTCTGAGATCAAGCTGCAAGGCGGCAGCGAGGCTGGGGGAGGGGCGCCCGCCATTGCCCAGGCTTGCTTAGGTAAACAAAGCAGCCAGGAAGCTCGAACTGGGTGGAGCCCACCACAGCTCAAGGAGGCCTGCCTGCCTCTGTAGGCTCCACCTCTGGGGGCAGGGCACAGACAAACAAAAACTCAGCAAGAACCTCCACAGACTTAAATGTCCCTGTCTGACTGACAGCTTTGAAGAGAGTAGTGGTTCTCCCAGCACGCAGCTGGGGATCTGAGAACAGACAGACTGCCTCCTAAAGTGGGTCCCTCACCCCTGAGCAGCCTAACTGGGAGGCACCCCCCCAGTAGGGACAGACTGACACCTCATTCAGCCGGGTACTCCTCTGACACAAAACTTTCAGAGGAACTATCAGACAGCTGAATTTGTGGTCTCACGAAAATCTGCTGTTCTGCAGCCACTGCTGCTGACACCCAGCCAAACAGGGTCTGGAGTGGACCTCTAGTAAACTCCAACAGACCTGCAGCTGAGGGTCCTGTCCGGTAGAAGGAAAACTAAGAAACAGAAAGGACATCCACACCAAAAACCCATCTGTACATCACCATCATCAAAGACAAAAAGTAGATAAAACCACAAAGATGGGGAAAAAACAGAGTAAAAAAACTGGAAACTCTAAAAAACAGAGCACCTCTCCTCCTCCAAAGGAATGCAGTTCCTCACCAGCAACGGAACAAAGCTGGATGGAGGATGACTTTGACGAGTTGAGAGAAGAAGGCTTCAGACGATCAAACTACTCTGAGCTACGAGAGGAAATTCAAAACAATAGCAAAGAAGTTAAAAACTTTGAAAAAAAATTAGAAGAATGGATAACTAGAATAACCAATGGAGAGAAGGGCTTAAAGGAGCTGATGGAGCTGAAAGCCAAGTTTCGAGAACTACGCGAAGATTGCAGAAGCCTCAGTAGCAGATGCGATCAACTGGAAGAAAGGGTATCGCTGATGGAAGATGAAATGAATGAAATGAAGAGAGAAGGGAAGTTTAGAGAAAAAAGAATAAAAAGAAATGAACAAAGCCTCCAAGAAATTTGGGACTATGTGAAAAGACCAAACCTACGTCTGATTGGTGTACCTGAAAATGATGGGGAGAATGGAACCAAGTTGGAAAACACTCTGCAAGATATTATCCAGGAGAACTTCCCCAATCTAGCAAGGCAGGCCAGCATTCAGATTCAGGAAATACAGAGAACGCCACAAAGATACTCCTCGAGAAGAGCAACTCCAAGACACATAATTGTCAGATTCACCAAAGTTGAAATGAAGGAAAAAATGTTAAGGGCAGCCAGAGAGAAAGGTCGGGTTACCCACAAAGGGAAGCCCATCAGACTAACAGCTGATCTCTCAGCAGAAACTCTACAAGCCAGAAGAGAGTGGGGGCCGATATTCAACATTCTTAAAGAAAAGAATTTTCAACCCAGAATTTCCTATCCTGCCAAACTAAGCTTCATAAGTGAAGGAGAAATAAAATACTTTACAGACAAGCAAACGCTGAGTGATTTTGTCGCCACCAGGCCTGCCCTAAAAGAGCTCCTGAAGGAAGCACTAAACATGGAAAGGAACAACCGGTACCAGCCACCGCAAAAACACGCCAGATTGTAAAGACCATCGAGGCTAGGAAGAAACTATAGCAACTAACGAGCAAAATAACCAACTAACATCATAATGACAGGATCAGATTCACACATAACAATATTAACGTTAAATGTAAATGGGCTAAATGCTCCAATCAAAAGACACAGACTGGCAAACTGGATAAGGAGTCAGGACCCATCAGTGTGCTGTATTCAGGAAACCCATCTCACGTGCAGAGACACACATAGACTCAAAATAAAGGGATGGAGGAAGATCTATCAAGCAAATGGAAAACAAAAAAAGGCAGGGGTTGCAATCCTAGTCTCTGATAAAATAGACTTTAAACCAACAAAGATCAAAAGAGACAAAGAAGGCCATTACATAATGGTAAAGGGATCAATTCAACAGGAAGAGCTAACTATCCTAAATATATATGCACCCAACACAGGAGCACCCAGATTCATAAAGCAAGTCCTCAGTGACCTACAAAGGGATTTAAACTCCCACACAATAATAATGGGAGATTTTAACACCCCACTGTCAACATTAGACAGATCAACGAGACAGAAAGTTAACAAGGATATCCAGGAATTGAACTCAGCTCTACATAAAGTGGACCTAATAGACATCTACAGAACTCTCCACCCCAAGTCAACAGAATATACATTTTTTTCAGCACCACACCACACCTATTCCAAAATTGACCACATAGTTGGAAGTAAAGCTCTCCTCAGCAAATGTAAAAGAACAGAAATTATAACAAACTGTCTCTCAGACCACAGTGCAATCAAACTAGAACTCAGGATTAACAAACTCACTCAAAACCGCTCAACTACATGGAAACTGAACAACCTGCTCCTGAATGACTATTGGGTACATAATGAAATGAGGGCAGAAATAAAGATGTTCTTTGAAACCAACGAGAACAAAGACACAACATACCAGAATCTCTGGGACACGTTCAAAGCAGTGTGTAGAGGGAAATTTATAGCACTAAATGCCCACAAGAGAAAGCAGGAAAGATCCAAAATTGACACCCTAACATCACAATTAAAAGAACTAGAAAAGCAAGAGCAAACACATTCAAAAGCTAGCAGAAGGCTAGAAATAACTAAAATCAGAGCAGAACTGAAGGAAATAGAGACACAAAAAACCCTTCACAAAATTAATGAATCCAGGAGCTGGTTTTTTGAAACGATCAACAAAATTGATGGACTGCTAGCAAGACTAATAAAGAAGAAAAGAGAGAAGAATCAAATAGATGCAATAAAAAACGAAAAAGGGGATATCACCACCGATCCCACAGAAATACAATCTACCATCAGAGAATACTACAAACACCTCTATGCAAATAAACTAGAAAATCTAGAAGAAATGGATAAATTCCTCGACAAATACACCCTCCCAAGACTAAACCAGGAAGAAGTTGAATCTCTGAATAGACCAATAACAGGTTCTGAAATTGTGGCAATAATCAATAGCTTACCAACCAAAAAGAGTCCAGGACCTGATGGATTCACAGCTGAATTCTACCAGAGGTACAAGGAGGAACTGGTATGATTCCTTCTGAAACTATTCCAATCGATAGAAAAAGAGAGAATCCTCCCTAACACATTTTACGAAGCCAGCATCGTCCTGATACCAAAGCCTGGCAGAGACATAACCAAAAAAGAGAATTTCAGACCAATATCCTTGATGAACATTGATGCAAAAATCCTCAGTAAAATACTGGCAAACCGAATCCAGCAGCACATCAAAAAGCTTATCCACCATAATCAAGTGGGCTTCATCCCTGGGATGCAAGGCTGGCTCAACGTATGTAAATCAATAAATGTAATCCAGCATATAAACAGAACCAAAGACAAAAACCACATGATTATCTCAATAGATGCAGAAAAGGCCTTTGACAAAATTCAACAACGCTTCCTGCTAAAAACTCTCAATAAATTGGGTATTGATGGGACGTATCTCAAAATAATAAGAGCTATCTATGACAAACCCACAGCCAATATCATACTGAATGGGCAAAAACTGGAAGCATTCCCTCTGAAAACTGGCACAAGACAGGGATGCCCTCTCTCACCACTCCTATTCAACATAGTGCTGGAAGTTCTGGCCAGAGCAATCAGGCAGGAGAAGGAAATAAAGGGTATTCAATTAGGAAAAGAGGAAGTCAAATTGTCCCTGTTTGCAGATGACATGATTGTATATCTAGAAAACCCCATTGTCTCAGCCCAAAATCTCCTTAAGCTGATTAGCAACTTCAGCAAAGTCTCAGGATACAAAATTAATGTACAAAAATCACAAGCATTCCTGTACACCAATAACAGACAAACAGAGAGCCAAATCATGAGTGAACTCCCATTCACGATTGCTTCAAAGAGAATAAAATACCTAGGAATCCAACTTACAAGGGATGTGAAGGACCTCTTCAAGGAGAACTACAAACCACTGCTCAATGAAATCAAAGAGGATACAAACAAATGGAAGAACATTCCATGCTCATGGGTTGGAAGAATCAATATCGTGAAAATGGCCATACTGCCCAAGGTAATTTATAGATTCAATGCCATCCCCATCAAGCTACCAATGACTTTCTTCACAGAATTGGAAAAAACTACTTTAAAGTTCATATGGAACCAAAAAAGAGCCCGCATCGCCAAGTCAATCCTAAGCCAAAAGAACAAAGCTGGAGGCATCACGCTACCTGACTTTAAACTATACTACAAGGCTACAGTAACCAAAACAGCATGGTACTGGTACCACAACAAAGACATAGATCAATGGAACAGAACAGAACCCTCAGAAATGATGCCGCATAGCTACAACTATCTGATCTTTGACAAACCTGACAAAAACAAGAAATGGGGAAAGGATTCCCTATTTAATAAATGGTGCTGGGAAAACTGGCTAGCCATATGTAGAAAGCTGAAACTGGATCCCTTCCTTACACCTTATACAAAAATTAATTCAAGATGGATTAAAGACTTATATGTTAGACCTAAAACCATTAAAATCCTACAAGAAAACCTAGGCAATACCATTCAGGACATAGGCGTGGGCAAGGACTTCATGTCTAAAACACCAAAAGCAATGGCAACAAAAGCCAGAATTGACAAATGGGATCTCATTAAACTAAAGTGCTTCTGCACAGCAAAAGAAACTACCATCAGAGTGAACAGGCAACCTACAGAATGGGAGAAAATTTTTGCAACCTACTCATCTGACAAAGGGCTAATATCCAGAATCTACAATGAACTCCAACAAATTTACAAGAAAAAAACAAACAACCCCATCAAAAAGTGGGCAAAGGACATGAACAGACACTTCTCAAAAGAAGACATTTATGCAGCCAAAAAACACATGAAGAAATGCTCATCATCACTGGCCATCAGAGAAATGCAAATCAAAACCACAGTGAGATACTATCTCACACCAGTTAGAATGGCCATCATTAAAAAATCAGGAAACAACAGGTGCTGGAGAGGATGTGGAGAAATAGGAACACTTTTACACTGTTGGTGGGACTGTAAACTAGTTCAACCATTGTGGAAGTCAGTGTGGCAATTCCTCGGGGGTCTCGAACTAGAAATACCATTTGACCCAGCCATCCCATTACTGGGTATATACTCAAAGGACTATAAATCATGCTGCTATAAAGACACATGCACACGTATGTTTATTGCGGCACTATTCACAATAGCAAAGAGTTGGAACCAACCCAAATGTCCAACAACAATAGACTGGATTAAGAAAATGTGGCACATATACACCATGGAATACTATGCAGCCATAAAAAATGATGAGTTCGTGTCCTTTGTAGAGACATGGATGAAACTGGAAAACATCATTCTCAGTAAACTATCGCAAGGACAAAAAACCAAACACCGCATGTTCTCACTCATAGGTGGGAATTGAACAATGAGAACTCATGGACACAGGAAGGGGAACATCACACTCCGGGGACTGTTGTGGGGTGGGGGGATGGGGGAGGGACAGCATTAGGAGATACACCTAATGCTAAATGACGAGTTAATGGGTGCAGGAAATCAACATGGCACATGGATACATATGTAACAAACCTGTACATTATGCACATGTACCCTAAAACCTAAAGTATAATAAAAAAAACAAAACAAAACAAAACAAAACAAAAACAAACAGAGATTTTTGGATACTAACAGAACAAGTGATAACTTTCCCATGCATTATGCAGTGGATGAGTTGGGAAGAAAATTTAAGCCCCAAAATGCATTGGTAAGAATTGATCAGAAATTCAAGCTCTGTTGCAGCAATTCTGGCTACATGATGTAATTTAGGAGTATGATGCAGGAAACACGGCTGATATTTAGCTCCATGCTCTCAGTGGGCAGTAGAAATTATAGAGGAAGCACAAACAGGAGGAATCGGGAGGTGTCAGAGACTGAGCTTTCCCCAAAGGCCACTGAACTTATGCCAGACTCGGTGTGTTTTTTGAATCTACTCCAACCAACCACAACAGGGCATAAGGACTGACGATTTGCCATCTCACAGGAGTGACTGGCAAGTTTCATGGCAAAAACAAGGCAGTCCTGAAAGGCTTCTTTTGGATGAATGTTTCACAGCAGGTAATAATGTGGTCAGAATACCTGTTGCCTAGGAGGCTCACATCTGCCACTTTCATACAGCAGGCAGCATCCTTCATGCCGTAGCGGGAGTCTTCATGAGGGCCTTCCTGGGTGGGAAGGTGTACAGGGTAGGGAACAGTGGCCTGGCCTGGCCTGGCCAGTTTATCCCTGAAGACTGGCCACTAACGTCTTCCAGCTGGGCCTCTTCCTATTCACATGGAGTGAGAGGTGGGGAGGGGGCACCCCATGCCAAGCTTGCCAACCCCATCTAAGAGGCACACATGTCTACAAACAGATGAGCCTCTACTTCATTATCACCTCGGCCGGGACATGTTCACATCTGATATTGGATTAAAGAGGTGCTAAAATCAATCAAGCTGGAGCATAATTTCCAACACAGAGTGAAAATCAACCTTATGGGCCCACGCTTAGCCAGATGGACTGCCACCACCTGGTTTTATTAAAAATAGAGGACTTGTCACCACTGACAGCCTAAATATTCCACTTTCCTCCTCTTTTTCTTTTCTCCAAAATATTCTCATGGCCTGTCCTGTCACCATCACTTTCTCATTCAATAATCTGTAATTTTAACAAATAGCTAATATTTGTTGTATACTTACTATGTGCCAGACACTGGAAATACAGCAATGAATCAAAGTGGGGTGGGGAACTAAGACTTGTTAACCATGTACTATGCGCCAGGTGCTTCCCCATCCACCGTATCATCTAACCCTCAAAACCAATCTGTGAGATAAACAGCATTAGGACCATTTAACAGATGAAGCCAAGACACAGAGCGGTAAGGAGAGTTATCCTAGGACACACAGCAGGTGGGAGAGCTAGGGCCATTAAGGAAGCTTTATTTCATTCTGCTGATGGTTCTTGGAGGAATTCAAAGGTCAGAATTCTGTCATCACCCAAATGGCTTGCATCGATTTAGGCAGCTGCAGGATGGAAACCACACAACAGGAATGGCTGAGATTTCTCAAGCTGTCTGTTCTGTAGAAAGTGGTTCACATGACTGTTTTATATCATAAGTCATGGAGCAGGATATGTATAAGGTACCCTCTCCTTACTCTGAGAACCAGATGAGAAGAAACTGCTAAATCTAGAGTCAAAGGGACATAGGCCAGAGTTAGGTACAAGGTCATACAATTAGTAAGTTGCAGAGCTGGGCATTTGAATTCAGGCCCTCTGAATCCCAGACCCATCCTCTTTCCACATTATCAGTTCAGCAGCAGCTATACGCCAAGACCACAAGAGCAGGACCTTCACTGTTTCTGGCTCGTAGAAGGTCTCCTACCTGCCATCTTGCCTGCTGATTGTATATCCAAAGAGAGGGTTATTGACAAAACTGACGTTCACACCAACCAGGGGGGTTCCATCTGATGTCATCACTTGGCCACGAATAACACAAGCATGCCTGTGGGAAGAGAAGAGAGAATAAACATGATACACCTTTCATGGTCAGAGCCCTGGCTGGCAGGGAACTCTGAGAGGCCGGAAGCCAGAAAATCAGTCACTCAGACACATCTTGTACCCAGGGGCTCATGGTGTTCACTCAAGATGCATAATAATCTTTAAAAAATATCACCTCAATTTAGGGCATCAAAGTTTCTTTGAGAGAATTGCTATTGGCAGGTGATTCAATGATCTCACTCGGAGGTTATTTTCTAAGGATACTGTATTATGCTGTAAGGAGATAAAGCTGATCACAGAGGGCAATGTCGCCTAGTTCTGTGTGTGGATGTGTAGTTCAATCATCTGGGTTCTAATCTTGGCTCTGTTACTTCCTAGCTCTCTGAACTTCGGTAGGCATGTGCCAGTTCTTTGAGGCTTTGTTTTTTCATGCTGGTATAGGGTAAGCTCCACAAATGACAATGGCTATTACTGTTACTAACAGTCTCATTGGAAGTGAACATACAAAAAAGTGAGCAGGACAGAAGGTACTTCCTTTCATCTGACACTCGAGACAGGAGAAGGACAGATGCTAGCATGCTCTCAGAGTGAGTTTTGGAGCCTGACACGTCTCCCAATATCCCTCCTCCCACTCTTACTCTATATTTTGGACAAGAAATTACCTGCTTTTCCCAAACTTGCCAGGCAAATGTTGCTTAGTGCCTCTGTCTGTGCAATGTTCTTCCATCTGCCTAAAATGTCATTCCTGCACTCCTCTCCCAACATTCTCACCCTTAAAGAGCCAACTATTAATGACACCTCTTCCTTGAAGCCTTTCTTGATATCCCTAATCAGAACTAGTTCCTCTCTCCCACAAAACCTGATGCAGACACCTTGATACTCTACCAAACCATACACACTCCTCCCTTCCACTAGATCCTGAGCTCTCTGAGGGTAGGGTCAAGATTTCTTTCTTTCTCCTCACAGTGCCTGAACTATGTCTAACAAATCCTAGGTTGCCATTGAAAACATGGTGGTTGAGCAAATAAATGGGACAACTAGAGATCATCTAGAATGGTGGCTTTTCAAATATTCAGAAACAAAAACGTTAGGGTAGATGACATTTTATAAGGACTCCAAAGTGGAACACGAATGAAAAGATCTACCCTGGATGAAGTCGGGGTGGAGGCCTCCTCTCCCTCGGCGTGATTTTGAAGGCAACTCTGTGGAGTTTCCGTGTCTGCAGAAGTCAGTTGGAAGATCCCTAAGTTAGTGGAACTTTCTCATTGTATGGAAGAGGAAACTGGTTTCCAGAGAGGTTATATTATGTGCCCAAAGCTCCATAGAAAGCAGATGACAGAGGCAGGACTTGAACGTGGGCCTCACCACTCCGGGTCCCACTCCAACCAGTCACTTGCCACTGGTCATGGGTGGAAATGAAGGCACTGGCTGGTGCAATGTCCTCAAGGATCCACGCACTGGGGAGAAAGCCCTCGCTGAAAGACATCTGAGTCAAAAACGCAGGCGCTGCACACCACATAACCTTCTCTATTCAACTCAGGTGAGAAGGCTTTTTCTTCTGGCCTAGGGAAGAGCTACTGACGTGGCCCATGGGCATTCATTAAACAAAGATCTCAAATTCAGTCCCTGCCGTATGAGGTACCCACACCTCTACCTTCCTAGAGTGATAAACTTTTCTCTGTTGGATGAGAAAAGCAATTAACACCAGGCTTGTAAAGCAGCTGGTCTCACTAGTGTCAGCTTGTCCTTTCTGAAGGCAAGAACAACTACCCACAATGCACCAGACTCCCCACCCCACCCCACCCCACCCTCCTCACCTCACTCCACACAATCTGGTTAATGCTAATTCAGTCAGTGGTTTCCTTCCAAGGCCCTTGGTCTAAATGCAATTACACGGCAAACAAGTTAAGCGGGTGAGGCTCAGCAAAGACTTTCAATTCTTCTCTGAAGGTCTTCCAATGTAGTTATGTGAAATTATCTCTCCGCTAATGGGGAAGATTTATTCCACCGATTGTATTCAGCTGGTTGTGAGAGATGTTTTCTTTAATGGAGGACAATTGAATTTCGTATTGCTGGAACTCTGTCCTTCCAGAGAATTACTAACAGATCTCATCTCCTGACGCTGGCCACCGTCCAGCCTTCTCCAGACATATGTGCCTCTGGATTCTGCCTGGACAGAAACCAGCCTGGGGGGATGGCTTCCTTTCTGGGGCTGTCCTGGCTGCTGCCCCTAATACACATGCAGGCCAGCCTCCTCTGATTGATCTCTCTTTGGGGATTTCCTGATAATTGGGAAACACTGAATCGGCACCATTTGGCTACCACGTAGCCTCCAACTCGGCAAGCCAGAGCAGTTGCAAGTTTAGCCTGAGCTCCCACAGATTGCTTTTGGATTCTGGGGAAGATTAGGTTGACTCCCCGGACGCCGATAGGCCATAGAGGACTCTTGCCAACACAGGCATTTGGCTCAGGAATTAAATCCTGGAGAAAAACACTTCTATCTCCGTTCTGTTTTCATGATTTTCAGTTGTCAGGAAAGCCCAGATTAATATAAAGCCTTCCCTGGAACAAAGGAGTTGGGAAGTCAGCTTGGTGGGGGCCTCTGAATTGTGTCTTGTGCCACATGCATTTGTCCTGGGAGGTTTGAAAAGATGTGAGTGCTGGGCTTCCCAATGCTTGCTTTCTGCATCCATTTATCTAATGGATACTATCAGTGGGGTGCTGACAAATGTTTAATGACCGACTTTCGAAAAAAAAAGAAAAAGAAAAGAAAACCAGCTTCAGTTGTAGCGTTTGCTCATTTCTGTGGTGTAAATACTCTCATCATGGCTGTTTTCAAGCTACCAATGAGATGCCACTGAACACAGAGGTGGGAAGAGACACACAGGAGGATGCCATTACGTGGTACTGCCACCGTGGAGACGCAACGCTCCTGAGTAACCTCAAGAGCAAACGTAACATCAAACATGGCAAAATAATTAGAAAGTAGTAAATTTTGAGTATTTATTACCTTTGTTTTTAATGTACCTTATTTAATTTTATATAATTTAATTTTTAATAATGGCTGTGTTTAACAATCAGCTTGCAGACTTTCTGAACATTTAATAATCAGTTCGTGCAAACTGGTTCAAGCTGGCTTCTGCATGCCACTGGAACACTGACCCTACACTGAGGGTTGGGCACTCGCTCAGGGCTGGAGATGTGGCTAAGAAATAGTTGCTGCTTTGAATGTGGAACTCCGTAATGGAAGACTGCCTTAGTGAAAAACCATTAACGTGGGAGCAAATCACTGTCACCAACTTGGCTTCCCAGCTAGCTCATCTGATCCTCTATTACCAGTTCTCTATTTGACATGATTTGCTTCCTCATGGTCGCTGTCTTGGTGTAATGGAGTTTTGGGCTGTTATTTTCTACTCATCCTTAGAGTCTCATCTAAGCTGTCACCAACTCAGTAAGGTTGTCATCAACTTTTCCTGACACAATGAATCAGCCCCTCCTTTGGGCTTTTATATACCTTATAAGTGTCTCTCTAACATTTGATGGTCATATGTTTATATCATTCGCATTATATAGCCATCTCACATGTTTACGTGTGAGCCAGAGGAGGGCTGGACCACATCTCCAGAGAGGGTAAGCATGGGATGCTGCTCTCAGAGTGTTTGTTAAGTGAAAAACAATCAAGTAACTGAAAGAGAGAAAAAGACTTGCTCGAGGTCACCCAGAAATGAATTCACTTGGCTGAGCTGACCCTAAAGCTAAGTCTTCTTACTTCTGAGGCCTTAATCTTACTACTGTGTTATGTACCTGCAGTCACTAAAATTCCTTTAATTTCACAAAAAATCAGGCGCCTACTATGAGCCAGGCTCTCTGTTAGGTGCTGAGTTCCAGAAATGTATGAATTACGACCTCCACTTACTTGCTAGAGCTCACAAAAGCCAACGTGAAATGCCCCGTGTAGTTTTCTCTGACACCAGTGAGTCAACACATGGGTTTGGCATATGTCAGGCAGCTGGGATATAAAACAAGCAATTAGGCTAGGTGAACTCTGCCAGGAGGGAGCGCTTGTGCCAAGCCAAGGGTGGTGTCAAACATACTGGCATGAGTCCAACCACACACTCAGGGCCTGACTGAGGTGCCCTTGCCGACGCCAGCAAGGGAGAAGATCTGCCTGACTGCTTCCTGAAGAGAGTGACAAGGTTTGGGATCAACAGAAGAATCTGCTGGAGAGACGAAACCGCTCCAAAACAAAATCAAGCAAATAAAAAGCCAACCTCAACTGTTGCTCAGGGAAAAGTGGTAGGGCTGTGGTGGCAAAAGCACTGGGCTGGGAGTCACAGTTCCCAGTTCCGACTCTGGGAACTAACTGTGTGATTTTGGAGTCATCTGACCTCTCTGAACCTCCATTCTCTCATCTGTCAAATGCAGGCTGAAGTTTTTCCCAACCTGGTATAAAATAGAATTCAACATACGTTTAAGAATTTATAACTATTTTAATCTCATACTACCCAATCCAGCTAAAGCAGCCCTACTACGCGTGGCTTCAGAATCTTAATGGAGCTCATGCAATACTTACACTTATCACTAAATTGTTCCCTCTATCTGGAAACTTCCACCTCTCCTAGAGCATTCACCAAGCAGTGTACACCACTCCTGCTCCTTCTGGGCTACTCCTCATGAACTCTGAGTGCTGTCGCTCTGCCAGGACAATCTTTTCTCCAGCAGAACATGAGCTCCATGAAGACAGGGACCAACCACATGTCCCTTACTGCTCTATTCCCAGCATTGATCATGGTTGATGGTCATTTCTGAGTGGGGAAAAGAAAACCTCCTCCAAAACAGGTGTTTGCTCTGGAATTTGAATGCAGGGCACAGAGTAAGTTCTTGATAAATTATGGAATGAATAAAGAGCTTATGTGCTTCTGTTACTTAAGGTGAGGGCGATGTTAGAGAACTTTGAGCTACTTGACCTTGACAGGGATATGGTTAGAGAACCTAGGGCTGGAAGGGTTGTGCTCTTTCAAGAGGCCAGCCCGCACTCTCCCTCAAGGCTTGGGTACCTTCCCCTGGTAGACTCACTTGCTTCAGCCTAGCCCTGACCCTTTGATTCTATACCCTCCTCATCTGTACCACCTGTGGTCTGGAAAACTTTGAAAAGGAATGCCAGAAACAAAGTGAGATTGATTATTCAATGTATATTATACAAGCAGATAAAGGAAGGCAAAGGGAGAACAACTGCAGCTTTTCTTATTTTTTGTGTGTGTTATTTTGTTATTAAGTGAAAGCAGCTACTTTGGTATTCAGGGGACTGGAATATCATTTGGGATCTAGGTGGCAAGTGATAACTCTAGCCTTTCTCTCCTTTGAAGTATTTGCTAGTCTATGCCATTATTGATTATGTAAATCACTCCTTTGCATTGTGTCTTTTTAAACAGGTTTATTTTCCTGACTTGTGTAAATCCTTAAACTGTTTTCTGCTAACTTCTGCTGATTGAATGGGGATCTTTCCAGCATCTACTACAATTTATCTGAAGTCTTGTAAGAACATTACCTGGGCCCAAATGAGAAGCCTCACTTCACAGCCTGTCAAATTACTACCACCGAAGGTGTTTCCAGTCATAGCCTGATATTGTCCTCTCTGCAGCTCCCAAGACGGTCTTTCCAGCCCAGCCACCGGGCTGATCTGGAGCTCTCTCTTCCTAGTTTTCCATCTGACGCTCTGCCTCAGTTTCTTGAACCAGCTTTTCCAGCCCAACATCTTCTGCCTATATACGTATTCTTGGGAAACCCCTGATTATGAAACATTTGAGTCAGAAGAGCCCTTCCTGATCACCTCTTTCAAACTTCTTTTGGTAAAGGTGAGAAAATAAAGTTCAGACAGGGAATGGACTTGCCCATTCTTGCAGACTTGCAGGGGAGCCAGGACTGAATCAAATGCAGGATTTGCCATGAGAACTTGGGAGAATCACTTCACCTCTTAAGATACTTGCAGTCTGACCGACATGTACTGAAATAATTGGGAATCCCAATTTGTCTTGGCTTCACAATTCAGAGTTCACATGATTAGAGCCGGGTTCTGGAACCATTTTTGATTGCACGCCCTTTCTGTAAACATTTTTGAGCAGGCTCCTTCAGTGTACTTGCATTCATTTATAAATCGCACACATGTGCTACCATCGCTGGTTCACCTTGGGAAGCGTAATATACATTTGGTGCAAGGTTTCATGACTATTCATATTTCAAATAGCCTTCTTGATAATTTTGACTCTTTAAGTGAACTCTGTTAAGATTGTTGATCATTTTGAATCTCCTAGTTAACTTTTTTTCAGTGTTATGAAAATAATCATTTTTAACCTCATAGCGAGGTTGAGGAAAGTATTTAATATTAGGAGTAGAAGAAGTATCAGCTCTGCCACTTTTTTTGTTTGCTCGTACTTGCACTATTAGTATTACCTTCCATTTGTATTTACCTTGCAAGAAACCTTTAAAGCCACTTTACCATTTTATGAGTAAGTTTGGTTAACACTAGATTTTATAAAGATACACAGACAGACACGCATACAAACAATTATGATGTAATGTACTATTACATCATAATACACAATAATACACAATAAACCAGTGTGGGTCCCCTGTCCCTCTTTCTTTTTTTTCTTTCTCTTTTGAGACAAAATCTGACTCTGTTGCCCAGGCTGGAGTACAGTGGCATGATCTCGGCTCACTGGAACCTCCACCTACTGGGTTCAAGCGATTCTTGTGCCTCAGCCTCCTGAGTAGCTGGGATTAAAGGTGTGCACCACCATGGCCCAGCTAATTTTTTGTATTTTTAGTAGAGACAGGGTTTTGCCATGTTGGCCAGGCTGGTCTTGAAACTCCTGGCCTCAAGTGACCCACCCGCCTTGGCCTCTCAAAGTGGTAGGATTGCAGGCCTGAGCCACTGTGCCCGCCCCACTGTCCCTCTTTCTGTGGAGTAGATCTTGATCTCCCTCAGAATGCCTCATGTGCTGGTCTAGACATGTAACCAAGTAACACAGGGACAAAAGGAACAAACTGGTGAGAATCCAACATTCTATAGACATAAACCAGTCTTGCTTTCTTATTTCTTAAGATAAAAGAAACACTGTATAGATAGAGCCCCTAAAATTTCCTTCCTGTTCTCATGACCCACCTTCGGTATCCACCTTGGGACTATGATAGTGTGTATGTGACTTTTTTGTATACAAAATAAACTTGAATATGCTATTTATTATTATACCCCAAAGCCAACTTCTCATTGTGCTTCAATCTTTATAACTTATTGCAAAGCTCATCCTATATTTACCATGTATATTTTCCAATAGCCTTATGCCCAAACCAGTAAAACTTGATCTAGTCCCTTTTTTAATTTTTTTGAGACAGGGTCTTGCTCTGTCACCCCAGCTGGAGTGCAGTGGCACGATCTTGGCTCACTGCAACCTCTACCTCCAGGGTTCAAGAGATTCTCCTGCTTCAGCCTCCCCAGTAGCTGGGGTTACAGGCTCCATAGTCTCCTTCAGATTGACAGAAGGGAGGAGTTTACCTTTTAAGTTACAGGGGTCTTCTGAGTGACTGAGTCCACGTTCCTCATGTACAGGTGAGGTCAGTGATGTCTGAAGGTGGGGCATCCCTTCCATCACTCCTTGAGGATGGGGTACCACCAGCTCCGCCATGGTGCCATGACACCACCTAGGGCCATCTAACAGCAAGATATCCCAGCACTTACTGGTGTCTTCAGGGACCTGAGGCTGTGCTTCCCGCAGAGCCCAGAAACCACTGTTCTGTGGCCTCCTAGCTAAGCATGGCTGTTGAGCTCCTTCAGACACCAAGGGAGCGTGAGCTCCCAGGCTACAGAATCAATCTCTCAAGGCTGTGGGAAGCCTGGCTGCTCAATGCTGATGCTTCAGGCTGAGTCCTTTCCCACAGGAATCTTCTGGAATATTTTCTGTTGGCTGATAAAGGTGTACACGAGAACAGAGCCCTTGACTTGTCCACCATACTATGCTTCCAGGGAACTGAGCCCATCAAATATGGTGAGGGAGAAGCAGGACTGAGAGGGTCTGGCCAGCAGGGAGCAAGGCCCTTGTCCCAGGTAAGTGGGTTGGTCATGTCTGGGGACATGGCTCAGAAATACCATCGTTGTGCCTGGGGACATGGGATATGTGGTGCATGTTTAGATAGGCTGTTTTCTATGCTGTGTGGCCAGAAGCTTGTTTCTAAGAAGACTTTTCATTTGATGGTTTGTGCTGTTAGAAAAATACAAGGCAGCTCTGCTAAAATGTGACTCCAGCCACAGTCTCTCAGCAGACAAGTTCATTTCATGACCATGTGTCTTGCCTTCTGTCAGGGCACAGGGCACGTCCTGCTTCACCAGGAAAGGGGAAACTAGAATGAACCATGATCAGACCCACTTCATGGGGAAGGGGCTGATGCCAGGCAGAAACGCAGCTAAGGGAGTCTGCACAAAGTCCAGCTCAACAGGCTGGAGCTGAGATGTGCAGCAATCCACAGCTGGCCTGTAATGGAAATAATAATTCAAAGGATGAGGGAGGAGGGGCTGACAGGGAGACAGGCATGGTGAAGGGGCTTCCAGAGGCATCTGGATGTGGACGTCCCATGTGTCACTAGGTTATCACGCCCAGGTACAGCAGGGATGGAGCTCCAGACCCAGATGTGGCAGGGATGGGAGCCTGTCAAAAGAGGGCAAGGTTTGAGTCCTTTGGTGCCAGGGCACCAGGCTGCTGAAGTCAGACACAGAAAGTGGGGCCAGGATTCAGGGACAAGGCAGAAAGCCATTTGGCACAGCTGGGAAGTCATGAGTCAGACAGACAACAGTAGGAAGGATGTGAGGTTGAGCAGCTGGGGCTGTTCTAAGCCCTTCTTCTCAGATTGGGATTGGTCCTAGAGGCCTGCAGGGTTAGACCCAGAGGGTGGACTCACATGGCCCCCACTGCGGTGGGAGGAGGAGACCCAGGAAGGGGAGGCACGAGGGGCTGGATCTCTCCCCTCTAGCAAAATGCCACACAGAGGCCGCATCCCTCCCTGTCAAGCCCCTCACTGTGGGATTTGCTTGGAGCAAACTCTTAATGCCTCTGAGATCTAATTGGACGGCCAGTTAGACTACCTGCAGAGGTGCCTGCAAGGCCTGATCCTATATTCTCTATTGAGGGCAACATTAGTAATGTGAAGCATGGCTCTCTAACTATTTTAACTTCTTATTGCTTAACATTTCTCGGTGTTGGATAAAAATACAGAAAGTCTTTGATTTGCAAACAGCAGAATTACAGTTTACAGTTTGAGATACACGAACCTTCACTTGGGACTCCAGGTTCTCTGGGACGCAGGCTTGGCTACTAACTTGCTGAGCCAGGGGCTCTCTCTGGCCTTGGAGGTTCCTCTTCCAGCGCAGAGGGCTGGTGGTCTGGAAGGTCCATTCACCCACCCCTGCCATCCTAAGGTGCTAGGACATTTGCCCCAGTTACACAACTACACCGATGCTTCAGGTTAAGATTCTCATTTTTCTCCCAGTTCTCAATAGTGACACTAAAACCTATATGTATACTAATTCTATAGCTATTGCTAATATTAACATTACTGCTATTTAGTGACAGTGGCCACTGACACTTAAATGAATGCTTACTGCCCTAACACCTAAGTGTTTTATGTGTGCTAATTTAATCCCCACAAAATCCCCATGAGATATGGATTATTATTTTCATAGTGTAGAGGAGGGAAGTGAGGCACAGAAAGATTAAGAGACTTGTCTAAGGTCACACAGCTAGCAAACAGTGAGGCTGAGAGTCCAACCTCTGAGGTCAGTGCTCTTCAGCATGAAGCCTTACTGCACATGGGTTTTTTATGATGTAGTAGAATATTGGAGAGAAAGTCAGGGCCAGGTGGGGTGCTAGGGTTGTAGTGGCACCACACTGTATGGAGTTCTGAACTGAAGATGCTGAGCAGGGAACATGAAGGACTCGGCGGAGAAGAAGACAGGCTCAGTACATGGGCTCTAGAGCCAACTGGGCTTGGCTTCCAATGTTGGCTCTGCTATTACAAGCCCTATGACCATGGCCCAGATTACTTAACTTCTCAGTAGCTCAGTTTTCATTGCTTAAAACAGGGATGATAAAGTCCCTATATCATATGGTCTGCCAGAGATTTAAAGGTGTTACTACCTAAAAAACATTCCAAATAGAATATCTTTGGTAAATGTTAGGTGTTAGTACTGAACACATGCTATGAGCCAGCTATTGGGCTTCTGGGTATTTTATCTCATTTAATCTTCCAAACAACCTGGCAGGGTGGAATTAGTGACCCCACATCACAGGGGAGGAAGTTGAGTCTCACCAGCCCAAGGTCACATGCTCTCACTTTCCCAAGGACTTGAATCCAGGCTCTCTCCCTCTAACCCAAGTTGTTCCCGCTGCATCACAGTATCCTCTGCTAATGCTTTCTGTGATGGACAACTAGGAGCAAGCTCAAGCTACAAAGCAAATAGAGATCGTAATTCGTTTTTGAAATCAATAAAGGGATGATCAAGTGGCAGAGGAGGAGTTGTTAGCTGCTCATCAGGATGATGTGAGAAGTCGTTGCCTGCATCCTGAATTGAATCACCTAGTTGCTTTATCGTCATAAACATTCATTTCAATGCGGGGAGGGATTTTTAAAAAACCAACATGAATAATATATAATGGCTGACATTTTGGAGGAAGCAGGATCTTTGCCTTCTTCTATCTTCCATCAGGTAATTTGTCATTGTCTTTCTTTCCTTTTTTTTTTTTTTTAAAACTGATGGGGTACCCTGTCTGCTCAGCTTGTTCTGAAAATGCAGGAGTATAATTCAATAATGAATTTGCTCAGAGGCCAGCTGTCAGGAAGTTGGTGTTTATTTGAAGTCCATTAGATGATCTCTGCTGCTCGGCCTCTTGAGGGCTTCCTGAGGGCTGTCTAAGGCCTGGGTGGAGGTGGGGGGTGGGGAGCAAATGCTATTCTGAAACTGCTATGCCACTGACGCTTGCATATGGCTTTAGGTTTGCAGTGGGCCGATAAAAAAATATATTGCATACATGGTCATTTCTCTTTTCCATCATTTTTCACTCTTGAAAACTCTTGCTTTTAAAATTCCTGGAAGCTTTGTGCCTTTCTATAGGGTGTGAAAGGAATTCTAAGACTTAGGTGGAATCAAGGTTATTTCACTCCTGTGTAGAGCCAGTTTTAGGTCCTGATTGAGACGAAACACTGGAATTTGGTTAGTGAACGGGTGAGGGTCAGATCTTTCTCAGTTCCTGCCCCTAACCCACTTTTCTGGCCTCATATTTCCCTATGTTCTTCTTTCTCCCACGTGCCCCCTTTGCTCACCATGCTCATATACCACAGATTTCCTAAGCCCATCTTGATTTCAAATGTCAGAGCATGTCTTCTGACCTTTGATGTGGAAAATAATGTCACCATAATTATCCTCCAGCCACATTAAAATTTTCTCCATTCTCTGATTGTCCTGGAAAGTTACGCTGTTGCTCACACTGGTTCTGCAGTATAGAATGCTTTCTACAATCCTGTTCAACTGAAACCCACAATAAGCAATACAGCTTATCCAGTAGTTCATGCATACACATACACATATAACTGAAATAAGTTTCATGAAATACATATTCTTTTTACAGTGGTGCACTGATATTTTCTATTTCCTTCTACTCCATTCCAGTTAAATTTACTTCTCTTTTTGAAAAGAATAGTTTCGACCTGCTGAATTGATTTCATGAGTTACTAATGGGTTGTTGTGACCTGCAATTTGATAAATGATGCTCTAATGGCCAACTCTCCTGACTGAAATTTTTGTCTCAGGCTGAAGGCCATCTCCTGCCAGAAGCCTTCATTTGTTCATTTGTTTTCAACAGCAAACATTTACTATTGCCTACTCTAAGCCCGCCCTGTGTTACATGCTGGAGAAGCAAAGCTGTAGGAGAGGCAGCTCTCACGGTGTAGGCTCAGGGGGCAGACGTGAAGTGGGAGTGATGGTCTTGCCTTTGAGCTCTCAGCACTTTTGTCTCTACTTCAGGCACTCAGCAGGGACTGGCTAATTCATTGATTTATTCTATCATTCACTGTGGTTCACTCTGTGCCAATTCCTTTGGGTTCAATGACAAACAAGGCATGGGACCCACAAAGAGCCCCCAAAGTAATGGGGTGAGATATCTTCTTCCACACCTAGTGCAGAGTAGGTGCTGGTCAATACTTACCAAATGAAGCTTGTGTGTGTGTGTGTGTGTGTGTCTGTGTTTTGAGACAGGGTCTGGCTCTATCACCCAGGCTGAAGTGCAATGGCATGATCTCTGCTCTCTGCAACCTCCACCTCCTGGGTTCAAGTGATTCTCCCGCCTCAGCTTCCTAAGTAGCAGGGACCACAGGCGTGCACCATATTTTTCATAGAGACGGGGTTTTGCCACATTGCCCGGGCTGGTCTTGAACTTCTGAACTCAAGTGATCCATCTGCCTCGGCCTCCCAAAATGCTGGGACTACAGGCATGAGCCAGCATGCTTGGGCAGCTTGTGTGTTTTGCTCTGCTCTGTCCCTTGCTGAGCCTGCCCAGTCCCTCCTACTCGTAGGCTCTGACTGTCTGTATAGGATACGATTCTCTGCCTCCTTTGGGGTAAATTCTCTGGTCACCCATCCTTCCTTTTGCTAAAGTCGCCTGACTTCTTGAGCCTTTTCTCCTGGGGCTCAGTGTCTCCTGTCAGCTGAGTCTTGTAGCTCCCTGTCCACACCCATCTATTGCCTGATGGAGCCAATTACCTATTAGAATTAGAGGAACCCAGCAAGATTTGCCATCACATGATTTCTCAAATTCCCTTCCTCAAATAATGATTCAACAATCTAAACCTGCCTCCTCTCTGGGTGGTTGTAATACTGTGTCCTCAAACCTATTCTGAACCTATATTTGAATAACCTGGGGGTGGTTCGTCAGAACCTCTTCCTGTAACTTGCTAACCTGTCCAGCATCGGCAACCTGTAACTATTCACTGAGGGGATATCTGACCCACATCCAGCCCTTTCAATCAGAGGAGTGCTCCCAAAGAGCACAGATGCACCCAACAATGGGAAACAGCTCTGGCTCGAGTGTTTGCCCAGGAGATGTCTCACGTTGCCCTCCCTTTCCCTGCTCTCTGATCCCAAGCCCCACGGTGTGTGTCCTGGCCTCTTTGTATGCACAGTGCAGTTGGAGATCCTGCAGACCTCAGAGCTCCTCCTCTCCTAAGTGTCAGTAGTGGACACCCTTCACTGTATTCTCCCCATGACTCCATGGGAGGGACAAGTGTTCCACTAGGCAGTGGGACCTGGGCATCCAGGCCAGGAGAGAATGGTGGTATTCAAACCACTTAATCTGGTGACAGTGGTTCCCATGCCTACTCTGTCTCCTACTTTAGGTCATCTCTGTCACTCTCCATCACAGCTCTGTCACTTTCTGTGGGTTTGAGGACAGCAGTGGCAGGAGGTCAGAGCTACTGTATTCAATAAACCTGCATTACACACCTGCTCAGGACCCAGCACTGTGCTGGGCCCTGGGGACCCAGATGAACCAGACAGGGACCCTCAGGGAGGCCTTCATCACTCCAGGAGATGGGGTCTGGCCTCTGAGGAAGCGCGTCTTCGGGAGAGCCCTAGGTGCTGGGGACTGGCTTGCTTGCTTTCACACCCAAGGTGGGCCAGTTGGCTCCAAGCCCTGGCCTTGAATTATCCTCCCTCCTCTGGTCCCAGCAGCTGAGGTCCCAGTGTGCCTCATACTTGAGGCTCCCTGAACCTGACCCAGCTGGGAATCTGCAGAGAGAAGGAGCTCCACTCAGGCCTGCCTTTCCTTGCTGGTCTCAGAAGTGCTGTTGGGTTCTGGGTGACAGCCTGCTTCCTGGAGGCTGTTAAACAAAATCTCAAACTACACAAATTGTGGCACAGCAGATGGGGTGCAGGAGAATACAGGGTTTTGTTGTTTGGACACAGGCCTAATTGTCATACACAGACACCAAGTCAGGTGTGCCTCCCCATCAGAAATTCCACTCTGGAGAAACACCACTGGGCTCCACTCTAACAAGGATCCCCACTGACAGCTGGCTGGCAAGAATGCCGCCTTTTCCTTTCCTCAAATAATGATTCAACAGCCTAAATCTGCCTCCTCTCTGGGTGGTCGCTGGACCTGGAGGGCAGGTTCCTCTCTAGTTTTACTTCCAATTAAGGAAGTGGATTTGGAAACTCTTTTTAATTAACATCATAATCACTGCCATGTAATTAGCAAGCAAGTTTTTGTGTGGCAGGTACTGGGTTGAGACTTTATGTACTTTTTGTTCCCATTTAATTCTCATAGCAATCCCTAGACACATAGACGTTAACACCCTAATCTTATAGATGAGCAAGTTGGAGCTCATATAAGTGAACAATTTAGGAATTTTCCTAAGGTTACAAAACTAGAAAGTGGATGCAACAGCCTTTTAATCTTGGTCTGTTGGATTCCAAGGCTCATGCTATTTTCACTATGACATGCGGCTGCTACAAAATCCACCATTTACTGATCACCTAATATGTACCAAGCCCCGGGCCAGATGCTTTATTTTAGTTTATCCTTTCAACAGCTTTCATGAAAGAGTTACCATTATTGCCAATTTATAACTAGAGCCACCTACACAAAGGTTAAATCATTTCCCTGAGGTCACACACAACTAGTGGGAGGTAAAGCCACGATTGTAACTCTGGGCACTTGCTATTATACCACACTCCCTCATACGAGAGGAAAGAAAGCAACTACTTAAACTAGGTAGTTGATTTCACTTTATCTCAGCTGTGCAAATCAGCACTGTCCTACTGGTCCAGACCAAGATAATCGAATACCAAGTAGTTAGTCTAATGAGAAAAGCATCTGCTGCGTCATGTTTCTACATTTCTAGTCACTTGGGCATGTTTTACACAGGAATCTGTTTGGGGGTCCTTCCTGATAGCTGTTTCTTCTGAATCTAGATCAGTGAAGAGCTGATACATAATGATTCTGGCAAATGTTAGGTAAAAGGAATTTTTACGGTAACTTTTTTTTTTAAAGAGACAGTAACATTTTGGAAGCTTCCATTATCTATTCATTTGTAGAGCAAATACTATATCCCTGGCCCTGGCCAAAGTATTACAGGTTTGGAGAGATGATTGGTCTCTGTTTTCAAAGTGTATATAACTAACTGAAGGTGACAGATATATAAACAATGATCTGTAAAGTTGACTTCTTCTGCTTTTGTGACTAATCTGTAATGTGATTTTTGGCAGGTGATTTAACCTCTCTGGACTCTGAATCCTCAGTATAAAATTAGGTAAAATAGATAATATGTCCATCCTCCCTCCCTCCCTCAGTTCTTCCATTTCTTTATTCTTCAAGGCAATTTATATGTATACGTTTTCAGCAGCTACTAAGTGCTAAAATGTGTAGATGAAGTGTTTCCCTGGAGGACTCAGTTTAGAGGGGTTGACAGACATTTACATGATGCACTGTATTAAGCTACTTGTCCAGAGCTATGTATCTAGAGTGGCAGAGCCAGGATCTGAAGCCCAAGTTGGCCTCTCTCTGAGGCCTGTATCTTCCCTCCTGCTGAGGGGTCCATTTTCCCCAGCACAGGCTTCTCAAACTCCATACTTGGCTGGCTCCTTGAGGCCAGTCAGACCTGCTGGAGCAACAATACCGAGACCTGTGTGCAGGTCCCACAGTGACTCATGGTGCTTAAGCAGCAGGCTCAGGAAGTGACCAGGAGGACATACAGGGGACGTGTCCCTGCTGGCATTGATCATGCTGGCATGGCAAGGGCATCCAGTAAGCAGAACAGCCACAGGCAGCCAACAAGCCATGGCCCTAATTGGATCCCATAATGGACCCCGTAAAGAATGACTGAGCAAGTGACATTTTCCTTGGTAGGAATATTAGTTATATCTCTAGTGGATTAAAAAAACTCACGCTGTGGGAAGGCCTACAAGCATACATACAAAATCACACAACTGAAGAAAATAGCAGGAAGCTTCCTACCCAGAGACAGAAGCAGCATTTCTGGCCAAGATAAATGAATAGGTTTTCTCCTCACTCCAGCTCTGCCACTTGACTAGCCTTGTGAATTTGGGAAAGCTACTTAACCTCTCAGCTTCTCAGTATTCTGGGGGTAAGTTGGAGGGTTCGGACCGTTAAGTAGCTTCACCTCTAGAAAGGTAGAGGTTTGAATTCTGCCACGCACTTGCTGGGCTTCCTCCATCTCACCTTTCTCATTTCGTCACGGCTCCTTGCAAGGATGGGCTGGGGTGGTGGAAAGTGCAGGGGCTCTTTCCTCAGTCTGACAGACCTGCATGTCTGCATCCCACTCCATCATGTTCCAGCAGTGAGGCCTTCTCTTTGGCTTCCCTTGTCACACTCTGGGGATGACAGCAGCTGCCTCACAGGGAGGCTCCCCATGGCTTCTTCTTCACTCCCTGCTCTTTCCTCATTACACATTCTCCTTGAGCAAGGTTTTCTTTTCTCCCTGAGATGGGGCTTGCTCTGTCATCCAGGCTGGAGTGCAGTGGGACGGTCTTGGCTCACTGCAGCCTCAACCTTCTGGGCTCAAGTGATCCTCCCACCTCAGCCTCCTGAGTAGCTGGGAGTAGAACTACCTGCCACTACACCCGACTAATTTTTGTTTTGTTTTTTTCTGTATGGATGGGGTTTTGCCATGTTGACCAGGCTGGTCTCGAGCTCCTGGGCTCAAGTGAACTGCCCGCCTGAGCCTCCCAAGGTGTTGGGATTACAGGCATGAGCCACTGCGCCCGGCCTCCTTGGGCAACCTTTTGTGTGCTCATGGTTTCAACTGCTTGTTCACTGATGGCTCCCAAATCAAGAACTCCAGGCCTTAATCTCTGCATGAGCTCCAGAATTACCTACTAACTGCAGTAGACATTTACTCTTGGGTGGCCTACTGTGGTGTGTGCCTTTATCACCTTGCTCCCACCCTGCTCCTTCTCTCTGCTCCTCAGACTGGTGAAAATACCACCATCTACCCAGGCATCCAAGTGGGAGAGTCCTCTCTGCAGCAACCTGCAGACACAATCAGTTACCAAGTCCTGCTGATTTCCCCTTTAAATAGAGCTTGAAAATGTCCCTTACCCTTCCTACCCCCATCACTACCCCATTGTTCCCTCAGGACAGGGACCTTCTGGCACAGAAAAATGAACATACAAGGTGCACAGTGACTGCTGAATTAACCATACTGACTTTTGGAGAAAGTTCTGCACATATGAGGCATCACTACATTGGAAGACATTCAAAAGAAATGATCATAAATCCCTGCTCTTGGATACGCTGTACTAGTTCACTGCCCTGATCTAGGGTGCAGAGATTAGAGAGCTATTTTGTGTCTCTGGGTCTTTGCATGAGCTCTTCCTTCTCCCTGGCACACTCTCTCCCTTCCTTGCCTAGTTAACCATCTCTCCTCTTTAAGACTTGATTCTAAAGCCCTGGCCTCCCTTCTACCCAGGAGTATATCCTTTGTGCTCCAGAGTACCCTGGGGACAAAGTTCTGGCCTAATCACACTGTAACTGTCCCTTTTTTGTCTTCCTAGTGGACTGGGAGTGACCAATAATCAGGAACTGTGTTCTGCTCATCTCTGCAATCCCAGCAAAGGACCTGACCCAGACCTCCATAAAAAACTGTCCAAAGGATGACACAACTGAAAACAGGAAGATTGTATGGGCATGTGGCCTGGGATGGCAGCAGATGTACCCATTCCCTGCCTAGCAAAGTCTTCTAGATGTCTGCTTTGAGGGTGAGCAGCATCAGTGCCTTTCAGTTCATCTGGAGACCACAGGATCAGTAAGAGCTGACTGCAAAGTGGGTATTGATCGAAGATTCCCCTTGGACCTTTGGTTTCTCACTCTCTTCATCTGTCACCCAGTGGGAGCAACAAAACTTTGCTCATAAAAATTCCAAACTCCTTGGATAGTAGTTTTATAAATCTAGGTACCTGAGGCTGCTTCTCTGCCTCCCCTGACATTCCATCAGGAACCATGGATGCTCTCATTCTCCTGGCTTCCTCCCACCCCCATTCCTCCAAAAGAGGCTCTAGAGTGACTCAGTTCTCCCTCAGAGCGCCCTGGCTGGAGCTGGGGCCCTCGGACTCACCCTCCATCAAAGGGGTTCTCCCCGGGGATTATGTGCGTGCTGTCCCTGCCCACGAGGAACTTGATGCGGTCATAGAAGGAGTGTAGGTTCTGCTGTGACACAGGGACCTGTGTCTCCTGGATGATGTCCAGAGGGTCAGGGGAGCCCAGGCACAGTGGGTTGACATGGCACAGGGGCTGGAGGCAGCAGTCAGGGTCCATGCAGTCCACCAGGCCATCTGCAGGAGTGACAGAGCATGTAGTTTATATTGCTATGTTCAATCAGCCATGTTTATCCAGAATGCCTTCATTCATTTCTCCTCTATTTTTCACTCATTCAAAAACTTCATTAAATGCTGATATAAGCCAAAGTCTTTGCTGGGCACCAAAGAGACGCAAGTGACTCAGATGTGATCCTAGCTCACTAGTCTAGAAGGAGAGATAGACAGTAAGTGTACAGTGTCTGTACTGTATGTTTTTCCTTCCATCGAGATAGAAGGGATTGTATGTATGAAGACCCAGGAGTGAGATAACACATGAACATTTGTGATGCTATATTCAAATGCTGATGGCCAGAAGGTGAGTGGAAGAGCACCAGGTGAGGCTGCTGAGGTTGACAGGGGCACACCAGGCTGGGCCTTGCGGGCCAGGCTAGGGAGTTTGAATTTCACCCTCAGGACAATGGGAACCACTGAAGGCTTTTAAGCAGGAGGTGACTTCATCTGGTGTGCACTCCTGAAACCAAAGGGGGCCTCAGTGGAAGCTGGGAGCCAGACAGGAGAAGAGGGCATTGCTGAGGCTGCACAGGTGAAAAATAAAGGTTGCTTAGACTGCAGTAGTAACAGTGGCAATTAAGAGAAGTAGATGGTATTGAGAGACATTTAGGAGGTAAAACTGTAAGCCCTGGTGACTGCCTGGCTTTGAGAGTGAAGGCACAGCAATTCTCAGCATCTCTCCCAGCCGCAGTGTAAGCGTGTGGCCTGCGGCTGAATCCTCGGTCCTCTGGAGGCCTGTTCTGCTTTCTGTGAGAGGAGGCTGCAGGGATATTTGTGCTTTTTGAGTTTGCTGGATGGTTTCAGATCCCTGACAGAGTTGCCATCAGCAGGGAATTCTTTACCACATGGATGGGCTTCTTCAGGACTGGAACTTGTATTACAGCTCTACTATCTTCCCAAAGTACCAAGAAAGTCCACCAGATCACAGATTTTTGGCCTCATTATATCAATTTACTTTTACAGGCACCTAATATTAATAGACTAGCTTAAAATAGACAACAAAGAGATCAGCAGATAGTGCCCAAAGTGGGGGACAGGAAAAACCCAGGGTTACATACAGTCTGTGTGCTTTGTCGGCAGACAACAGTCTAATGACATGTATTCCTGCCTGAGTTCAAATTCTGGCTCTGCTGAGTCTCAGCTGTGTGACTTTGGCAAACTTCCCCACCACCGTGGGAGCACGCAGATCTGTTCTGTGTTCCAGCACTCAGTGGAAGTGCTTAAAACATAACTGTTATACAAATAAATGAATGGGAATTGAATGAATTAACTAGCGAAGCAGGGGTTGTGACAAATGCCAGTCCATAAAAGCCAGAAAACTGTAACTTCATCCCATTCAGGTAAGCATTGTGCTATGGTAGGAGGACCATGATGTTCAGAGGCTAAAGTTCAAGATCGAGTATGGCCCCTAAGAGTGACCCTGGACAAGTTCCTGTACTTAGTCTCTCTGAGCTCCATTTCATCAGTAATGTGGGAGTAACAGCGATATACCTACTTCTCTAGTTTTCTCCATGGAGTTTACAGTACAGAAGCTGCCCACCAAAGTATTGCAAATATATTGGCTAGACTTGGTGTCCCTGATCCTCCTTGCTAGTGATGTGGCCTCAAGTAAGCTACTTGATGGCCCTAAAACCTAGTTTTTTCCTTAATAAATTAGTAACAAAGCCTTTCTGTTTCTCTCCCATTTCTTAATGGTGCCCAAAAGCTTACAGTCTCCTTGAAGGCAGATAGTGATAAAGAATATGAATTCTAGAGATAGACTGTCTGGGGTCAAATCCTGGCACTGAAACTTACTAGTGTGTGACTTTGGGCAAGTTACTTAAACTCTCTGGCCTCAGTTCCCCATATCTGTTAAAGGGGGATAATAATAAGTGTCATACAAGTATTTGTTATGTAGATAAAAAGTGCAGCATTATGTCCCCAAATCTAGCATAGTATCTGACACATGGTATCATAGTGCTTAATTCTGGGTTAGTTTCCCTTCCCGATCCTGAACCTAGAACATGGCTCACCAACATGAAGAGCCATTCATCCTTTGTCTGCTCACCTGCTAGATTCACTCTGAGATATGGAGGGAATGCCTCCCCTCACCCCTGCGTCCTAACTTGTGGCTCCTGTCCCAGCTCCCAGATACAACTGCCTAGCAAAGCACCTGTCTTCTCCGGCAGTCGGCAGGCTCCATCACACATTCTCATGCTGCCCCTGTCAGACATTGCTTAAACACATAATTACAGCCAAAGCTGAGGGTTATTTGCATTCTGCTATTGATGTTAGCATGACAGATTCAGCTGTTGCATCCATAACTTTGCAGAAATGCTCCATTATTCAATCCCAGTGAACAGGGACGTTGACCATTAAATCAGCTAGCACAATTGAAGGGCCGTGAAAAGTCATGGCTAATTTGAAATTTTATTAGCTCTTGCCTGGTCTTGTTTACCACCAAAGCAGTCCCTGGAAGCCTGTGTTTTACCCTTTTATAAACATTCAGCTCTGTGGCACCTGGAAAGAGCTGCTTCCTGTGAGAAGGGATGTCTGCTCTCTAGTCCTGGGGGAAGGTTAGCCAGGAATGATAGCTGTTCTTATTAATATCTATATTACAGTGATGGTGATGATGATGATGAATCGCCACATTTATTGAGTACCAGGCATTCTGCTAAATATGTTACAAGGAATCCATCACTGAATCCTCTATGAAGTAGCCACTGTTGTCACTCTCATTTTAGAGAGAAGGAACCAGAGGCTCAAAATGGTAAAGCAACTTGGTAAAGGTCATGTAGTCAGTGAAGAAGCTGACTCAGAATCTGAACTCAGTTCTTTCTGAGGCGTATAATGTTCTTTAAGCTCTGGAGAGACTTTTAGGAAATATTTCTTAACCAGAGAAGATGAATTTCTGAATCTTAGTGAAACACTACTCTTCTGTGCTCTTCCGGCCTCTTGGGCAACTTCCATCACAGTACGTCTCTTTCCAATATTGTAATTTTGATTTTCTCTCTGTCCCCTGACCCCCATACTCTGCAACCCAAATGATGAGCTCCTAGAGATCAGGAGTTTCTGATTCATTTCATTATCCCAGGGCCCAGACCTGGACAGGAACAGTGACTGTACTCCACAGAGGTTTGAGGGATGAATAAATGACTGACCCAGGTCAGACCTGTCCCACTAATCCAGCATCCACGTCACAGGACAACAGAGCTCGACGGAGCCTTTTATTCTGCGATCGGTGGCCAAATGGTGCTTAAGAGAGCCCTCTCTCCAGGCAGACTTCCTGGATTTGGACCCCAGTTCCCAGTTCTTGTGCAAACTGTGTGACTTGGTCCAAGTTGCTTAACTTCTCTAAACCTCGGTTTCTTCATATGCACAATAGGGGAGAAAAAGAAGGATGGTTAATTCCTTAGACTCACCAATCTGTCTCTACAGCTAAGTGTGAAGCACAAAACTTCCCTTGGATGTCTTTTGACAATGAGACAAAAATTTGCTAGAGAGGAACTTGTAGACTGAGACTCTGTCTGCAAGCATGGGACCCAGCATGCATGCCTGCTCTACATAGGAACTGATAGGCCACACCATGGCCGTTTAATTAGTATTTGTGTCTCTCATTAGTTCTGCAAAGTTTGGTTTTGAGCTCTTTGAATATTCCCCTCTGCCTTTCTCTGTAGTCTTCAGGAAATTAACTACTAAATGCTTAAAGGATCTTCTAGCTTTCATGTCTCTCAACCTCTTCCTTAATTTTCATCTTTTTATCTGCGTTCTATCCTGATTCGTTTCTTCAAATCCCTATTCTACTTCACTTATTTTCCCATCATTTGTGTCTGGTCTGCTGTTTAATTTGTTCTTTGGGTCATTACCTTAAATTATCTTACTTGAAAATTTCTGGATAGGCTATTTGGAATTTTTCAAAATCCACCTGTTTCTTTCTTGATATTATCTTGTTCTGTGGTTTTTATACATCGTTTTCTCTCTTTAGTCATTTCAAAGTGTATTCATTTTATAGTCTTTTTCAGACTGTTAAGTTCTCGCGAGTGGTCATCCTTCTGCATGTTGTAGTTGTTGACTCCAGCTCATGGTCAGTCATTTCCCGTGTGTTCTATGATTCTGTTAATTCTTGGAAGGCTTGCCTTTCCTATGGGAATCTTGTGTGGTTGAACTAACCCTCCAGGGTCGTTTTCTTTTTCTTTTTTCTTTTTTCTTTTTTTTTTGAGACGTTGTCTCGCTCTGTCGCCCAGGCTGGAGGTGCAGTGGCGTGATCTCGGCTCACTGCAAGCTCTGCCTCCCGGGTTCATGCCATTCTCCTGCCTCAGCCTCCTGAGTAGCTGGGACTACAGGCGCCTGCCACCACACCCGGCTAATTTTTTGTATTTTTAGTAAAGACGGGGTTTCACCGTGTTAGCCAGGATGGTCTCGATCTCCTGACCTCGTGATCCGCCTGCCTCAGCCTCCCAAAATGCTGGGATTACAGGCATAAGCCACCATGCCCGGCCCAGGGTGGTTTTCTGATTATGTCAGCTAGCCACCCCAAGGGTACCATTTGTCTGGGACCACTTTTCAGGTTGATTTCTTAGGTTGGAGTTCTAGGACTGCTCTAGTATGTGAGTTTAGATTTCAAGGTCTTTTGAGGTATAGGCTCGGTCTCTTAGCACACCCCCCAGCCCCGACAAGCCATGGCAGAGAAATGCCTCTATGTCATCCTTCTGGTCTAGTAGGCATTGTTTTTTTAGTCCTCTTCTCACATGACTTGCAGCCTTTGAGGACCCCAGCTTTATGCGGGGCCTCAGTTCCAACCTCCCACTGTGGATGTGCCCTGTCTGCTGACTCCGAAATTATTCTGTTCTGAGTCTCCCTGGCACTGATGATCCTGCATGTCTCCCAGGCCTGCTGTAGCTTGGGCTCCTGTGCCCACTGCTCTGACCCATCAGCTTTATCTTGTTTCTGGAATCCAGGGCTCCCTTGTCTCCCTTTTCTTCTTTGCTCAATTTTATATACGAACAGTTTTACCTTGTCATCAGAGAATCTCTGTATGACCTAGTTGGCCATTTTGCTGAAAATAAGAGTTCCAGCAAGAGCTCTGAGCCTCAGTTTTCCCATCCGTAAAATGAATCATCCAACTTACTTCATAGAGATGCTGTGAGGATGAGGTGAGATCATGGATGTGAGGCACTTAGCACGATAACTAGCAGCTAAGCAAGTACTTGGCAAATCATAGTTACTATTAGCTCCTGCCCAGGAGCTCCCTTGAACCACATTCTGGTAACAGGCCCTACGCTGGCCCCTCCCTACATGCACATTACATGACAACCCTTTCTGGATGATGCAGTTGGGCCTTAGAGAACTGAAGTGGATAAACATGGTCATAGCAATGCACTGTAAATTAGGGTAGTAGAGGCCTCTGGGGATTTGCAGATTGGGGTCTTCTGCAATGGAAATATCACATAAATTGTGCTCTTATGAGAGGCTCTGGCACTGTGGAATGTCCTATGCCATGCTTCACAGGTGGGAGTGATTCATGCCTATACCTTCCTGTGGTGATGTTTCCTAATCATTTATTTAACAAATATTTGCTGAGTAGTAACTGCGGACAAAACTTCCACCAATGGAGGCAATCCTATATAAATGAGACACACAAATGAGTAGGGCTTACAGCATTCTTTTCAAAGGCTGCAGTTTACAAGACCAGCTTCTGAGTAAAACCCTCTTTATATTTTCAAATGTAGCATATGGCGGCCTGAAACAGTGCATATGGCTGTTCTACAGTGAGGGGGAATGGCTCCCAATTTAATTTTCTTAGGCATAGATGACAAATTTTAGAAGATACTCATTAAAAGGAAAAAAAAAGCATGCTGTAGGGACAGAAATGTAATTTTTGGGATAGACTAGAAACATATTAATATACAGTTTGGGGGATTCTCTGGTTTTTGGGTGGCTTGGAAACATTTATAGTTTCCAAATACTTCATATCTCACTTAATTATATATTATACATAAGGTGGTTGACTTATAAATTCTCTGTGTTTTGTATATTTGCTATTCCCATTCAGAGACCCTCATTATCACAGCAGAAAAAAAAGTCAGGAAAGCAGAGGGTTTGCTTCTATGTCCTTCAAATTTTCTGTAAAACCCTCCTAAACCCCAGCTTTTGGGAAATAACTTTTTTTCCTGGAAATTTCCTTTTTCCTCAAAGTTCTAAACACACACAGCCTTTTACATGGTGACAGTGAAAAGAGGCAGAAGAAAATGTCAAAAAGGCCAGGCAGGCCCTGGAGGCTAGGGATGCAGCAATGCCGCTCTAAAGAGTGGCCCCTGATGGGGAGTGGAGGGCAAAGAAAAGGGGAAAAAAAGAAGGGGGCCAGCATCTGCGGGCACTCAGTGAAACAATCCAAAGTGGTTCACATACTCCTGACCCTTGAACTTGAAGCTCTGTGGTGCTCACATGCTGCTGGTGCATGGAGGGCTGGCTTCTGCTAACATTTTCGTCTATGTGCTCTGGCTGGAGGATGAAGGCCCTGCCATACTCTCACTGAGATCCCTCTTTGATGCCTGCCTTGCAGGTAGGTGTCAAATGACCTGGAGAACTAGGGAAAGGGGTGTGTGGGAGAAAGAAATCCAAGCTAGATGCCTGAAGACCTAGCCTCTCCCCTGTATCTGCCCCTCTCTAGCCACGAGACCTTGGGCACATCCTTCCTATGCGCGAGATGCAATTTACTCCTGTGAAACCAGGATACTAGGCTCTGCCAACCTCTCAGGATTGCTGAAGGGCTCCAGAGTCTAAAAGAGTGAACGAGTAAGTCAACAAAAGAAATTTGAGTGTCTTTCCCATGCTGGTAGCTGTTCTCTGGAGCTCCCTCTGGAGACAGCAGCTGGGCTCAGACATAGGCCAAGTCCTCTGCTGGCCACGTGGCCCTTCTTTGAGTGAACAATTGCAGTCCTGACTAGAAGTGGCTTCCTGTTTGTTGTGTGACCTTAATGGCGGCCAGTGATTGGTGGGCCCTTGGGCCCCTCATTTCCCTTTCTTGTGTCTGCATCCTCATCAGGGAGGCCAAGGGTACATGGGGCAGTCTCAAGGCTGTGGGCCTGCCTGATGGCCACCTCCTGGCCTTTACACACCAGAGACCCATTTCCCCTGGTGGCCAACTTGCTGTGACTTTCACAGGAAGTAAAAGGTATGCAGGAGTGTGCTATTAAAGATGGGGGCAAGCCCAACCTTCTCACCTTTACAAATAAGGACACTGGGGCTCGGGTTATGTAATTTCCCTGACATTGTACTGCTAGTTAAAGAGCAGAACTGGGAATTCAGTCCATTATCTTTCTGTACATCGAGCTGTTAGGCACAATTCCACAGTGGACAACTCTTTATAGCAATGCTCCGGATTTTCTGGCTTCCAAGCCCTGTCGCCTCTCCACATGGGGCAGAAATTGACTTGTTTATTTCTGTATCTCAAATGCATAGCACAGTGCTTTGCACACAGTAAGCATCACATTGGTTGAATGAATGAATAAATGCATGCATTTTTTATGTGAGAATCTCAAATTAGACAGCTCCATCAGCTTGACGGGGCCCATGAAGGGCCATAGGGTGTGGTGGAAGCCATTCCCTACCGGAGGAGCTCATCCCTCTCCTTAGAAAAGAGACATAGGGAACACGCCTGTTAACATTCAATTAGTACCCATTATGTGGCTGGCAGGCCCTGTGTTAGGCACTGGATGTTCAGGAATAAAAGAGTCATGCCTCTAAAGGATTTGGTGTAGTGGGGCAGACAGAGACAATTGAGTGCTGGAGAAGAAGGAAGCAGAAGGGGCTGTGGAAGCCAAAGGTGGGACCCCAACTCAGGCTAGGGGCTGGATTATTTCCTGGAAGACAGAATGCTTAAACTGAATCTGGAAGGATGGGCAAGGATAAAAAGGAGAATGGGGGTGTGGGGGGGGCAAGGTGGGGCAATCTGTGGCCTAGCAAACTCTTTGTACTGTAGTTGTTTGCATGGTTCCTTAACCTCACAGCCCCGTGGACAGGGTATAGCAAGCCCATCAGTCTTTTTGCAGGCCTAACTCTTCCTTGGCTTGACGACCCATTAGCCAACCTTATCTCACTCTTTTCTGCAGTCTGGCCACAGAACTGTTTTACGATAGCATCTGAGGAGGCCCTGGGGGTGGAAGGTGGAATGTGTCTCCCCTTCTGTACACACTGGGGAGAAGATTTTGTCATTTGCTGTGATAAATTCTGTGCCTTCTTTCAAAAGGCTTGCAAAGTCTTTATCTTCCCTTTGGAACACAAGATTTTTAAAGGTCAATTTCTCTCTTGTCTCTTATCATGAGAAATGTGGTTTAGAGATAGTTTGAAGGGTGACCAAATTCTTTGGCTTTATGTGAACTCTCCCTTCCAGCAATAAGAGATGAGGAGGAAAAGGGAAGACAGAGACCTTTGTTCTCAGTTTTCCTGAAATTTCTCCTCCTAGGTTGCATCTCTCAATTATCTATTGCAACCCATGATTGTTTTTTCATGGGAAAAAAAGCACCAAAAGAGATTATCATACCTTGAAGCTGCTTAACGATCCTTTATCAGAAGAGGACTGGTTGCTTAAAGTCCAGTGGAGTTTTTATCCTGGAGGCTTTTTAAAAAACATAGGTTCCAATCTAATCCTAGCTCTCCCGCTGAGCCACTGTGTGACTTTGGGCAAATCATTTCAGTTCTCTGAGCCTTAGTTTCCCTATATGTAAATGTGTGCCTTGCAACTTTGTTGTAAAGGCTGGAGATGATGTACGCAGAGTGTCTAGCACAGTGCCTGGCACTCAGGAATGTGCTCAAAAATGGCTGTTATTTTCCTTTATGTACGTTTGGATTCTTTTCTAGCAAAGAGCGTGTAACAGTTTGGAATACAGACTTTAACAAAGAAAATGAAAAAGATGAAAATATATTATATAGAGAAATATACCATAATCTTAAATGAAAAAATAGAATGTAAAATTTTATAGAGGACATAATTCCAATTTTTAAAAATAATTATTTACAAATACATATTTTATAATAAATATCATGTTTCTGTGATTATAGGTGGAAAGGAGCAGGAGAAACAACTGATATCTGTAGTTGATAAACTAAGTTTTAGAGAAGTTGAGTACATCACTCAAGGTCACGCAGTGAGCAAATCAGGGAGCCAGGAGCTGAATCCAGACAATCTGGGTACAGATCTTGTACTTTTAATCACTGCGCTATGTTGCCTCTCAGGCCTTTTCAATATATAACCTGTGTTCCTCATAGCAGCCCTGCAAGGTGGGCATTATTATCCTAATTTTACAGTGACTTAGCATCTCTGGGACATGGTGTCACCATCTTTGAAATGGGCATGAATAAACATCCCCCTAAGAGGATAAAATGAGAAGATGCATGTGTCTGTACTTAATAAGGGGCTTCTGAAAGCACACAGTATGAATGCGGTACACCTTCTTTGTCAAGTGGGGCACATAGAGGCTTCACTTTGAGTGGGTGAGTTAGGGCCCCTCTGCTTGTCTACCTTCTGGTCCCTCTCAGGAGCCAGTGCCCAAGGTGAGAGCATTAGGAGACTGGCGGTCATCGAGTCACATGAGGGATCTTGTTTCCGTTTTTAAATCTAGCCAACAACCATACATGAAAACAAAAACAAACCAATAAAGCTACTCCCTGGCTCAGTCGTACTGTTTGGCTCCTCCATTTTTTTTTTTTTTTTTTTTTTTTTTTTTTTTTTTTTTTTTTTTTGACAGAGTCCTCCTCTGTTGCCCTGGCTGGAGTGCACTGGCACAATCTCAGCTCACTGAAACCTCCGCCTCCCAAATTCAAGTGATTCTCATGCCTCAGCCTCCTAGGTAGCTGGGATTACGGGTGCACACCACCAAGCCCAGCTAATTTTTTGCATTTTTAGTACAGATGGGGTTTCACCATGTTGGCCAGATTGGTCTCAATCTCCTGGCTTCAAGTGATCCACCTGCCTCAGCCTCCCAAAGTGTAGCTTTTTTCTTTTTGTCTCATAGTTTAAAAACACTGCTGTAGCATTCTTAATGAAACTTGAAATTCAAGTTTAATTTAAAATGTGTTGTTTTAAACCCAGCAAATTGGGAAAGAAGAGTAACCCGGAGATCTTAGATAACTTGAAGGGATACAGGGATCTACAATGGGCCATATGTCTGAGATCTGGACACAGTGAGAAGCTCTAATGTCGCCAGATCTCACATACTCTGGCAGTTTCTGTGACCGGCCAGCTGTGTGACTTCTGCAAAATACTCTCTAAGCTTCCTTTTCCTTATCATGCGGGAATAGTAAGTGGATAATAAGGCCACATTCCTCACAGTGTTGTTGGGTGGATGCACAATTGCTTTGCAAACTATAAAGTGACATACAAGTTATTATGCTCTCGTAAGCTTTGTGGTACTGCTGCAGCCTATTTAAATCTGAGTAAGTACTCACACTACACTTCTAGGTGGAGCATAAATCACTAGGAGAAGGCAGAAGTGCTCTAGGTTCACAAGGCCGTGTGGAATGGCTGAAGAGTCTAGTCCAGGCCATGTAATGACTTTCTTTGTGATTATGATGTGTGTGATATCACCTCTCCTCTCTGGGCTCCAGTTGTCCTGTCTGTAAACATGCAGGAGAGGGAGTTAAAGTCAATGTTCTCTGATGTCCCTTTCAATCCTGTTACTCAACATTAAACTCTGTTAATTCCTTCTCCAAGACTTGAGTCATATCATCTAAGAACAACCACTCAGTGAGACTCTAACACAATTTCCTTCCAGCCTGAATGATTTATCTTGGATTATGCTGTATACCCTGTCATGGCTGAAATAAAGGCACTTATTTAATTCTGCTTCCATTAGATTGAGTCATTTCGTTGACAATTTCTTACAAATGACTGTGAGCTTCTTGAGGGAGAAAGACTGCGCCATGTTCACTGGTCTTTATGTCTCCTTGGAAAGGAGCATGGTGCCTTGTAGATAGCGGGAGCCCTACAAAGGTGTGCTTGGCTGAACTGAAAGTAGCCCAATGCAAATACAGTTTACTCGGGTGCTCCTTTCTTCCTCTCTCCCTCCACTAAAACTGCCCCCGTTTGGCCAAGGCACAGAGTAATAGAGGCCAATGAGGATAACCCTTACTACCCTTGCACTTGGGGACAGTCCACTCTCTATGATTGTTTCATCTATGCCATCCTGCAAAGCAGGGGTCCTCAGCACCCTCCCCTTGGCTCCCGCAATGGGTGGACAGCCCACTGAACTGAGAGGGCCCTGAGGTGAGACGTTTCCTCATTTAATAGTTGAGAACCCAAGGTCAAGGACTCTCAACAATTTGGCCTTCCCAGCTGGTTCTATTTCCAACCATGATGACCCACGGGATGTCTTCCTGGCTGCTCTGAAAGTCTCATAGGACAGAAACCACATCACAGTTCCCAGTAGGGCACCCAGGCATCTGATATCAGTTGAATGAGTGGATGCTCCTTTATCCTGGCAGTTGTCCCACTGCATTGCAATTACTTGCTGTTTCTCTCTGTCTCTAGATTGTGACCTTCACAAGGGTAGGGACTGTGTCTTATTTATCGCTGAAGCCCCAGTACCCTGGACAGGGCCTGATAACAATGTAGACACTTGGTTAACATTGGTTGAGTGAGTGAATAAACTATGTGCAAGCTCATTTCAGCCCATAACATGCCCCAAAAATGCAAGTGGCATATTCTCCCACAATTGGGGATTTTCTGGTTGATCTTTTCCACTTCCTACTGGCTCATCTCTCAGAACAGCTGGAGGAGGCTCTATTCTCCTGGGGTCTGGATCAGCCCCATTTCCTATGGCAAGAACCTGTCTCTCCCCCTGAGCTGTGGGTTTTGGGTTATGGTATGCCCATGCCCCATGTTACCACTGGTGCATTCTAGTGCTAGGAGGGCTGGCACTGAAGTATGGCAAACAAAGGATACACTTGAATTGCATTTCATGGGAGAGAATCAATGAGCCTTGTTCTATAACCTACACTTGTATATATACTGGTAGGGAGAGAGGTGCGCCCTTTCCCCACATTTCCTAAAGACATGCAGTTATTTTGCTGCCCAGGTGTTCAACAGCTGTTTGAAGGCTTTGGCCAAGACTTTTGACTTGTGAGAAGGGAATGGTGGCTCCTCTCTTCTTTTCTTCTATTACGTGAGTGTTATTATTAGTCATTGGAATTGTGCCTACACAGGCAAACTGAAGGGGAATGCTGAGGAAATCATGCAGATAATGTAGGCTGACATCTCTTTCCTATGAAGAGCAAACATAAATACACTTTCCCTTGTCTGAAGACACGGGTGCTTGGTGCCCTTCCCTGCTTTGTCCTGGCTTGGCCCATAATGATGTCTCTGAATAGAGAGCCCTTTCCTTTCCAGGAAACCACTACTGATCCAAGTGTCACCTTCTTGATGAATGCTTTCCTACTCCCACAACAACCAATATATAACTCTACAACAGCACTTATCACAGTTCATTAGCACTTAACTTTGGGGCTTTCTCCCTCATTTGAGGTCCTGGCGTACAGGGAGAGGACTTCCTTATCTTTATGCCTGGTATAGGGCCCAACTCTAAAATAAGAACTCTGGATATTTATGGAGCACAAAAATTAATGAACTCCACAAGTTTCAGATCAATTAAGGGATATTTCAACCCTCCAAGATCTCAGGAGAACACAGACCTTCTGTTTCTGCCTAGCTACTGTGGCCAACCCCATAAGCTCCTTGTTGACAGTTGCTCCACTGGGCCCAGGCCTGGGTGCATCAGGCCCAATCACCTCCTGGATTTAGGCAGCAGGTGGAAGGGCTGAAACCTGGCTGGCTCAAAGAACAGTGCTCCGAAACAGCACTTTCTAGGCTGCTGAAACCCACTCAAGGCAAATAAACCACAGAAATCACAATATCACACACTTGGCCTTTTAATTCTTATGGTGCTTTGGGGTTTGAGAATCCCTCTAAATACAAAATTCCCAAAGGTTAGGATGCTGAGTTTCTGACCTATTGATTTCCTACCGTGTGCAACATATTAGAAAGTCCTTTGGTATAAATATTAGGGAGCCACATAGACTTGTTTGGACTAAGCCAACTGTTAGGCCATCATTAGGAAGAAAGGGTTAACTGTTTTGATTTTTTTTCAAATCTTTATCTTTTTATTCTCCTAATAACTACCTGTGAGTGGGAGAATCAGGAAGGATTGATGTATCTTCCAAGTGGGAAAATAGAACACATTATGGTTGTATTTACCCAAGTAAATGCAACAGAAAAATGAAGGCTAACTCTACGACTAAGATAAGGACTGAAATGGTACTCATGGGCCAGCTGCCTCATTTTATAAATAGGGAGAGTGAGGCCCAGAGCCACCAAATAGCATGTGTAAGGATGCATAGGGAGTCAAAGCCAGAACTAGAATTAGAACCCAGATCTTCACTTTCAGCTAATGAATGTTCTAAAAGATGAGCACCTCCTTCCTTGGGCTTTGACTGTCTAGCACTTTATAAAAACCCAAAGCAAAGGCCATTTCTATTACAAAAGGTGTCTGCTGGTGTGCAGTGAGGGTAACCTCCAGAATCAGAGGAGAAGAGACCTTGACCAAAGGTAACTCAACCTCCCTCCCTGGGAGAAGCGTCCCTCTGCAGCTTCTGTGATAAAGAATTAGATGGTCTCTTCTTATCCATCTCCAGTGAGGGGGACCCATAACTTTGCCAGACATCTCATCTTACTGTTGAATTGTTAGAAACCTCTTTCTTCCCTTTGCCTTCTCTTCTATAGTGGCTGCTGGATATCAATTACTTTCATTTACATTAGTTAATTTTAATTGGTTCAAATGGAACACCTGTGATTTGCACTCATCCCTAAGCCACATGTGCAGTTTTTTGCTTGCACTGCAGGTCCCCCTGACTGGATGACTGGTGTGTTGGTGGCCTGTTAGCTCAGTAATATCCATTCTCCACTCTGGGCCTCCCGCCCTCTGGAGCCACCTGGAGCCCATGGGTGCCAGAGCCCTACCTCCATCGTTGTCTTTGCTGTCACCGCAGGCAGTCTCCATGGAAGTGTCACAGCCAGCTCCTCTCCAGCCCAGCTGGCAGACGCAGTGCCAACCATTCAGGTCTAAGGTACATCTGCCGTTGCCATTGCACAACCCAGGGCAACCCTCTGAAAAACAAAGTACAGGGTCGAGGTCTGATCACCCAGAGTCAACTGCCATCACACACACTCACACGCTACCTGCCAACTTGCAAAATGCCTTCATATCCATCAGCACACGAATGCCCACAGCAGCCCAGGGAGGCAGGTATCATTAGGAATTGCCACTTTACAGAGAAGGCAACTGAGGCTCAGAGAGGTGAAAGGACTTGCCAAGGTCGCACAGTCAGAAGTGGCAGGGACAGGGCTGAAACCCACACCTTCTGCATCTAAAAGCCCCTCTTTCAAAAGTGACCGGGATTCTGGAGCTGGAGTCAGTGGATGTCGGCCTATCAGAATCTAACCAATAGAGTTTTTTTGCCTGATCCTTGCTTCTTGTTTATTCTCATGTGTTCCTCTTATCTCTGGCAGCTGTTTAGCACAAAGGAAACATCTTTCTGTTTATTCCTTGCTTCCTTCATCACTTCTGGGTATCATTCTAAAGGGTGTTACTTTTTCCAACTCTTGTAGTAGGTCAATTTTATTGGACCCTAGGCTTTTCATTTATTTTGTCCTATTTTCTCCTAAACAACTGTCTTTGCTTTGAGGAAGAGGACTTGGGGCTTTTTCTTAACATCTTGTCTACAGCTACACTTAGAAAAGGGCCCTGCACCCAGAGGAGCCATGATCACCATTGTGAAACACTAACTAGGGCTGTCTGTGAGTGCAATGCAGGTACAGCCAGGCTGCTCTGCTCTCGTTACGCTCATACGCACACCTGCCTGCCTGTCTATCATTTATTAAGCATCTTCTTCGGGCTAGCACTGGAGGTATAGAAATGAATAAGACCTATTCTTATTCATGAGGTGCATGAGGCCTATCAAAGGAGAGAAATTTATATAGGCAAAAAATTTAACTGCTAAATGCCTTAAAGGAGATGTGGGCAAAATATGGTGGGAACTTAACACTGGTGTGGCCATCTGAGAGGGCTGTAGACGATTTGATCAAGAAGGGTCAGGCAATATTTAGATGCTGTGTTGGTTCTGCTTGGACCATATTATAAAGTGGGGAACTTTTAAAAAAATACTATTAAAGTAGATTTGCAGGTTTTTTGATTGCCACGTCTTTAAACCTCTCCGAGTTTGTGGCTCAGAAATCTATGTTTGAGAATATGTTAAGTTACATGGTTCACTTCAGCTTCTATTGTGCCACTTGGTTTTCACTCAAGTCCTTATATTAACAATCCTGCCAACCCCCTTCTCCAAGGGGCTATCAAAAACCACCTGTCACTGGCAAGCCTTCCATCTCCTCTCTGCCTCTGCTCAGTCTTGGGAGAGGTATGGATGTGAAAGCACTGTGTCAGCTATAAAGCTTCATTTGTTTTATTATTATGAGCAGCAAAGTGCTCCAAATATGGCTACAAACTGAATCTTCTGCCATGAAGTAATGGGAAATTGACTCATTATTCTTAAATGGGACAACAAATGTGAAAGTGGCTGTCCAGTACAAGACCTGGGCCAAGATAGCCACTCACTAAATGGCTGATCAATCAGAATCTAAAACTTGAGTGTTTCCAGGACTTTTGATAGTTGACTGTTATTCCAAAGTAAAAGAAAATAACATGTTTATTTCCACTTGAGATGTTCAACACAACAACCAATCAATTTGGCCAACTGTGTTTTCCATTCAAAGGAAGAAACATGTAACAATTGTGTACTCCAGCCTAGGAGGGATTCCTCCAGAAGTTAGAAGTGTATGTAGACTATGGGTTTCTGTATAGCAGGAGCCTGCTGGGAAAGATGAGAGGCTACCAGCATGGCCACCCCAAAAAGTGATTGAGAAAGAAGTTTTAAAAGCGAGCCCCAGGAGCAGAGCTGTGACACACAGGCGGCTATCCAGGCAATCTGACTCGGTTGCCAACATCAGCCACCTACAGTCATTTAAGCAATCACAGCTTTCTTTTCTCCTCAATTAGTCTCATGTCAATTTTTGTCTGTCCAGCTGGGACTTGTTTTCAATTAAGGCTCGTTCATATTTGGAATTAGTCATGGAAGAAGTAGGGTCTGATCTTTAAGAATGGTAGCTGACTGCTTACTTTTGCTGTAAGATAAAGCCTCTTGTAAGACGCAAAGAGTATCTCTTGTGTAAGAGCACAAGCTTGAGAGGCATATCAAAGTTTGGCTGTACCACTCAGTGGCTGTATGACTCAGGCATGTTATTGAATTTCTTTGAGCCTCAGTCTTTTTACTTATAAAATAGGGTTTTTCGGGGGGTTAAATAAGGTATGCATGATGCACAAAGCCTGGCATACAGCTCAAAGATAATATCTGAATCTTCTACTCACCTTTACCTTCTCTCTATTTTGGGCAGAGGGCATATAATATCATATGTTGTACCCACAACCTCAGGTGGGGCTCACAGAAAGGCAAAATAGGAAACTGAGGCAGTTATCTAGATCAGAGTCAGCAAACTTGTTCTGTAAAGACCCAGAGAATAAATAGTTTAGGCTTGTGAGCCATATGGTCTCTTGCAATTACTCAACTCTGCCATCATAGCTTGAAAGCAGCCATACACACTTTTAAATGAATAAGCATGGCTGTGCTCCAACTAACTTGATTTACAAAAATAGGTGATGGGCCCGATTTGGTCTGTGGGCTGTAATTTGCCAGCCTCTGGTTTAGATGCTTCAGGACAGTGAGACAATGACAGCTGCCACATACTGAGGGTCTACTAGGACTGGCCACTGTTCTAGGCACTTTATATAGATTTCTAAAATAAGTAACTTTTTGTTAAAAATGTTCAGATCTTGATTTTCTAGGGCAGATCCAATTTTACACCATTTAATCCTAAATTTTTAATAAAAGCCATGTGTTGTAATAGAGTGAGGACTTTGAAGGTAGACAAACCTCAGTTCAAGTCCTAGCACCATCATTTTACTGACTACCTGTGTTATAACTGGCAAATTATTTAACTCTAAGCTTCAGTTTTCTTATCTGTAAAATGGAGATAATACCTGATTCAAAGAGTATGTGAGAGTATTAAATGAGATCATATATATCAATTATTTATCACAGTGGGTAACATACATAGGCACTCAATAAATGAGAGCTGTTATTATTATTATTAGATTTACTTGTTTTAAGTTTGTATAACTTCACCAAGAAATTCATAACAAGAAAATAACCCTTTGCCTGTCCAAGTTGTGTAATGTTTAGGTCAAAAGCTATGGTCCTTATAAATAAATCCTTGCCAAAAACAGTCAAGACAAGCACCGGGCTTGTCTCATGGCTCGGTGAACATGCAGTGCAGTGGGAGGCGGCATGATGGGTTCAGGGCTGCGAGTCCCAGTGCAGGCCACCATTCATGCTTTCCTAGCATACTGTACTTCTCTCAATAGCAACTGTCCCAAGGATACTGAAATGATCAATTCTGCAATTAGTTTCATTGTCTTACTTCTTCCATTAGAATGCACCAGTGCCTGCACGTAGCAGACACTCAATATATATTTGTTAAAATAAATCAATGAGAGGGAGAAGAGGCCTGCATTCTGGCCTAATATGGGGGGAGTTGGGAAAGTTACTTTCTCTCTTTGGGCCTCAATTTCCCCATTTATAAAATAAGGATTTGGATGACATGATCCATTAGGTCTTTCCAGCATAACTGACCCAATAGAGAAGGTCAAAACAACTTCAAGTTAGTTGATTCTGTTCTTAAATTCAATAAACTTTACTCAGTACCTGGTGGATGCTGGACTTTGTGTTAATTCACAGAGATGAGATATATCATCTGCCCTAAAAAATTTTATATTCTCTTTATTTATACCATACTTTGTTCCAGGAAGAGTTTAAAATAGGTCTTATAATCACAAACCATACTTCTTAAAGTGAATCTTGTGAAATAGTAGTTCTATGAGGTCCTCAAGAACAACCTTCTGCAGTCAAATAAGTTTGGAAAACATTGCATCCTATATTCTTATTGTAGAAAGTCACACTGAATATCAATATATTAAAGGCTCCAAGAAGTCTTAGAATAAAGAAAGCTGCTTATTCGATTACTAGAGCATTTTCTAATTTGACCTCAGAACTCTTTCCCCCACCCAGTAACCTGTGTAATATTCCATTCCATGGAACCCCCTCTGGGAAGCCCTGCTCTAGTGAACTCCTGTAGGCACATGGAATCTTGGGCACATCGTCCATGCTGCTCTGAGGCTGCCTGAAAATATCATCACCAGACCTTTAGCGGGATTAGGTCAATGAATCATTGAGGTGCCAGTTTGGAAGAAGTGGAGCAGGTGTTCTCAGGGAGGGTTAGCTCTAGATGTGGAATCACAGAGAATCACAAATGTGGAAATCCACAGTCAATGTCTTCAAATGGACCAAGTGATACCCTGAAGATCTGCAGTATCCTATAAGTTTCAGAGGGACTTTGAGTACCTGTGGGTGGAACAAGGTTTGCTTTCATCCAGCCATTTGCTTCTGGGATAATCACACCCCCATTAGCCAGCATGAGGAAGGCTCCTCCAGGATGACTTGCTGACTTTCTTAAAGCAATATGCCCATCCTTACCCACTGAGGCTAATTCTGCAAACCTTGAAACTCATCAGTAATTCAGAGAGCCCACGTGACATTAATAATCCCTTCTGGAAAGACTCACACCAGGCATTTGCTAGAGTCAAAATAATGTAATTTTAAAGTTTAGAGAAGGGCTAACAAAGCTTTTCAAAAGAAATGATGCCCTTTAAATGACAAGGTACCACTTTATCTTCAATCTCCTGCTTAGGCCTATGAAGAAGTCCCCCTGGCAGCTAGCACGAGGTATAATAAGAAGACTTTCGAATCATTGAAGGTATTTATTTTTTAGCTAAGTGGCATGGATTCTATGCAATACACTTATCATATATCAAATGGCCCTTTTCTTTATGTTTCTCTTACTGGTCCTCTTGTACTTTATTCTCTCTCCATATTCACTTCCCTAGACAAAGCCATCATCATCTCTTACCTAGATGACAGCAATAGTCTGCTAATCGGTCTTCTTGTTCTCAATGGTCCCCCCTCAATTCTCCTTTCACAATACGGCCAGGCGGATCTTCCAAATCACAAATGTGATCTAGTTATCATCTTGCTTTTAAAAACCTTCAGGCGCTTTCTTATACCCTTATGTTAAATTCCACAATCTATAAGGCCCCAACAATCTAAGTTGGTGGGGTGGCTACTTGCTAAGTGGTAGCCTTTGGACTTCCCCGTCATAACCTTCATCACACTTTGTTGGAATTATTTGTTTTGGTGTCTTCTCTGCTAGACTGCAGGCACCTTGAGAGCAGGGACCATATCTATTATGTGGTATCCATATTTCCTAGCACTTAGGAGTTCAGTATATTTGTTGTATAAACATTGTTTCTTTAGTCTCTGCCAAAGCAACTGGGAAGCAATGAACAAAATCTGGCCCATCTTTGAACAGTAAAGTACGCTACTCTGACAAGACCTGAGCTTCCATGAGACAGATCTCTGAATTCTTTTTTTAGAATTGGTATCCATTATACCAAAATATCAGCCAGATGAGGGCTTGGGTCAGACCTCGATTTTACCAAGAAACATTTGCCTTTTATAACAAGTTATGATTGATTGACCTAATCCAACTAAAGTTCTGGTGATGATATTTTCTGAACTGAAGATCAGAGCAGGTGATTTGAGAAAGAATATAGGCCACTTGCCAGTAAGGGTGCCAGTTTGGAAGATGTGGTGTGGAGCAAAATATACTGGAAATTATGAACATTCTTGGTGACTTATGGTGACAGAAGATAGAACGTTGAAACATGGATAAAGCCAGGAAATGCAGAGTCCTGTTCTGCTACTTATTAGAAGTGTGAGCCAGGATGACCCACTCAACTTCCTCAACTTCAGTTTCCTTTTTCAATCAAATGGGTATCATTATATCTATTCCCTTAAAAAAATCACATGACTCACCTAAGACTCATGGATGTGAAAAAACTTCACATAGTAGGAAAATTTTCCGTCAAATAGATGGTAACATGATAAAATTTAGCCCACCCTAAGGGTCCTCTGCTAATGATAATGTGTGAAATGCCTGTTTTAAAGAGGCTAGGAAGTACTACTCTTTCTTGCTGGAATGATTTTATTGTCAGTTGAGGACCAGCACATGAAATATGAAGACCCTCGCTTCTCCTCCATCTGTTGGATCCTATGCAACACCTTTGCTGTATTTGGCAAAGCTGTCCTAGCTGAAAAGCATTTAGTCAGTTATGTTTCCCCAAAACCCTTTCCATAAGTTTTAAAACAGCTGTTGCTACCTCTTATTAAAAGCCAATTTAGCCTTTTCCTTTACAGTTTCAAAAATTAATCTAGCTAATGAAGTCCTTCTTCAAATTAAGGGTGAGAATAAGAATAAGAATATGATGATAAAGCAGTATAATTCATACTTATTGAGCATAATTCCTGCCTACATACTAAGCACTTTGTATTCATTACTTCACTTAATCCTCATACTAGCCTTATGAGGTGGGTCCTGTTAGCAAGAGAAGAGAAGTTAAATCACTTGCCCAAGGTCACTTAGTTCCCTGAGTGTTGAAGCTGGGATCCAAACCCAAGCAGTCTGACTCTAGAATATGTGTCCCTATCTGCAGAGCACGTATTTTGTACCAGGTGCTGTGTTAGGGCCTGAGAACAAAAAGATGAATATGACATGGTATTTCTCCTCAAGGACCTTAGAGTCTTTTCAGAGTACACATATCTGATTATTCTGAGACTTATTCTTAGAGCAATGTGGCCTATTTGGAAAATCAGGTACCACCTAACTAATGTAAATGTTTAAAATGGAAGGAATTATTTTGCCTCTAGGGAACACTCTTCAAAGACAAAACTTACCAAAGTCAGGCCTTCTCTGAAAAGGAAAACAAACAAATAAACAAACAGACCATCTGCTCCCTGAGGTCAGGGGTCTGTTTGTCCCCTTGTCTCCAGACCCTGGCGCAGGTGCCTAGTACACAGTGGGTGCTCCATAGATGCTTGTTGGACGAATGAACACAGTAGTGCTAGAAAGTAGTCCTTAAAATTTCTTAACTTGCTCTTGGCTCTCTTCCTTTCTCAGGCCACCCACCCTGGTTGCCAGCATCTTAATTCTGGTGGACCAGGGGCCATAACAGATGGGCAGGGTGACATGAGATGGGGTGGAAAGAGTGAAAGGTGTATGTACGTGGGGCAGGGGGGAGGGAAAAACAAAAGTACAATGGTATTGTCACAAACAGATCTCAGCACCTTGTGGGGAGAATGACACTCCAGGTATATCAAACACCTTGTGACCAAAAACCCATCCCCTTTGGGCAATGGATACTGTGACAAAACTGGGGATGCAGTAGCATCCAGACATCATGCTTATGTGGTGTATATACATTTTTATATACACATTTCTTCTTTTATGCTCATACACAAACACACACACAAAGACAACAGGAAAATAGAGGAAGGAAGACCATACCTTTAACTACCCTATCCAGATAGTGAGCTAGGGAGATAAAAGACAGGACATTTAAGGTAGGATCCAGTAAGTGCAATATCGCCTGCCACATAACCATGCCAGATGCTACAGAGACAAAGGGATTGTGCCCCACGTTTGGGACAGGCCTATACCATGGTGGGGAAAATAAAACCAAAGACAGGATGACACGGGAGAGGAGAAGGGAGAGCAAGCATTCTCCAGGGATGGCCAAAAGGAACTTCAACTCATTCTGTGATCCAGGCGTTTGGAAATGTGATCATAGAAACAAGAAGACATATGAATAAGGAAAACAGACAAAGAAGGATGGGAAGCTGCAAAAGTGGCCACACTCCTGCTCTGCCAGCTTTGTCTGGCTTTACGGAAAACTAGAGCCTGTCCCTTTGACGACTCAGAGCAGCATCCAACCTCCCTACAGGTGAAGCAGCCATACCAAGAACAAGTGGTACCCCATCTGGGCAGAGGCCTTTCCAAGAAGTTGGAATTTAGAAATATGCAAAATTTGAATCATCTCTGATATGCACTAGTGAAGGGGGTTGAGTCTTTGGTCAAATATACTGCTGGATTATCTGTTTGCCATTCTTGAATTTTCCATGTACACATGTGCCCACATATGCTTGAATGCAAAATGCTTAGTGTTCTAAGTAAGACACATCCCTCCTTTGTGCATCTTACACAGACTATGAGGTGCAGTTCAATGGATGTCACTGTGAAAAACAAGACAAAGCAAAGAAAATCTGACCACTTCTCAATGCTTATTAACCCTAAAGAAAGATGTGTGCTTTGTTTTCCAATGGAGGGGTTGTATCCAAGCCTGGAGTTATTTGGCCTTCTAAAGTTTTGCTTATTTGAGGATGAGTATCAAAGTTTGCTCTGAAATAAACCCCACTGTGTCTATATATGGGTGTCTGGCTGTGTGTTTAGAGCAGGGCAGCCCTCTTAATTCCCAGCATGAATCACTAATACCATTTCACCTGCCCTCCCTAGGCTGTAGTTATAGCTCTTCGAGGAGCTTCTCTTTCCCTATCTCTCCACACCTCCTACTAGTGTGTTCTGCAAAGGCCGGGTAGCTGGGCAGTCTCCTGAAGGATCTGATGCCTTCAGCCAGGCTGCATTCCAGCCCCAGCTGAATTTCACACATGAATCAAAAGTCCATCAGACAGGACTGGACTGCAACGGTGTGGCCTTATCAGGAATCCCTAGGGTTCTTTAAACATTCTTACTCTCTTCATAAAAAAAAACATAAATTATATTTTTTTGATACTCTGGATAGAACAGATATTGTTGTTCATCACTATGTATTAGCCTCAAAGACTAGTGGATGAGAGGCTGTGTTCTTAGTTCAGGTATCCATGTGGTCTCTGGTTCAAGATGAAATATGCTTCTGGAGCCTGCACAGCCAAGTGGAAAATTGGGAAGAGGAAATTTTAACTGAGGCTACATGCTTTTCTTCATTCTTATAGATGTTGTGGAGTCCATGAGATGCAGGATATAAGATAGGAACATGAAAGAGAGTACTTATTAAGTAGGGGTGAGTAAACAAAGCTACGGAATGCCAAACAATGAAAAATGGGGACAGCCCACATGAAAAATGGCCTAGGAAATATCTCTGGCTAAAGGGAAATCTTTCTTGATTCTTGGATCATCTGTCACTTTAGTCTTAGTCAAGCTAATTTATCAAATTTTGCAAAGTGGTCTAAAATTTCTTATATCTCATCTCCCAGGATATGCTATCAAAGAGCATGAATACATAGAATCACCTGGCTCTCATGGTTTTGTTAGCTTTCATATCTGCAGAATTTTTTGGAGGGTCTTAATTATAAGTTCTTGTAATAACTCTGAATCCAGTTATAGAAGAGGTGTAGTGAGCCTAGATTTTTTTCCCAGGGATGGCTAGGCTGGATGAGATGCCATCACTGGGATCCAAGTGGTCATAGCTTCCACTGTGAGGGAGTTCTCTGATGAAAAAAACTTTCCTGATTGTCTCCAAACTTAATGGTAGTATCGTGGTTCTGGTGGTGAGTGAAGCTTATATCCACTCTATAGGATAATCTTCCCAGGGCCAGGGGCTGACTTAAGAGAGCTCTCTCTCTTCTAATGCCATTTCATTTTCAAGAACCATGTAACCATGAAGAGCACTATTAAGTGAAAATATGTTTTTGATACCTAAAAATTCTTACTAATTTCTCCAGATCACAGGTAGGAAAGAAAATCAGTGGAGATGATGGAGGCAGGCTCAGGTTACCATCAGCACTGTGAGTTTTCAGGAGACAGAAGTAGACATTAAAAACTTCAAATCTTGACTCCACAAATCAAAAGGGATTCCTTTGCTACAAAGAGGTCCCAAGCCGCACTGTGAATCCAAAAGCTGGTAACAGCCAGTTAATACCAAGTCCATGAGTTTTCCGGGAATGGAATGGAGCTTCCTTGTCTCTGGCTATTGAAAATGGGAGTGACAAATGAGTCTTTGAACTTTACTGCCATTTATTTATAAAAGGCTTATGCGGAAGTCCATCCTGTGGTTGCTTTTATTGTTTGAAAAGCTTGGCACATATGCTCTTGAGTACAATTGTTTAAAAATTCATGATTTTAAAGTACCAACTTTTAGAAAAGATGATGCAAACTTTGTATTACGAAAGGTGGATTCAGGACTTCATCAATTCCTGCATCTTTCTCTTCAGAACTTCAAGATGAAGATGATGGCAGTAGTCATCTCTTCTCTTGGGCCATGCTTGTTTCTTTGGCATTGTACAAATGTTTCTCACACTCCTACTATGTTCCTATCTCTATGTGAAAAGCCAGAGATAATAAAGGTACTATAGCTATTTATGCTACAGACTGAGCTTTTGGCATGAGGTTGGTCTGCGCGGTCTTGGGTCTCTTTGGCCTTTCTCTGATCACCAACATAAAAACTTCTTTCCTTGACTTGCCTCTACCAACAGAGGTTTCCAAAAGTTTCTCTTGGATAATCTTAAGAATCTTCAGGGGCCCCCTATCGAAAGTTATGGAGAACATGGCAAGAAGCTTTCCATTCTTACTCTCTAGGAGCCTCAGGGCAACTTGAACGGCTGCATCATTGGTACATGTTAGGCCACAAGAAACAAGGATCACTACAGCAGGTGACGGGTTGGCGGTTCTAGTCATCCAAGCTTCTTTCAGAGGGATGACAAACCATCAAAGAGATGTTCTTGCTAAGCTCTTGGATACATCAGTGCTCTTCTCTCTTTGGATAAGTGGTCAGTGACACCCACACTGAGAGAAATTCAAAGCCAGATTCCCACCCCACCACATGTGGGCTGAAGTCTCCCAGGATCATCAGCAAATCAAACTTGTGCTCTAATAACTTGAAGTAGATCCCTGTACATTTTCTCTTTCTCCTTGTCAGCATCTGTCCTGTCAAACCACAGGTCCTGCTGTGAGTGAATGCTTTCAGGAGGGATAACCATAGCGTTATCATACGGGCCTATACCTCATGAGTGATTTGGTTAAGGATTTTCTGATTATGAAAAAGAAATCTGATAGCTATCATTCCAAAGTGGACAAAGGGTCAGGTGTGTTGGCTCGTGCCTGTAGTCCCGGCACTTTGGGAGGCTGAAGCTGGTGGATCACTTGAGGTCAGGAGTTAGAGACCAGCCTGGCCAACATGGCAAAACCCAGTCTTTACTAACAATACAAAAATTAGGCCAGGTGCGGTGGCTCATGCCTGTAATCCCAGCAGTTTGGGAGGCCGAGGCAGGTGGATCACCTGAGGTCAGGAGTTAGAGACCAGCCTGGCCAACATGGCAAAACCCTGTCTCTACTAAAAATACAAAAATTAGGCCAGGTGCGGTGGCTCATGCCTGTAATCCCAGCACTTTGGGAGGCCGAGGCAGGTGGATCACCTGAGGTCAGGAGTTTGAGACCAGCCTGACCAACATGGAGAAACTCTGTCTCTACTGAAACTACAAAATTAGCCGGGTGTGGTGGCGGGCACCTGTGATCCTGGTTACTTCGGAGGCTGAGGCAGGAGAATCACTTGAACCCGGGAGGCAGAGGTTGCAGTCAGCCGAGATCGTGCCACTGCACTCCAGGATGGGCAACAAGAGTGAAACTCTGTCTCAAAAAAACAAAAAACCAAAACCAAAAAAAACCAACAAAAATTAGCTGGTGTGGTGGTGCACACCTATAGTCCCACCTACTCGGGAGGCTGAGGCAGAAGAATTGCTTGAACCTGGGAGGCGGAAGTTTCAGTGATCCGAGATGGTGCCACTGTACTCTAGCACGGGCAACAGAGTGAGACTCTGTCTTTTTAAAAAAAAACCTGGACAAAGCACGGAAGATTTTGTGGCTTTTCTTTATAATTTCTCTTCATTGGGAAGTCTGGTTTTGCTCACTCAAGTAATTGTATCTTCAGGGTATCATTTTGATCTTTACCCCCAGAGGAAGCTTTTGTTTAAAAATCAGGTGCGGTGGCTCATGCCTGTAATCCCAGGCATGGAGCCTAGGATTGGACAGCTCTTCTGAAGTCTGGTAAATAATTCTGTATATCTGGTATCTTGAACAATCACAGCTTTGGAGTCAAGCTGGCATTTTATTAATGCAATCAGAAGCTGGCATTTTCTACAGGTGTTTTCTTTACTTTAGAGACAAGGGGCACTGAGGTGAATAGAAAAACCATCATAGAATTGATCCAAAATGTTAGTAGTGTTTTCACAGAAATAGGAAAAAAAATTAAACACCTTGTTAAATTTAACTATGATTTTCAGCTTTCTCAAAGGAAATCAGAGGTCAAGCCCCAGACTTCATGGATCCATAAAACTCCTTGAAAAGAACCAAAAATATGCACTTGGTGACTCTTGTCAACCATATACTTGAGAAACAGATTCAAGTCAATCCATCTTACCCTAACTTCTGGACTAGGAAAACTGGGTTTCATATATGCGAGTGGGAGTATTAGTGTCATGTAAGTAACAGTAAAAATGAATAATCCCTTTTTCTTTATGAGATATTTTTAGGAGCAGGCAACTCACTTTTGGGCTGATGGGTGTGCAGTTCTGTGGGCAGTGGAGGAGGGGGATGAAATTCTGTCACCCTTGGGGACCTACTCCAGCCACTCCATTCTGTGATTCATGGATAGAGAAACTAAAGCCTCAGGCAACTGCGTGGTCTGGCCCTGGTGCTTTTACCAAAGACCCTTCTTCAAGATGCAAAGAGACAGGTGATTCCTAACATAAGGAATTAGGATTGAATGTGAAATATTTTTGCTGTTTGATAAAAATACTGTCATTGAAGAGGATGTCACTGTCAAATTCCCTTTCATTCTGAAAACCAACCTCTCTTGAGAAGAATCATGTAGCTTCCATGAAAGATAAGGTGAGCCAAAGCCTCCAAAAGAAGATATTTAATTCCTACTATAATAATCTGCTCTGGGAAATGTCACTGGGGTAAAAAGGTTCTTAACACTGGGGACTTGGCCATAAGGGGCCCAGATTTGTCTTCTTCTTTAAATTCTGTATTCCTGTGGTAAGGTCATCAAGCCATTCCTTCCTGTTTATGCAGGGCGGCAGTATGTAAATAAACAGCCCCTCTTTTTTTGCTTCCACTGCCTAGAGGTCTCTGAATCAGTGTCATGGATACCAGCTCTTTCTCTGGTATGGGAAATAACTATTGCAGCTAGGAGCTAGCTACACGATAATGACCTATTGTATAATAATGAAATCTGATAACAAGAGAAAATTTAACACTTTGAATTTCTAACTTCTCACATCAGCAGTTTTTTTCTTTTCCTAAATGACTCTCACAGGGAGTAAAGTTCTCTGGAAACAAGGAAATGCTTCTTGTTACCATCAAAGACTAAAAATGGATTTCCCCTTCTCATTTCTATTTCAGCAAGAAAAGGATGGCACCATTGTTTCTCTACTTTGCCTCCCCTCCTCCCCCTTCCCTTATATCCTACAGGGTTACTGAAGTGTTCCTTCAGCACGAGGGTGTTGAGTTTCTCGTGGGGACGCAGCTGGCCACAGGCAGAGACCCACAGAGAGAAGGTTACCATGCAGGAAAATTAGACAAGGACGAAGAAAATGCTCACCACACAATGAGAGGTATTAATAGAATTCCCAGCCAAAGTCCTTTCAGCTGAGCCACTATGACTAGTCCATTGCTTCTTCAATGTCCTATGACATTTCTTTGGTATTTGGGACGGTCAACCTTATTCTTACATTGTGCACATTTACCTTGATGTATTTCTTATCTGGAGGGGAAAAGGTATCTGCAACCCCAAGGCGGAATCTGTTCTAGAAGAGTGACAACAGAGCATACGGGGGAGGTAGAAGTGGACGGTTTGACTTCTTGGCATCAAAATAAAAGGGACATTCTTAAGGCCAGGCTGATGAATATCCAGAAAACATCGCCTGTAAAACAGCCTGCCCACAAGCCCCGACACGAGTCATGTGTGACCAGACGAAGGGAGAGTTTCCCTAAGATGAGATGAGTTTATCTTACAACATTTTTGTCCAACATTTGCAAACGTTTTGGAGTTTGGTAAGATGAGCTGAGGACTCTGTAAGCAAGAGACAGCAAAGAGAATGGGCCCTCTCTGGGCTCTGTTTTTTTTTGTTTGTTTGTTTTGTTTTTTAGATAGGTGTGGGCTTTCTTTGGGGCTGGGAGGTTGAAAGGTTGGTTCATCCTCAGTCATGCAGAAAAGGGAAGGCGAGGGGAAAGCAGAGTTTAAAGAAGAGGGCCCCTCAGATGACCAGGGCCACTTCTCACTAAGGGGTTTCCAGGACAATTGTAGGGGAGGATGACACCGATATAAAGAAGCCATCAAGGAGCACACAGTAACATGATGCAGCACAACCTGCAGTGGCTGCCGCCGTGGCTACCATTGTGATGGAGTGGCTCTGTTGAGGGTGGGGGCTGGGCAGATTAGGTGAGGGACCTTGAGTGCAACTGCCATGACAGGGCACAGTCTCCAGGAGTGACAGGAGCAGATGCCTCAGTAGAAAACCTGGACTTTGTCGTGCAAGGGCTGCAGAGTAAGCAGCTGGTAAGGAAAAATCAAGTGTCAAATTCCTGCTCTACCTCTTTGAAGTTCCGTGACCTTAAGCCTCAGGTCCTTGAAAATGAGGAAATAATACATACTGCTTCACAGGGTGATTGTAAGGAGGATAAAATAATGCAGCTAAAGTTCTTAGTGCAGCTCTCGGCACGTTGTGAATACTTAAAAATCAGAAGCCATTATTATTAATATTAATAAATGTAAGGTGTTCCATGGCCAAAACCCAGGGATGTTGCAGGGGCAGGGACCAAGGATATAAACTAATGTTAGGCTTCCAAACAAAAGCAATGAAGACTGAAAAAACCCTCAAGGGGTAAGAGGTAGCTCTGTTTGCTCAAAATTCCTTTGTCTCTCCAAAGCTGCCGGGCTTGTCTTCCAGTTTCTCTAAGACCCAAGAGGTCACTTTCTAAGCCAGAAAGGTACCTGGAATCCTGCCTTCTAAAGCCATGCACTCACCATCTGATCACAGACCCTTCATTTAAAAAAAAAAAACAAAAAACAAAAACGGAAGGGGAAGAAGCTAAAACACACATGTATACATAAACCGGTTGATTCAATAAAGAGCTTTTAGTGAGTGCTCATTCCAGGATAATAAACCAAGCAAAACGTCTGGCTGAGTTTAAAATCAACAAAACCAGCAGGAAAGGCAGAAAGAAGGGAACGAAGCGATCAGCTTGTTTTCAGAGCTGCTTCAGCAGGAGCTGGTGCTGAGGAGCCCCCAAGGGAGGGGAAAGGAGACAAATGCAGACAGGATGGAGGCTGAGGACGGGGGAAGATCCCAGGCCTAATGGACTCCAGATGTGGCCTTAGGGCCTGTGGGGAGCTCTCCCCAGGATTCCAGACCTCTTGGGGAATTCTGACCTAGGAGCCCAGTGGGCATGGAGGGCTCAGAGCTAAGGCCCAGCCATCCCAGCAAGATAATGCATTGGATAATAATGGCTGCATGTACTGGGCACTCCACTGTATGCCAGCCTTTGCTAAGGTATTCACATGTATTATTACCCCCATCTTACGAGTGAGGAAACTGAGGCTCAGAAAGTTGACAGGGCTTGCCCACAGCTGCTAAGAAGTGCTCATCTGCCTCATTCCTGAACAGAGAGCTCCCTGACACACAGCCAGACTGCATGTAGCCTGGGAGGAGCTAAAGAGCAAGGTGTGCTAACCAGCTAACCAGGACATGGGAAATGGAAATTGGGAGTAATAAGGTTGAAAATACCAAATTGTGAGTTTAAATCCAACCAATGGCTAGGAAATGCCAGTCGTAATGCCTCCAGATGAAAGGACTTTCTTCCCCACCCCCACATGCGATGAGGGCCCAGGCTGGCCCTGAAATGCTCTGACAGACAAAGGTGTCCTGCAGACCAGAGAAGGTACCCGGGGACCTTGGCCCGCCATACCGATGGTGCAGTGTTCGCCATTCCAGCCAGGGCTGCACTCACACTTCCCGTCGCGGCAGGTCCCATGCTCGGCACAGCGCGGGTGGCAGGCCCGCTGGTCGCAGGCTGCCCCCATCCAGCCATCCTCGCAGCGGCAGGTGCCCCCTACGCACACGCCATGGCCGCCACAGTCGGCAGCACAGATCTCTGTGGGCAGGAGCAGAAGAAGGGAGGACACCAGGGCCAGGAGGGGAGGCAGTGGCCAGAGGGGCAGGGGAGAGAGGAGAGAGAAAAACAACAAGTATTGAGCAAGTTATTGTTGGAAACGAAAGTCACACTTGGCTACATACCTGGGCTTCTGTGACAGATCGGGATTCCAGAGGCTCGGGAGACTAATCTCCGTGGACAATGGCCCTCGGATGAGAACAATTCTCTGGGCAGAAGCCTGCCCTGTGCCTGTTTCCCCACCAAAGGAGGAGGGATTGTAGGGCTCTGCTCAGTTTGCTTCTCCCTCTTGCCAGCCCTTCCCTGCCTTTGTGCTTGCCCCTTCCAAAGGGGACCGGCATTCTGAACAGACATCAGGAAAAGTCAAATGTAATTAAAAACCAGTTATGTATGAAAACAAAGTAAGGATGAGTCCCCATCGCCAAATGAAGTGCTTGTGGTCTGGCTGGGCATGTGATGAGTTCTGGGGCCTGCATTTCATGACTGCCTGGACTCTGATTGAGGTTGGGGTGCGGGAGGGAGGCTGAACCCCAACCCCATGAGTATACTCTAGGTTGTTGTCCAAAACCTGCAGTTTGTTCTGTGCTTTTGCTAGGTTTATTCTTTTAGCTTCCTGCTTCCTCACCCCAACTCCAAGAACCATCTAAATGGGGTCTCAGATCCGAAGCAAATGGTTTGGAGGGGGGCCCTTCATAGCCAGAGTGGAGCTGCCCGCCCTTCACAAAGGCCCATGTGTGAGATGGTGCAAAACACACAGGGCCCGATTCACAAGCCCCTCAGGCTCCAGGCCAGCAACAGCTTCATGCTTACTGCAGGCAGAGGTGGTAAAGTCTTCCAAAATACAACTGCTCTTTAGGAAACAGGTTGAGCAACCATGTCCACTGAAGCTCTCTGCCAGGGCTCTGAGGGAGAGAGGCTCTGACTTGATTCTCATGCCTCGTGGCCCAACATGATTCAAATTCACATGAAAATCTCAATCCGTTTCATTTCTTTCAAACTAAATTAGCTGGCACCTCTGCCAAGGTGCATTTGCTCATCTCCCTTCCAAACTGCATGCTTGGTTTAGAAGCTGCTAATATCTTAGCTATTTTGAAAAAGAAAAGAAAACAAAATTAGGTCTCAGAGGCTCAGACCTTCCTACCAATCTACAAGACAATGAATAAAATGTTTGAGAATTTAAAAAATAGTAAGAGTTACCATGTATGTTGTGTTCCTGTGCCAGACATCCTGCCAAGCACATTACCTCAAAAGGGAGGTACTTATTACGTGCAGTAACACATCAGATTCTTCAGCTGTAAAGTGGGAAGGGATATCTATGACCTGGAGCCAGGGACCTGGGTCCTATGCCAGGCTCAGGAGCTTCTGAGCTGTGTGACCTGGGGCAGGTCCCTTGACTTCACTGAGCTACAGTTCCTGTCTGGAGAGTTCCTGGTCCTGTCAGACAGTTCCTTGTCTGGAGAGTGTGAGCTGCATGATGCCACCTTGCAGCAGCCCTTTGCTGACCTAACTGGGCTCTGGCAAGCACCCAGTGAAGTGGATGACAAAAAGGCACGACAAAGATCAAGCAACTCAAGAAAGGTTTCCTGAATTGAGGTCAGCAGAGTGAACTTTAGACAGGGAGTCTAGGAGGTTTGTGAGATCTATACCTGCTCAGCCACTAATCTACTGTGTGGCTTTGGGGAGGTCACTTCCTCTCTTCTGGGTGTCAGTTTCCTCATCTGTTGCAGGTGGAACCGAATGGTGTTTAAGATCCCTTCAGGCTGCAAGAATGTGGGATTCTATGACAGAGCACTCTCCCTGTTAGACAGTGTAATCTACCCCCAAGGCCTGGCTGAAAAGTACCCCCTCCTCTGAGAAATCTCCTGTAATTCACCCTGTGGGTTATTCACTTGTTTCTTTCCTTCGCATTTTTACATGGTAGAGTGGTTTTCTGTTTCTGTGTCTGTCTTACCATCAGACTAGGAACCCGAGGCTGGTCTACTTCCTTTGATCACCTCTATCCCTGGTACCAAGCACAGATCCTGGTATACAATAAACCTCTTACTAAGGTTGGTTGGATGATGGATGAATCACGGCATGCCTGGGGCTATGGTGCCTGAGAATGGTAAACATTCACCACACCCCACTTAGCCTGGCTGAAAAGTCCAACCAGGCCCACCTGTCTGTTTCTCTCTAGCGACCTGCCTGTATGAGACTGTCCCATGTGAGGACAGGGCTGCGGAGCTACGTCAAGCAGCCCCCTAGGATGTTGTTCAAGCTCTTTTCCTTTCTTGCTCACATAGACAACACTTGGGCTTGCCTCAACATAAAGGATGATGATCTCCAGGCCCCACGCCATCCTAGGTCCTGTCTCTGTAGTTCCCATTTCTTCTGTACAACATTGAAAGGGCAATGACTTCCTGGTGACTCTGGAGGCTGGGCCTGGGGTCAGGGCTGGAACTTTCCCTTGAGGGCCCTTGGAGAGATGAAAAATCAGCTTAGTGTTTGTTTGGGTTTACTCAGCACTTTTTCCAGGTGGTGGTTTATGGTGTGAAAGTAAACACCAGAAAGCATACTATTCACTGAGGTGTGAGCCAGGAGAGGGGCGGGCTGCTGGGGCCAAAGCCACGGTGTTTTCAGGCAGCAGAGCACATGGAGCCCATCAGGGACCAAGAGAAGAGGCAGGCTTTTCCCCACAACGAACTTCCAGACTTCAGGTCTTAGCTAAAACGTACTTCATTCCTTTATTAAGTCACCTGGAGACAGTACGGACAAAAGACAGCAAGACTTGGAATCGGATGTGATTCCAGATCTCAGTTCTACCTGCTCTATGACCTACTCAATAGCTGTAAGCTTCCTTTTCTTCCTCTGCAAAGTGGCAATGATGACGGCAACTACTTCAGAGGCTTCTTCCTGCCTTATATATAGTAGGTATCAATAAATTCATACCAATTCATGTATTCTTCTAATAATATCCACACATGCCTACTATATGCCAGAGACTGTACCTGGTGCTAGAAATACAGAGGTCAATAAGATACAATCTCTGCCCCCCAGGAGATCACAGTCCAGATAAAGCACAAACTAATACTGGCATTCAAAAGATTATCCAAATAACCTATAGCTATGACTCATGCCTGCACCTTTTTGCTATGTACAATGAATTAAAGAACATGGAACTTAGGGTCAGACAGGCCTGATCTGCCTATGGCTTTCCCACTTACTGGCTGGGTAATCTGCAAGCTGCCAATTATGCAATTCATTGAGCCTTGCTTTCCATTTCTGTAAAATGGGGTTGATAATTCCCACTTCACCAATTTCACAGGGTTGGTGTTAGATCAAATGAGGTAATATGTGGGAAAGCCATTTTTTATTTAACTAATGCTCACACCAAGTTTTACAGTTTGCAAAGCACTCTTCATGGACAATTTCTCATTTAACTATCACAACAAGGCTGTGAGAACGCCTGGCTATTATCCTTCTTAGTGGTGTGGACACTGAGGCCCAGAGAGTATGAGGACATTCTACGAGGTCATGTGATCATCTAGTGTCTTTTCATTGTTTTGACAATCCTTGGAACAGTACTTCAAGGCAGACATTGTACAGATAAGGAAAGGAAGCCTCAGAACAGGCAAGGAACACTGACCTGTCACAGGTGGGCTTCCCTTTGAGGGAAACTCTCAGCTTTTCCAGCAGATCCCCACCTCCTGCCACTTCTGGCCCTGCTTATCCTTTGTTATATCCAAGTCAGACCCTGATATATGTGAAATGAAATAAGATCCTCTACACAGAGTTTCCCAGGCACTTAGTCTCACCCTTCCCATCTGGAGACTACGGCTCTGTCCATCCAAACACTCAACTTCCTTGCCAGTTTACACTAGACATGCTCTCCTGGCATGAAGTTAAAGTGGCCTGGTGACTGGGCACCCCTCCACCAGCCCTTTACAAGCTGGGTTGTGAGCTCTTACACATTTTAATGGAAGGGCCCTGAATAGGGCGACCTTGATGTTTATGGGGTGCTAACTGATAGTAACACAGCTTGGGAGCTCTCGGGTTCTCTGCAGATGGGCCCATCTGACTGAGTGAAGAGACCCACAGACTCAAGATGAGAGTAGAAACCTGTGACGCTACTTTATCGTTTGGCCTCAAGTCATAGTCCCTATTGTTTCTTTTTTTCTTTTTCTCAAATACCTTGAAACAAAAGGAACTGTTTTATTTTTCCTTCTCAGATTCTGCTTTGACATTAAAGCAGATATAATTTCCTGAAGTGGCTAGTGAAAGCTAAACAGGACTATGCTAAAGAATGTGCTTTGACAGCTCATATGTCTTTTACATAACGTAAGTGGTCCTCTGTGAAATGTGGGTTAGAGCTCCTCTCCTAGTCATAAGTCCCCTTATGTAAAACGGGGATGACGTCAACTACTATACTTTGGAGGATTGCTGTAGGAATTACTTTCATTTGGTTGATTTCTTGGGTGCTCCCTGTGTGCAAGCCCCACAGTGGACACTGGAGATCCCATGGTGATTATGACAGGCATGAATTTTTTCTTGACCTCAAGGAGTTTACATTCTACCATGGCAGACAGATATAACCTAAATCAATTTAGCATGAACAAAAGTATAGCTTCTAACATAGTGCCTGGCACATATTCAGGATATAATAAAGACACACATTTTTATAAGAAAGGAAATGAGATGTAGTGGCAAGTACATTAGACTAAACTTAGAAGATCAGATATGAATTCTGACGTTTGCAACATACCCAATAACAAGGGAGGGTTTGATAAATGCTAGTTGGCTTTCACATGACCAACATCAGAGCTTTCTGAATTAATGGTGGAGGGCTGGGGTCTGGGAGGAAACTTTTGAAGTACTAGGAGTACACAAGCCATAGGGTAGACTTGAGTTCAGATTCTGACTCCCCAGTTTCCTAGCTGTGGGTCCCTGGGGAACTTAATCTCCCTGAGACATAATTCTTTACCCCTAAAATGAGGAGAGTAATAATGGTCCCCCTCTAGGGTGAGTGGTGACAACTGAAGAAAATAGTTTATATGAAAAGCTCTGTGTACACTATGCTGTGTATGACTGATTGATGAGGACCTAAGATGATTCCATCAGCACAGCTCCAAGTAACCCAGCAGAGGAACGTGTTCCTGAAGAATGAAATGTTTGCTTTTCTAGTAGTGGTCTCAAACTTTGGGGCTACTATTAGAAAAGCATGCTCTTCCTCTGGTCACCTAGCATGGCATCATCAGCCAAGAGTATCAAAACCTAGGTAGAAGCGATTTGTATTTGTAGCCTGGACTTCCTCTCAAAATCAGAGGAAAATCTCCAACTGTCCTAAAATTCCTATTCCAAGCTTACAGAGTTCTTGACTGAACTGTACAGGCCCTTGGAGATGAACCTGGCAACACGTGAGCTCTTCCCCTACAGAAAGTCAAACCCATAGCACCACCCTTTCCCTACCCCACCTCTTCCCTGCCTCACCCGTGCACTGTCTTCTCTCTAGATTGGAAGCCCACCTGATGGGAAGGTCCAATGTGGTCCCCTGGCACTAGCACCAGGTGTGGCCCAGCATGGCTTTCAACAAAAGTTTGTTGAAAGAATAGATGAATGAAAAAAGCTTTAATGGAAGAGGTGTATGTCGGCTGATGTGACTCTATCTCAGTGCCACGTTGTACACAAGTTATTTTGTTAAATATATTATGTAGAGGCTCAGTGTCCTTTGTGCCTAAGCTTCTTAGAAACTCATTTTCTCCAATCTCTGTGTGTGAACTCTGTAATTTAAAACAATGCCTCAGTCCTTACACCCACAGACACATCTTCTTCATGCTAATGCCCAAGTCACACCTGTTCTCTTTCTGTGATGTGGAAGGGGGTGAACACACGAGGAAGAGGCGAAAGGGCAGGGAAAAGACACAAGGTTTGGCTCTTGGTTAATTAGGCCAAAAAATGTATATGTACAGGAAAAGCTGCCCCAGTCTCCTCTCATTAGATGTTAATCCCCGTGCAAGCCCAGATGAAGCCTGGGACCTATCGCAGCTACGTTTTAATTTGTCTGGACTTACTTTACAATCCTGTTCATTAAAATAGCTGGTAGGGGAAGCTGTGCCTTTCTCCTGAAGGGAAAGACTTATGCACAATTTTCCCATAAAATTTCTTCTACCTGGAAAGATGCTCAAAACCGATACAAGTAAGGGGTAGAAGGGCCCCCGCCCAAAGATCTGCACACCTTCCTGCTGAGCAAGGAACAGGTGCAAATGAAGCTGTTTCTAAAATTCCAGTCATGTGGAAACAGAGTCTTGGCCCCCTGGGACCTCCTGGGAAGTCCTTTCATAAGTCTGCATTTAGCACTAGAAGAGGTAATAAGTACAATCGTTCTATTTTGCTGAGGACCTGAGATTCCAAGAGTGACCTTAAGAAATTTTAATAGAGGGTTAATTTTAAATGATTCCTGCCATGATTTTTTGTTTATCACTAGCTCATCTGAGTTACTGCACAACTGGGGGAGTTTATCAGAAATTCTGGCATACTTAAAGTCCAAGCCAAACCATTAATAGTCAGCATTTGAGGCAAAAATAAGAAAATGAAGTACCTTCAATGTTCCAGAACTGCAACTGTTGTTGTTGGAACACAAATATTAACTCATTAAATTCTTACAATAGTCCTGCAATGATGCTTTCACTCTCATATCATAGTTGAGGAAACAGCTTGGAGACATTAAATGCTCAAAGGTACTTAGCCAGAAATGAAAGGTGACTGTGATTCACATGATTTTTGGCCTATGAGTTGTGCGATCAGGTTTAGACAATACCTCAGATGCCATATGAGTGTATCCCCTGATTGTTAATTACATCTTAGATCATAGCCCCAGCTAGACTATAAGATCTCTGGAATCAGTGTTTGAGTTTCCTTCCTCACCTCAACCCAGTGCTGACTGTATTAAGCACTTTTCCTTTTGTTTGTCTGTTTATCTGTCTGTTCATCCTCCATCCATCTGTCTGCTCATCCATTAGCCCATCTATTGGTCCATCCACCCAAATGTCTAATCACCTAACCAGCTGTGTGTCACCAAGCCATCTAAGTGTCCCAACTATTTAATGTTTATGTGCTGGAAAGCATCAGGGAAAGGAGGGGTTGAAGTTACTGGAGGGAGCAAGGGGATGCTCAAATGAGGTGCCTTTCAACAGGTAGAGAGGACTGTTTCTGAAGCACAATCAGAGAAATGGGCATAGTGGGTACTTCACCCTCTGGGTAGAGGGATCAGACACAGAGTCATATGAGACATAGTCTGTATGGGAAGCAGGCAGGATAATGGGGCAGCACTAAACTACTGGCCTCAGCGTTCTCAGTAAGGTAGGAGATAGGAATCTCCCTGGAGCAGGGTGCTGGTGAATAGATATGAATGTTTGAAAGAGCCCCCATGGTGAATGAGAGCGAGAACTCACAAAGTACAAGAACTGCAGCTGGGATGGCCCAGGAGAGGCTAAAGATCATGAGCATGATGTGATTTGGCTTAGTGGCATTCAGAAGCCCAGCTGTGAGATCAGAAACGGTGAATGGTTAAAATGATCCTGGGTTTTGCAAGGTGGATGTGGAATAAAGGCACAGAGACCAGGGAGCTGTGAGTGATGGACCAGCAGAAGAGCAGAAAATGAAGAAGGAGATCGAGCCAGGAGAGAACTGGCACTGGGTAGGAAGTGGCCTGGTTCTGGCCAGGAGATTTCCTTTAGGTGGATTAGTGTCAAGGAAGAAAAAGAGAAAAACTAGAGGAGCAGGCTTTATGGTTAGAAGAGAATTCTCTAGATGGGAAAACTAGGGCCCATCTAGGAAGTACCTTACCGTATGCCACACAGTGACATGCATGTCAGTACTTGAGTAGGAACTTGCTGGCTGCCTTGGCAAACAGTCAATGTAAGGGGGCAGCTGGACAAGTAGCTGCCAGATGGTGGTCGCTGCGCTGTTTGGGCCTTCTTCTGTGCTTCTACTTGTACCATTTCCATAGTCTGGGCTCCTTTACCGTGATCTTCATGTGTTCAAATCTAAATGTGCTTTGAGTTCTGCCTCCAATGCCACCTCCTCCTTGAAACCCCCTCCCGGCAGCTGGAAGGAGTTTCACCTTCTGCCTTCCCAAAGCACTTTTATGTGGATCTCCCTTTCTCAGGGTTATTAGTCTACCTGAGTTGTCTAGAGAACCCTGCCATCACCAAATTAATCTCTGCATTCCCTAGTGAGTCTTACACAGGAAACATGTCTTCTGACTGTATCTGAATTGCCAGATTCCAGTGGTACAGGACAGAGTGCTCCATGTAACTGTTCAAGATTCTGTGATTTTTCAGAGAAGAGGCTTGGAATCAGGTAAGAGCCTGCTCTGCTACTTCCTAGCTATGTGAAACAAATACTGCACACCTTTGAGCCTTATTTTTGTCATTTATAAAATGGTGATAATGATATCTATCTACCAGAGTTTTAAAACAGATTTAAAAATATACTGAGCATCTACTATGTGCCAGATAGGCCTAGGGTCTGAGGATACGAGATTATATGAAATTATTCCTATCCACAAGAAACTCAAGTCTGCCTATGTGTGTAAATGTGCACAATGCCAGCCACCATGCCCAGCACACAGTAGGCTAATTAAAAGTTAGCTTTTTCTCCCACAGACCAGATCTCCATATATTTTGTACAAATTAGCATTCCGAAAGTATAGCACCCACACTGTCTCCCTGCCTCCCTCACTAAGTTGGACAGATGGCTTTCAGTCTCAGTGCAGGTTTCAGGAAGAAGCTAGACGGGGAAGAAGGTACAGGAAAGGAACCTCTGACTTCCTTACAGTAATTAGTCTCCTTTAGACATTGAGGCCAAACCCAAGCTACTCTCCTGTGCTTTTCAACTTCCCTCCCTATCACCCGAGAGTCAGAGCTGCTTCAAGCCATGGCTGTGTTCCACGGATCGAGATGGTGGAAAGTTAATGAGCCTTGGAAACCACACGGCCTTTCACCTCATTCAAGGAGCTTGGAGAGCTTTCAAACCAAGCAGAAAAGTGGATTCCAGTATGTGGGTGCAGAGCAGGTCTCCACATCTATTCCCCCAGGACTAGATTTTCAAGTCTTTACAAAGCACCTGCCACAGGAAGCAGTAAGCCACTGCCATTCCTCTTAATTGGAGAGTATCTGGCTTCCTGATTAGAGGAGTTCAAACCCAGCTTGGGGAAGGCCTCCAAATAGGAGCTGACTTTGCAGAAGGATAACAAGTCAGGAAAGAACTAGTGAGCAAGAAAGGCAAATAACGAGACTGGGATGTGTATTTTCGGCCAGGACTGGAACACAACCAGACTCCCACTAAAAGGGCCCAACTGGGTGAAATGAAGAGACAGCTGATGTTACACTCTCTTCCTAATGACCTCTGACCTTAATAACCTTTTGTAAAAGGCTCATTTCTCCACTCCGTTATAAACTCATCTATCTAACTCTTTCCTGGACACTTCCACCTGGCTGTCCCCCAAGAACCTCCAACTGTATGCTGACAATAGAGTAGTTTCTAAAACCAAACCTGACCGTGTCACACCTCCACCTAAAACTTCTCAGTGGCTCCCAAAGACAGAAAAAACCTAAACTCCTTCAAGATTATTCATGCTGGCTTCCCTCATCTTTCCCCCCTCTCACTACTGCCACAAATATCCTAAAAGCTAAGCCACTTCAAGCTACTCATCTTTCCTAGAAAATGCCCTCATCTCCCATCTTTGTATACGTTGCAAATCTTTGACTTCTACAGTTGGCTGCTGCAAGGTACTTGCCTCTTCCTTTTATCACTAACTACTGTATCCAACCTCCAACACCACCTTAAACTCCACTTCCTCCAAGAAGCTTCCCTGACCATCGGTTGAGAGCAATTGCTCTTTTTCTGAAACCCTTGTAGTAATATTAGTACACCAAAGTCATGATCCAATTTACATGGTTCCTCTGGCAGTGTTACTAAATGAAGTGCTATCCAAAACCTGATACCTGATTTACTGGCAGTTTCAGCATAAACCTTGGTAATAGCCAATGGCAGAGTTGTGCAGGGGATAAACATGGGCTCTGAAGCCAGAGAAGCCTGGAAGTGAATCATTGTTTTCTCAGAGTGTCTTTGAGCAAGTCACCCAAGTTCTCTGGACCCTGGTTTCCTGGGAGTAACACCATCTGCAATGTCAAAGGTTAATGTATTTGCTGTTTGAATAAATCATGAAGCACATACATGAAGGAGCTCCGTAAAATATAAAATTTCCATTGAAAGAACAGTTTTTTTTTTTTTTAGATTACAGGTTATAATAACAGCAGTTTGATTCAGGAAGACAACTAGAGATTTTGTACAAGATATCAGCTTGGGCATCCAAATAGAAACTTCATTCTGAAGCCCAATTTCAGGAGGGCTTATATTTGCATACTGAAGAGATCCAATTCTGATAGAAAACGTTCCAGGGCTGTCAGGGGAAATTCTACTAAATTACAAATCTGCCAGCTCTTGGTTTATCAACCTTTAACTCTGGCAGTATTTAGCAGCATGCTTGTCTGGGCCCAATTTTCCAGTCTTTGATTAAATGTTAGGAACTGACCATCTCATTGTGTCTAAACCTCCACACTACCTCCCAGGCAACTGGTAGGCTCTTCCGTGCCTCCCTCTGACACTTCCCTTCCTCTCTATGCCACTGTCAATCTCCTGGATATTTATTATTCTGAACTTTGATTTTAGGCTATCACTTGCTGTTGGGAAGGGGTACAGGAAATGTCAAGTCTCAATGGATATTATTCCTCCAGAGAAATTCTAACCTTGAGTTTCCCCTCCTATAACATGCCTATACAGAAATGGCCTAGCTTGATTGTTTCCTTTTGATGTTTAATTGGATGTCAGTGCTGTGCTTTCTGGGCTGAGAAGCTAATGCTTCTCAGAGAAGGAACAATTCGAGCTACACAAATGAGACTTGTAACAGGGGAGAATGCTCAATGCTGAATCTAATTTTCTCTCCCATCCATGAACATAAGACAATTTCTCTGGCATTAAAGCATCTCACTCAGTCTTTCTGTCATTAATAAGAATTAAATTCTGTTCCCTCAAATTTAAATGTAATTATATTTTGCCTCGTAAATAAAATTGAATTTAGCTCTAATGCAACTGCTATGTTTAGAGCTTTAATTATTTTAACCCAGTTGCTACTTTAAGCTTATTTTTGTTAAAGTATTGAGTTTATTTTGCTGTCAATTGTGACTTAATTTGATAACAGGGCTTTTCAGCGCCATATCCATCTAGTCATTATTGTTATTATTTATGCTTTGTGATTCTCTTTCCCTTTGGGTAGGGGGGGAGATTAATAGAGAATAAACTGAAAGCTTAGAGGATCTGAGTGTGAATTCTAGAGGGTCCCACTATGTTAAGGTAGAATCTAGGCCAGATTGAGTTGAGAGAGCCAAAGAAAGAGACCTGATGTGGAGTCTGAAAGGGAAACCTTCAGTGTTCATTGACAATTGTTTTAAGCCAAGATTTTCGGCACGGCATTCAGCGGGCTCTGAGGTTTGGATCCTGCCTATCTCTGGCCTTCTTTCCTGCCACCCACCCCTGCAGCTCCTATCTCCAGCCGGACTGAGGCGCAACTGTCCAGCCGACCATGCATGCTCTCTACTTGTGCACACGCTGTTCCCTTGGCCTGCACTGCCCTCTCCTCCTTGGCCACCAGGGGGCCTCCCTTCAGTCCCCTTTCAGGGTCTGGCTCACAGATCTCTGGCTGGTGACAACCTTCTCCGGTTCCTCTCCCATCCCATTACTGGCCAAGTTCACTCCTTCTGCTTTTGTGCTCCCAAACCCTACTGTACACACATCAATCAGAGCTCTGTCCATGCTGAATAATTAGGCGTCTCATTTCCTGACCAGGCTGTGGGGCTGTCTGATCCTTGGTGCCTAAAACAGTGAATGCCCAGCACACAGGAGAGGCCAGAAAGATTCATTGAATGAATGCAGTGAATGTGTCGGCATGGGAGCAGGTCTGGAGCTATTGCGGGGTGCTCTCTCTGAGGAGGTTGTGCTCTTCTCTGGAATGGACCTCAGGAAGCTCATGATGCTGAGAGGAGGCTGACCCTAACTCCCTTGTGCTGTGGGCCACTGACCTAGTTGTTTGGGGTTAATGTGTCAGCTTTCATCTGACTCTTCATCTAGATAATGATTAGATAATGACTCTTCATCTAGAGTCAATGACCAGTGTTGGGGGCTGGGGAAAGGGGATGGTAGAGAGATTCAGAAACTGCAAGGAAACTGCGCCTCGGAGAGAGCAAGTGAGTTGTTTAAGGTGACACAGATTCAGGTCCAGGCCTTCTGGCTCCAAACCTTCACTGTATAAACTGTCCTAAGAATTACATTTGTTAGAGTCTAAGGACTGTTTGGATAATTTAAATCTAATCATGCATTCTAAAACTATATAAAGCTACTTCATTTATTGACTGCTTACTGAATGCAGCCACCATATACATGTTAAATCTGATTTGGAAAACAACCCTGCAAGGCAGGTGTCATTAGCCATAGTCTATGCTTAAGCTGAGTCTTGAAAATCTAGCCTGGTCCTACTCCAAATTTCATGCAATTCTTGCTGACTGCACATGTTACCTCCAAACCTGTGCCACTGAAGCTCTAAAACATCTCCACCTGTTATTCCATGAAACTCAGTTGCAATCAAATGATAAGAATCATAAACCTGCAGCATGAGCATTTTACAGGCAAAATCTCTGCCATGTACTGCTTCTGTGAGCCAGCAGCCCTAAGGAATAAAATATAGTGAGAGGGCCCTCTCAAATAAAAGTCATTTATGGGAGACAAGACCGGAGAGAGGTCATATAGCAGTGGAAATGAGGAATAAATTTATGAGGCTGAGGGGAGAGGCTGTGGGGGTGAGGGTGGGGAAGGAAGACCTGAGGGAGAACCAACAGGTACAAATGATGAGTCTAAGGGATGGCTTTTGAAAGGGTACCATGGAAAATGCCACAGAGGCTAAAATCTTTAGAAGCCATTAAGCTCTGAAAGAAAGGTGAGCCTTTCCAATTCTAAGGACCATCTCAAAGAGATTAAATTCTTTCCCTTTTCTGAGACAGCTCTGAGCCAAGAGGGTGAAAAGCCAACTAAAGCACAAGGAAGGGGAGATGGGAGGAGTTGTTCTGCTCAGCAGTGCTGCTGAGTGTACCCACTTTATGCAAAAGTTGATGAGGCATCCAGCCCAGCAGGCCTGCTCCCTGGGGAAGATGGCTTGAAGGAGGTGAAATGATGCCAGCTCTTGTCCAGGAGGGCTCCTGGCTGGCTGGCACTGCTCATGAAACAAACATGATCTAGGTCTGGGAAGTGACAGACAAGGAGAACAGAGATTTGGTGTTAGCCCAGCACACTGTGTGGGGAGTGGGAGGGAAGGGGTTTGTGAGGAGGTGGGGAGGAGGTGGAGTCCTGAGAGAAGGGATTAGGTTCGCTGTCGGGTAGTGTGCTGGGATCTTCCTGAACAGAGCTTTCGGCTGCAGCCCCTCTCTTCCCTGTGTTCCCAGTGGGCTCTTTTTCTTTCTTTGACTATTCACTGGTTAAGTCATTCATGCAATAATCACCGAGAACCTAATGCATGTTTGGCCCTATGCTAGGGATACTTATAGGCCCTGACCTCACAGAGTTCACTGTTTGGAGAGAGAGAGAGAGAGAGAGAGAGAGAGATTGATTGATTAGAACACATTGGTCAATATAACATAGTGTTTAGGAGAGACCTTGGAGCCAGATCTGGTTTGAATCTGGACTCCGCCACTTATGAATCAGGTGAGGGTTGGGGGAGAAAAGGGATGCCAGTATGTAATTTAATGTTTCTGAGCTTCAGTTTCCTCATCTGGAAATGGTAATACTAGTAATTTTCCTTCCCAGGGTTCTTATGAACCTTAGCTAAGATAAGGTTGTAAAGGACTTAGTTCAGTGCCTGGTACATGCTAAATACTAAGAAATGGATGGCTCTTTGTTACTTTATCCTGTGGCTTGTCAGAAAGAAAGATAAGACTGGCAACATGAACACCTCTTTGGATAGCAAGGGGGCATGAGGCAAGAGCTGAGGACTTGGGAACAAAGGGCCTGGATTTAATTCAAACTGCCACTGGTAAGCTGAGTCACTTAGGGCCAGTCATTCCCCCCCTCCAACTCTTTTCTGTCTGTTTAACAGCAACAGCAGTAGCCACCTCCCCCACCATCACTACCACCACCATGATCAGTATCATCCTCCCAAGTGACTCAGGAAGTGAAGTTCCACTGGGGCCTATGTCCTGTGCTCTTCTGGGCCATAAGAATCTGTTCCAACAGTTATGTCGTGTAGTTTATCAGGAAGGAAGACCACATGCATGAGGCTGGATTGAGAGAGGAATTTCTGAGATGAGACTGGAAGCCAAGTTGCCAGGAAGCCAGGGAACTGGGTAAACACTTGTATAAAATCTGACTTCACTGTTTCTACAAACCTAACCAAAGTGCTGGGGAACTTCTCAGCTCACATTTCAATACAGGGCTGGTTGTTGAGTGCAGGGCATGTTGATTTAAGCTGCTTTCATTAAATCTTGCTCTTGGTGCCAAACAGCAAGACACTCATCTCAGGGAATAGACAGTGTTCCCTCCTAGGAGGCAGCAGGCAGCAGGGGCCCATCTCTACCAACCCAAGAACCCAGGACCAATGCTGATGGCACAAGGATCATTTGGGATTTGTCCTTTGGCTTGCAGCTCCTGATGGGAGGGACTGGGCCGTGTCTGTGCCAGCTCCGCCATGCCAGGCAGCAAGCAGCATAAGCAAGATGACTAGAGCTACCGCTTGTCCAGGGTGTGAGCTGTGCCAGATACTACAAGAACCACTTTGCCCATATTTCCTCACCTAATTCTCACAATGATTCTATAAAGTAATTTTACCTAAGGGAAAATTAAGGGTTAGAGGGTTAAGCCACATGCTGAAGCCATTAAATGAGTGGGGAGCAATTCTTCCCCCAAAAAGCCCAGTGCCTGTTCTGCTGCCCTGTAGCTAACTCCCTAAACAGAAAGATAGTTTCTTGGCGCTAGTGGATCCAGGCAACGAGGCATTCCTTGCTTAGCTTCACTGCAAAAACTCAATAGTTTTAAAACAGCTTTCACTCAGTGAAAGTACTCTTGGAAGGGAGGTGGTAGAAAGACATTAAGTGCTTATTCTATGACAGACACTGTTCTAGGTGCATACCAAAACGATGTACTTTAATGATTACATAACCCGCTGAGGCAGGTACTATTACTATCTCCATTTTTCAGATAAGGAAACTGAAGTCAAAAAAAGTGAACTTTCTTGCCAAGGTCACACGGTTAGCATGTGGCAGAAGCGGGGTGGAACCCAGGCCAGCAGTTCCTGCACAGCAGGGGCTGAGGAGAGAGAACAGTTGAAATGCCCTCATTCTCCTTCAAACCAGCTTCCAGAGGCGAAGTGACAGCTGAGGAAGAATGCGGCCTGTGGGGAGTGCTGGGAAGCTACCCCAGCGCGGGGCCAGGCCTTGACTCCCAGCTTCCTCCCTCACCAGCATGGCTCATGCAAGTCACGGCCACTCCTCTAGCCTCATCACAGGAACAGGGGCAATACCGTACCTTGTCATCCCAACCTCACAGGGCTGCTGTTGCACAGGGTGTGTGTTGCTATGTGAAACATCTTTGTATGCTATGGGACACTCAATAAACACCAATTGTTTTTACTATTACAATACTTTTAAAGCTGCCTTTTTATAAAAGGCCTTGTGGCAATCATGAGACCCTTCTAGTCATTTATAGGCTAGAGATTTAAAAATTAGAATCTATGTTTCTGAAAGGGATTTCATCTTACATCTTATAATCAAATGTCCTTGTTAATATCAAGTGCTCTACCGATGTGTGTTTTAATCATCATCATAACAATAGCTAGCGAGTATTGAGCTCATATAATGGGCCAAATCTTTTTTTCTTTTCTTTCTTTCTTTTTTTTTTGAGATGGAGTCTCACTCTGTTGCCCAGGCTGGAGTGCAGTGGCACGATCTCAGCTCACTGCAACCTCTGCCATCCGGGTTCAGGCGATCCTTCGCCTCAGCCTCCTGAGTAGCTGGGATTACAGATGCTTGTCATCGCGCCTGGCTAATTTTTGTAGTTTTAGTGGAGACGGGGTTTCACCATCTTGGCCAGGCCGGTCTTGAACCCCTGACGTCATGATCTACCCGCCTCAGCCTCCCAAAGTGCTGGGATTACAGGCGTGAGCCACCGTGCCCAGCCTTTCATTTTCTTAAATAATTCTCACTGTAACTCCAGAAGGTAGGTACTATCATTATCTCCATTTTATAGCTTCAAAGGGTAAAGTAACTTGCCCAAAATTATAATTAGTAAGTAGCAGGGCCAAGATTTGAAACCCCCCAAAAAAAGATTTGAACCCAGGTCTGTCTGACTCAGGGACTTTCCTCATCACATGGTTCTCTCTTGCCTTTGCACATGAGGACACATAGGTGTTTGATACCAGTTACGGGGAGTGGTATAGCCAGGACTGAGGAAAGGCAGATCTCATAATTCTATTCAAAGTCCCTTCTAATAGTTTGGTTGTTTCCGTTTACCGAGCTAACTAAAGAGTACTTAGTAATCTCATCCAAAGTTATACCTACCTCCTCAGAGGCTGTGGGGTTTCATCAGGGATTAACAGTGCAAGACGCAGTTATATACCTATCATAAATTAGCTTTGTGGCCACATAACGAACAATGCAAGCCAGCGTAGCTTTAAGACGGCCATTTATTATATCGCTATAAACAGAGCTATATAAAAAGAATTATTTCTAAGACCCTGCACATCTGTGCTTACAATCATGTCTTTACAGGAGCTTTGCAAACAAGGATAAAACTCCAATTTAGACTGTGTATTGAACATCAATTCTCTATTCAACAGGGAAAGGTAATTCAAAGTATCCCAAAGGCATGAATGCTGCATGGATCTCATTTTTGCCAAAGGTCTCAACCATCTTTCTTGGTCACAACCAGAACAGTTAATACACAACATAACGAGCTAATCTGAGCCTCACTTTGTTTAAACAGCGTGGAGTGCCGAGGAAAATGATTTTGAGTAAAAAAGCATAGCTGGAGATGCTATCACTTTTTAGCTTTTTGTCCCTGGGCAGGATCACTTAAAATTTTTCCAAGTCTTAGCTTCTTTATCAGTTCACTTATCTCCATTTTGTTGTTGTTGTTCCCCTCCCCTTTCCCAGAATGCACACTCTATGAAGGCAGGGACTCTTTGGTCTCCATCCTCTCTGATCAGAAGAGTGCCTGGCATACTGTAGGGGCTCAGTAAGTATTCGCTGGTTAAAGTATTATGTAAATTGGTAAAACATGGATAACTGACACCTTTCTTGTAGGGTTTTTGTGCAGATTAAACGAGAGATTAGATGCGACCATAACCCGCTATACACCAATACTGTGCTAGGTGACTCACGTATGTTCCCATTTAGTCTTCACTTTGAAAGGACCTGTAAATCATAGTGTTTTCAAACAGAAGCGTGCCAACATAATTATCCTTTGTACCTTATATGTACAAACCCTGTAATGAACCAAATGCCACAATCAAGAACACATTCAATCATGTGTTCATGCATTCATTTATCACTATTTATTGAGCAGGTGCTGCGGGTCAGGCCATGCTGAGTCCTGGGGCTGCAGAGGTGAACAAGACGTGTTTGCTACCCTCATGGAGCTTAGTGACTAACAGAGCATTTGGCTACAAGGGCAGGTGGGGGCCAGATCCCAAAGAACCCTAAACACTACACTGAGTTTGGACTTCATTCTGAGAAATGGGTGAAACCGAAGGGTCTGATGGCTGGGACATGCATCCTATAAGGCCCACCCCTACAGAGCTTACCTAGGAACACTTTCCCTATGGCCTTGCCTCCAGGGATAATGTCTTAAGATGAGATGAGATTTCAGTGAAACACATCTATAATCGTAAGCTCCATTGTTAAGGGGTAGTTTTGAATCTCAGGGCCACTACTATGGAAGGAATGATGTAAGGATATAATTTTTGAATCCTCTCTTTGTCTAAGAGTAGAGGTGCTGAAGGCTAGAGTTCAGAGAAAGAAGAAAAGCACTCAGAGGCACGGGGAATGCATTGCTACGTGATTGGGAACAGTTATGTCCCTGATCAGGACTGAATGGTGACCATGTCACAGTGGAAATCCCCTCCCTCTACCCATGCTTCTTCTCCCCACCCTCCACATCCCACCCCTCATTCCTCCCCACCCCCACTCCTCCTCCACCCACCCTTCCTCCCCCTGCATTTACCGATAGAACAGTCGTGTCCAGTCCAGCTTGGGTCACAGCTGCAAAGCCCGGTGTCCGGGAGGAAGGTTCCGTGGCCTGAACACTGGTCTAAGCATGTGGCCCTGGGGGTCTCACAGTTGGTGCCTCCCCATCCCACAGAGCAGTGGCATTCACCTCTCACGCAGACACCCCGGCCTGAACATGTGGGGTCCATGCAGTCCACTGTGAGATGGAGGAAGGAGAACATAGGTAAGCATCTGACCAGCAAAGGTGAGGCTTCTTTAAGCAAACTACTTAGCTTTGTGGCCAAGGGGCTTCATACATTCTGGCAGAAGCATGCATAGGCCACTTAGTAAGGTGAGAGCAGTACTGTGACAAATGGCAGACCTGGCTTCCCAACTCCACCCAGGTAGAAATCCCTACCTCTTTGTTTGTGGGGCAAAGTAAGAAATGTGTCTCAAGCATCAGCATAGCACTTATGTCTACTAGACTCTGTTTCATTCACTTCTGAATCTCCACCTCCTAGAACAGTGCCTAGCACACAGGAAGTGTTTAATAAGTCTTCATAGAACGAACTTTTATAATCACTTCATAACGCAGGTTTATTTATGTAAGCATCAGACTAAAATAGATTCCTTAATTTAAATGAGAATTTATTTTGTAATTAAATTCCATTAGATTTTATCATCTTCCCCAAATTCTTGAGATTGATATGAACTTTCAAACTTCACTTTCCTTGCCAGGTGTGGTGACTCACACCTGTAATCCCAGCACTTTGGGAGGTTGGGGTGGGAGGATTGCTTGAGGCCAGGGGTTCGAGACCAGCCTGGGCAACACAGTGAGATCCTGTCTCTACAAAAAATTAAAAAATAAAAAAGATTAGCTAGGCATGGTAGCACACGCCTGTAGTTCCAGCAACTTGGGAGACTGAGGCAGGAAGATTGCTTGAGCCCAGGAGGTCGAGGCTGCAATGAGCTATAATTGTGCCACTGCACTCCAGCCTGGGCAGTGAGCAAGACTCTGTCTCTAAAAAACAAACAAACAAAACAATAACAAAAAAATTCACTTTCTTGAGGGCAAACACTTCAATATGTGCTGACTTTGCGCAGCTTCTCCTCATGTGGTAGGTAAGTCGCATAGTGGTGGCTCACAGCCAGGCAGCCCTTTAGTGCTCCCAGGGCCCAGGGTCAAAGTGGTCTGAAGAGGCCAATCCAGAAAGAGGGAAGAGAGAGTAACATTGTGGGTTATTTGCTCTGTGCTTTCACACTAAGCACTTTATACACACTATCAGATTCAGTTTTCTCGGTAACCCAGTGAGATACAGATGAGGAAACTGTGGCTCTGAGAGGTAAATAATTTATGCCAGATCACAGAGCTAAACTCTGCCAGAGAGGAATTCTTTTCCTGATTTCTAAAATTGTGGTAAAATACACGTAACATAAAATTTACCACCTTAGCCACTGTTAAGTGTACAAGTCAGTGGTGTTAAGGACATGGATACTGTTGGGCAACCATCACCACTGTCTCCATAACTCTTTTTATCTTGCAAAACTGAAACTCTGCACCCATTAAACAACTTCCTATTTCCCCTTTCCCTCAGCCCTCGACAACCACCATTCTATTTTCTATTTTTTTTTTTTTTTTTTTTGAGACGGAGTCTCGCTGTTGCCCAGGTTGGAGTGCAGTGGCGCGATCTCGGCACTGCAGGCTCCGTCCCCCGGGGTTCACGCCATTCTCCTGCCTCAGCCTCCCAAGTAGCTGGGACTACAGGCGCCTGCCACTTCGCCCGGCTAATTTTTTGTATTTTTAGTAGAGACGGGGTTTCACTGTGTTAGCCAGGATGGTCTCGATCTTCTGACCTCGTGATCTAGCTCTATGACTACTCTAGGTACTTAATGTAAGTGGAATCATCCAGTATTTATCTTTTTGTGATGGCTTATTTCACTTGTCATAATGCCTTCAAGGTTCACCCACGTTGTGGCATGGCCAGAATTTCCTTCCTTTTTAAGGCTGAATAATATTCCATTATATGTTCATACCTCATTTTGTTTATCCATTTATACATCAACAGAAATTCAGGTTGCTTCCACCTTTTGGCTATTGTGAATAGGTTGCTATGAACACAGGTATACAAATATTTCTTTGGGACTCCGCTTTCAATTCATTTGCATATACGTCCAGAAAAGAAATTGCTGGATCATATGGTAAATTCTATTTTTGATTTTTTGAGGAACCATCACGCTGTCTTCCATAGTAGTTCTACCATTTTACATTCCCACCAGCAGTGCACAAGTGTTCCAGTTACTCCACATCCAGAATCTGAAGACAGCTCTGTCTGATCCTGAGGCCAATATTTCTATCAGGGGCTGACTTTCCCTAATCAAAGCTTTAGTTATGGGGCTACAACAACATTAACAGAGACCTCTAATCTTCTGCAAAGCACTGCATGGAAAAGGAGAAGAGTACTGAGAATTAACTGAAGTGGCTCCAGTTCATATGGAAAGTGCAATAGGTGGCAGAGACAAGACAGGATTGGTAAAGGAGCTCGATTCATGTTCTTTCTCTACCAAAAAGTTGTTAGGTCTGTCTTTCTCTTTAGGGAGGTAGGGATGTCATTCATTTTGTAATTGTGAGGGGACGGTGGTATCCTGGGGAAAAGGGGCAACATGTAGCTGTTGGAGAAAGGGTGCTGATGGCACTGTGATGAGTATGGTCAGGCCCCTCCTGATAGGAACTCACAAGGGAGCCCTATGCTGCAGAAGAAAAAGCTCTCCATTTGGCCTTTGAGGACCTAGGTTCAAGGATCAAGGGACAAAATTACTGGTTCTAGGTCCATGGTCCAATTACATAAGTGCTCTGCGCTTCCCATCTATAAAGCAGGTATGGTAAAGATACTGACTACTGACTTCTCAGGTTGCTACGAGGAGCAAATGACATGATGATTTGAAAGGACTGTATAAACTGTTGCAAAGAGGTTATCTTCCTATCCTATCAGGACATTCAGTAGCATAGCTTGGGGCAAACTATGGTCAGAGCTCATTTATAATTCAGACATCCTTTAAATGTATTTATTAATTATATTTTATAACCTGGTATATTTTACTTTTACATAAAAGACTGGGACACCCAGGCTGGGTATGTAAGAGCACAGACACAAATGGGCAAAAACTTTACAAATGGCAATATTCTGGGAATATTTATTTTGAGAACTAGCTTATTAAGAAAGTTATTTTGCTATTTAGGGTCTTAAAGGTGTTCAACCTAATAACCTAAATGAGAAATAAGACGATCGGGGTTCAGGAGTGATCATTTGGTAATAACACAGTAATGATCACAATAACAATTAACATTAATTTATTCCCTCTTCTGTGCCATATTTTGCTATTAAGCATTTTATAGACATTATCTCATTTAATCCTAACAATGTAAGTAAGAAGTAGCTACTTTTATTATGTTCATTTGACAGATGAGGAAACAGAAAGCACAGAGAAGTTAAATAACTCGCCCAAGATCACACAGTAGTATGGCAAATGGAAGAATTTAAATTTGAATCACCCTTTCCTGGTTAGGCCTCTTGCCATTTCCCCTTACAATCTTATTGGTTCAGAAATACATGCATGCATATATACTTACATAAACACAAAAAATGTCTTAAAAATAGAAATCAAAAAAAGAAAAGAAATAGAGCAATGTGGAGGATTAATGAAGTCAAATGATGGCAAAGAATCTCTTCTCCTGCAGTCTCTGGACACCATTCAAAAATGGTTAGAGCATGACCTGTTGGAATGCCTGATAATTAAAAATAATAAATGTAATAATAGTGATAAATTCTCATGACCTGCCTCAGATCTTGGAACCTCAGAAGGATTATTCTGGCCCATTAGGCTTCTATGACAACCCCCTAGACCCAGAGAGCTTTCCAATTTGACAGGAAACAACTCAGCAATTCCTATACTGAGGCCAATAAAGGTATTTCCTTTTCTGTAAGTGCCTGAACCTCAACTTTGGGTTGAAACTGTCTCTGAGAATCCCAGGGCACCCTTGAGGTCGAACCTATAAATCTCCATCATTAGCAAGCAGACTGGGAGGGTGCCAAGTTCAGCAAGAGGCTCTGGGTGGCACAGGCCTGTGCTTCCTTAGATGTAATGAGTCTAAGGAAGGACCCAGGAACCAGCAAAGTGACTCCTACACTCCCAGCAGATGGCCCAGGCAGAGAACAAAGATCAGAAGGAACTGATGAGAGGCTACCTCCAGGCAATTAATCATTGCTTCTGAAGGTCAAGTGGGCCAAGTGATTGTGGAGCAGGAGGGAAGTTTTAAGGAAGACTGCATCTCAGGAGGGAAGGCAGCTCCTAGAAATCTAGGCTGAACTGGCTGAGGTTCCTGCTGGGGCTGGGCAGACATTGTCCCTGTGCTCTACTGATCCTATAGGGCCAGTATCTATGCCACAATGACGCTCTGCCAAAGAGGTGGTAGGTAGACTCTGCCTTTGCCTTTGCATTCTGGAGCCTCTGGGGTGGTGATTAAAGTTGGCTTCTTTCCATCACACTGGGACAGCTTCAGGAACAACGGTGATTTCCCAAGGAGCTGTGCGTAAAGTGGGGAGAAGCGGCCAGCTTGGGGTGGAAGGGCACTGTGATGAAGGAGTAGGAGCAGTGGTCAGGGAGGTGGGCTGGCCTTTGCCTGGAAGACAGCCTAACTTAGTTTCCCCTTAGAGATGTGCCAAACAGTTACCTTTTTTCCCCTTGCAGAGCTTGCCATTCAAGCCAAAATTTCTGGCAGATGCATAGCCCATTAACAAAATGATGAGGCCTGCATGACCAGGCCGCAGACACAGGTCTTTCCCCCAAACATGCCATGCTTCAGTGACCACACAAGCTATTAGACACTCTGCAGGACCAAAAACACAGGGTCTCACTTTTCACTGTGAAAGGTCTAGGTTTTTTCTTTTCTGCTCCTCCCCCAACTCCTTCCCCAGTGTCCTACTGGCTGCATTCAAGCTTTAAAAAATATGGGGCAATAAACTTCAGAAGAAGGAAGGGGGAGAAAAAAAGTGAGCTTGTTAGCTGATGTTTTATAAACACAGTGAAACCCGTTAGCACAGAGCAGAGGGAGGAGGGGAGGAGAAGTGTGGAGGACAAAGGCCCCGAGAAAACCCCATTATAAACACAAGGACAACGCAGTGACGCTTCACCAGAGAAACAGAAATAATAATGGGAATCAGTACCAGATGGCTCTCCTCAGAAAAGAAAGCTGGAGTAAGAACATTTCTTTTCAAATAGATAACGTAAATCAAAGTTCCAAACATTTTTTTCTCTCTTATAAATAACACTGCAGTTCTGGGGCGCTGTGCGATGCCAGCTCATCTGGGGAAGGACAACTGCCCTTTCCTGGCCCACACAAAATGGGTGGGATTGGAGGCAGCTCACAGTTTCAAGAGGAATCTCCTCTTTGTTTCTCTTTCCTTCTCAGGGTCTTCACCTCAAGTGACTCAAATAAAAAGGGACAGCAGATGAAGGTCACCAATCTCTGGATAAGAAGGCCCAGTTCCTTTGTTAAAGGGGTTGGCATTCCTTCTCTCTCAGACAGCCCAAAGTAATCCCCATCAAAGTTAACAGGTCTGAATTAGGACTTCCAGCCATGCTTGGGGTTTATATACAGCTTGTCTCAGAGAGGCGATGCCTTTCAGATAGTAATCTCTTCTTGTTCCCCACTCTTTGAAAATGGGCCTGTTAATGTTCTGTTTTATTTTTAGAGCAAAATGATGCCTGGAAGGGGGCTCTCTGTTAAACAGTAAATGGTTTAGAAGATCGGCTCTCCTTGGAGCCTCTTCCCCCCACTGGGGAAGGTGCCAGGGTGCTAGACGGCAGAGAATGGGAGGTAATGACAGGCGCACAGCATCATCCGTCAGTTTCAAACGGCAAATTCCAACCATTTCAAAAGACCTTGGATGAAGTGAGTGGAGCGAAACAGGAAATGTGCTTCAATTGTCCCCAGAATAATACTAATAACATAAAAGCTCACATTTATGGAGCGTTTACTATGTGTCAGACACTGAGCTAAGTGCTTTACATGGGTCATTTAATTCAATCCTCACAATGGCCCTCAGAGGAAGGCATTCCCATTTTATAGACAAGGGAACTGAGGCTAGTTAGTGGCAGGGCCAGGATGCAAACCTATATCTGATTCCAGAATGTGCACTTTTAATAGCTACTTTACATTGCTTGCAAATAAGCCTCTTCCTCTCAGCTGGAAGCACCATGCAGTCAAGAAGGAAGAGTCCTGGATTTGAAGTGAGACCTGGGCTGAATCCCAGTTCTGCCATTAGTCAGTTCTACGACTGTGGGCAAGTCGCTGCCCTTCCCTGGGCCTCAGTTTCTTCATTTGTGAAATAGAAATATTCATTTATTTCACTTGGTTGGATTTCCTAGCAAAGAACAGATGTCAGTGTTAAATCAACAGTTCACTTTTCTAGCCTCAATCTACACAGCCATATATTTATTTTATAAAGGAGAGAGGCATGCTCATGGGCACTGCAGAGCCATACACATGAACACACACACACACACACACACACGAGTGTGATAAAAGAGGGCAGAGTTTGGAGGCCTATAATAGAATCACACTTCAGAAATAGAGATTAAAAATGAGCAGACGAGCCTAGAGGGGAGTGAAAAGAACTTAGGCTACGGAGCCAGAACGACTGGGCTCAAACCCAGCTCTGCTGTCTACTAGCCATGTGTCCTTGGGCAAGTTCTTCAACCCTCTGAGCTTCCGATTCCCCAACTATAAAGTAGAGATGATTACTCCTCCCTAATAAGGTCTGAATTACACGACACAAGGCTGCTAGCACAGGCTTGTATATGGTAAGTGCTCGATACATGACATTTCTCCCTTTCACTGACCAGGACTCTGATGTGTTTGGACTCTTCCTTTAGATTAGTTACTGTTGCCGGTGGGTGGGCTCCTGGCTTGGGGAGGTGGGGTCACAAAATGGCTGAGGAGGTTTCCCCTGCTCCCTGGTCACCCTCTTGGCACTATATGCCAGCCTCTATCTCAGAGGAAGGTGCCGGAGCTGCCACCTGCAACTCTTACCTTCCTCACAGCTCTCGCCCTTGTAGCCAGGGTTGCAGATGCAGGTGCCCATGATGCAGGTGCCATGGTTGCTGCAGGCCACATCGATACACTGGTTGGTGGGCACATCACACTCAGCGCCTTTCCAGCCACTGTGGCACAAGCATCTGCCCTTCATGTATTGGCCATTTCCGCTACAGAGCACGGGGCAGGAGGCTGGGGAGACAGCACCGGAAGTCTGGCATGAATCAGTGTCCAGCACACCCCAACTGCCTTTGTCCCTTTCTCCTCTTGGCCTGCCTGGCTTCACCAGTAGCTTCAATTGCTCTGCCACAAACACCCATGTGTGCCCATCTCTCTTCTTCTCTTGCTTTATTTCTTTCCAGTTTAAACACATCTAGATTTGTAGGTGATAGTGCACATTGCAGGGCCGGCAGGGTAGGTATCCACTTAACCCCATCCCCTTCATGTTGCTGATGGGGTACAGTCGCTGCCAGGAACCTCAGACAGGAAGTTTCAGTCTGTTCCTCCATCTCACTGGAAAAGCCAGTGGCTGAGCCTCCTGCCTGCCCTGAATCCCTCCTCCAGCACTCTTCTGTAATAACACTCCACTTTCACTTCCCCACACCTCATCTGCAGCGCCACTTACTGTCCTCTTTAACCCAGCAAATCTCAGCTTCCCTTGCCTTTCAGGCCTCCACTCCAGCCCCATACACCACTGCCCCCTTAAGAGGAGAGCAGAGCCCAACTTGGCTCTTCAAAGTATTATCTTTTCATTCTGCCTTTAGTGTAAAGGGTTTTGTGATCTTCTCTACGAAGGATACTATATAAAAATAAATTATACTGCATTGTGCTGAAAGTACTTACCAGTCTTATCAAGATCCAATAGGGCTTTTTTACACATGACTCTTAACTTTAAGTGCATATGGGACGAGACAGTAATTCTTGTTAGAAGGAATGACGCATCTCCCTCTGCACCGCCTTCCCCTGGCCCCCACCTGGTTTCTTTCCTTTTTAAAGCACTCAGCAGGTAATCACTGTGTTTCCTTGGGGCTGCTAGCTTTGCTGCTTCGAACTGAGTCTATCTCACGTTAGGAAGAATAAACAGACTCTCATGGCGTAGTACTTGCAGGGTGTAGTTCACACAGCCCGGAAAACCATCTCTGCCTTCTACTTAACGGACAATTTCTCAAGCCTCAGGACTCGGATGTAGTGTCACCCTTATTTGGGAAGCCTTTCCTGAAATTCATCCCTTCTACTCTCAGACTGCTCCTCCCTTCTACTCTGATAGAAGCTCCCTGTATTTAACTGTGTTATGGCGTATTTCACTTATTATCGTACTGCTTTGCAGTTGTCTATTTACTTGTCTGTCTCTGAGACCAGACTCAGAGCTCCCAGGATTGGGTCTTGCCTAGCACAGGGCCAATCCCTAAAAAGGCATGAAGTAAATGGCTACTGAATAAGGCAAAAGGTAAAAAACAAAAGAAGGGGCCAAGGTAGTTTCCCAGGGGAGTGTCAAATGATCAGGACTGCAGATCTCCTTGACACTTTCCTTGTTAATTATTCCAGGACAGAAGTGATGGCCAAAAGCATGGGATAGACTGTGGGCAGCCTTTTAGACTATCTCCACAATGTTTATCATGGGCACTGGCAGTGTCTAAATATCAGGCACCATTAGGGTCCTGTGTGGAAAAAAGTGACCTGGCCTCCTCAGTCCCTCCCTTGAGGTCTTGGCCACTCCACAGTGAATTCACCCTCCCTTCCTGACCTCCCCAATCATCCACATATGGATAACAGCAGCTGACAAGGTTATGGCTCTGCCTGAACACCTCCCTCCGAGGGCTTCTGGAGAATGGCCCTTGGAAACCCTTCTCGTGGGCATCAGAAGGTGGGCTGGATTCTGCACTTGCTCTGAGACATAGAAGTGAGTTGCCTGAGGAGTCTGGGAAGCAGAAATCCAGAGCTCCAATGCAGAGTTCTCACCTCTGCCACAGTCGGGGCCCAGGAAACCCAGGAAGCAGTGGCAGGTCCCAGAGATGCAGTCACCATTGCCATAGCAGTTGCTGGGGCAGTTATCCACCGACTCTGGTGAGAGAAAAGAGAAGAAGAGTTGAAAACAAATTTCCTTACCCAAACAGAGAGTCCAGGAATCAAGCCTTAGGTTAATCAAGACCCACATATTTGAGCTCTTGTGGCCCCATCACTGAAAGGAATGAATGGAGTTAAAATTCTGTTATTTTTACTCTTATGGAAGCACAGCTCAATTGACATTAGCAGAAGTGTTCTGGAAAACGTCTGCCTGAACCAAATTTTTATAAATCAAATTTGTATCTATAAACACATTAGAGATTCTTCAGCTAAAAACACTGAGAGAAAACAGCTTAACCTGTTGACAGTGGTTTTCTTTGGGTAGTGTGTTATTGGGTGATTCTTATAGTCTTCTTTATACTTTTTGTATTTTATGCTTTTCTCAGAATGGGCTGATATTCCATTACTTTGTTTTTATATAAAGCTACTGAGCATTTACAAATCTGTCTTTTCCCACCTCTGACTTTTCATATATCCATGTAGGTCCCCACCGTCCCTCACTGGAGCCACTACACCAGCCTGAGGCAGGCCTTTCAGCCTTCCCTCTTGCTCCTCACCCTGATGTGTTCACCACCCAGCAGCCCAAGTGATTTCTTTCAAACAAATCTGATCCTGTCACTCTCCTTCTTAAAACCCTTCAAGGGCTCCCCATTTGCTAAGATGAAAAAAATCTAAGCTCTTTACAGAGACAAAGAAGTTTTCTTTTCTGGCTGGGCATGGTGGCTCAGGCCTTAATCCCAGCACTTTGGGAGGCTGAGGCAGGTGGATTACTTGAGGTCAGAAGTTCGAGACCAGCCTGGCCAACTTGGTGAATCCCCATCTCTACTAACTACAAAAATTAGCCTGGCATGGTGGTGTACACCTGTAATCCCAGCTACTCAGGAGGATGAGGTGGGAGAATCACTTGAACCTGGGAGGCGGAGGGTGCAGTGAGCCGAGATTGCACTATTACACTCCAGACTGGGCAACAGAGTGAGACTGTGTCTCAAAAAAAAAGAAAAAAAAAAAAAAAGTTTTCTTTCCTATTCCCTCTGCACTACTTGCATCCCCAGACACGCTCTCTGTCATGCCTTCCTTTTGCAGAGATGTTCCTTTCTCTAACTCCTCCTAATACATTTGTTACATGCTCTGTGTGACAGGTCAAGAAAATATAGAATCAATTTCAGAAAGATTTTAATCAAAAGTCAGGCACTGTTTTGTAGCTCCTGTTGGTAAACCTGTTATCTAGAATGTGTGTTTATTTGGAACAGCTCATTTCTCAATAATGCTAGATGTGGAATGAAGCACAGAAGCAACTATATGCCAATGCCTTCTTCGTGCCATGTATTTCCACAAAATTTATCTCATTTCACAGTCACCAAATCTGACAAGTACATATTGTTATTCCTATTTTACAAAAAAACAAAACAAAAAAAACCCAACAGGTGGCTGAGAGAAATGAAGTGACCTGTGGAAGGCCACAGATACTAAATCAGAGAGGCAAGACTGTGAAGACTGGAACCCGAGCCTTCGGGCTCCATGCCTGGCCTTGCTGCATGACACTATGCTATCTGGATCTTGAAGGAACTTATTCCACAGCAGAATCCAGGGAAATGAGCAAGGCAGATCTATGGGTATAGGATCCCTCAACTTCCCACTTTTTTTGTGTCCTGATCGAGAAATACAGGCCTTGACCGCTCTGTGACTGACACAGCCATTAGCAACTCTTCTGCGGGCTGGAGTCCACGCTGACGCCTTGAACCTTCTCAGGTACTGAAAAAGGTGTTTAGATTGTTTCCCCAAACAGTAAAGAAACTAGCCCCGGCCTTGAGCCAAACTCCTTAAATCCCCATATAAACTCCATACCCTGGACACCTTGCTACGGAGATACCTAGGTAGAAAATCCCTTTCTCTTGCTGTCTGCACAAGAATTGCTACAGCACTCTGTAAGTTCCCCTAATAAACGCTTTGGACTGATCAACCTGGCTTTTAGTGCTTCTTTCTTTGCAATCCCAGCCAGCCCTATCTTGGGATAGTTTGGGGCACCCCCTCATGGGAACTTCCCTGCCTCTATTTTTGAGGCGACTCTAGCTATGGGTTCACTGGATGAAACAGTGGGACAGAGAAGCCTATCCTGAAGGCAGCAAAGGATCTATTTGTAGGATAGAGAATTCTATAACTTTCAGAGCTTGGAGGGATCCTAGAGACATCCAGCCCAATGATCTCATTTGATAGAGAAGGGAACTGAGACCCAGAGGAAGGGCAGTGACTTGCCCGAGGTCTCAGAGGGAACCAGTAGAGTCAGATTTGAAAGTAAAGGAAAAGGTTAGTTAGGCAGGCAGTCTGTTGTCTTAGCTCACAACTATAAGTCGTGAAGCCAAGATCTAGGCCTCTGTTAAATGAAATGTTACTATATTAGATACAAGCCTTGCCTATAGGAAATTTGCAGCTTAACTGGGAGAACAAAATAATAAGTCAACTGTTGCATGAGGCATAGAAAAAGCTCTGCCTGGAGGTAAGAAAACCTAGTTTTGGGATCTACTCTTTTAGTACCACGATCTGTGACCTAAAGCAACTTCCTTCCCCTCTCTGGGCCTCACCTTCCTGATATGTGAAATGAAGGCAATGGTGGAGATGATTCCCTGTGACTGCTTCCTGTTCTAAAATTCTATGAGTCTATAATTAATTAAGAGATCAAGGGTGGAGAAAAGGCATCTAGACATGGGCAACAAAACTTAAATGCAGCATAGCACTTAAGGGTAGAACCGTGGCAGCTGGAATGGGGCAAAATTAGCAGAGGGAAGGCTTCTCAGGGGACGTGGGCTTGAAAAATGGCTTGGTGATATATAGGTGGAGGCGGCAGCATTTATAGCATGATGTATTTTCAAGAAATGTCCTTTCTCAAGGTCTTCCAGTATCAACTTAAGAACTATTTTTAAAGTTTGGAAAAATGGTCCAAATGTGTGGCTCCTTTAGTGAGTGGGCAATTCCACTCACTCAGTGTCGTCTCTGCTAACACAAGCAGTGTTTTATATTAACACAGGGTTAAGAACAAGAAGGTCTAATCCAACACGTGGCCTCATTTCAGGGCAAAATGGTCTGGGTCCCGGCAGAGCAAGGCTTAGGCTGGGGACCTGAAGATCTCTACTCTCCACTGGCTTTACTTGGAAGAATCCATGTTCCCAAGACCTTTAAGTCAGTAGTGGATTCCTAAACACTGTTTTTAGAAAGAACCATTTAGGAAGTTTCATTTTGAATATTCTTTTAAAAAATTAAAATTTTGAGTAAAGTCTAAGGCAAGATAATTTCCACTTTAAGCTACTGGGCTAATTATACAATCGGAGAGACAGTCCTGCCTGCAGGGCTGCGGAAGGAGTGCAGAACAGAAAAGCAGATGGCCTGGCTTCCAGGTGTTGTCCTGCTACTGAGTGGTTGTGAACCCTTGGCCATGCCACATGATCTTTCTGTACCTGTTTTCTCATTATTGCACTTGCTCCTCCCATAAGTTCCTGCTTGGCAACTTCTATTCCTTCTTTCAAATCCAGTTCAAATGCCACCTCCTTGGAAAGGCCTGGACATCTTAAACAGGCTAAGTGACTTCCAGAACTCTTTTTCCCTCACCCTTATTAAAATACCATATAGGTTTCATTGTTGACTGTGAACTCCTTGAGGATAGAAATTGAGTTTATTCATTTATGTATTTGCCCTGGTATTCAATCCAGAGGAGGGTCTCAATAAATATTTGTTTCTACTCCTGAATTCCACTAGATGAGCTCAGAAATCCCTCCCAGATCTAAATTTCTATGGTTCAATCTTTCTCAAACCCAATGGTATAAAGTATATCTCCTAATAAAATTACTATAAATACAAGTTGCATTTTTAACAGGATCAACTGCAGATAAGTGTTATATACTTTGTTAGATTCTGATTTCCGGAGTCTGCAAGATACAACCTGTTTATCATCTGCCAAAAAGCCTTCGTAGTGAGAAAGGGACGAAAGCATATTTTCTGCGACTGAGTGTAGTGTTGGTTGCTAAACCTGACAGCATAGAAGCCTGTTTGCTACAAAACTTGCCCCAGGCTACTGGTGTTAGAGAAGGCAGAAGTTTTAGGAGACATGAAATAATTTTAAGATAGTAACAAGGAAATGGAAGGGAGATATGTAATTTTTTCTTTTGATTAAATGTTTTTATATATATTTTTCTTCCACTTGGAGGGATTTCAACAACTTGAGGTTCAGTTAGGATCCCACAAATAATGAGTCTCCACTGACCAGGTATCTCTGTGCTACATTCTAGGGCAGAAATGACATTCTTTGGCTTGGGAAAAGTGTGAACTTTAATGCGTAAGTACTGTGGATGTTCCCAATTAGTGTTTGGTGAGTTTCTTCCCCCACAGTCTCTCCTGCTTTGCTCATGTTCACACTGCAGCTGCCTTCATTCAGCAGAAGGTGTGCCTTTAGATCTGCTTGGATCCAAATTAAAAATTCAGCAGCTTATGAATAACTGATTTTCATAATTGCGTATACGGCATGTTGGAAAATGGGGCCTTTCCCCCAGCTTGTTTTTCTATCACAGCAGTGGGTCCTGGTAAAAAAAATACATGATTTTCAGGAACTTGTTTTTCCTTTCATCTGTATTGGAATGCAGAGTTTAAGTGTTTCCTTAGCTCATTCTCTGGACATGTGTTGTGAGTGGGAGTGTTCTCTGGATATTGAACAAAATGTTGCTTGAAATACAAAGGGGCAACTGCAGAAGGAAGAAAAGACAACAGTGCTTCTTCCCAGTGGAGACATGGAAGTGAGGAACCCACACAGGCCTCAGGGAACCCACTGCGGTGCCCGTTTTGACTGTTCACTACTCCTCATTTGTTTTCAGAAACAAATCATTAGCGCTGCTATGTCAAGGTGAAAGACGATCACAGCTGATAACTAAGTTCTCCTGAGTCCAGGGATGATGTTGAGGAAAGTCTGCCCTTATTTGCATCCTTCTGGTTTTCCTTTCTAAAATCCTGAAGCCTCATTTCGTAGGAAACAAGGAGAGACCACAGAAGAAAATCCTATTAGGAGGACTACCTGGACAGCCCAATTGCCTCCTTAACTGTCTCACAGGGGCAGTAATACCAGAAAAGGAAAGGCAGCTTTTCTCCTCTGTCAGCTCACCATGGCATGGGCATACCTGCCTCTTGCCTTGCTCTGAGTAGGCAAACCTCTGTGGATGTCCGAGCTTGATGCTGGACTCCAGCATCAAAGACAGAAGGAACCAGCTTTGTGAATGAAGTCAAGGCCCACTCGACATTCTCATTCTCTCCTTTCTGCTTACCCCACACTTACCCTCCCTCCCAGAAGCTCCTGTGTCTTGTTCCCTTGTGGTATGTCCAGGCTAATAGAAGCCTGCATTTACTACTAATATCTCCTTCTGTTTTTATTGTCTCCTTAAATTATAAAAGTGGTTGTCAGGAACTCTTTGGGAACACCTGGTTGAAGTACCAAGGTTTACCCATTGCCAGAGATCTACCTTCTGACTCCTCCTGGCTTCCCTGGAGGAGGATGGATGATAATGCTACAGGCAAGAAGGAGCTTGAACCCCAGGACAGCCACCTGGATATATCACTTTGACTGCAGCTGGTGATATTTATACTTCAGGTTACATCTATTACATTCCCTTTGCTCCTGAAATAGAAGGATTGGATTTATTATTAGCAACCAAAAAGAAGAAATGGAAACTAGATAGCATAGCTGGGATTTAACTGTACAACTACTCAAGGTTGAAGGAAGAGTCCAACAGAGACCCTCTCATTCCCTCAAATGGAACTGCGAAAAGTAAATCATGTATTCTAACTTAATCTTCATAAGAATTATGAGACATAGGTACTTATGTCACCATTTTACAGTCTTAGATAGAGAATGGGAGATGAAGTCACCTTCTCAAGGTCACACAGCTGATAGGGGAAAATCTGGTAGGTGAACCTGTCCTATATGCAGCCAAAGTTGGCAGCATTTGGCCTGGACCAGGGTATGGGCTCTGGAACCCTTACTAGCTAGATGCCTTTGGACAAGCCATCTCTATACATTACTTTCCTCATTTGTGAAATGGGGTCAACAGTAACACACACCTCAGAGAGTTATTTTGAAGACCAAATAGGGTGATGCTGTGCATGTAAAGAGGTTGGCCCAGGACCTAGCAGAGCTGGTATTTTGGTTTTAAGGAAGGGTCACACATGCCTTCCATTTATGAATTAAAACAACACTCTGACTTGGTCTAATGAATCCAAACAAGGAAATGTGGGTTTCTGGGGGGTAAACACACACACATACACACACAAGACACGTGGAAACTCCCCATGGTAAAAACTGGAAAACAAATAAGCAATGCTTCTGAATGTGAAGAAGCCAGGGTGTTTGAGTAAATTTTCTCCTGGGGGAAAGCGCTGTGAAAGCAAATTAAACTTGTCTCCCGGAAGTGCAAACACAGGCAGGCTCATGCCAACATCTGAAAGACGTTTTCTCCCATTGCACTCTAGATTGGCACTGGGCAGGTACCAGGTGCTGGAAAGCTGTTCCATGGCCTGTGAGGTGTCGGTCCCTATGGATGCCCCAGCTTTCTTTGCAGATGATGAAATTCAAAGGCCTTCAGTCTGCAACAGTCTAGGTCAATGCAATGACAAAAATTTGACAAAGCCCCTGACAGACTGGGCTTGAAGCCAGTTCTGTGCCGACATTTGAATTGGAAGATCTGTTTTCAGTCATATCCAGAAGTCCACCAACCACTATTAAGACCAGCTCTAAGGAAGGGTCTAGGAGAAAGATTGTTTCCTTATTATACTCAGTCTTGGTTGTTTGTTAATTATTTCTTTGGGGACAAACCAAATTTTACCAATAAGACTGTGAACTCCTTCAAGACAGGCATTATGTCTGGTTCTCCAAAGAGTCTTGTGATTGCTAAACACAAACCAAGAACTCAATAATATTTATTGTATTGATAAACTAAGCAGGAATACAAGGAGAAAATGGAGGAAAGAGGTCAGAGAAGTGGGGATGCCACAATAATCAGGTTCCAGAGGCAACTGGTGGCCAAGAAACATACTGTTTCCTTTGCCTCTATTTTTTTATTACAATGCCTAGAATAAACAGTGATAGGAAGCTCAATTCCACATTGTACTCTCAGACCATATTTGGAGTTCAGCAGTTCACATCTGGGAGCCACGTTTAAGACACTGATGAGATAAGCTAGAACATGTTCACTGAAGAACAACCAGAAAGATTAAAGAACTTGAAACTACATTTCAAATAAAGAATTCTTGAAGGAATTGAAAACTTAGCTTACTAAGGGGGTTATGACATCTGTTTAAAAATATCTGAAAGGTAATCAGATGAAATAAGGACTTTGTTTTGTGGCCCTAATAGGTTGACCTGGGTCCAGTGAATAAGGACTATAGTCCTTGGGAAATAGACTTGGTTCAAAAGAATGAACTTACTTACTTTTTAAGAGTCAGAGCTGAATACTACTTACTACATTGGGTTATGTTCTGTTTACGTGTATGTATCTGCCCAAATATTGTACACTTCTTGAAGGCAGGAAATGTGTTATTCACCTCTGGATCTCTGGCAAATAATATCATCCTTGACTCAAAGCAGGTAATGAATGTTTGTTAGCTGAATGACTAAAATGAATGACCTAGGTGATCTACAAAGTCATATATTTTCAGTCGCTGGATGTATTCAAGGAGAGAGCAAATTAATGACTAGTGGGGATACTGCAGGGGGTATTAAAGATGAAGAGTATGGCATCTTCCAAGTCCGAAATCGTATGACTCTGTGAGTCATGGTGTAAAGGAACTTGCTTGGACTGTCTCAAGAAACTTGGGTTCTAGTCCTACTCCTGCCATCCACTTGTTAAGTGACACTGATCAAATTCCTCCCTCCTCAGGGCCTTTCTTTTCATCTACAAAATTTATCAAATTAATTCAGTAAATATTTACTGAGAATCCACTCTGGCTCAGGAAGTGTTCCAGTGAAGTGGATGGCTTAAGTGATTGGTCAGGTCTAACCTCCTGTGATCGGATGAATTAACCCGAATTGTCAGGACTTAGAAAATGATACATATAGATGAAAAAGCTGAGAAAAGAATCATCATGTTCCATGACAATACATGGATGCAGGAAAGTGAACAACACACACTGGGGCCTGTTGTGGGGTGGGTGGAGGGAGAGTATCAGGATAAACAGTTAAGGCATGTGGGGCTTAATATCTAGATGACACGTTGATAGGCGCAGCAAACCACCACGGCACACGTTTACCTATGTAACAAACCTGCATGTACTGCACATGTACCCTGGAACTTAAGATAAAATAATTTTGTTTTTAAAAGAAAAACAATAGACAAGAAATAGGAACTAAGGGCTGATTTACATTTTGTTACTTCAACCAATACAAACTGTAAGTTAAAATTAAGAAAAAGAAGTCTTCATGCTCCTGGCTGGGCGGAGGGTAGAAGGGGAGACGTTTGCTCATTTCAGGAGCTACCTTAACTTTTCAATTCTCCCTGCCGTTCCTGAGATAACAGTATCGCATTATCATCCATTCCTTGACGGAGCCTCAAGCGGCCCCGAGGTTAGCCTCCTTCATGGCTGTTGGCAGCAGCGCTCTCAGATGCCAGTGCGCCACTGTGGGCTCTGGTTCTGCCACGTCTCCCAGCAGTGCCCCGTGAGCAGGTGCCAGAGAGACCACTGAGACACCCACCAAGTACTGAGGAGACAGCCAAGTGCCGCACTCTTCAAGAGCATGAGGCCATTCTGAGGAGAGGCGAGCGCTCCCGGGAAATGCCTCGTCTTCCCTCCACCCTTAACCCACAGCTGCTCCAGTGCGATGCCCCGGCCTCGGCGCCTGCCCAGCGGTGGCCCAGGTGGAAGAGACAGCACCCCGCCCCGTTCCGACTGCCCACAGCTGATTGGACCCGGATAAGCACCTGACCCAAGCCAAGCTCAGGAACAGGCTGAATGGTGCTCTGTGACATAGCCCGCTGGGCAGAGGTTCCAGGCCACTCAGAGCCCGTTCTCTAGTATTTGAACTAAAATGTACCCAGGGAACTTAGCATTCAGGAGCGGGAGCCAAAGGGTGTGATAGGAAGAGACGGGCTGGTGAGGTTCTTATGGCCAAGGAGGAACCAATGTGAAGAGGAAGCAGTTCTGAGTGAGGAGAGAAAGCTCATGAATGCAGCTGAAGCCTGGAAAGGGGCGGGAACACTGCAGCAAGACCAGCAGCGAAGCCCATGGAGGAAGAGAATGAATGAATGAAAGTCCCCTGAGCTGCCCGGATTCCTAGAAACTTCTCGGTGCCTATTTTCATCCCCAGCAATAGGAATCTTTTAGAAACGACTTCACTGCCACATCAGCTTTTCCTTGAGATTGCTTGAGTGTGTTTTGCCCCTTGCAACGGAAAAAACTAATTTACCTTGGCACCTCATCAGGATCTACCTCATAGCTTGGAGGCTTTGATGATAGCTGATAAGTGCAGAACTTTTTGTTTTTCAAGTATTTCCACATACAGTTTTATTTCATTCTTACAACAGTTCTGTATGTAGGAAGGGAAGGTGTTCTTTCCCATTTCGTAGATGAGAACATGAAGGCAGATGCTTGCCTAAGTTGATGCAGCTAATAAGTGACAGGGCCACTATTAAAATCTGGATTTCTACTCCTACCTAACCGAGGGATTCTTCTACCATACCACAACTGCCAATCCGGTTAAAAAATAAAAACATGCTGTATTAGTCTGTTCTCATGTTGCTATAAAGAAATACTGGAGACTGGGTAATTTATAAGAAAAGAGGCTTAAACGGCTCATGGTTCTGCAGGCTGTACAGGAAGCATAACACCGGTATCTGCTTCTGGGGAGACCACTGGAAGCTTAGAGCCATGGTGGAACGTGAAGTGGGAGCCTGCATGTCACATGAGCAAGAGCACAAAAGCGAGGGGGCGGTAGGTGCTACATCCTTTAAAATGACCAGATCTCGGGGGAACTCACTATCATGAGGACAGTAGCAAGGGGGATAGCACACCCTCCCTTTTCAGAAATCTGCTGCCATGATCTAATCACCTCCTACCCTGGGGATTGCATTTCTTTCTTTTTTTTTTTTGGAGGCGGAGTATTGCTGTGTTGCCCAAGCTGGAGTGCAGTGGCGCGATCTCGGCTCACTGCGACCTCCCCCTCCTGGGTTCAAGCAATTCTCCTGCCTCAGCCTCCCAAGTAGCTGGGACTACAGGCACATGCCACCACGTCCGACTAATTTTTTGTATTTTTAGTAGAGACGGGGTTTCACCATGTTGCCCAGGCTGGTCTCGAACTCCTGAGCTCAGGCAATCCACCCACCTCGGCCTCCCAAAGTGTTAGGATTACAGGCGTGAGCCACCGGGGGATTACATTTCAATACGAAATTTGGATGGGGACACACATCTAAACTATATCACATGCTGATCCCATTCCTTTTGCCTGTAGATTAGTCAATTATAGAGTCAGGACTACTGCAGAGGATGCTGCCAGGGCCAGTACATTCCAACTGGTATCTATTTAGGCTTTGTTAACTGAAACTCTGGTTTTCAAACATGCCTACCAGTATTCAAAAATCAAAATGCTGCTCCAGCCACTCGCAAATGTATCATACTTGGACAAAAATACTGATTTGTTGATCAAGTCTCTATTGACTCCACTGTGTTAATGCTGTCAGGAGGGAGGATCCAAAGCATAGTCCTTATTCTCGAGGAGCACTGGGAAGGCTTTAGCCTTTAGAGTCACTACACCGATCTAGGTCTGAATTCCAACCGTGTGACTTCTGAGGGTGTGATTTGGAGAAGTCACTGTATCTGAGTCTCAGTTTACTCATTAGTGAAATGAGAAAACCATTTGCCTTACACAGGTGTGAAAAATAAAACCACCATATATATGCACCTGGTACATAAAAGGTACTCAGGAAATATTAGTTTACTCCTGTATAAGCTCTGTGATTTTCAAACCTTATCCTTGTCAGCCATCTGAAAGCTTGTTAAAACATGGATTGCTGGGCCCTACCCACCAGAGTTTCCAATTTAATTGGTCTGGGGTAGGGTCTCTGGTGATGATGATATCCTTGGGCTGGGTACTAATTTGAGAACCGCTGGTCTGGAAGAAAGACAGACTTTACACACAAGTCTGTAAAAAACAAGCCAGAGGGGGCAGAAAGATCTAAACTACCCAAGAATGTAAAAGAGCTTGTGGACCAGTTCCAAAGAGGAGGGCTTGGTCCTCCAGGAGGTAGTATTTGAATAGCTCTTAAAGAATAGGCAGCCTTTTGAAATGCAAAGCAGTTCTGGGCAAGATGGAGGTCAAGTAAGAGTAAGAGCCAGATCCAGAATAATCATTTTTGCTGCTCCCACGCAGTGACCTGCTGATCATAATGCCAACTTCATGTCAAGTCTGTCTCTGGGACAAATTACTTAAGAAATCAGTGTAAAACACTAAACTCAGCTGCTGGCTAGAGAGTTCCATCTAATGAGCATCACTTTGTGTTGAATTATTCTGTGATGACAGACAATGCAGGAAAAGAAACAGGTTCTGAGGAAGTGGGGTGTGGGGAGCTGCTAATTAGTCTCCAATCATTTATCCAGGCTTGTCACCAAGCTCTCTACTACTTACAAACCAAATAGAAAACCAACTCCCCTCTCCCTTTTTTTTTTTTTTTTTTTGAGACGCAGTTTTGCTCTTGTTGCCCAGGCTGGAGTGCAATGACACAATTTTGCCTCACCGCAACCTCCGCCTCCAGGGTTCAAGAGATTCTCCTGCCTCAGCCTCCCAAGTAGCTGGGATTACAGGCATGTGCCACCACGCCTGGCTAATTTTTTGTATTTAATAGAGACAGTGTTTCACCATGTTGGTCAGGCTGGTCTTGAACTCCTGACCTTAGGTGATCCACCCTCCTTGGCCTCCCAAAGTGCTGGGGTTACAGGCATGAGCCACCATGCCCGGCCGGTCTCCTCCCTTTTAAGTCAGCACAGTCAGATATGAAAATGCACAAAACTATATAAAGATAACCTAGATACTTACAGGTAAAAACCTCTATGTTGGTTTGGACTTTACTTGGAAAATGGAAATATCCAGGCCATGTTACTAATGGCCTGGACTGCTGCATCAGCATTCTAAGTGGACTTCTGTCTCCAGGCCTGCCCTTTTGTGATATGTACTCCAGATGATAAGGGGCAGTAGCCTTCCATAGGGTTACTGTCCTTTATCATCTGGAGTAGATATTTCAAACAGGAGCCCTATGGACACTTCTGTTTATGTAGTGTTTTCAAAAATTTGAATTAGTTGCCAGAACTTTTTAAAAATGAGATCAAAGAAAAATCTTCATGTTGGCTTTAATATATCTATTTTGATACTTAGCAGTTGTTAAATATAAAAAAACAAGTTTTAAAATTGGAAGATCCAACATGGGAATAATCTCTTCTCATTTAGGGCAGGCCCAGTCCCTGTGATCAGCCACAGGCCATCTCTGTAGCTTCCTGCACTAATGTCACCTGCCTGGTTTCTAGGCATCCGAATATACCACCCAGGTCTGGAGCAGTGTTTTCTAAAAGTCACTTATCTGGGTACTGCTTTTATGCTGTTGCCATATTCACATACCATCTGTCCTATTACTCACTTAGCATTTTTCTATTCATTTATTTTCTTAACTTTATTTAACATAGAAATTCAATATCACTATAAAATAATGATTTGCTATATCTAACTATATTTTTCCAGTTTACTGAAATAAATACATAATTTTTGAAAGAGAATCTATGTATAATCTAAAATAATCTTGAGAACTATACTTTAGAAAACATGGGAGAGGAGAAAGCCCAAATTTCTGAACCAGGAGTTTAAGGATCCAATTGCCCTTTTCAAGTAAGGTCTTTCTCATGCCCTCTTTGTGCTGCTGCCAAATTACTCCCCACCCCCCACCTGAATCCACACTCCCTTTTCAGCCTCCCTGAGCCCACTGCTCATAACTTTACCTGAAGATCCCCCTTTCCCCCTTATCCACTTGCCCAAGTCCTATCCATCCTTCAAAGCCTATTTATTTATTTATTTGATGGAGTTTCACTCTTGTTGGCCAGGCTGGAGTGCAATCGTGCAATCTTGGCTCACTGCAACCACTGCCTCCTGGGTTCAAGTGATTCTCCTGCCTCAGCCTCCTGAGCAGCTGGGAATACAGGCATGTGCCACCATGCCTGGTTAATTTTGTATTTTTAGTAGAGATGGGGTTTTTCCATGTTGGTCAGGCTGGTCTTGAACTCCCAACCTCAGGTGATCTGCCTGCCTCAGCCTCCCAAAGTGCTGGGATTACAGGCATGAGCCACTGAGCCCGGCCAAGGCCCAGTTTAAATATCACCTCTTTCGTGAAGGTCCCCCTGGCTCTTCCTAGCAAGATAGAGCTCTCATTTGAATCCTGACGGCAGTTTACTTCTATCTTTCACTTATTACCTACTGCTGTCTACTTTGCAATCTAGTTATGTATGAGTATGGCTGTTTTCACCTAGTAGACTGCAAATTCATTGAGAGGAAGGATCCATTTCCAATTCTCCCTCTTATCTGTGCTGCCACAGTGACTGGCACAGTGTTCTGTCTGGAGTAGCTGGGCAGTCAACACTTGTTAAATATCAAATGACAAAGTGCAATTTGTGGTTGGTTTTATGTCCTTTGGTGTGTTCAGCCTCAAATCTTAAGGCTAGGCTCTTTCTATGGAGCCTGCACTGCTTACTTCTTTGCTGATTTCTGTTTTTTCAAATTCCCTTTTTATAAATTGTTTCCAGATCTGCAGCTTCACTGTGATCTGTCTTCCTCTGCGCCTTTTACATTTAGCTAGACATGGTACTGGCCTCTCTTCTCCCAAAACAGCACTAACCATGTATTTGGGGAGCATGTAGTAATGTCACTTTGCAGGACCCCAATTCTTTTCTCTAGCAAGAGCTGCCAAGATGGCATCTATGAATTATGTACTTAAATTATTTCTATCCGGATACAACACAGTAAGTTGATTAGCAAGATGGATAAATTCTCAGACTCTGGTGGATTTTTCTTTACAATAATTATAATGCGTGTTGGTCAGCAGCACAATGATTTGAACGGTATTTCTTTTTTATTTATCTACTAGGTAACACTCAACATAATAACTTGGGTCTATATCTTTGAGCCAGAGGCCAAGTTGGACTTTTTCTTGACACCAAATCCTATTAGAGATCATGGTAATGTAATTATATGTTCAAGTTAAATATTTTATAGCTGCTCTAGCCACCTAGGCAGATCACTTCTCAGCCTCTAGGCAGAAACTGCCCAGTGGCTAAAGCGGTAGCTACACATCTTGCAAGAAATTGAGAAATAGTTTCTGTTGTGAAAACTTTATAGAACCTTCTGGCCATTTCTGACTCTGGCAGCAGCAGGACTTTAAGCCACCATTGGATGAAGTTATAATACAAATGTTAGCCCCAGCCTGGGCCTGGCCTAAAGGGGAAGTCTCCCCAGTTCCCTGACCAATGTGACCAATGGAGAGGGTGGCCTGTGGGGCCATCTGCCCTCCACCCAGTGGGAGGTTTGGAAGTGGTTTCGCGCTCCTACACTCAGCTGTCTGTATGCCTACATGAAGACAGCCTGAGGGCCCCCTCAAGCACTAGACTGCAGCCCCTCTGTCTGGCCAGCCTTCTTCCTGGGTCCCTGGTTCTTTCTACTTGTCCACTGGGCTGGTGTGTGAGTGTGACCCAGGTGTGGCCAGCAGGGCCCTATCTCCCCATGTGTAGTCTCTGACTGCCCCTCAGTTCAGGGGTGGATCTTGTCTCTGGCATGTTTTGACTTGACAAGGCTGAACTCCCTGGTCCATGGCAGAGCATGGACTATGCCATCAGACAGACCTGGGTGGGATTTCCAGCTCTGACTCTCACTAGTTGTATAACCTTGGGCAAACCATTTCGTGTCTCTGAGCTCTGGTTTCCTCACTTACCTGTTTCATGTTGGGGTTGGAGGGCTCAATGAGATAATGCATGGGAGGCATTTAACGGGGCCTGCAGTAAATGTCTCATTAATAGTAGGTAAAATGAAACCTAGTCAGAACAAACCAAACAAAGCAAAACCATTGGGACATGCCAAGTCAGAGGCTGCATGGTATAATGGGGAAAGCACCAGCTTGCAGGCTTCAGAATGAGACTCTGGGGGTTCTAATTCTACTCTGCTATCTCCTTTGTGACTTTGAACAAGTTACTTCATCTCTCTGTGTCTCAGTTTCCTTGTCTGGAAAATGGGAGTGATAAGAAAGCCCCTGACCACAGCAGGGATTATAGTGTTAGCAACGGAAAGACTAGAAATAGGGGCTTGCGGACCCTTCTGTGTGGGTTAGTTTCTGGTGGCTGTCCCCTAGCTGGCTTTAGCTCACTCCTTCTCCTTCACCAGGGGCTCCTAGCATGCTGTGCATGCAGGTGCATGTACTTCGTGACAACAGGATAAGAGGGAGTCTGGATCTTGTCCTGGAACAACAGCAACTAATGCTCCAACACCATCTCCACACAGTACTGGCTTATATCATTAAGACACAGTGAGTCCATGTGAGATTATGTTTCTTCCGCCTACACCACAACACACAGGGATGTACCCACATGGATGTATTGGGGCTGCTGAATTCTCTCTTCCTTTTGGCTCATACCTCCAAGGTAGGGACAAACATTTTATAGACATTACTCCCTCTTTCTATGGAAGATGAGTTTTAAAGATCTAGCCTATTCCTAGAACCCCTCGGGGCATTTCCCATAAATTCCCATCATACTGGCCAATGTCTGGCTTCTTTTCTCCATTACTGCTCACCCTGGACACCTCGGTGGTGCCCATGACCAGGGAGGTTGTTCTGATGACCAGGCCTGATCCATCAGTGCAGCCAGGGGCTGGGCCCAGCAGCCCAAGGTACAGGGTGCCAAAGGAGAGGCCTCCGAGACCCACTCACTGTTGGCTGTTAAACTGAGGGAGAAGTGGGGCTGAGGCTAGGCTTGCTGGTCTCGAGGCTTCTAAGGGATGTAACAGAAAGCAGGAAGAACAGATCAGCACCCTCCCAGGGGGCAGACTCCCCCCTGCTGAGCCCTCCATGCCTGGTGGTGCACCAGTGTTTAGGAGGACGCAGGTGCACATCCCCTCCAGAGCAGTTGGCCCGAGGTGGCTGCTGCTCGGGTCATCTGATGGTTTTCCAGGCTCCGACTTTCCAAAGGCTTGGGGAGAGCAGCTTTAATTAATGATGGCTGAGTGTAACCTCTCTTTCCTCTCAGACCCTGGGGAAATCCCAACCTTCACACTCAGCCGCCAGGACAGTAAATTAAGAGAGAGCCTCTGGGCAGGGATACTTTCAAAAACATCCACTGAAAGTCAAAGAAGGACTAGAATATTTGACCTCTCATTCATCCCATCTAAACTTCTCTGATTTTTAGTGCAGATCCAAGTTTTTAATAATAAAGTGATGAATTTAGACATGAAATAAGGTAATAATAGTAGCCATCGCCACCACCTGTTATTGAGCCCTATGTGCTAGGCACTGTGATAAACCCATTAAACTCATACATTATTTCATAAGTCTTACCCCAGCATTAAAAGTTAGGTATGGCTATCCCTATTTTTCAGATGAGAAAATGGAGGCCTAGAGAAGTGAAATGACTTGCAGATCCCAAAACTCTTAGGCTTCCCAAACAACTAGTTACCGAAACCCTACTACGTGCCATGTGCAGGCAATTAAGGGATTAATCGCTTTCTTCTCTGGTTCCCCCACAACACTGCCCAAGTTTCATGACAGCTCAGGAAAATTGCACTGGCGTTAGTCATCTCCATGTCTGCCTGCTCTACTGTAACATAAGCTTGGAGGACCAAGGTGGGACCTAACTCCCTCTATGGCCCGAGCTCCCAGCTCCCAGCTCCTGGCCCGGTGAAGAGCAAATGCTTGGTCAGTTGTGATATGATGAAGGCACAGCCTCTGCCATCTACTCTCGCAGTTTGATGGACGACGTGCTAAGTGCTTGTGGTAATAAATGTGTAAAGCCCAGACGATGGAGCGATATCTCAGGGAAGGCGAGGAAGGCATCGTCACTCAACCTTGGGGACTGGGCAGATATTCTCCAGACAGAGAAGGGCACAGGGAATATTTAGAAAGAAAGAACATTACCTTCAAAGGCAAGTGTTTTCAGAATTACAGGTAGTGCAGCGGGGCTGGCACACAGGAGGAGCGGCAGAACTGAAGCTGCAAAGGGCGTCAGCTGACAGATGCCAGTAATGAAGGACAAAAGAGACTTCCCATAGTTTGAGCTGAAGGATCAAAGCAGCTTTATTTTAGGCAAATCACAATGCCTACTATTGTAAATATTTCTCCTCTCTGAACAGTCTTTTGAGACTGACAATAACCAGGCTGTTGGAACTACAGTTCTGGGCCTAGGGCTCTGACTCCCTCCAGAAACCTTCCTCATTCGAACCCCCAGCCGGTCAATATGCCCTTGCTTTGGGATTCAGATTAAAAGTACAAATTAAGCAAAGTAATATGAGAGCCTATTGCAAGTCAGGCACAGTACTGGTGAATTGCATTGTGTCATTAATCCTTCCAAGGCTCAGGGAGGATAACTGATGTTCTCAAGGTCTCACAGCTGGGTGGCTGCAGAACCGGGATGGGAACCCTGCTCTCATTCCAAGCCAGTCTCAGGAGGTTTCCCCCATACTTCAAGCAGCTTCTCATCTTGGATTTTTGTTCAGTGCCTTTTCCTTTCCTTTCTTCCTATCCAAATCCTTCTGGGCCTTCTTGGTCCACCCTAGTCTACAGTGACCCTCATGGTTGGCTTTCTCAAAATTCCCTTGACAATTCACCTTGTGCCATATAGTACTCCCCCATTTGTTGTTTTTAATGCTGTCAATGTTAAGTCTTCTCAGGCTGTGAGAAGCTCTTAGAGGACAGGGACCTCAGACTTGCACTACCTTTGTCTCCCTTTTGGGAGCAGCATAGTGCTTTGTGTATGCACGCACACACACAACACCAATACATATGTTTGTAAATTGATTTGCTTTCGCTTTTTATCCATATTAATAGAGTTGGGCTTTAAAAAGTAAAATCTAAATTTGGACAGTTGTGTGACTTTCATAATTGTGTGAAAGAAAATATGAAAGAGGAATTTAGAATAAAAATAATATTAACATCTATTGCACACTTAGTGGGGAGCCTGCTCTGAACACTTTGCATGTGTTAACTCATGTAATCCTCGTAATAAGGGCTGGGCCTATTATTAATCCATTTCCCAACTTGTTGCCTTTGCTAAGACTGCCCAAGGCAATGTAGCTAGTAAGAGCAGGTGGAGGAATTTGAACCTGTGTACTCAGGCTCCAGAGCTTATCCTCTGAACGCGTACAACAGTGTATGGAAAGGCTACTAAAATGTCAAAATGTCCCAATCACCACAGTATCCTTAACTCGGATTATTCTAGATAATGAATGCCTAGAAACACAGACCCTTCCTGGAGAGAAATAAATGCACGCTTATTTGGGTGGAATGCTAGGTGTGGACCTTGCCCTCAAATAAGCCATCCAAATGCACGGTGCTGAGTGAGGAGATGTAGAAGAAACCCCACAGGTCTCCTAGAGTTCCTACCGCTGCCTCCAATGCACATTCTTCAATGTCCTTTCTTCCCTGACCTCTGTAGCATTAAAATGTTTTCCCCCTAAATCAAAATAATGTATGTAAACAGTTTAAGAAGTCAAAGAATACTATGAAAATTTATAATAAAAAACAACAGTCTTCTGCTTTGCCCACACACCTGAGTGCCATTCTCTCAACTCCTTTGCTATTTCTTCCAGAATTCACTTCAACATATCTAAATAATGTGCTTATACAGCAATTTTTGATTGTCATGTGATGTTCTCTACTACTTCCCTCCATTACATTATTTGCCACTTCTGACCAGTAGAATCTAATGGAAGGGTGTCACTTTTTGCTTACTTAATTCCCTATGTTTCTATTAATACCTCCACCCAAATTATCCAACAGAACTATAAAATCCCTCTGAAATAGACTTTCCCGCATGGTCAAACACACCAGGTCGTTTATCTGACCCACAGCTGTCATCTGCCCAGAGCCCTTGTTGCTGGAGCCCTCTGCCTGGCCACAGTCTGGTCAGGTTGTTTTCTAGGCCTGCTAAGCATCCATCATTTGTGACTTCTTATCACCTCCTTCTTTATTGAACCTTTTGCTTCCTGGACGCCCTTCCTTGGCTTACTTTATCATTTCAGCAGAGTGCATTTTCCAGCAGCTGTCTGAGAAAAGGTGAATGGGGGGTATGATTTTAAGATCTTGCATGGCTCACGTTATCTTTCTTTTACTCTTACATTTGATTGATAATTTGGGTATAGAATTTTAAATTGGGAATAATTTCCCCTCAGAATTCTTAAGGTTATTCATCTTCAGGCTTTTCTCTAGTGATGTCTATTGGCACCTGCTTCCTAACTCTTTGCATGTAATCGCTTCCCTTTTTGGGAGCTTTCAGGAAGATGAGTGACTTTGAAAAAGTTAACTAGGTTGGCCACTTGCAATCCGTAAGCCCATGTCCCTCAGCTATGGGAAATGTGCTTGTATTATTTCTCTGTTCTTATTAGTTAGATTTTGGACTTACTGAATTGATCCTTTAGTTTTCTTACCTATTTGGTTCTATTTATTTTTAGCACACCTCCCCTTCCCTTTATCTGTCAACCTGTTTATGGGAATTTTAACTTTCCTATTTTTAATGTCCAAGAGTGCTCTCCTTTTCTCTGATCTATTCCCCTTTGTGTATATGTTGTTTTACATTGACAGTAATATATTTTCTTTCATATCTTGACAGGTTATAGTTTTTTTCCCTTTGAAGTTTTCTTCTCCTGTATTATTTTGTTTCCTTCGAGTTCTTTTGTTTTCCTTTTGTCTTGGTCTTTTCTTACTTGCTGGAAGGTTTCCTCAGATGTCTGATGATCCTCTGTTCATATTTAAGAGTGAGATGCCAAAAAGCTCTGTGTCAACTGCTGACTGTCATCGTAGGGTGATGGAGTGGGGACCCAGGCATTTTGTGGAGGATCCACAGAAGGTGCTACCAGAGTCTTTTGGTCCCCCGACTCTTCCGCTGATTTCTTTTCTAATCTCCTTCCTTATAGAGGAGATATGATACATTTGGCTGTCAAAAATGGGGTCCAGAATGTCATTTTCAAAATTCAGTTGATACTCATTTCCTCTGTTTTTGGTATGGTGACTCTCCCTTCCCTGAATCTGGAAGCTCCTTGTTGATATCTCTACAGAACAAGCCTCCGATCCTCTGCCAGGGTAGGAGAGGAGAGTCGCTTGTCCACGTGAGATGAGGGAGGAAACTTAAGGGTTTCATTGCTGCTGCTTCCACATCACATAGACTCTGAATCCACCTGTTTCCAGCTCTGTGCCTCACCCCTGCCTTTGCTGTACCTGGAGGTTTTCTGTGACTCTGCTTCTAATTGATACCTCCGTCAGCAGGGGCTCAGCATTCCGTGTCTTCACACTGCTAACTCCATCCACTCTTTTTTTCAAAAGTCTGCTGGCATCTCTTGCTGGCTCTTGTCTTTTATTCTGTTTGTCCTTGTGGGTTTACTCCTTGCTTGTTTTAAATCATTACTTTTATTATAGTGGGACTCCAGGGCGGTGAGGCATGTAACAGTCAACCACAAGCTCCTCTCAGTAGCATTTGACATGATTATCTAGCTCCTCTGTGCTGAAGCTCTCTTTTACCTCAGCTTTAAAAACAGCACACTGGCCAGGCAAAGTGGCTTATGCCTGTAATCCCAACTCTTTGAGAGGCTGAGGTTGGCAGATCAAGAGATCAAGAGATCGAGACCATCCTGACCAACATGGTGAAACCCTGTCTCTACTAAAAATACAAAAATTAGCTGGGCACGGTGGCACACGCCTGTAGTCCCAGCTACTCGGGAGGCTGAGGCAGGAGAATCACTTGAACCGGGGAGGCAGAGGTTGCAGTGAGCTGGGATTGTACCACTGCACTCCAGCCTGGTGACAGAGCAAGACTCCATCTCAAAAAAACAAACAAACAAAAATCAAACAAACAAAAAAAACCCAGCACGCTTTCCAATAATCCTACCACTGTAGGCCCTAGTCCTCATCCTCCTTTTCTGGCTCTTCCTCTAATCATTAAATGTTGGTGATCTTCAGGCCTCTGTTTTAAACCGATCCCCACTTCTCACCGAGCTCTCTCTATCCAATTTTTTGAGGTTTCAGCTTAGATGTCGCTGTCATGTACTTAATATAAACCTCCCCTAACTCCTACTCCAATTAGGTTAGCACCCCTTGTTGGTGCACTCCTAGGCCCCATACTTTTCCTCCGTAGCTCATCACAGTCACGTTACTGATCAATGTCTTTCTGGAAAGACTTCAAGATCCACTAGGGCAGAGTCCCTATCTGCTTGTTCACAACAGCAGCCACAGCCTGAGCAGAGTGCAAGGCATATAGAAGGTGCAAAAGAAACACATACCGAATAAACACATCCGCAAAAATACATGAATGAATGAAACATGAGAAGTGCATTTAAATCTGGGCTTGTCACCCTTGCTGTGTGATCTTGGACCAGTGAAAAAGCCTTTCAGCATTGGGGACAGTACGGTGGCTCATGCCTGTAATCCCAGCACTTTGGGAGGCTGAGGTGGGTGGGTCACCTGAGGTCAGGAGTTCGAGAACAGCCTCACCAACATGGTGAAATCCCATCTCTACAAAAAATTAGCTGGGCGTGGTGGTGCATGCCTGTAATCCCAGCTACTCGGGAGGCTGGGGCAGGAGAATCGCTTGAATCCAGGAGGCGGAGGTTGTAGTCAGCTGAGATTGCGCTGTTGCACTCCAGCCTGGGCAACAAGAGTGAGACTCTGTCTCAAATAAACAAACAAACAAACAACCTTTCATAAAAGAGCCTTAATTTTTCTGAAACTCAGTTTGCTGTGTCTACTAAGTAGGGACAATAATCCTACCATCCTATTCAGTAGGTTGTGTGGATCAAAAAAAAAAAAAAAAAAAGAGAAAAAATTGTATGTCATTGTGTTCAGTAAGCTAAACTCTTACACAATGTAGGGGATTATTACTGTAATGGTAAACTCTGTTACACAGAAAATTCTTGTCTGTTTTGGGGATGGGGATGTAGGAAACAGAACAGCAGGCTCGAGTTTTCAAATCTCAGGATTCTTTAAAATACGCTTCTTTCTTAAAGTGAATCCTCAGTAAGCCTTCTCTGTATTTTCTAACACTAGGCCTTCAAGATCTAGAGACCATCTGTGGTCTTTTCTTTCCTCTCAAGCAAAACTGGTTTAGAAACATGGTGGGCCTTCATGGCTAATGGTTTTAACTTAATGCAATTCCTTAAACAACAAAAGCAAACAACATTGGAAATATTTAAAATATTTATATGCATACAGGCGTGTAACAGAGCTGACAAAACATACATGTGCCCATATCACCTGGGGTACTTAAGTAATTACACTCCAGGAAGACTTTTGTTCAACTCAGATCCTTTTCTTGTCCTCTACATTTGTTCATTTTATCACTTGAGCTAAATGGGGAGAGGAGGAAACTCTTAGAAAATCCTAGCTCTGAGAGGTTATAGGGTTGACAAAAGTCTTGTCCTTCTGATATGGTTTGGCTGTGTCCCCATCCAAATCTCATCTTGAATTGTAGCTTCCATAATTCCCATACACTGTGGGAGGGACCAGGTGGGAGACAATTGAATCATGGTGACAGTTCTCCCACACTGTTCTCATGGTAGTGAGTAAGTCTCGTGAGAGCTGATGATTTTATAAGGGGTTTCCCCTTTGGCTTGATTCTCATTCTCTCTTGGGTGCCGCCAGGTAAGATGTGCTGTTTGCTTTCTACCATGATTTTGAGGCCTCCGCAGTCATGTGGAACTGTGAGTCCATTAAATCTCTTTTTCTTTATAAATTACCCAGTCTCAGGTATGTCTTTATGAGAAGCATGAAAACAAACTAATACATTTTCACATCCCCATTAGAATCTTTAAAGCACCACATTAGGCTCAGCTTGCAAGATACAATGGAATCCAATGATCAGCCTGATGAACCCTCTCCTGACCATACCCTGTAAACGGTGCCTGGGCTCCCAGGGAAGGAAGTGGGCAGGTGGAAAAAGCAGTGGTCTCAGAGTTGAAAGACTTGAATTCCAGTTCAAACTCTACCTCTAAATATGTGGATTAGGCAAATTAGCTTGTTATTAATACATGTGTTTATATTGTAAACATAACTTCTGTTTTCTTTTTCTTGGACTGAAAATTATAAGCATTTTCCCATAGTTCAGACTTTTATAATAATTTTTAGTGGCTATATAATATTAAGTAGATATACTATATTTTATTATAGGCTTTCTTATAATTAGACATTTGGATTGTTTCCAAATTGCCACAATTTTAAACAATGCTGTGATAAGTGTGCAACTTTTCTTAGGTACTGGTTTATTTCCTTAAGAGATACTCTCGGAAGCTGAGCATTTTTATGGTTTAATACAAAATGCCAAATTGCTTTCCCAAAGGGTTGTACTGATTTATGATGCAACTAGTAATATATATTGGTATAGTTCCACTGCAGCCTCAATGGGATTGGATATTAACTTGAAGGATTCTAACTTATTAGGTTAAAAAAAAGATACGCCATTATTTTAATTTGTACTGCTTCAATTATTAGTGTGGTTAAACATATTTCATGTATGTTTATTGCATACTATACATTTTTTAAAGCTTTTCTACATAGAAGCTTTAGCCATTACCTGTAAGATCATAATGCTTTTCTTCCTCCCACAGCATCTGAGCTTTAATGTAATATACATATTAACTCTCGGTCACTTATGTTTACTGCATGTATTTTCTTACTCTATGATTTTTCTTACTTTGTAAGTTTTATAAGACATGTGGAAATTTTACATATTTATGTAAACATTTGTCAATCTTTTTCTTTGTGGTTTCTTCAGTGACTTTAGTGCTTAAAAGTCCTCTTCGACCCAGAGATATGTGAATATTGGGTTTTACCCTCTTTTAGCTTGACTTTTAAATATTTACCTCTTTAATCCATCTGAAATTTATATGGTATGAGGTGAAGTCTGAATCAGAGGTTGAAAATGAAAATTCCTCTAGGGGGCAGGCAGGTAAGTTAAAGGAGTAAAGCAGGCCAGGTACATGTAAGAAAAATGGAGGAGGTGGAGATGGGTGAATTACAGAGTATGAGTTCCATCTAAAGGGGGCAGGGCCTTGTTCCCACAGGAATTTTGGTCTTCTAATTTTTTAAGGGAAGCCATAAACCTGTAGTTTTATAGAGAGTCATCCAATGTTAAATAGTGGGCCAACACTGCAGGCTAAAACTCCTTCTCTGTGTCTTATCAACCACATCCATCTCACTGAATGCCACTTTGCAGACTCGGGTTACAGTTGATGCTTTTCCAAGTTATTGCAAAAACATTTATTGATCCAGCCTTCTCTTCTCCATTAATTTGTAATTCTTTATTTTTCAAATAATACATTTTTACATGTAACTGGTAATATTTGTAGGCAAATTTACTTCACTAATCTGCTAGACTCCTATTCTCTTTTATTAAGGATTTATGATATATTAAGATATTTAAAGATGAGTACCCTTTCATGATTCCTCTTCCTGTAATTTCTTCCATACTTTCATCTGTTTATTATTCCAGATGAAGTCTTTAGCCATGCAATCAAATCTCTTCAATTCCCTTTAGGATTCTGTTTGACATTCCATTAAACTTATAAATTGACATATTTAGAATATTTCACCTTCCCATCTAGGAACATGTTATAGTTCCTAATTATTCATGTCCTGTTTTATAGCTCTCAATAAAATTTTGCAGTTTTTGTCACACAGGTCATATGTAGTCCTCATTAAGAGATGATACTTTAATTTTTATTGATTTTTTTTGACTGGGACGTTTTTCATTATATTTCATAAGTGGTTGTTGCAGGTATATGGGAAATCTATCGACTTTTGAAAAGCTATCTTGTACCCCATTTACAAGTTCTGAATTCCTATTAAGTAAAATAGTTTTTCAATTAATGTTTTTGTTTCTCTACGAATACAAACACACCCTTCACAAATAATGATGACTTTGTCTCAGCCTCTTGTTTCTATGTCATATCTTGGACAAAGCTTCTAAAACAATGCTAACTAATAGGTGCACCTTATTTTATTAGTGATTTTAAAGATAATTTTTCTAACATTTAACCAGGAACCATAATATTGACTTTTGACTAAAAGCTGATGTTCTTATGATGCTGTTTCTTTTCTGTCTTTCATTTTCAGTATTTCTATGACTTAGTATTGTCCTCAGAGGTGTTTCTGTTACTTAGTGAACACAAAAGAGAGATCTCAGCATGGTGCATTCAAAAGTGTTGGGGGCTTGCAAAATACATGTGAACCAGATATGCCTGCTGGGTCCCTAACTCTGCCTCTGCCTGCCTTCAACACAACTCCCTGCCTAATCTGGAAAATGGAGATAGGAATTCTGACTGCATGAGTTGGTTATGAGAATTAAAATAAGTTAATGTAAATAAATTATGCTTAGTGTAATATTTGGCACCTAAAAGAAGCTCAACAGATTTCACTTTCTTCCCCCATCACTTAAAAGAAAGAGATAATGGTGGAACGATCTCCCAAATGCAAACTTTCCAAGGAATAGCTTGCATTTATAGGCTTGAGAAAACTCAAACTCTATTTGTGAAAAACATCACATTAGCCTTCTGCTTTAGTTCACAGGGCTTTTTCTCACTTTCTCAAAATTATACAGTCCATCCCTTGCACCCTGACTAGACTCTCTTGGCCTATGACACAAATGAAAATTAAAAAAAAATCAGGCTGACATGTAATATGAACCAGGAATGAAACAAACTGGGCTTCTTTTAGCCCAGAACATGAGCATTGCTTAGATAAAGGCATGAACAAGCAGCTACTCAAACTAAAACCAGATGCTCAGAGGTTTCTGGCTTACAATTTGTTATAACCCTTCATATAACACTCATTGTGCTGGCATTTCAACAGGAAGTCTTCTGCTCTGTTTAAGCAGCAAGAAACCAGCCCTAAACTCCCTCAAATTTGCCATCACTAAATCTTTGCTTGATTGTAAAGGAGCTCTTTCCCCAAATAGAGATTCTTGGATATACTCTTCGCCCAGAGAAGTGTCAGGGAGTGACAAAGCTTGTACCGTGCAGCATCCTCAGTCTGAACTGTCTTCCCAGTGTAGTAGGAAAGGAAACATGTGGGTACTAAGGAACTGGGTACTGACTTGGGAGGGGCCCGGGAATGAAAGCCAGGGTAGATAGAGCATGATTCTTCAGGCAGACTGGCCTAGATTCAAATTCTGGCCCTGCTCTTACTCAATGTGTGACTGGGCAAGTTTGTTAATTTCTCGGAACCTTGTTTCATAATCTCTATAAAGAAAATAAGAGTTGTTCCTGCTCTCCCAGGTCTATTACAAACTTTAAGTTAGGTAATGCAGGTATAACACTTAGCATGCTCCTGGGACCCTGTAAGCCCTCAAAAATGTTAGTGCATGTTCCTGCCAATAACGATAGCGAACACTTATATAGCACCTATTACATGTCAGGCACTGTTCTCCATATTTTACAATTAACTGATTTTAACTCCATAATTACCTTTATGAGTTGGGTAATAATATTATTGTCATTTTTCAGATAAGGAAACTGAGGCACTGATGGATTATCTGTCTTGCCCAAAGTCCCACTGCTATAAAGTGGCAGAGACTGTATTCAACCAGCCACCTGGCTTCAAATCCACTCTCTAACCACCAAGCCACACTGCCTCTCTTTATTGTTATATTGCACACTATTCTATTTAGTGCCACCTTGAGACTGCCTTTACACAGAAGGGAACACACACAATTTAGGCCATAAGTGGCTTACTCTGACAGGCAATCCATTTCTGGAAAGCACTGCTGACCCTGAGAGCAGCGTGAACCCTACCCTGTATCCCACTCCCCTCCACCTTCCAGGTTGATCTCATCTTCCTTGCCCTCTCCCCATCCCACGGGAAGAGGTGTGTCTCCTCCTTTCCTAGGCTCCTCCTTCTGCCTCTGCCCTCCATTCCATGCCTCCAACCTTCTTCCATTAATCATCTCCCCTCTCTCCTGGGCCTCCAGTCTTCCCCGCTGGCTCCTTTCCCACAGCTGACAGCACGTCCAAGGCTTCCCCACCTTACACAAACCTTTACTTGAACCTGCCTCCTCCTCAGGTTACTCCCATCTGTCTCCTTCCCTGCTCTGTCTAGAAGTAACTGTTTCTACTCTACGCCTCATTCACTCCTGAACTCGTGGTGACCCTGCTTCTGCCAGCACCAGTGGGTGGAAACTGCTCCCACTGAGGGCGCCAGTGACCTCCTAATGACCAATGCCAGCAGCTTCTTTGTAATCATCTTCCTAAGTTTTCTCTACTTTTTCCCCTGTCTGTCTTCTGAACGTTGGGGCTCCATCCTTGACTCCTTGTTTCTCGGTTGATACATCTCCTTAGGTACTCTAACCTCCACCTGCTCCTCTGTCACACCCACACTCATGCTGTCCACCAGGAATCTGTCTCAAATTCAGAGCTATCCCCAAGTCAAGACCTACTTATCCATCTGCCTATTAGTAACTGCCAACAACTAACTTCCACTGGGAAGTTCTACTAGCAGCTGAACAACTAACTTCCCCTCCTTATTTCCTAATTTAATTAGTGATATCACCATCCGTCTATTCTCCAAGGTTGAAACTCAATGCCTCTCGCTTACAGGTAAAATACAAGTGGTCAATAAAACCAGCCTATAATGTCCCGGAATGTCTTCCCTCCTTTATACAAAAGCAGTGGCATTTGCTTTAGTGTAGGTTCTCTTCTCTCATCTAATCCCACCGGCTACAGAAACAGTCTTCCAATTGGTCTCCCTGTCTCATTTATATATGTCGCTGCCAGCCAAAGATATCTATACAAGACCCAACTCTTGCTACATCTTCACTTAAAAACCATCCAATGCTCCCCAGTGCTTTCAAAACCAGACTTCAAAGCTGGCTAGCCAACAGGGACAAAGCCCGTCCCAGGCTGGCCTGGACCTCATTTTCCAGGCTCTCCTCTGGGTACCACCCTCTCATGTACTCCTCCTACTTCCAGTCTCCTGGACTTACCAGGCACTCACACAACAAGGGCATACGTGAGAGAGGGCATGGCGAGAAATGTGTAGATATTAGGGTCGGACAGAACTGGATTCAAACTCTAGCCCCTTCACTAATTGGGTATTTAACTTCTGCTTAGTCATTTAAATATTCTGAGCTTCATTTTCCTATGGGGTAGGGGGGTGGGCAGAAAATATTTACTTCATATACCTATTGTAAAGGTTTGAAATAGTTTATGTAGGCCAGGTGTGATGGCTCCTGCCTGTAATCTCAGCACTTTGGGAGGCTGAGGTGGGAGGGTCACTTGAGGCCAGGAGTTCAAAACCAGTCGGGACAACATAGAGAGGCCAGGCATAGTAGCTCACACCTATAATCCCTGCACTTTGGGAGGCCGAGGTGGGTGGATCACTTGAGGTCAGGAGTTCAAGACTAGCCTGGTCAACATGGTAAAATCCCATCTCTACTAAAAATAAAAAATTAGCTGGGCATGGTGGTGGGTGCCTATAATCCCAGCTACTTGGGAGGCTGAGGCAAGAGAATTGCTTGAACTCAGGAGGCGGAGGTTGCAGTGAACTGAGATTGCACCATTGCACTCCAGCCTGGGTGACAAGAATGAGACTCTGTCTCAAAAAAATAAAAATAAACATAGGGAGATCCTAGCACTACAAAAAGAAAATTTTAAAAAATTTAGTCGGGTGTGGTGGCACACATTTGCAGTCCTAGTTATTTGGGTGGCTGAGGTAGAAGGATTGCTTGAGCCCAGGAGTTCAAAGGTGCAGCGAACTATGATTGTGCCACTGGACTCCAGCCTAGGTGACAAAACAAGACCCTGTCGCTAAAAAACAAAAACAAACAAACAAGAAATAGTTTATGTTAAATATCTAAGATAATACTTAGACACAGTATGCACTGAATAAACAGTAGCCAAAATTATTGATTTTGCCAAGTAGTTCCAGAGAAGAGTTTGTAAAGATTGAAAAGCCCTGAAACTAGAATGGGACATTGGAGAAGTTCCTTATGAACTCTGAAGAAAGCCAAATTTATAAGAACAAATAACAGCTAGTGCCTTGGAATGTTCTGGAACTCACATTTCCATTTTTGAGTTACAGGAGTACTGGCAAAGAAAGATGGAATCTAGCAGCCTTGGGAAGCATAAAGTCCTGAGGACAGAAAGAGCCTTCCTTAGCCAGGTACCTGGCAGTGCCTGGAAAGGGTGGCTGTGCCTTCATTCCCTCAAAGCTGCCCATAAGAAGTTCATGCCCATAACAGAAGCTTCTAGCTTGCAGGGAAGAACATCAGTGATGTCTGACCTTCTTGCTAGGGGTTCACTGACCCTCTGATGGGGGTCTTCCATGTTCACAGTCTTGTTAGGCAGCTGGGCTCCAGGGGAAGTTACTGGGATTGGATTCAAAGACTTAGCTTTATGTGTTGTGTGAGCCACTGGTCACAGACTGTTTCCTCATCTTTAAAACGCAAATAATGATCCTTTCCAGCCAGTTCATCTGTGTGGTTGAGCAGAGACTGCTACTATCTTATGGTCTTCTCAATTCCTCCTTGTTATTAACGTGTCCCCCTACCAAATTCATATGCTGAAGCCTAACCCCCAATGCGACTCTATTTGGAGATAGGGCCTATGTGGAGATAACAAAGCTTAAGTGAGGTTCACAGTGGTGGGGACTTAATCTGATAGGACTTATGTCCTCATAAAAAGAGGAAAAGGCCGGGCGCGGTGGCTCATGCCTGTAATCTCAGCACTTTGGGAGGCCAAGGTGGGCAGATCACAAGTTTAGGAGATCGAGACCATCCTGGCCAACATAGTGAAACCCCGTCTCTACTAAAAATACAAAAATTAGCTGGTTGTGGTGGCGTGTGCCTGTAATCCCAGCTACTTGGGAGGCTGAGGCAGGAGAATCGCTTGAAGCAGAGAGGTGGAGGTTGCAGTGAACCGAGATTATGCCACTGCACTCCAGCCTGGTAACAGAGCGAGACTCCGTCTAAAAAAAAATGAGGAAAAGACACCAGAGATCTCTTTCCCTCCATACATACACAGAGAAAAGCCCACATGAGGACGAGGACAAAGCAAGAAGGTGACCGTTGCCAGCCAGGAAGAGAGGCCTCACCAGAAACCAACCCTGCCAGTACCTTGATCTCAGATGTGCAGTGTTCAGAACTGTGAGAAATAAATTTCTGTTGTAAACCACTCAGTTTGTGGTATTTTGTTACGGCAGCCCTAGCAGACTAACACACTCCTTTATTTCTTCTTTTTAGGGTGACTCTTTTCTTGTATTTTTCTTTCTGGATTCCCACTTCTGCTCTGGCCCCAAGTTGCTAATAATATTTGTGCATTGCTTTCCAGCTCACTAAGTACTCTTCTCAAAATACGTCCTTTCTGCCTCACAACCTCCTTCTACATGCCTGGCAGAGGTAGCAGCCCTCCTCTTTGCTCCCATGGAGCTCCCACAGACCCCTTTGTCGGCCCAGGCCACATTATACTGGAATTATTTATGAAAGGGTTGGTTCTCCCAATTGATTATAGGCTCTTTGAGGGCAAAGCTTCTGTTTTATTCACTGTGAAGCCTCCAGCACTCAGCAAAGTAGATGTTCAGCAAATGCTGAATACTTGACACATTTAGAAACACACTGAGTACCTACCACAAATCCTATGCTTTCACATCATTGTCAGATTCTCTAAAGTAAGTTTGATTCCCAAGGATAGATGAGTTTGGTGAGGGTAAGACTTATCCAAAATCCCACAGCTCATAACTAGTACAGCCCACATCTAAACCCAGGCTGGGTTGACTCCAAAGCCTTTGTCCTTTCCTTGGACCACACCACCTATCTGGTCAGCTCTACCCCCAGCTGTACTCCTGCCTCCAACAACCTCAACTATCGACCACCAGTGCCAATTCCAGCAGAGATTCACATGTTAATTGCAGCTAGGTTATTCCTAAGAGGGTGTTACCGAACAGGCGGCCTCACATTTAATTATGTCCTACACATCAGTGGTGCTGTAAAGGGAAAGAAAAAATAATATCACTATGTGAGAACCCTCTCAAAGCTGCCGTTCTGTCAGTGGAAAAGCCAGCTGGCAAACGGGAATGAGCAACTGCCTTTAGCAACTGATAGAAAAAAAAAAGAGCTAAAAGAAAATAAAAATGTAATCATCAGTTATAAAAATTAAACCACTGCTGATAAAATGTCTTCTATCAGAATCTACATCTGAATGGAGGGTAGGAGCAGGGCTTCCTTCAGCGGGAGTGAGTACCAGGTTAGAGATGTTCTATAAATAAGTCAGATGAGGGGACAGCAGGCACGTGGCCAGCACACTGTGAGCCTAGGAGGTGTGAGTGCCATGGTCTCTAAGACCCCATCTGTCTTGCTGATTCTCTGACTATGAGAGGGTATAAAGACACACATGGATGTCACCACTCCAGAAACTTGGATTTGGACCTGGTCACCGAGATGTAAGAGTAAGAATGTGTGTTTTGGATTGCTAACCTAACTCTGCTATTTCCTATTTATGAGATCTTGGCAATTAGCATTAGATCTCTGAGCCTCATTTCTGAATTAGGCTTCTATGTGTTTCTCTGGATTTCTTTACTAGGACGTGTGTTTACCACTTATCATTATTTATCTTTACATATGTGTATATATATTTGATGATTGTATTTAAACTTGAGAATCCATCTCAAACTGCCTCAAACCTGTCTATGAACACCACGGAGGCAGAAAGCATGGCTATTTTACATACTAGTGACAGTGCATGCCTGCTCAGAACTGGCACACGAAAGGCAATGAGTAAACACGGATTGAATAATGAACAAATGAACAGATGCAGTGTCTAGGTCTGTCTGCAACCGGCGTCTACCACTCTGGACTTGCTCCTGCTGTCTGTCCCCCTTAAAGCATCATGCAAGGTGCTTCAAGGCATAATGGAAAACGTCCATGGTTCCTGGATGATACAAAGAGACTGAACCAAGCCATTTTCCTTCCACCTCAATTACATGGGCAGCTTCTCCTTTTTCTCAGCTTCGCTTACCCTAACTTACTAGCCCATGAGAAACCTCAAGGCCAAGTACCATGTCTGCCTCCTGGCTATACCGGATGTCCAGACAAGGGTCTGGCACACAGTAAGAGGGGGTCTCAGTTGGTCTTTGTTGAACCAAACAGACTTGATGAAGTCTGTGGCAGACACTGCTATGTGCCTACCCCATATTCATTTCCCTTCTCTCTGAGAGAACCCTAATTTTGTTGAGAGTACCGATGTAGCAAGCTAAAAATATCCCCTTCTTCAGACTTTCTTATAGCTCTGAGTGTCCAAGTGACACAGCTCTGCCAAAGAAATGTAAGCTGAATGTTTTAGGAAAAATTCTGCTTTCCTGCTTCCTTATCTTTTCTTATTTTTCCTGCCTGACATGCAGACATGAGCCCCGGAACTATAGCTGCCATTTTATGACCATGAGGTAGCAAGCATAAAAACAGCAGCCCATCTCCTAGACAAAAAGTATGAACCAGAACATCAAAACTCCACTTAAATGCTACTCTAGTGGGGATTTTGGTTTTCTGTACACCAAATGCCTTGCTAAGTATTTCCCACAGAGAGACAAGCCTTTATTGCTTGGTTCCTGCAGTGTCCTTGGGCTACTTTTTCTTCTTTCTCGACCTTGCAATTCCAGGTAGAGATTCAGAAGGTTCAGCAATCGAAGGTAAGATCCTAAGGGCAGCAGAGATGCTGGGGGTGGGGACAGTGGGGAGCCCTGCCCTTCAGTGAGCAGAGACAGCTACTGGCAGGGCTAGTCTCTGAGTCTGCAGATGTAGTTCTCTGATACTCCTAGCTCTCTTCCACTCAACAGAATTTTGGCCACAGTCTGTCTCCAGTGTGCTGACTTGAGCTCCCTTGGCCTACAATTTCATTCCACTTATACCAGATTGCTCCAAATAAATCACTATATCAGGGAGAGGTAAATTCACAGGGTGCTTTTCCAACGAAGTGTTTCCATTAGAAATTTCACAAAGTGCTGCCAACGTCATTTAAAAGAAGGTTAATTTATTACAAAGAGACCTCAATTCTTCATTGCTGCATTTATATCTTATAATTCAGAGGAAGGGGACATAAGGAGAGGTAGAGAAGGGGCTTACTAAAAACCAAAAATCACTCCTCAATCATTTTTCTTAGTGTCTTCACTGAAGTAGTGTAGGTTTTTACACAAATTATGGTATAAAATGTCCGAGATTTTTCTCTCCAGATCTTTGCAAATGCACTCGGAGGCGAATACCCAATCAAAGTAAGAGAAACAAAGAAATAGCACAGGCCAGCGTTTTCTGGAAAATCATGAAGGACCCAATTTTGGTGACCTTTGGAAGACAGGAACTTACGTGAAGTATCAAGGCATACCTAGAGCAAAAGAGGAATGGATTGTAGGGAAAGCAAATGAAAAACACCACTAGCATCATTGAACAAGTCCTTTGTCCTTCTTCACTCCCTCTTTCCCTCCCTCCTTTTTTTTTCTTTCTTCTGAAGTCACTAAGTTCAAACCCAGTAACCTCCCTTGACCACATAAATTCATGAGCTCTTGTTCTAGGTCTCATCAGATAGATCTTCTAGCTCTAATCATTTTATTCCCTTGCTCAAAAGCCTGCCATAGTGCCTAATACCTAAAGAATAAACTTTTTGCTTAGCATGGCATTTAAGGCTTTCCTTGATAACTCATTTCTCCCCTTTAAGGCATCCTGGGCTCTAGTCAAACAGAACTGCTGACTCCTTATAGCCAGCTCTTAATTTTCTGCCTACCGAACTTTCACTCATGCTGGTAGTACCTACTACCTGGAATAATTTCCTTAACACCTGCCCTCCCATTTTCCTTTTTTAAATGTAAAAATTTCACCCATTCTTTAAGGTCCAAATTGAATGTCACTTCATCCAGAAAGCGCTCCCTGACCCATCCAGCTAGGCAAGTCCTCACCTTCCTTCGACCCTCATGGGTCTTTGACCAGTGACTCCAGGAGTGACCGTTCTTACTCTTTTCCTTGGCTTAGAGCTATTTAATATATAAATCTTTCATTTCTCATAATCTGGACTATGAGCTACTTTTGCCAGGAACCATGTCATACCTTCCCTGTATCCTCAGCTAGGGAAAGAGCAAGGATTCAATACTTGCTGGATAATGGAAAGCAAAGAGGAAGGAAGGAAGGAGGAATATAAGGAAGAAAGAAACTAAATCTGCTTCTAATCCCTGGACATAAAGAACAGACTGATTTACAGTAACCACCTGGATACGAACAAAATGACTCTTCTCTTCAATGAGCACCAGGAAGGCCAGAGCAAGTTTCTCATAAAAATTCCCAGTCTCTACATTTTCTAACAGCAATTCTCATTTCTTTTCTTTAGGTTTCTAAATCCACTGCAGGGTGCCTCTGTTATGCTCCAGTCTGGCTCACATTGCCACAATGTCAGGCTGATCTGTCCTCTATGCTTCACATCAGCCAAAATGAAAAGATAAGATGCTATCTGAAGAATGAAAACGAACTTGTTAGGTCTTGAGTTGCAAGCAATGCATACAAAGGTATTTTTACTTTTAAAGTTTTAGATGTGAGACTTTCCTCATGGTCTTCTTAATGACTTCTCAAGAAAACTTCTTGGGTTGATGTAATATGGTTATTAATAATTGAAGGCAAGTTAAAAAGGGGGAAGTTACATTCCATGTAATAAAAATGGAAAAAATATTTAATAGTAACTGTGACAAATAGTGACAGATTGTGGTATTGTGGGGACAGTGTGGGATATGGAGACCAAATTTCATCCTAGCTTTGACCTTAACTTTGGGCTAGTCAGCCAAGCTTTCTGAGCCTTGATTTCTTCATCTGTAAAGTTGAGGTCAATACATCTATTGTCTAAACTTCTTGTGAAGACTAAATAACATAAAAAAGAGAGCTAAGCATGGTCCTCAACACACAATAGGTGTTCTCTAAATATTTGCTGAATGAATGAATGAATGAATGAATAGATGGAAAACAGAAGTAAGTGATACCAAAAACGGGGTTTGATCCTGGGAAGAAGGCAAATTGTTAAAGGAGGAGGATCATAAGCTTTGGAGTCAGATAGATGCAAATTCATGTCCTAACTTTTCTTTTAACAATCCTGAATCTTAATTTACTCATCTGCAATAGGGAGGTGATAATTAAAATAAGAATAATCATCTCATGGAATTACTGCAAGTCTTAAAGCATGTATGTGAAAACCCTTTGCAAACTGCAATGAGTGAATTATAGTTCAGCTAGTGATATACACTCTCTTCCTTCATTCAGCATCTGGGGTCAGCAAGGCAACCCACCTCAGCCCAGCCAGGACCAGGGTCAGTACCCTCGGATTCTGGATTTCCACCTGCAGGGAAAGCCTGTTGTTTCTGAAAAAAGCTTCCATGTTTTATTCTAAAACTTGCTTGGTTTCAGTGCTCTGTGTGTGTGTGTGTGTGTGTGTGTGTTGTGTGTGTGTAAACGCATCTAGTTCACTGGGAGCTCTGTCAACATCAGGTCTCTGTGCGTATATATTTGTGTGTATGGTTTGTAAAGTGCTTTTAGATTTTTTTAAAGGCAAAAGTTAAATTCATTTCATTTAAAATCATCAGCTGGATTGCATTAAATGGAGGGAAAAGCAAAAACGTACACAATATAGCCATTTGTGAAATACAATTATTTCTCCTGTTACTTAATTACAAACAGACATAAATACTCTGGATTCTGACATCTCATCTTCTTAAATTCTAGATCTGCATTTTGACATATAATGAAGGAAGGGCCAGATTCCAATTTGTGTGTTAAGCAAACCCAAGAGTTACAATTATATATTGGGACCATAATGACTTCACTAAAACAAGACCTAAACTTTTAATTAACCTGCCAAGACAAATTACAACTCATAGCTCACAGGTAATGATCACAGACAGCTGAGACTCAATGCCAGGGACTCTTGGGAAAAGAGGGATTAATAGCAACATCAGAATCAGTCTGTTTTTGTATTAGCGAAAAAAAAACAGTATTCATTAAACCATCACTGTAGCTTGAAGGGAGACAGACAGGTCAAAAAGCCAGCAAGAGAAAAGTGGAAGGAGAAAGAGGATGGGAAAGAATATTAAAACAGCTTCCATTTATTGAGTGCTTGTGGTAGCCCAGAGCCTGTGCTAAGCACTTTCTATTTCTCTGTTTAATCTTCACAATGAGGATTGCAAAGTACTATTGTTCCATTTTCCAGACAAGAAGAATGAGGCTCAGAGAGGTGGCATGACTGTCTCTGGTCACAGAGCTAACATGCGACAGTGGGGAAGGAAGCAATGGAAAGTAGTTCTCATAGGGCATCTGTCTTCAAAGCTTCCTTGACAGAACACCAGAATCAGGATCCCCTGGGCTTTACTGCAGGCCTACTGAGTTATATTTTCTGGAGAAAAGGCCCAGGAATGTGAATTTTCCCCTGGCTTCCCAGGTGATTCTTTTATTGAACAGTGTTTGAGAACCATCTGTAAAGTACTATATCTAACCCCTTGCCACTCAAAATGTGGTCCACAGCAGCTTCGGTATCACTGGGTGATGGTTGGAAATGCTGAATCTAAGGTCCACCTAGACCTGCTGAAGCAGAATTTGCATTCTATCAAGACCCTCAGGTGGTTCACTCAAGTCTGAGAAGCACAGTATGACCTATTGGCCCTAAAATACAGGGTTAAGAGGAAGTGAAGACAGGTGTCCACATTTAGGTGAGAATGGCAGAACCAGAGGGAAAAGCAAGACCATCTCCCTAATTATGAGAAGACAGGATAGCAAGCTCTGACAAGCCAAGGGTTGGCAAAGATGCCTCACTGTATCTATAGTTTATTCCTCTAAGATGTGTATCCTAATTAAAAGTGGCTTTCTTCTGGGGTTTGTATTAATATCCTTTCATATTTATGCTAAGTTATTAAAAATAAGGAATTAGTTTTGAACAAGCACTACTCTATGCTTCTCTGTAAACTATGTTTAAGGGAAATCAGGCCACGAGACCATGAAGCTGTAACTCAAGCACCACCACGACTTGATGATCATGTCCCTAAACTGTCACCATCCTATCCAGAGAGAGAAAAGAATCAGGGCCTGTAGCCTCCCAAACCCTGCCAAGTGACAGCCTAACAGGATGAGGGCCAGACTGGGGCCTCTGATGACAGGGAATGGGCTATACTGTTAGCCTTAATGTCACCAGTGACTCTGAGCTGCAGCCTCAAATACCAGAATCCTGAAAAACTAAGAGCTGGGAACCCCAAGTGATTTGTGCAAGGTCAAAACCCAAGTTTGTGCTGGAGACTGAAAATGGAGCACAATCCTTGCCACATTTCACAAGAAGGTATCCAGGGAGGAAACCAACAGCACCACAACTGCCTGGCAGTCGCTGTCACCAATCCTGCCAGGGGAGCTCGTTCCCTCATTCACTGCGTGACACTGCACCCCACTGGGCTGGGTGCCAGGAGGCAGACAAGATCCTGTCAAAGCCCCTGCCCTCTAGGCATCTGGAGTCCAGCGGCTCAGACAGACATCTCTCTAAAACAAGGACTGTACAAAGTGGTAATTTCTACATCAGAGCTAGTTGCCTGAAAGCCTCCACCTCCTTCATTTTGCCATTCTGCCTGTATTTAGAGCAGAAGCTTTTTAGCCACACCCTGTATTTAATGGGAAGATAATTTCTGTCTCAACACAAAGGGCAAAATTTCAAGTAAGCAGGAAATGGCCTGAAAATGACTCCTGTTGTTTAGAAGTAAGAACCAGGGGCTGGGCATGGTGGCTCATGCCTGTAACCTCAGCATTTGGGGAAGTCAAAGTGGTTGGCTCACTTGAGCCCAAGAGTTTGACCAGCCTAGGCAACGTGGTGAAACCTCGTCTCTACAAAACATACAAAAATTAGCTTGGCATGGCGGTGTGTGCCTGTGGTCCCTGCTATTTGGAAGGCCAAGGCAGGAGGATCACCTGAGCCCAGGAGTTCAAAGTTGCAGTGAGCCGTGATTGAGTCACTGCACTCCAGCCCAGGCAACAGAGCGAGACCTGGTCTAAAAAACAAAAAGTAAGAACCAGGGTCTTGTAAGAGTTTTGGAAACCTAGTACCAGATTCAGAGATTTCTTGGGGTTTGTTTGTTTGAGACAGTGTCTCAGTCTGTCACCCAGGCTGGAGTACAGTAGTATGATCATAGCTCACTGCAACCTCAATCTCCTGGGCTCAAGGGATCCTCCCACCTCAGCCTCCTGAGCAGCTGGGACCGCAGGCATGCACCATCACACCTGGATAATTTTATTATTATTATTATTTTTTTTGTAGAAATGAGGATCTTACTATGTTGCCCAGGCAGGTCTTGAACTCCTGGCCTCAAGCAATCCTCCTGCTTCTGCCTCCCAAAGTGCTGAGATTATAGTATGAGCCACCACACCTAGCCTGGATTCAGAAATTTTTATCAAACTCCATTTTTCCATGTCAGAGAGACTCCTAGCCAACGACTGAGACAGAGTTTTCAGGTGAACTCCAGACCACATAGAACTGTCGATTAAGCAGAAACCCCATTCCCAGGTGTTCTGTTTAATGGAGTTATATTCTTCCATAACTTTTATTTTCCTGTAGGGAATTTTTATCTCCAGGCTATGTCATAGTGCTTCTAATATAAACTCAGAAAAAAATGTTTTCTGACCCGAGCCACCAAGACCATCGTGTCCTGCAGCACATTAGGGCAGTCTAAGAAGTGGACACATTCTGTGCAATGAACGTATTGGTAAAGAAGAGAAACTCTTTAAATAGGGTGCCAGGCTTCCCAGACACCCACAGGCTTCTGAGCTGGCCCAGGGGCTCAGGGTGAACTGGGAGCTGAGGCCCTCTTCCACTGCGAGGGACAGTGAAGGTGTTAAGCACTTATTTATTTATTTATTTATTTTGAGACGGAGTCTCGCTCTGTCACCCAGGCTGGAGTGCAGTGGCGCGATCTCGGCTCACCGCAAGCTCCGCCTCCCGGGTTCACGCCATTCTCCTGCCTCAGCCTCTCCGAGTAGCTGGGACTACAGGCGCCCGCCACTACGCCCGGCTAATTTTTTGTATTTTTTAGTAGAGACGGGGTTTCACCGTGGTCTCGATCTCCTGACCTCGTGATCCGCCCGCCTCGGCCTCCCAAAGTGCTGGGATTACAAGCGTGAGCCACCGCGCCCGGCTAGCACTCATTTATTTAGCACATCAGGGCCCACTCTTTGTCAGAGATTAGGACATCTCTATTCTCAAAAAAACCCCACTCTGACTGATGGCATGGTTCATCCAGCCTTTTGCACTGCTGTTCTTACTCTCTCTTCAAGCCTGTATCCTCTTTTCTCATTGGCCAGGGGTTGTTGGCTCCAAAACAAAAAAGAATGAAAACCAAAACAAAACCCAAACCACAAATCAGTGAGGTGAACCAAGTGAGACTCTAAAGACAAATACGTGGGAGAGAAGTGCCAAGAAGAGAGATGTTGCCTCTGTGTGGCTTGTCCAGGATTCCTGTCTCACAATTCCACCCCCATCCTGAAATGCACTGCACACCAACCACAGACAGCAGGAGAGAAGCAGCGGGCGACAGCCCTGGGCTCAGATGCCGGCTCAGAATGGCGGGCGATTCCTTGTGTAGCAGGCCCAGTCAGGAGGGTCTCGTGCCAAGCTCCAGGGCCATCCACAGCTCTGATATCCCCTTGTCAGTGTCAGTCCCAGAATCTCCATGCGGCCTCCCACCCGAAGAGACAATATCCCACAGCCCCCAGAGGGTGCGGCTTCCTTACCAATGGCAGTGGTGAGAAAGGAAACCACTTCTGACTCCTTTCCGTCATTGTAAAAAGCCAGGTGCCAGATTCCTGAATCCAAATACTGGATGAAGCCTGTCTCGTGGCTGGAGGGGGGCACAGCTCCCCGAGACTGGCGCGGGGTCCCCTCTAGGCTCCGCGCCTCCTGGGTTAGGAGCCTCCTGCCATCCAGCAGCTCCACAAAGTCAAACTGAAAGACAAAGAAAGCACAGTTGGCAGTGAGTCTGTTCCACCACGCACCAGCGTCCTTCCCGGGGCTTCTCCTGGAGAGGATACTGGGAAACACAAATAGAGGCAAAAAGGGCCCAAAGAGGCTAAGGGTGCAGGAAGGTTGATCAATCAACTCCACTCTTCCCCAGACCCATTTTTTCATGCTGATATTCTCCTGGTTCTCCTGTGAGTGAGGCATAATTAGAGGATTATTTTTTAGTCTCATTTTGTTTTAGTTCTTTTTGTACTGGTGGGGAGTCTTCCCCTGGCTGAGTCTGTACCAGGACAACCATGCTTTTTTTCAATGCCGGGTGTGTGGTTAGAAACACAGCCACTTTACAACTGGTTGAACTCCATGCAAGTCATGACAAGAATCTCGGGGGGTGGTAGAGGGGAGCAGAGGCGGGTGGCTGGGACTGGGATTGGAGCATTGGATGTGATTGGAACATCAGTCATGTGCAAATGAAAATTTGATTTATGTCTATTTTCCTTTGGTCAATGGTTCTTTCTGAATGTTCTAGTTTCAGGGAGGAAATTTAGGGGAACTAAACTAGATTAGCTCAAAACTCTATCAATAATTACATGCTGTGTCAAATACAATTGCCAATTGATCGGAGACTGCTTGTGTGAGACTCCAGAAAAGTCAGCTACACTGTGTTAACAAGTAGGTGGTTAAGTCCTACTGGCCTATTAGCAAGCAAATTGGGTAGTTATCTAGCTAGCTAGCTAGCTTTAAAAACCAAACAAGATATTTATTCAATTTCATGAAACACTGTCTGGAGATACGTAGGCCAGGACTAGCACACCAGTCTGCAGTCAACAGGGTCTCAAGGCTCTTCTCCTGTGATTCCTTCTTTAGCAAACATACCTGTCTTTTAACTAAAAATCTTAAATACCTACTAGGGCTAGGAAGGCTGCATTTGGCCTAGGAATGCCTGATGAATGCCTATGATTTACATTATTCCAATTCCAGAGCTGGCAGGACCTTGCACAAGTGTCTGTTCTTTATTAATCATGACTGGTAATATGTCAGTCATCCTGGACGAGGTTTTTTCAGTGTTTCTGGTGTGCGTGTGTTTGAGTCAATGTGCAACCCTGAAGGAGAGAAGGAATGAGAAAGACTAGGGAAGAAACATTTATTCTGAGCCAGGTCCTGCACTAGCTGCCTTATAAATGTTACTCTTTATTCTTCACAACAGCCCTGCCAAGTGGGTATTGTTATCAGCATCTTATAGATGAGGAAACTTGCTCTGAGAGGCTAAGTGATGGAGCCAAGGTTATAATGCTGATAACAAGAGGATTCAAACTCAGATCTGTCTGTTTCTAAACTGCATGCTTTTTTCTCTAGATCACATTTCCTGGATAATTTAACTTAGGAGACTGAGTAATAGCAGAAAGGCTGTTAAGAGATTTCCTAGAATTCCTTCCTCTTAAAAAGCCCCAGTGATATAACCTTACTCATCTGAAAGGGCGGGTCTGAGAGGGAGTACATGGATGAATGGGCTATAAAATATATAAATGTCCCTTCAGGCTTAAGGCTCTGGATTGGGCTTCTTAACTTTGGGTTAAGATTTGAGGTAGGAGCCCATGCAGATCAACAGGGTATATGGGGTTCTGTTTACCTGTGTATGTGAAGGAGGGAGGCCTTTTCTGCCATAAATGCCAACCAGGGCTGCCTTTCCCAGAGACACATTGAATTTCAGATGCACAGGATGGTCTATGAACACTTGAGATCTCCAGAAAGTGCCAGGAGGAATCTTCTGGGAAGCTCGCCTCCCCACATCAATTTCTCCAGAATCTATGAAACTGTCCTCTGGAAAGAAACTACTGGGCTTTCCTACCAAGACACAGGGAAGGGAAGACAAAGACATCTTGGTTAGCCACATGGGAAATGAGAAACCAGGGCATCTGAACACCCGGGACTCTCCTTAGCCTCACATCCTTCTGTACAATGTTCTGCTGTCAGCTTTCTCCCCACCCCGGCCCTCCCCACATGGAGGAGTAAAAAGGTCCAGAACTTTTTTTTTCCCCTCAGCGATGCTCAAATTATTCTGCTAAAAATATGCATTCTTCCAAAGCAGTATGGGTCCTCCCCAAGGGCCATCTGTTTACTGCATAATTCCACAGCTTGTTAAGATATATTTTGATCCTAAAAATAATCATTTGTGGTCACATGAAAATAGCTCTGTGATTTGGTGTGTTAAGGGGCTCATGGTAAAATAGAAAGGATAGGGGGAATGAAGTGTTATTAATTTTCCAACTCAGAATGAGTCCCCCAGCGGTGGGAAGCATGACTTGGTAGAGTAAGGTATTTAAAAAGTTCACTAATTTGTGTATACATTGGAAGCCAAATTCTGAGGCTGATATGTGGATGGGGGGTTGTGCTTAGGGCAGGGTTAGGGGCTGGGGAAGATGAGGTAAAGGTACTTCTGAAAAGAGGAAATATTTCTGTAAAATGTTCCTTTGTCTTTGGATGAGGGTAAATATAATTTCTGTGCTAAAATGGGTCAAGCTGAGGGAATTTCCCAAGTTCACACACCAAGCCTATGCCATACTTGGAAATTCCACCCAGGCTCCCAACCCTGTGCCAAGCATCTATGCGGGGTGTCATGAGTAAAGTCTCTTGGCCATTTCTATACCCATCAGGAGGGTGACAGCTCTCTGGGGGCACCACAAATGCAAGGAAGGAAGGCAGCTTATCAAACTCCCTCTATTTAGTAATTAAACACACTCAGATGTGAAAAATACAAACCCTAACTTCCTGCCAGACATCAGCCTCCTGAAGAGTTGAGAAGGAACAGGAGAGACTCTAGGGATGTTAGGAAGACCACCCTTAGCACACTGAAAGACCAGCCTCAAGTCAACAGGCTGTATTTTATTTGTTGTTATGAAGGACTTCCTGGGTATCCTGGTTCCAAGGGTTTTTTTTTTTTTTTTTTTTTGAGATGTTAGAGATGTTCGAAGAGACACTTCAGAGAACAAGAATTCATTTGTAAAGAAAACACACTTTGGAACTTTTTGTAAACAGCATTTGGGGAATAGGAAATTAAAATGTTTTTCTTTCCCCCTAGCTTTGTTAAGACTCCTTAAAAAGCACATTTGATGCTGAAACGAAGCCTGGCAGGGCATTGTTGTAGTCATAAAATATTTTACTGTTTTAAATAATAAAATTCAATTTAAATGTTAAACTTCTCCATATGTTATCACTCCCTTATAAACTCCTAGGCAGAAACATCAGGTTTTTAGCTTCAAACTGTTAAATGTTATTTTAATTAAAAATATGCCAACAAAAAAGTTAAAATATGCACTATCAATAAAAGTACCACTAGTATTCTGTCATTAGCATGGGAAAGAGTTTGCTTTTGAATTCCTTTATGGAAGGAATGTGCTTCAGACTTTTACCTTGAAAAATATAGATACACAAACCACCACGCTGTGATTCACAAAGTTCAAAGACAGAACCCAAATTCACAATGCATTGAGATGGAAGAGAATTATTTACATTCTTTCTTATCTGATTTTTGGGTTCCCAATACCACAGCCATTCTATATTCCAGGAGGAAATAGTCTGCCATCAGCTTTTAATTTTGCTAGGGAGGCAGAACTAAGAGGGAGAATGAAACAAAGCAGATGCCTTCTGAGCCTTTTCCTCCTAGAAACTAAAAAGAAATAAGTGCAACACTGCTAGTTCCAAGGATGTGTTTCCTTTGTGAGTAGGTGGCAGTCTGAGCTGATGGGATTTGAGAATTGTCTGAATTCAAATAATTCCCATGTCTGAAAATAAATAATGGAAAACTGCTCCCCCATTTTCGCATGCTGCCGGATAACCCTGCACAGTTCATTTTCTCCCTCAATGAGCGTATTTTTAGGAGACAGTGACTGTATCAGCTAGGTTTTGCAGCCTTATAAGTCAGAGGTCTGCAGGCCTTATGCATAAATAAGTTGGCTCTTACCCCAGAGAAGGTGACAAAAGGGGACTTTTCTAGCACTTTAATATTTCACCTAGATGGGATGAATGGGAGGGAGAAATTGTCTTGAGTGTGTATATGCTGAAAGAAAAAAAAAAACAGTGAACTCTACTCTAGGGCATACCCTCTATCAGGGCTTTGAGGGCCTCTGGTCACCAGTGGTCTCCAAATCCCACCACAGGGACAGGCTGGGAGCTGTTGAGGGGGAAATGCTAACAGCCTGCTGATCACCTTTACCTGAGGGGAAGGAGTCATGACATGGGCTGGGCTGAGGGTTGGGAAAGTGAAACGCCTTCCGTCTTGCTTGTTAAAAATCCTTACTGCCTTACACTTTCTAGATGCTATAAGACTTTTTGTCCTTAATTCTGAGCACCAAGCTGTGAGCACTAGGATATAAAATATCCTCCACCATGAAGCAAAAGCCACCAGTGGTGGAATCATAAGGGAGAGGAGAGGCTAGAGGCAATTGGAGGCAAAAAGTCTTGTGTATACAATTCTTCTTATCCCTACCTACACTCTGGAAGATAAAAATAGTAATAGATTTTAATGGTGGAAATAGCAATAAAGGTAGAGGTATTAGTATTACTAGTCATATTGGCTTCCACCTGATGAGCTCCAAGCACAGTGGCAGGTACCTTCATGTGTATCAGTTTGGTTAATTCTCACGGCAACATTAATATCTGTATATGGAGGTTCAGAAGGCTTAAGAAACCATTTTGGGACCCCTCTTTATTTATTAAAATATGGCTTCTGAAGAGATCAAATTGATGAATGATTAATTAAAACACTACAAAGACATTCTCAGTGGTGGTAGGGTGCATTGACCTTCTTAAAGAGCAAGAGTCCAATAGGATTCATAGCCCCAGCAGGCTAAATATCAGAGCTTAACCAGGTAGATTCAAGGCCCATTAAAAAACTTCCTGGCATCCTAGGGTACAAAAATATCATTTGTATGAATTAGGAACCTACAAACAGGTCCAAAAGTTAAAGGGCAACAGTCAGGGTCTCAGGACATTCATGAGAAGGACACTACACAATCACTGGGTGGCCCCAGAGACAACAAACACTGCAAAAAGCTTAGGTCACAATTAGGGCTCCCCTACAGCAAGATTAGGCTTCACAGGGCAGATTTTACTGGTAATAGTCCTTTGCTTTGTAAAGCTAGATAGATTCAGGCTTCCTATAGCAATGCTGTGCCAATATGCAATCATGTCTATAAAAGAAATTTCTTAATGAATTGCTAAAATGGATAGCTCAGTCAAAAAGCAAGATTTGGAAGAACTGAAATTTCATGCACTTCTCAATCACAGCCTTTACTTTCTTGAACTGAGATCCATCTATATAGGTTCTAAATTCCTAGTCAGCTAATGTTCTTTCTCTCCCTCCATCTTTTTGGTTCTTTTCAATGCAATAACTTGCATGAAGAATTCTTTAGTTTCCTTAGCAACTGGTTGAAATTTATTTGGTTATCAAAATAAGCTGTTCCATTTTGGAGAGCCCAGCTGAGCCTGCGCACAGCAATTTGCATGGTTCCAACTAATGGGCAATTTTTTATTTCACGGCAGAAAGAAGAAAATGCTATCCTAAGCCCACCAATTCAACCATCAGAAATGCTTGTTTATTCAATGTTTTTTTCCCTTCCCCATTAATGTGTAACACAAGTTCTTGTGGCTTTAGTTTGAAAAGCTGCTGTATTTGGTTTCTGTCCCATCACAACCCTGGAATGGTTACAGCCATTTGGAAAACATAGTATGAACTGCAGTTTCATGTTATTCTCAAAGACATGATAAACATTTACAATTCTTGAATTTTCATATATTTAATTCATATAAATAAGAAATATATATTCTTAAAAATATTCAAAAATACCTCAAACCTTTGCAGAATCTGTGGCAGGGAGAGAATGTTAATTAGTCTGGACTTCTGGGATTTTAGTAACTAATATGGAATGGCTTGGGATTTGAGTGGATAAGAAGAAGAGAATTAATATTTGTTGAGTGCCACTTCAACATTAAGCTTTGAATGGATAGATATTGTTATCCTTGTTCTACAGATGAGGAAGGTCAAGGGAGATGCAGTAAGTGTCATAAGTTAACAGAGCCAGTATAAAGCAGGGTCAGGATTAACATCCTATATTGTCCGGCTCCAAGGCCCATTTACCCCTTTCTATCACACCACATTACTTTCTCCATCATTGTGAAGCAGAGACTCTAATCTTAATTCTGGAATCAGCTGTCTTCTTGAATACCCTCTGAAGGGACGAGAAATATGTGCTCACATCAGAGTTAAGGACTCCCTAGATATATCTAGGGAAATGCATTTTTAACATCACAATGAAAAACATAAACTGAGTAGACATTGGTTTGACCAGGGCAAAATAAATGAAGAACATTGTGGTCTCACATAAACTATAGGAAGCTTTGTCCTCTGGTTTCCAGTCTGATGTATTTTTTTTGTCACAGTGATTGCTTCTGATGCTGACCACTTTGCAGCACAGTGCTGCATTGAAGGCCTTTGCAAACAGGATTTCCATTTGCATCAGTAATGACAGATAATCCCTTTAAGCAAAAATACTCCAATTAAAATAAACCAATAATCTGGTGCAATTTTATTTTATCTCTTATCTGCACCTCCTGTTCCTTACAAAAACAAAACAAAACCTAAACAACCCACAGACTAATTTCATTAGAGTGAGAGATTTCAGATAGATCCGACTCCTGTTTAAAGAATGTCTGATAGAGATCATAGAGGGAAGAAAATACGTTTTGCCAAATGAGATCCTTTACCAGTTCCTTGAGGGTTAAGCATATTTTAAATCTACATTTGTACATGCTGATCTAAAGACAGTCTTCACGTTATGGTATTAACCCATGGCATCTGACACTAGAAGCTGACATGGGCCCCACAAGCCAAAAGGCAGGACCATGGACAGAGCCAATGTGACATTCCGAAGAGCCATCTGGTTACTTACATGATTCCGTTACTATTTTCATATGTAGAACTTACAAATTAGAATGCACCTTAGAGAGAATCTAGCTCAATATTCTCCTTTTTAAGAGGAGGAAAAGGACTCCCAGAAAGTGTGTTCAAGGGATTTGCTTAAGGTGATACCACAGGTCAGTGGCTGCAGCTGGACTTGAACCTGAGGGCTTCTGACTTCTAACCCAGAGCTCTTCCCATGGTCCCATTCATGATTCCTCCCTCCATATCCTATTAAGAGGCAAAGAAAGTGTGCATTATTTAGCATTTTAAGACGTAAAATCTTTGCAAATGAGAGGACTGGCTTTGTCCCTCAAAATAGTGGGCAGGGGTTCTGTGTGGAAATGATCCCAGTTCCCACTTCCCTTAAAGATGACCAGAGGCCAAGAGTTGACTTTGGCCCTCAGGATCCTCATTTCAGAGGTCATGAGTAGATACTCTGACCAAGTATATGCCACCCTGTTAAACAAACTGGTGGCTGGAAGGCAAATTATTGCAAGGGCAGAGAGGCTCAGATGCTATGATCCAAAAGTCAACTGAGAGAAAAGAAGATGTAAGCAGTGAAAGTTAGAGGCAGCTATTGCCAATGTGCTGACTGAAGGGTCACAGATAGAGAAAGCGGGCCATAGCAGGTGCAGGAGAAGGGAACGCCACACTACCCAGAATGACAACCAGGCTGGGTCATTAGGTCAGACATCTTTCTGGGTGCCAATTTTTGTGAATCTGTGCCACTCTTGGCTGACAATGTCCATGGCATGTTAGAAATATTTCTAAGACATTCAGAACATGGGCCTATGGATATCCCATTCAAGAATAGCAAACCCAATGCCACCACCATTTCCATCATTGATAGGCAATATCCATGTCTCATTGTACAATAGAATTTCACACCCACATCTCCTTCAGGGCCTTGCAACCTTGGGGTAAGTCAGGTGGGGAAGCTTATGGAGATAGCAAGAGCCCTGGAGTCACAGACCTGGGCTCATATCCCAGACTCTACCATTTACTGGCTGTGTGACTCTGGCCAAATCACTTAATTAGTGTAATCCTTTGCACCAATTCTAGTTTTTACATCTAGAATAATTATAAAATAATTATACTTATCTTACAGGATCTCTGTGGGAATTAAATGTGAATGCTTTTGACAAAAAGTTTTAAAACAAACATGCTATATGAACACTAATGATTATCGTTATTATTGCAGATGAGGAAACTGAAGCTCAGGCAAATAAGTGACTTGCTCAAGGTCACACGGTTAGTAAATGACAGACCACTTGAACTGGTGTTTCTATTAAACCACAAGAGTCCAAGAATCTTTCCATTACAACACCCCATCTACCTGCCTCCCCATACCCCACTCCCACAGATGCCCATCTGTCCCATGAGGTTTGCCCAGAAGAGCTCCTCTCACCCCACACAAAGATGGCCACCCCAGCAGTGTGAAGCCCCTAATGCTTCCCTGAAGGCATGGGATGGGATTCTGCTGAGCACCATGAGCCCTGCCTGAGCCTCCCACGAACTCTCAGTGACAAGGAACTGCGATGAAGACACAGGTGGACTGGCAGCTTGGCAGCTGGTGTGGAGTGCAGAAGGATGGAGGGAGCGCCAGAGCATGGAGCTGTGAGCCAGGCACATGACGCACGCGCGTTATGGAGGGCTCTTCAGCTCAGAGGCAGACACAGAGGACTCACAACACGGACAACGCAGCAACCCTACCTTCTGTGGTTCCTTTGCCTTTCCTGTCAGGGGTCTCTAAGCCAGTGCCCCCTGAGGGGTACAGGGAGACGTCGGTTGGCACAGGCCAACTGCTGGCTGTGTCCTCCGTGATCTCATACATCTGCCCCTCCATCGGCTGCAGGTGCCAGTTTAGGCCAAACAGGTGCATGGCTGTGGTGAGCAATGAGAAAAGTCATCTTTTTCTGCTGGAGGCAGAAATGGGACTCCCAAGCCATAAAGGAAAGGTGGGCAGGGTGGGGGAACACAGGCATTCAGTTCAGTTCAACAGGTAGCCCCAAAAGGGAGCTCTTGTAGTGCCAGCCCTGCAAAGGAGACTGGGGACAGCGAGGATCAAGGTTCAGACCCTGCCCTCAAGGGGCTCACAGTCTGGTGGAACTGGGAGTAGGCAGGATTGGGGAGTCTCAGGAGGTCTTGGTCTTTGCTTCAAAAGATAAATAACAATCTGGGGGAAAAACTGCAATTGGTATGATAATGTTAATTTCCTTAACGCAAAAATAACTTATACAAATAATAACCAAAGTCCAACAACTCAGTAGGAAAATAGGCATTGGATATGAACAGTTTACAGAATAAGAAATACAAATAGCTCATAATCATATGAAAAGACTCTTGGCATGATTCATAGTAAAAGAAATGTAAGTTAGACTCTGAAATACTATTTTTCGCATATGGTTTGGCAAAGATAAAAAAGGTTGAAAATACACTATATTGGCAGAGAATGGAAAGCAAGCATTCCCATACTTTACTGGTGTGAGAATATGATGTACAAAATCTGTGGAGGGCAATTTGATAAAAGCTAGCAACATTAAAATACACATACCCTTTATCCTGGGACATAAAGCTTCCGATTCTAGAAATTCCTCCTCCAGATATACTTATACATGTACTAAATGATGTACATACAAGGTTATTCACTTCAGTATAATTTGTTATGGCAAAATATTAGAAACCAGTCCGTCGATAAGGGGCAAGAAAACTAAGTAATATCCACACAACGAAATTGGATGCAACCATTAAAAAGAATAAAGAGGTTCTTTATGTATTTTTGTGGAAAGAAAAGTATAACATGCAGAAGTGTATTTGATATACTACCTTTGGGTTTAAAAATTCCTGGAAATGTATAAAATATTTCTGGTAGAATATGAAAGACTGGTAACAGTAGCTGTGTCCTGTGAAGGATAGAGATACTACGGATCGGGGGGTAGGAGGGAAACTTGCTTTTCACTGTACACCTGTTGTACATTTTCATTTTGTGCCATGTGCATATATTTCTGTTCGAAAGATACTTTTCCAAGGTAGCAACTGCTAAAAAGTCTTGTACAACAATCTAGAAAGAGACCGTAAGGCGCAAAAGAATGAACATTGTCCCTTGAGATATACAGGCTTGAGAAGGCTAGGAAGCTCATCTCCAATAATGTTTGTGATCTTGCACAAAATATCTGCTTAAAGCCCATTTTAGGATTCCAGGCTTGGGCCTTGTCAGTGGTTCAGGCTCCCCTCTTCTGATGCCCATCTGAATTCCCCATACATGGAAGTAAGCACTCAAGTCCCTGGACCCTCACGATACCCTGCATGTAACATTCACTCCTTTGCTTGGTAAACACCATCTGAAAGCCCACTCCATGGCAGATTCTGGAGAGCCAGAATGAAATCAGAGAGTCCCTGCTTCAATGAGCTCACAGCCATGTAGGGAAGACAGACAAGTAACAAAGTCTCTTCAGCAGGACCAGAAGGCCTAGAGGAGGGGGTGCCTGACCCGCTAGGGCGGCTAGAAGAACACAGGGAAGGATCCTCAGAAAGATGAAGGCCCATAGTAATTGTATTTACTGTGTGACAGGCAGTATGCGGGGGAACTTGTATATATTAATCCTCATGGCAACCTCACCAGACCGAATTTACAGAGGTGCATATTAAGGCTAAGAAGGTTAATTAAAATTATGATAGCCATAAAACTATTATTTATTGAGTATTTAATGATATGCCAGGCATTAGGCTGAGAGCATTACAAGTAATAATTCCTTTAACTCTCACAATAATCCTATGAGGTATTAATAACCCCATTTTACAGATGAAGAAACTAAGGCACAACAAGACTAATTAACACATGCAAGGTTAAATGGCTAACAGGTGGCAGAGACGAGACTATAATCCCAAACTGTTCCAATCCTGAAAACATGCACTGTCAGTCTTCTCGGCATCAAGGCCCAGGCTTGCCCGCTTAGCTAGGGCACCTCTTGCTTGGTGTATCTATCAGGGTGGGTGTTACAAAGACAGCCCCCTTTTGTACATCAAACAGCCTCCAAGGCTTTTAAGTCTCTTTTTAGGCAGTAACACAGGATCCTGTGAGATAGAGAAGAAACTCTGTTACCTGGCCCCAGTGTATGAAGGTGTCACTGATGGTGGTTTTGAGGGGCTGTGTGACTGCCATCAAGACACACACAAAAAACTATCGAGGAGACTGGAGCACAGCATACCCGTTTGACTTCTAGTCTGAACACAAGCCATGGGGAACACACACAAGTCTACTTCAGCCAGGAGGCCACGCTCGGGTGAAAGTAACGAGATCCGACACTTTGCTTTTTCTTTGGTTACTGTGGTACAGGAGAAGGTGTGTGGGACCAGAAGAAAGAAACTAGTTTTGAATCTCAGCTGACGCTGCCACTGCCTAGCTGCAGTCTTCTCATCTGAGCAATGAGTATAGAAAGCTTCAAAACATTGTTGTATCTAATGAAGTAATACGTGGTAAAATGCTTTGCAAACTGTACACATGTGTGATAACTATACGTGATAACCATTCATTGTATTTATACTGTTGATGATAATGATAATGACAATAGTCACTGACATTTATTGAGCATCTTTTTTGGTACCAGGTACCAGGTGAGGTGCTTTGCACTGCTCTCCTCTACCTCCTATGTAGATGACAATAATACTTGAACAGTTAACCTGCCCGGAAGCAGTGAATATTCTGCTATTTCCAACGCTGGATTAGCTCAAAATTCTATTTACCTTCTTACTTTATATATTAGCAACTCCAAAGGTAACAGAGAAATTGTTTGAGCTACAGACAAATCAGATATATGCAGCTAAGTGAGCAATGCTTCTTTCTCCATTAGAATCAATTATCTCATCTAAGTGTGCAATAGTGCTGTCTTGTTAAAAGGTCATGAGAATTAACTAATCCTAGAATGAATAGAACTCTCACAGCTTTGTGAAGAGAAACATTTTTGTTGTCACAGCTTTCTTTTATATTTAACAAGATGCAAATAAGTCCTTGCTTTAAAAAAAAAAAAAAAAAAAAAAAGATACCTTGTGGGTAGGGATGGGAATAAGCCAGGGAAAAAAGTGTTGCAGGTGAAAACGATCAACAGGTCTGGGGTCCCAGGGAAGTTAATAAGGGCAGGACAGTCCGCAGTTTTGAGGGTGGGGGAGACATGAGGGGGTGGGTGTTGGCACCCCTTCCTCCCCACTGTGCCCCCCTGGCGATCACAGAGGCCAACACAGCTGTGAGACTGGCCAATCGTCTCCGTGGCCTGTGGAAGATGCACTCCTGAAAACTATCTGGGTAAGCAAAGCTCTGTATTCAACTCCAACTTAGACTGAATCTCTCAGGAGATTTAACCATCCAAAAATAACTTTAGAGGCTGGTGGGTAGGGAAGGAAACCTAGGGTCACCCAACCAAGGTTGGGCTGAGAAATGGCTACCTCGAAAGTAAGGAGTAGGATGAAGTAGAGATTCAGAGATATGAAGTTCAACCAGTAATATCATCTTTTTAAAAAATTTTTAATTTTTGTGGGCACACAGAAGGTGTATATACTTATGGGATACATGAGATGTTTTGATAACAGGCTTGTGATGCATGACACTCATGTGATGGAAAATGAGGTATCCATCCCCTCCTTCCAGCATTTATCTTTTGTGTTACAAACAATCCAATTATACTTTGTTATTTTAAAATGTATAGTTTAATTGTTATTGACTATAGTCCACCCTGTTGTGCTATCGAATAGCACAGTTCTTTATTTATTCTATTTTTTTTTGTACCCGTTAACCATGCCACCTATCTCCAAACCTCCCACTAGCCTTCCAAACCTCTGGTAACTATCCTTCTACTCTCTATCTCCATGAATTCAATTGTTTTGATTTTTAGCTCCCACAAATGAGTGAGAATACAGCAAAGTCATCTTAAAGCCAAAATAAAGGGGATATTTAATCTGTGATCCAAGGTTTTAAATACAAGTCATGCTAGTGACTTATGCATTCTTTTACTGTATTGTCAGGCAGGTGGTTAATTCTATAGTTCTGGGTTATGGGAGAGGGGGAGAGGGAAGGGAGAGAAGTAGTTTGCTCTGCTCTCCTCTTTCCAAAGGACACAGCACATTCTCAGCCAGAGTCTGCCCATGAAATACATATGATTGAGTGGCCTCTCTTCTTTATCCTGTGTAATAATCAAAATCATAACACAAAAATTAGTATCATTTGAATGCACACTACATGCCAAGTGCTTTATTTATATTATTCAGTCTCATCCTCATATAAAAGTAGACTGAAAAAACATTACTGGAGAATGGAAGTAGAATAGAAATAGAGCTATAGTGCTATATTCTGATTTACTCAGAGAAGTAAAGTAAGTTACCTGAGACCACAGAGCTGGTAGAAATTTGAGGCAAGTTTAAAACTCAGGACCCTGTGCTCCCAAACCAAGCTTCTTCTTTTATGTATTTTATTTTAAATAGAAGATAAAATATGGGCAGCATAAAGCCAGCAGCAAATAAAATTTCAAATAAATATTTATGGAGGGGGAGCTGATAGCGATGATAAATATTCCCTGGCCCACAGCAGTCTTCATTTAAAGCTGTGTATAGCAGCTGAGTGCATGTTATCCAAATGACTTGGAAGACAGAGCCATAGATTAAAAAAAAAAAAAAAAAGCTAACAAATATAAATGGTTCTCCCCAGCCTGCTAAGGACAGACCAGGCCACTGAAACAATGTAAATTATAATCCCTGTATTCCATGTTCCCTGAAGAATGAATGGTAACTACACATCATCTGTGTTACATCACAGGATTCTCTATATGATACTCTGCAGTGTGTATTTATAACTCTTGTGCAAAACCTTCCTCGAGTACACTCAAAGTGACCTAGATAAATAACTTGATACTGGTTTTCCCATTAGACTAGTTTGTAATTGAGTGAAAAGGTGAAAAGATGCTAGGGAGTTCAGAAAAAGGCTGTGGAAAGGTAGCTGGTTCACAAGATCACCCACGCTGAAATGTTAATGATTTCTAAAAGCCAAGAGCCAAGGCGGGGGAAGTTCTGATTCTCTTGGCTCTGGTCAATCTCATCCCAGGGCTGACATTTTCCCTGTCGCCTTTTCCTGCCCAGTGAGACATGAGAGATGGCTCAGAAAGTGCAAGCTCTATCTTGACATTTTAAAGAAAGGCTCCATAGATGTTCAGACATTGAAGGCTCCCCTCACTACCTGGCCAGCAGGAGGCAATTAACAAAGTCATTATGCAGGAGTCACCAATATCAGTACAGGTGAGTTTCTGCTGTCACGATGCACACTTCCCTTCCAAAACTGGAATGCATGAACCCACTTGCATCTGTACATCAGCAGCTCCAGGGAGTGACTAGACACGGTTATAACCACAAGGAACTGTTGATTCAAGTGGCATTTTTGGTTTCAAAAGGCAGTGGGAACCAACCCAACCACGCAGCTACCCACTTTTCTGTTTTATATTAGTGCTCAGTTTTTTTTTTTTAAATGACTATTTCTATGAAATCAAAGTCACTGAGGTTCTTTAACTTATGGTCCTCTAATGGGGGGGAAAAACTAAAAAGATAAAATAATAACAGAAATGACAGGCTTTCATTCCCTAGGTCATCTTCCTGGTTTTGCTACAAGGCCACCACATTTAAAAGTTCCAAACCAAGAAACTATATACACAAGATGTACACGGCAGGATAACAGAAAAAAAAAATTGGAAGCAAACTCGAAGTCTAAAAATAGGAGAACGACTTAGCAAACTTATGGTACAGGTACAGGATGGAATATAAGGCAATCATTACAAAAAATAACTAGGATAAACAGCGATGTGGGAAAATGCTTAAGACACGATGTTAAGAAAAGAAAAGGCAGGGCACCAAATTGCATGTATTTCCTTACTGCAACTCTGCAAAACCGTGCATGCATATGAAAAACAATTTGTAAAGAAATACATAAAAATGACATCAGGATTTGAATTACAGCAGACGATTATTTCCTAGTTTCCAAACTCATTTTAGTGCATCAGCGTTAAAAAGGAAGCCTACAACTTAGTGTCACAAGCAATAGGTAGAAGAGAAGGATGATACAGCATGGGGGAGGCGTCCTGACTTTGAGCTTTTGCCTTGTGTCCGACCCCAGACATGGGGAATTACATATGCTCTCTCATTCAATCTTTACATGAATCTTGAGAAACTCGTTTGACAAATGAAGAAACTGGAGGCTCAGAAAGGCTCCTCAGCTGGCCCAAAGACACATAGATAGGAAGTACTAAGGCCAAATTTGAACCCAGATCTAAAAACAGATCTGACTGGTTCCAAAGCCCAGGTTCCCCTCCTGGCACATCACACTGGTGATGAGTTGCAATGCCTGAAAACTATATTACAATTTTTAAAAAGATTTTAAGGCAAAGATTTCGCTGACAGCATAGCTAGATTTGCTCTTTTGAGATAGTTTGTTAAGAGGCTTTTTTCTCAGGGACAAAGCATGGGCCCCCATCCTTTCACATCCTGACTGCCTGACCAGCGACTGATCCCCACAAACAAAAACCACGTAGATGCCAGTAAGCAACTTGCCACAGGCACAGTCAGTCTGCGTTTGGGTCTTTCTATAAAAGCACTCAGAGCTTGTTGAGTTACTGGTTTTGCGACTTTGGGCAAAGTACTTAGCCTGTCTGAATATCAGTTTCTTCACCTGTAAAATGAAGCTGATAATATCTACCTCAAAGGATTGAATGAGATAATGTAATTTGCTTAGAACTATGCCTGGCACATACCAGGAACTGAGTAAATGGCAGTTGTATCATCACTGTCATTTTGCTATGCTGATTTCCCTAGTTCCTATATCTACTGAAAACTTCAAGCCAGCTCTGTGATATCACCTTTTCGTCTTTCTATATGTTCCCCATTAGTTCCCTTCCACGCCAGTTGCCAGTTTCTTTAAATTGAGGGCCCTCACCTGCTCCCAATAGCTGACAGACTTTGGGAATGGGAACTAGAGATATTTGCCCAATAGATGAAACATCTTTTAAAAGCATAATTGCTATAAAACAGCCTGTCAGGATCCCACTGGTGACTACGTGGGGGTAATTTTTAATCAAGTAAATATACTGCTTTTCCTCCTGTCTCTGGATAAACTTGACTGCAACAATCAGGGCTACTGTCTCTCACTCCCAAATTAAGTGTTTTCTGGAGAATGGATTCTAGCACAGTTAATCATTTCTCTGTGCCACGCAGAGTTATAGGGAAGGAGGCCTTTCAGCAAGGATTCACGGGCACTGCTCAACGTTTCTGTAAATCATGGTGGAGTTGGTCCCGAGCCAGAAGATCAGGTGCAGTCAGCCACAGAGGCAGGGGACAGGTGAGCCCACCACCGATACAGAGGAGGAATGTCACCTTAACCGGAGGGCACTGAAAACTGGTGACAAGGCAAGTGGTAGGGGAACTGGAACTGAAACCTAATTTGTACAGAATAAACTGCTATTATTGCAGTAATAGAACAAGAAAGCTGTGTTTTCTGGGCACCTTTCCCCTGGGGGGCTCTACTAAGACCTCTTCCATATATAACTAATTTAGGAGTTGGCCACCTCCCACCAACTTTTGGACTCACCTCAGCCCAGTTATCTGACCTCTCCCTGCCAGACCTCCCACACTGTGCTGGTTCCCAAGTCAAGAAAATGGCAGGGAAGGGCAGTGGTTGTGAGCACAGCCTCTGGAGCCAGAGAGACCTGTGTTCCTTCTCTGGTTCTGATGTGAACAGTTACATGACAACTTTACTCTTTTGAGCCTCTTTTCCCCATCTATAAGACAGTGATAATAATACCTAGCTCTGAGAGTTGTGGAGATTAAAAGAAGTGACGTGTTTTATGAGCTCCTCACGGAGCTTGGTATTTACTGACATGAACTACCAGATGGGAGCTCTCTTTGTTGGCATCAACATCATCTTGTGTATCAAGGTTTTCACTGAAAAATGAAGTGAGGACATATCAAGACCCGGGGAGTGAGAAACCTGAGTTTTGTGTTAGGGGACATTGCTATGACTGACATCTCAGGTCCCAGGTACCTACAAACCCACTCACCGCCCAGAGGAAGAAACTCAGGCTTGATTAGCGCCTTTGTGTCAGGGCCTGGGACTGAGCTAAGCCCAGTTCTTCAGACTTCTAATTCAAAGCTCTTCCCATGAAGTGACCCTGTTATTACATTAATCACAACAGAAAATCATGTCCAGAGCAAGACAGCCATCCTCATTGCTTGTTCTTCCATCAGGCACTGCCTCCCAGTGAAGGGAACCATCTCCTTGGGTCTAAGGTAAGGGGAATGAAACCACAGCACAGGCCATGTCAGACCATCAAGAAGCCCTCCCTTTAGGGCAGGGATTATTCCAGTCATCTCCCCCCACCAGAACCTGGTCCAAAGGGGTGAAGAAGAAAGCAAGGAAAGGAAGGAGACAGACTGAGGATTATTATTAAAGAAATAACAGCTCCTACTTATTAAAATTTTACCTTGTGCATGATATAATGCTGGAGGATTCACATTTATTATGTCATTCAAACTCACAACTCTGTAAGTTGGATAGTATTAGTACCTCCATTTTATAGATTAGGTGCCTCAAAACAGAGATAAGTAGTAGATATTACTACTTTAATTTTCTATCTCTAGAAAACCGAGGATCCAGAATTGTCTCCAATTGTACCACTCAACATAGCAGTGCCAAGATCCAAAAGCAGATTCCAGTGATGCCAGACACGAAGTTCTTGTCACACTGTCATCAAGGAAGCACAGGACAGCCTTCCATTTCATCCTGATCAGGATAAAAATGCAGCTTTTGTCAAATCACTATCAACAGGGCAAGCATTCAAGGAAGCGGCTCCACACAGAAGGGGTGCTTAAACCTAGTACGACGCCCACCATCTGCCCTTCATATTCAGGCCTCACTAGTGATGCAGTGATCACTGAACCCAAAGGATCTCCCGCCTGTTCAAACAGCTCTGCTGGTGTGAGGAGTCAGCATTGCCCTTTGGGTGGTACAACACGCCACCGCCAGGTCTGGGATGGTGCCTGTTATTTCCTGAGTGTGCCATCATCACATTCCTTTCTTTGTGGCCCTTGTGTCCATGATGACACTATTCCCAATGCTATCTGAAGTGTCTATATAAAGGTGTTCCAACTTGCAAAGGACCAGCCTCTCACCTGAGACGCATCACCCCCTCCCTCACCTGTGTTAATGATCAAATGAGGCAGGAAAGAGAAATGTGTGTTTAGTTGGTGCTTGGAAGCTCACACAAGGAGAAGGTGCTTGTTGCTACATTCCATTTCCATAGCTACTAGAAAATGTACCGCTACTTGGCTGTATAGAGCAACCCTCCTGTCTTCTGATTTTCTTAGGCGCGCCAGCCACGAAACTGATTTTTTTCATGATCAAAGTCAATTAGGAGGTGGTCCCCACTGTAGCTCAAATGGAGTTTTAATTTGTGTATGTATTATTAGGAGAGGACTTTTCCCTTTGGATCATTCACTTCAGCAAGAGGAATGAGGGCAGACAGCTTAACGTGGAGCCTGCCACCCAGATTTGTAACTTGGGATAATGTTTCTTTATAATGAGAAACATTTCGAAATAGCACTTTAAAATCACACAGAACAGAGTGTTTGATGTCCCTCCTTTACTCCCTACAGCTTCCCATTCTCCAGTCCCATGGGTATTTTCCAGCCCTTGGGGACCATATCGTATTTTCCTGTCCCCCTGCCTTTATCTGTGCACAGAGCAAGGCACTCATATGTGAGTTACCTCTGCTTCTTCTTTGATTACACACAGACCCTTGGTTTGGTTTAGTCTTTGACTACAACTAACAAGTTTAGGGCAGTAAGGAATTCCAGGGACCATGATGATGATAATGTTAACAGCCACAGTCATTACTGGGAAGCTATACTGTACCAAGCACTCTGCTGAGTGTTTTAGAAAGAGTATCATTTAATCCTCACAAAGCCCAGTGAGGTAAGTATTGTTATTACTCTCATTTGTAAGATGAGGAAACTGAGGCTTAAAGAGGTCTATCAACTTGTCCCACATTACCTTCTAATTAGAAGTAGAGACCAAATTCAGATCTGAGTGAAGTCCAGATGGAACCTGCCCCTAATCACTATATTACACTGCTTTTCTGATTAGGTATCAAGCTGTGAAAATGTCAAAAACGGAAAACAAAAACAAAAACAAAAAAACCAACATTGCCAATCTCATTGTTATATGGACCTGCCTTTTAACTCAAATTTCATTGTCAATATTTTCCTGAGAATAGACACTTGACATGGTATCTCTTCAGAACAGAAAGGATGTTAAAAGAGCATTTTAAATGTGTGTTGAACACAATATTCGATGGTCTATCTGCCTGCTCAGGAGTCTCACTTTGTGTGGATTTCTCTGTCTCTTGAGCCTGCCTGCCCATCTAGCCTCCATGCCTTTGCTGATACGATGCCTTCTGCTCGAACAGTCACCACCTTCTCTATTAAGAAAAAATTCCCCCATCCTTCAAGATATACTTCAAATATTGCCTCTTCTGTGAGGATTTCCACCATCACTCCCAGCCAAAAGTGGCCATTGCCCCCAGCCCTGGGCCCTTATCATTATTTCTGCCCCTCTCCCATAAACACTGCCCTCATGGTATGCATACCTGTGCTTCCTGTCCCTTGCTGGTTTCTCTACCAGGCTTAGTACCCAGTGGAACAGATCTGTAGAGAGACAGTAAGGCTCCCAGCTCTGGCCCTTACCAGCTGTGCATCAACAGGGAAGTCACTTAACCAACCTGACTCTTAGTTTTTTCATCTATGGAAATGGAAATAATAGAAAACCATCTCCCAGGCTCTTGTAAGAATCAAATTTAATGAGGATTCTTTTTTTTTTTTTTTTTTTTTAAGACGGAGTCTTGCTCTGTCGCCCAGGCTGGAGTGCAGTGGCGCGATCTCGGCTCACTGCAAGCTCCGCCTCCCGGGTTCACGCCATTCTCCTGCCTCAGCCTGCCGAGTAGCTGGGACTACAGGCGCCCGCCACTGCGCCCGGCTAATTTTTTTTGTATTTTTAGTAGAGACAGGGTTTCACCGTGGTCTTGATCTCCTGACCTCGTGATCCACCCGCCTCGGCCTCCCAAAGTGCTGGGGTTACAGGCGTGAGCCACCGCGCCCAGCCGAGGATTCTTTAGAATTTAGAATTTAGAGATTATAAAGTATATTAAAAAATAAGGCATTATTATTATATTGCTTAATAGTTAATGAATGAAAGAAAGAACACCCAAATGTCCTAATGTAATACAGTCTGTGTTTAATACACAGACTGGTACAAAGATTTATATGTGGAACCACCCACACAGTCTCAGACCTCAACAATTAGGTGTATGTATAGTGCTATTTAATAGACTTACTGCACTACAGAAAAGTCAGAAGACATAAACAAGGTGGAAAAGAATAATTTTCAGCTTCTAGGTAAAGAAAAACGCTAATTATCCTAAAATTTTCATTTAAAGCTGTGTTACCCTCCTACTTCATCTCCTCTCAAATCCCCTTTTGGCAAACACAGCTGGAATCAAGCGTGTGCTTATATACACAGTGCCAGACACAGGCTGAGACACACGCAGGGGTCTGACGAATATGTCTTCCTACTCAATTCTACAGATAATCTGAGTGGTAAAATTTGAGACAATGTGATGAAATGGAGGCCACACTACAATTAATGATACTGGCATTTTTTCTTTCCCACTGGAGGCTGTGAACAAAATCTAACTCTAGGCTCAAGGGCATGATCAATCTAGCTGCCTGCCACATGCCAGCAGGAAGGGCTTTCTCCAAAGTGAAATGTTACGCCAGTGACAATCTACTCATGCTGGAGGAAGCCTGGAGAACAGCGGAATCAGATACTACAAGGTGTTGTTGCTCAATAAGCAATAGGTTTTGAGATCTCCTGACATTCATAACCTGGCCTCCTGTTGGCTCCAGTCCTGAAGCACTTTGGGTGCAAACTGCTGCCCCAGTCAATGCACATGTGCATGGCAGTGCTGGCACAGCACACGGGGCAGGAAAGATGGATGGATGTTCATTTTTCCTTCATAAGAAAATAAGTTAGTTTCTTTCTTTCTTTCTTTTTTTTCTTTTTTTGAGACAGAGTCTCACTCTGTTGCCCAGGCTCACTGCAATCTCTGCCTCCCAGGCTCCAGTGATTCTCTTGCCTCACCCTCTCGAGTAGTTGAGATTACACGCGTGTGCCACCATGCCCAGCTGATTTTTGTATTTTTAGTAGAGACAGGGTTTCAACATGTTGGCCAGGCTATTCTCAAACTCCTGGCCTTGAGTGAGCTGCCCACCTTGGCCTCCCAAAATGCTAGGATTACAAGCGTGAGCCACTGTGCCCAGCCTAGTTTCTTTCTTTAGCAAGGAGCTACTTGCATCCTCTCAGTAGTTCAGAAGGGTGAAAGCCTCCCCTAAATGCCCCCCAGCATATGAGAAGGGTAGAGCACAATGAGGGGAGGATGGGCTCTGGGTGTGAGTCCTGTCTCTTTCTCTCACTAGAGATCTGGCTTTGGACATATCATTTAACCTTCATGGCCTCAGTTTCTCATCTATGGAAATGGAAATAAAAACAGCCTGGTGCCTCTGTTTGCACTTAACAAATACTTACTGGATAAGTAAGACTGTTGAGAATATTAAATGAGGAAATACATGTAACACTCAGAATAGCACCTGCCTGGCACAAGGCAAACTCTAGATTTGTGTGTGCTGCCATATTTGTGTGTGCTGTTACATCAGCTTAGGCTTTGCAGGGAGTGGCTGGGAGCAGAGGCAAAGGCACGCTGCAGACAGAAGGGCAACGTGGCCCTCGTTTGCTCTGAGCCTCAGGTATGGGGCACAGGGACATGAGAGGAGGGCTTTTAGAGGCAGGACGATCTGCACAGGGTTTATAGTCGGAAAACTGGATTTCTAGGTCTAGCTCTACTACTTACCAGCCATTCCAGCCGAACAAGTTATTTGACTGCAGCAGGCCTCAGTTTCCACATCTGGGGCTTGCAGGACAAGGAAATGCAGTTAATAATTATAGAGAGTGCATTGACTGCTAGAGAGAAAAATTGAAAGGCCTTACACAAAGGCATGGTATTTATTCTGTATTTGCCTACCGGAGCCTCTCTTCTAAGGGGAAAGGCAGCCAATGTCTACCAGCACTTGTGATTTCTGTAGTTTTATACTGAAAGTCTTCAGTAAAAATGAAAGTACAGATTGAGGCCCACAGATATGTAAAATGCACAAATGGACACTTCAATGTGGACTCTTCTGACACAGGTGCAGAAATACCCAACATTCCTGTCTACTATCCTGTCTTTGTTTAGGCTGTTCGGTCTTCCAGAAGGCCATTCTGATCTTCTCTTTCAATATCTTACTTGATTTATAAGCTCAATGCTTTGTAATTTTTCCTGATCCTCCCAGTTAGAATGAATTGCTGTCTCCTTTGGAATCCCACAGGGATAGGTTCAAACTCCAGTAATACACCTTTAACATCTGCCTAGAATTGCCATCAGCTCCTTACACATCTGGCTGTCCACGGAAGTATGGATGGCTCAGAGGCAGCGACGCTAGCTTATCTGGCTTTGTCTGCTCCTCACAGCCTGCAGATAGTCCAAAAGACAGGCTCAATGAATGCTCCCCACCAGTTTAAACCTGAATTTGGGGAAGCTCCTTCTGCTTAATCACCTGAAATCCCTGCATCCAGGGATGGCTCTTGGCTGCTAAACCTGAAAGGGTTTAAAATCTCCAGGTAATTCAGCTGCTGGGAAGCTGCGTTTAGTCCACGCCTACTATGGGTCATCCACTGGACTGGGCCCTTTGCAGATGTTCTCTTGCTTAATGCTCAAAACACCACTTAGATACTAATTGACATTTTACCAATGAGGAAATCAACATACAGAGAGGTTTAAAAACGTGTCTGAGCTGGGTTTGGAATGCAGGTCTTACTCGGCCCAGTCTGTGCTTTTGCTCCGAGACCGTATTGCTGTCTTTAGAAGGATGAAGCTGTTTAGTTCTGGTTTTGTTGTTTTACTGATAGGAAGAAGCACTGAGTGGAAGGAGAAATACTGTGGTTTTTTTCAGCCCTCTCTCTTCCTCTCACTGCTCCCTTCTTCCTTACACCCTGCTCTTCCTCCCTGCCATGAAAAGAGGCTGAGCTCTGCTCCTGCCTTGTCCCCTAAGCCTAGCAGACTTAAGTGTAGCCCCTTCCTAACTTCTCCTCCACAAGTGCTAGGTATTCACTCAGTGCAAGAATAGCCATCAGCGGGGCTGTTTTCTCTTTCTCTCTGCACTTAAGTGCAATTAAGTTATGTTATTTCACAGTAATTAGTCTGGAATACAAACGGGACTTGGGGAAAATTCCTTTCCAAGAAGGCTAAAAATCTATAAAATCAACTCCTTTTCCATACTCCCTGGGCAATGTTGTAGAAGGAACACCCAGAGATGCAGCTGGGGCTCCTTCCTGACCAACCATGGCTGTGCTGCCTCCTCAGGGGCTTTAAATTGCCCCCAGGGCCTCCAAGCCCTGGGAGAGTATGTTTCTGCAGCCGCTGCTGTTATTATTAAAAATGAATATATGGGCCGGGAGCGGTGGCTCACGCCTGTAATCCCAGCACTTTGGGAGGCCGAGGCGGGCCGATCACAAGGTCAGGAGATTGAGACCATCCTGGCTAACATGGTGAAACCCTGTCTCTACTAAAAATACGAAAGATTAGCCAGGCGTGGTGGCGGGCGCCTGTAGTCCCAGCTACTCAGGAGGCTGAGGCAGGAGAATGGCACGAGCCCAGGAGGCGGAGCTTGCCGTGAGCCCAGATCACGCCACTGCACTCCAGCCTGGGCGACAGAGCAAGACGCCATCTCAAAAAAAAAAAAAAATATATATATATATATATATACGTGTATATATATATATATATACGTGTATATATATATATATATATATATATACGTGTATATATGTATATATACACACACATATATATATGAATGAGTAAATGTGAGTCCCTTCTTTTTGACACATTTCCAAACTCAGAAACTGCTTGGCCCTCAAACTCAACACATCTTGTTTGCCAGGGGGAAGGGGCAGGCAGATTTCATTTATGAGTGGCTCTTACTATTAAGAACTAGGTGCCTGAGAATCATTTCATCTCTGTAGCAGCCTCTTATCTACATTCATGGGTCAGGAAACTGAGGTTTGGGGAGAGTACACTTCTTGCTTGGAGTCATAAGTAGTTAGGAGCAGATGAGAAGTTAGGGCAAAGCCAGCCTATGCCCCGTGCCGGCTACGTTTCAGCAGCCGCCTCTGGCTTTGTCTCCTCTGGTTTTCCCTCCGCGTAGTTTCGAGCAGCCATTTTTCACTCACTGATATACACTTTCCACCTTTGATCTCTGTGAGAACTTGGAACCTCTATTCTTCCCTTTTTCTTTCTCCCCTCTCCATGCTTTGCAACGTCTGTTGGGTTCTGATCTTGACATCCTGCCCTCCTTTCTCTCCTTGAATAAACTTTTGCTGGACACATGTAAAATCATGCCAGACCTGGCACAAGAAGCTGTGGCTATGATACTAAGTGTGATGGAAATTTTTTCGGCCCTCATGGAGCACATAATCTAATGGTGGGGACAGATATTAAATGATCCATGTCACAGTCATTCAGCAGCAATTGTGAGGAGCACCACGAGCACCATAAAGGGATAGAACTGGGTTCCTGGCTCAGTGGGAGAGGCTCACAGATGCTTCCCTGAAGTAGCGACACTTGAGCTAAGCTCTTGAAAAGAACTGATTGGTAGAAGTGGGGTAGGGGGTGATGGGCAGCTCTCTCCAGGAATCCTTCAGCCTCTTTGGGTCTCAGAGCCACTTGTGACCCTGCCGCCACCTCCCACCAATTAAACTGGCAGACCCAAGATCAGACAGAAAGTTTTCTTCTGGCAGGACTGTGGGGAAATTGGATACCTGGATGGGAGCCCTGAAGTTCAGTCCTATCCTTCTGAAGAGGATCTAGCAGTGAGTAACAGCTATTCACGCCTTATGACCCAGGAATCCTGCTCTGGGGAATACACCCTTTCCAAAATAATCCAAATAAGAAATAAGAAAACAGAGCAGAGGCACAAAGATGTTCACAGAAGTGCTACTTATAATGCCAAAGAACTGGAAACAGCCGGAATACAATGATACAGTAATGGCACAAATATAATGGCTTTTACACTTGGCGAGAATGAGAATTGTGGCAGTACTTGAAAATGTTTGCATGAAAAAAACGGCCTGTGAAAAAGGCAGAAGGACATAAACTGTTTATCCACACTGACTACGCTGAGGCTGTGGCTGCTGTTGTTATTAAAAATGAATATTTGAGTAAATGTGGGTCCTTTCTTTTTGACACATTCCCAAACTCAGAAACTATGAGCCATGATATGGAGGTCAAGGATAACACACAGAAAACCGCAGAATGTTTCTGTTGTTTGCCCAGTATCTTGAATTCTGGATGATATCTTAAAAAATTTCTCAACAACACTGAAATATCTCAGAGTTTGGAGATTATTTTAGGTAATACCTGATTTTAAAGCCAGTAAACAAATCACTTCTTTACTATATTTCTCAAAAACAGTGCCTGAAACTACAGAGACAGAGAATAGATATATGAGGGATTGCCAGAGGCTGAGAATGAGACGGGGGTTGACTTCAAAGGGGTGTGAGGGAACTTCTGGGGGTGATGGAATGGTTATGTGTTTTGACTGCGGTGGTGATCACGTAACTCTACCAGTTTGTCAAAATTCATACAGTAGTACACTTAAAACGTGTTAATTTTCTGTATGTACATTATATCTCAATAAATCGGATACGAAGGAAGTGGCCTGGGCCTGGTGGCTGAGTGGGTGCAAAGGTGAGGGACAATGCCTGAGCAGTGGCTGGAGTTTCAATCCTAGTTAGGTCCCTGAGAGCACAGTCAGAGCCCTGCGCATGGCTAGGGAAAGGAATTATGACACAGGGGAAGACCGATGTCATCCTGCTGCCCTCCACACTCGCTCTCTATCCTTTTTCACCCTGCTCTGTGCCCTGGGAAGCTGGTCTACATGGCCTGGATCAGTGGTTCCCTTGAGCTCTGACTTCTGGTTGGGTTCCCCCCACCAGGAGGAGGTTGTCAGGTGGGAAGAGAGTGAGGTGGAGATTTCCGTTCTCCGGCTCCCTCACCGCCATGCCTCTACTGAAGACCATACATCCATGTCAAGCAGCACTCTCAGCTGGCTACCTTCTCCAGGTTCTAGTAACCACTCCTTCCCCCCTTGCCCCTTCATGCCCCTTCATGGTATCCTAGAACCATTAGCCAGGGGGTAGTACCATTCCTTGACACACTGCCCTCGCTTTTGTACCTAGCTTCTTAAACTCTCCTCAAATTAAAAGCAAATGAATGATCAAATGACAAACCCCATAACCCACTGCCTGAATACTTCCATTGCCAGGAAGGGCACTGTCAAACTCTTCTATCATGAGGAGGCTCTGCAAACTGGAAAACGTTCATTTTCTTCCCTCTTCAGCCCTGCAGAGTGAGTTGGTCCCTTCTCCCTTCGTCAGCATTTCAGACAACTGCAGAGAGCCATGCTGGTCTCCTAAGTCTTCCTTTTGGGGATCTGGAAGATATCTGTCTGTGGCCTGTTATAATGAGAACAATCTATATATATCTTGCTATTAGCAATTCCCACAGAGCAGCATGAAGGAATCAGTCTTGGAGAGAGAAGGCGTTAATGCAAGATCCTGTATCTTTATCACTTTTTCTTCCTTCTAAAAGACGAAGTTCAATCATCTCCATTTCCCATTCTTTGGGCTATAAAGTTAAATCTATGGCTCCTGTCCAAAAGGCCTGATGTGAAGTCAAAGAGAAAGGAGGGAAAATGAGCCTTATTGCACACAAATAACACCCAGGCCCAAGTGTAATAGGCTCATGCTAATGAGGCAACAGCATCTGAGATCCTGATATTGTATGAGCTGAGCCAGATGGAAATGACTGGGGGTTGGGGGGTGGATACATTCACCCTGGCCTCTATCTGTAATTCTTTCTCTACACATCTCACGTCCATTTCACCTGTATCTGACCCCCGGAACATAAAAAACACAGTTCTGCCACCCCATGCTGCTCTTCTGCCTAGAGTACCCTTGGCAGACTTAACCATCTTGCAAGGCCTCTTATTCAACCAAGTCTTAATTGAGCACAGGTACCTTGTGCCAGGCTTCGTGCTAGGGATTGAGTATGTGAAAGCAGAGAGTAAGACAACAAGAGATGGGGGAGTGAACCTCCATTAAAAAGAAGGGAAGTCTAATATGTCTTCTAACTGAATTGCTGCCATACTGAAGTCCAGTTTGTATGACGAAATGTCAGAGATATTGACAGTCTATACCATTCTACGCAAATTGCACTTAATGCTCAAGTTCACCTCTATCACCAGTTCCTGGATAGCCTCAAGAACTGCATGACCCAGGGTCTTCCAGACCAAGAACTGCAATATTATTCCAACAAGCAAAGCTCTCTAATAGCTGCCTTTTGAAGAGCAGCAATTAAGTGTTAAGCTTAGCAACATTCTCACTTATAAATTAATCACCACTTCAAGCAAGGATTCTGATTTTTTTTTTGTACTCCACAATCAGTCCTTCTTGTGGAGTTGAAAAATGCAAATGCAACCTAATTTAAGAAAGTATCCCTCATTGCTATTACACAAATTGGAATGTTCCACTGTTGGAATGTTCCACTGTGGTTATCCAGAAGATGCAGAAGCCCACATCTGAGACTCCACCCTTTATGTCCTGGTGCAATTTCCTAGACATATAGAAATATAGACTAGGAAGGACCTTACAGGAAAATCCACTCCTGCCACACTGTGGGTGAGGTCCAAGGAGGGGTAACAACCATCTCCCAAGGCGACCAGCAAGGGACATCTCCTTTATCACATGCTCTGTGTTTTTCAACATCATCTCATTTAACCTGCACAACAGCCTTATGAAAGTAATACTATTATTCCTCCCACTTTGTAGATGAGGAAACCAAGGATCAAATGGCTAAACAGCTGGAGAGTGGCAGCTCTGAGATTTCTGCGGAGTTGGTCAGGCTCCAAATCCCGTCTTCTTTCCTGATGAGAACCCCACGCTACCTTAGAGAAATCACAGAAAATGGTGCCACTGCCCTGCAGGGCAGACCTGGACCTGATGATACAGCAATCAGCAACCAGTGTCCTCTCAGGTCTTCATTTAAATAGAAAGCCGCTCCTCGTTTTAGATTTATTAACAAGCCTTTTTCATCTCCTATTCCAAAGGCCTACCTGGTAAGACAGGTGCTTGAAGAATCCTCACGCTACTAATCTGAGGCTCTTCTGCAGCACGCAGTGTCTGCGTTTTACATACAGATTCGGAACACAAGGGGAGCTGTCAGTTTTATCTGCATAGAAGCAACAGTTAGTGAATCACAAATCAAGTTTTGTCCTAGTTAGAGAAATGACGTGAGCTGCTTTGCAGGTGACGATTCTTCTTGTTGCTGCATTGCTGGAACAGTGAGACATCCCTACAAATGTTTTCTGACAGGTCCCCCTGGTTGTTCTGTTGGCTGCCCTTGTGACTAACACAGGCCAGGAAGCCTGTTGGTGCTGCAGTGAGACAAGCCAGGTCCAAGTTCTCACTCAGGAGTAACTAATACTCTGTTACGTGAGATGCTAATAATTCTAATAATACTTTTAACAATAGTAGTATCTAACTTTTACTGAGTGCTCTGTGTCAGGGAGTGAGCTAGGTACTTCTTGTAAATTGTCTTACAGAAATTTCACCCCAACCCTGTGAAGTAACACCACTATTATAATCCTCATTTTACAGATAGGGCAACTGAGGCAGAGAGAGGTTGTGTAAACTCGCCAAATATCACAAAGCTTGGAAGCAGCAGTGCTGAGATTTAAAAGCAGGCAGCCCAATTTCAGAACCTATGCTCTCAACTATTATGCTGCTCTTGGTTCCCTCTCCCATAAAATGGGCCAGTCATTCCAGCCACTTCCATAAGGAAAGTGAAAACCAAGGTTCAGAGAGGTTAAGCAAACTGCCCAAGTTTACACCATCAGCAAGTGTTACAGCCAGGGTCTGAAGTGAGATCTTTAGATTCTACATTGTCTGTTCAAGCCCAGGGCCTATATAGCATAATTGGCTGAAAGCATGGCCTTTGAAATCCCAAGTCTTGGTTGCATCCCAGCTATGTCATATACTGGCTATGTGACCCAGACAAGTTGCAAACTTCTCTGAGCTTTAGTTTCCTTGTCTAGAAAATACAGAAAATCCTACTCATCCCACAGAATTGTGGTGAGGGTCCAGAGAAATGATACACGTAATGGGCCTGGCCCAATACTAGGCACATAGCAAAAATTCAAAAAGCCAAATATTAAGATGGGAAAATTACAGTATACAGGTTAAAAGTGTGAGCTCAAAAGAGAAAATAATTCAAAAGCATCAGCTCAAGAGCTTGAGTGCCTGCGGTTGGGAGGATCACAGTCCTAACATTTACCATGCAACAGTGGGCAAGCTACTTAAGCTCATGGGGGCTCAGTGTCCTCATCTGGCAATTGCGAATAATAACTCATGATTGTTAGGAGATTTCAGTGAGGAAACACAAGCAACATGCTCAGAACAGAAAGGGGCACGTGGACAGCATACAATCAAAACTAACTGCTCTTTATGAATGATAAACAGCGGCCAAATGTGATTTTTACTACTCTATATCACATCTTTTTTGCTAAACATGTTTTAAAAACAATTAAATGCTATACAATAAAGCATTTAATTGCTCAACAATTGGCAGTACAAGCTTCAGGGTCTGACCTAAAACTAGCGTTGCCCCTTTCGACGTTATCTCATGTAACCTGCACAACAGCCCCCATTGTGTTCTGCCAACAGATTTCTCCAGAAAAGAAAAGACCCGGTATTCAGATGGAGACTAACAAGGACCTGAGAACTGTACTAGGAAGAATTGGTGAATAAAGCACTATAAACTCATCCTCAGTGGCTGTCTTTCTGAATTGGCGCCTTTGGAGACAAAAATACACATTTTCTCTCTGAAGAGATCCCACAGCTGTGTGAGGGTCCTCCCTGGATTCCCAGCTCAGGCCAGAGCAGCCAAGTAGCACTCCCAGGAGAGGAGGAGATGGCCCATGGGCAAGCCTCTGGCTTCCGCAGTCTCCGTGGGTGGTAAGTGCTGACTCCAATGTCTCTACTTTCTCATGAAAATACCTGTAAATGTATCTGTAATTGAAAGGTCACTGGTGGCACAAGTTTCTCAAGACACTTTCTAACTAATAAATGGAACATCAGCTGGGCGTGGTGCCTCATGCCTGTAATCCCAGCTTGTTGGGAGGCTGAGGCAGGAAGATCATTTGAGGCCAGGAGTTTATGACAGCTTGACCCCATCTCTACACACACACAAAAATTTAAAAAGTAGGCAGGTGCAGTGGGGCACAACTGTAGTCCTGGCTGCTCGGGAGGCTGAGGTGGAAGGATCACTTGAGCCCAGGAGTTCAAGGCTGCAGTGAGCTATGACTGTGCCAGTGCACTCCAGCTTGGGTGACAGAGTGAGACCCCCATCTCTAAACAAACAAACAAACAAACAAACTAAACGTCAAATGAATCTGTCAGGATTACCAACCAGACATGACAGCCCTACGCAGATAACAGCAAAAGAAAAATTATTTTCCACCCTCTGTTTCTGCCTCCTGCTTTGCTGGTGAGGTGATGCAATTCTTATCTGGAACCTGATAGGATGTAGAAAATAATTACAAATGAAAAGGTTATTCATAATTTTTAAATGAGTTAATTAGTAAACCCAGTCAGACTCACTCATTACAGTAATTAATAATTGATTATACTTGAAATTAAACACAATTTTTCATCAAAAATCTAATTAAATATCTGTGCTTTTGCCTGTTGATTAGATCGTTTGGTCTGCTGGAAAAGGGTCTTTGTTAGGGATATTTGTGCTCGGCTGAGACAATTAATTTGATTTTTAATAATTGATAGTTCCTTCCAAGTTAGTAGTCACAGCCTGTAATTATGGCCAAGCAACAAGATGCTCATGCCTTGTCCTCAGCAGCTGCAGGAGAGCAAGCAATAAGGCTGCTACCCCCTAGCTTGTGAAGCAAGGATGGGATGGTCTGCACACCTGCAACGCATTCACCTGCGTTGGCTTACACGAAGCTCACAAGCATCCTTCTGAGGTATGGGTTGTGCCTATTTTCTAGATGAGCAAATCAGAACTCAGAAAGAGAAATGACTTTCCCAAGGGTGAGCAGCTGCTGTGTGGTAGAGAAGGGCCTGGAACCCAGGGCTGTCATGGTGGGTCTAAGCTCTTCTCCAACACCTTGCTGACTCTCCAGGAAACAAAGGGAACGCCCCAGGCTTGCCTCTCTGGCTTGATCCTTGTATAGGAGCCCTAGAGTCCAGTCCAAGTATTTCGACACAGACACAATATTATCTGCGTAGAAATATCTGTGTTATTCTTGGCAAGGACACACTATCAGTGAACTGACCATTCCTGACTTAAGACACAAATTCTTCAAAATTAACCTTCGATCCACCTCTTCTTCTCCACCTACGTTGTCAGTGTTGTAATTGAAGCCACCAGCTTTTCCTGACTAGTTGACTGCAATAGTTTCCCAACAGGTAAGCTTTTATTCTCTCCTTCCTCTACCCTTACCTTTCTAAAATAAAAGTCTGTGTCCTACCACTGCTTAAAACTGTTCAGTAGTTCCCCAATTGCCCACCCAATAAGGTCCTCAACTTGTCCTCCAAGCTGATCTTCACAATCTGATGAAACACTTCTGTATTAGCTCCAACGGTGCACCCCATACTCCTCAAATGCTTCAAACACAGAAAAGATCTTTGCTACCACATCATCTTCTTTCAAGTCTTTGAAAGCTCCCTTGCTTTGAAATACCCTTTCTGTATGTCTACTTCTGGCTAACGCCTACTTTAAAATTCAGCTCAAACATCACCTTTCCCAGGAAGCCTTCCCTACTCCTCTTGGCTGGGGTTGGGTATTCCCACAGCCCCTGAGCTCTGTGTAAATCAATCACTGTTTCAGATGTGCCTGCTAACATAGCTATCTCTTCTTTTAAGCTATGAATACCTCAAGGGTAGTGACCATATATTTAACCCTAGCACTTAGCATAGAGCCTGGCTCAAAGCAGGTACTCCATATGGTTTGCCAAATGAAAAATAAAATTCACAAAATTGGAGATTTGAAGACTGTCAATGTTGGAAGGAAAATTAAAGGTTACCCAGTAAAAACCCGCAAGCAGTGCTTGAATCTTATTCTAAGTGGTCCCTGAGCTCTATCTGTATCCTTCCTTAGACAGGGAGCTTGCTACTTCCCACAGTTGCCCCTATCTTTACATAGCTGAAGACTAATCATGTATTCTTATTAACTGGGAGAGAAAGAAGCCATGAGATGGAAAACAGGAGAGAGTTTGATTAATCATGTAAACATTTACTCTTTCTCACTGAATTAGACTATATGATACAAACCTTAAGACTTCAACGCAAAACAAACGGATATGTATATGCAGCAAACTACCCAAATTATGACTTATGACTGCCTGTCCAGAAGTCTACTCACTTATGAAAAATAATAATGTTAGTCAAAACCAAGAGCTGTGCCAGTGGTTCGTGGTGACATAGTATTCGTGGTGCCAGAAGAAACCTTCATGCCAAGTAATGGTACTGGAACCATACAACCCTCACTGGTAACCCACTCTATATCAATGATGCACCTCACAGAACCTGGGTAGGCCTTGACCTCTCCCAGTTTGGCTGTTTCATTTATACAATGACCCATAGCAGGGATGGCACATACTTGACACGCTATCAATATTCTCCATTTCTGTGACCATAACAGACATCACTAATCAATCACAGATAGTCTCTTACACTGAGCCTAAATATAGCCCCAGTATCTTCCTCAACACAGCATTCTAAACAATCAGAATTAGCAGCAACTAAACAATCAGACAGAAGAAGAGATAACATATGCATGCCACCCTGGCCTTGGAGCCATGAAATTATCTAAGCCAATATTCACAAGGGGAAAAGAGACCTGACATGCCAGAGGAGGCTTATTATAGCTTGAGATATTGAAGGGGACCTCCCCGTTTGTAGGACTATCATCTTCCTGATTACTTATTTTTATAAAATTCAAGAATCTTGAGTGGAATTGACCTTACAGCTTATGCCACTCAAACCCCATCCATGCTTGAACCACTTCTCTATCTCTTGAACACATGATGGCCCATGTTGTATTAATCATTCTTAGTGACACCTCTTACTACTTCTCAAGACAGCCCCTGTTCAGCCACAATGACTTTGCTTGTTACCAAGTTCTTTTTCACAGTGGGCAGCACTCTGTCTTTTTTGGCCTCTGCCAATTAGTTCTATTTCTGTTTACTGGGCTTGCGCTGAAAAAGTCCCCTTTGCTTGCAGAATTATCTTAGAATTCCTTAGCATGGGTTCGAGGCCTTCTCAAGCTGGCCCAACCTACCTTAAGCCTTTGATACAGGAAAGGACCTCTAGGGTTAAGCCAACCTCCCTTCCAATGCCTTTACTAAGAGGCTGATTTATATAGAGGCAGCAGACTCTACACAACACCCACAGATCTCTTTGGATTAATATCTTTCCTGGGAAAAGACCGAAGCAAGGGGTCAGTAGTAGGAAGCCAGACTGTGTTACAAATTCATCAGAAGACTGCATGGTGGGAGCCATCTGCTGTATCAAGGCAGAGGTCAGGAGGAGCTCCTTATTATCTGCGTTTGCACCCGGGGTCAGGTGAGCACTGCTCCGTGTCTGTGTGCCCTCAGCCAGTGTTCTCTGCTGTCTGTGCTGGCTGGGACCTTCTGCTTCTCAGTCAGAATTTCCCTGGGTTCCTGACCATGGTTTAACTCTGGACCTTGGTTCCCACAATACCCTCAGACTGCCTTGCCAGACATCTACCTTCAGATGTGCTTTCCTGCCAGTTTCCCTCCAACCCCAGGGTGCTCCACCTCCTTCCTGCTCCTCACTGCAGCCACACAGTCCCAACAGGAGAGGCTACCTGCTGTTCAGCCTCTCCAACTTGTCCTTTAGCTGTATTTACTCAATCCATGACACTTATGCCATAGATCCCCCTCTCAAAGGCTCGTCTTACAGAGCGCTCACGCCTTAATACCAGGCACCCAACACACAAAAGGACAGATGCCCAGCTTCCTTCCTGATATAAGTGCAGAGGGGTGGAGAGGAAGGAGAGGAGGGCCCTGAAGAGCTGCTCTTGCAGTGTCAGGGGTGCAGACTGTCCAGAACTCCAGGGCTGCTTGGCTCACACTGCGTGCTTTGCCTGCCATGCTAGTAAGGAGCCTTCAGTGCCCACACATGTCTTGGTTGCTGCCCTCTGGGCCAAAGGGGAGCAAGGGAAGCTGGGTTGAAGAGGTGCTTACCCACAAAGTATGCCAGCAGGATGACCAGAGTGGCTGAGATGACGATGGCGCTCAGGGCTGCGCACTTCCAGTTACAGTACTTGGAGGGCTTCTTGAGGTTAAAGGCCGGCCGGGCGAAGGTGCTGCGGGGCAGGGGTCGGGGCGGAGGAGAGTACACTGTGCTGGACGTCAGTGGGTACCCTGGTGATGTGGTGCAGAAGAGCGGGGAGGTGCCTCCAGGCTTGAAGAGGAAGTGCCTGCAGATGGAGAGCAGCAAGAGGGTGTCAGGGGCTGCCCACAGACCAGGCACCCAGACAAACCTGGAGGCCAGAGGTGGCAGTAGAAGAAGCATGCAGAGGAGCCTGGATAGAGAGAGTCACCACAGAGACCTGGGAGAGGACAGGAACAAGGAGAGCCATGGACTAGACCACGGAACAGGGCACACAGAGACACGTTTCCACTGAACACGGATGGGACAGCCCTACCCATGGGAAAACCCACCCAAGGCAAGGCAGAAGGTGTTACCAACTCAACAGAAGGCTGGCACTGAGATCCTTTGCCTGGGAATGGATGGGGCTGGGATGCTGTCTCTTGGGGAATAAACTTCCTATTCTCTAAAATTATTACAGTAACTTGGAAAGTATCTAAAATCCTGTTGTGTCCCCTGGAGATAATGAGACTTAAAATTGTTCTTCTCCCTCCAATGCTTCTGTTGCCAGTGTATCTCAACTGAGGATTGGAATACCCTTCTTTTTAAAGGGGGTTTTATTGGTGTTGAAGCCAAGAAACCACCACTAAGTTATGCCATGGCCAGGAGTCCTCTAGTGGCTGTCACACAGCCAATGGCAGCAAATGCCTTCAAAGCACTCTGTCCAGAAGCCAGACTGCTGCCTCCCAAGCCCAAGGTGAAAGCTGTGCGGGGGAACAGACAGGCAACTGCACCCTACAGCCTAGTCATGAGGGCAGCGGGGTATGGTCAAAGCGCATGGTTGTGACCAAACTAGGTGTCAGGCGCTCCTCCACAGCTTGGCTTTAACCATGGCCATGGGAGGACTTGCACACAGCCTGGGAAATGGAGTGCGTTGGTTGCACTGTATCCCCCAGAAGTCTTAGGGCAAACCCACCCCTATGGGGGTACAAAGTGCCTCAGGTCACAGAATACACACTCAGGGCCAGAGTCCATACAATACAGGGCCCGTGCTGCATTAAAAATGCTATGTGAGATGGTTTTTGGAATGGCAACGGCAGCCAATGAGATGCCAAGAGCTGCATATTAACAAGACTGCTGTTAATATGCTGGGGGACAAGGTATTCCAAGGATAAACTGTTGCAAGTTGAACATGGACTTGGGGATGAGCATGCCACATGGATCACCTCCCCCAGGAGATCCCAGGGAAAGGTCTCAGGGTCTGCATGCAAGTGCAGGAGCCACAAGGAGAGCACACACAGAGAGGAGAATGGGGATGTCACCTACCCGTCACCGTAAGCCCCATCATGGCGGGAGGCGCCGAGAATGTCCATCTCAATGAGGTTGTCCTGCAATGTCCCTAGGAATGGCTGCTTGCCTAGGTTTCTACGCACACATGGAGACATGAATGAAGCAATGAGTCATGCATTGATGAAGGGGGATAGTAGAGAAACACACAAAGTGGCTGTTTGGTGCAGCTGTGTGTGTGTGAGACCAGCAGGACACAGTTTCCAGGCAATGGGTCAGTGTGCAAGCCACATGTGCAAGAGGTCCACCTGGCACAGAGCATCCAGAGGGAATACTGTCTATACAAACCCAAGGTTTGGCAGTTGTATGCATCAAATCACAGTTCTCACTGAAGAGGACTGACATGTGTCTGGGACTGAGCTAGGTATGCTACATCCAGCCTCTCAAATCTTCAAAATGGCTATGTGAGGAAGGCAATGTAATCCTCATTCTACAGGTGAGGAAATTGAGATGTGGAGAGGTAATGGGTCTTGCCAAGGTCACCAGCTAGCAAAGTTCAAAGCAGGAATTAGAGATCAAGTTCCAAAGCCTGTGCTCTCTCTCTCTACTTGAGGCTGCCTACATCAGCTTAAACAGTGGCTAGAGACACTCATTTGGCTAGTCCAAAGAAAAAGAAAAGTCAGCATTTTTGGCCATTGTCTTCTAAAGCCATGGTTCTCCAACTTTCTGGAGAGCTGGGCATTGCTGAGGCCCATCCCTAGAGATTCAGTCAGCAGGTCGGGTGGGGCCTGAGGATCTGTATTTCTCCCAGGCCCCCAGGTGAATACTGACCATGGTCAGAGGATCATCATCCTTTAGCGGTGCAGGGACCTGGGTGATGACTAGTTAGCAAGGATGGAGCTCCACCGAAGACAAAAGAGGATGCTCTTTGTTCCCCAAGTGCACAGCATTTTGTGACTTTACCTATTTCTAACCCAGAATGATGACAGACATACTTGCCCTTTTTGGTCTCAACCAGGTCTGCTGAATGACATGATTCACACTCAAGTAGGCTGGAGCCTGTCCCCTGATCTTTTCAGGACAGCTGTCACCTCACTTTCAGACTCTGTGGTGAATCATTTGTAACAATCCAGTGGTGGCTTCAGCCTGTTGCATGCACCCAAGAAAGGGACTGACTGCAGAAAGCGAACTTTGGACCCAGCCCTGCCAAGGACCTTCTTTCTGACTTTGACCAGGTCTTAGAGCCAGTATTCCCAAATTCAAGACCCTTTTATGCCGCTCTCTTGCTGTGCAACTTTGGGTATAACCCTTAACCTTTCTTTATCTTACTTCCTTCATGTAAAAAGGGATTACAGTACTGAGCTCACAAGGTTGTTATATGGATCAGCTGAGATAACGGTGGAAGAAGTATTAAGGGCTATACAAATATTACAGGAGTGCTAATGCTAAATATAATAGCTACTACCTACCCTATATCTACCACATATTATTTATTGTTCCAGAAGCTCTGCAACTATCTAATTTAAATTTTATCCTCACAATAACTCTACAAAGTCAGTACTGTCATCTCTATTTTGTAGACTGGCAAAGCAAAGCTTGTAGAAGCAACTTTTCTAAGGCCATATCATAAACAAGTGGAGAGCCGAGCTGGAGCCTGGGGTTATCTGACCCCAGAACTCAGGCCCTCTCCATTTATAACCCTGTCTCACTCTGCACAGCTTTGTGGCTACTGCCCCTGGTCAGCCTCAAAGACCAAAATGAGGAGGGGCCGTAAGTACTATCTGGAAATCCCCTTTCGTTAACATCCCCTGGGATAGTGGAAGCATATGGCAACACTATTTGCAGGTGGAGTGCTGAGTACAGCAGTGGTAGTGGGGACCTCCTCTTTTGGTGAGCTGTGAAGCACTGTCTGGGCCAGCGGCCTGGGTGGCAGTCTGTTCTGCTGGTGTGCAAGCCCCCGAAGTCTTCCCCAGTGCCTGGGAGGAGCTTCAGCGGTGTGAACGTCCCTCAGAGTGGCTCTATTTCCATCACCAGGCAGATAGCCCTGCTGATGGGAGGCCTGGTGGCCCAATGGGAGGCATATAGGCCCTGAGGCCAGACAGATCTAGGTTCAGGTCCCATAACCATCATTCACTGGCCCTGGGCAGGTGACCCAATCTCTCTAAGCATCCACAGCAGAGGATAATTTTTCATTTTACAAAACCCAAAGCGTAATTTGGATCATATCACTTCTCTGCTCTCAACCCTCCAATGGCTTCATAAGCATTTTAGAATAAACCATAGTCCTTACCAGGGCCCACAAGCTCCTGTAAGATCTGGCCTCTAGTACTCCTCAAGCCTCATTTTCTATGCTACAGGTACAGTGGTCTCCTTGCTGTTTCTTAAACAAGCTAAACCTTGGCTTTCCTCTGCCTCCCTCAAATATCTTTATGAATCAGAACCCTCCTGAAAATATCTTCATGGAGTATAACCTCCTTCCTCCCCTCCTCAACTATTACCTTCTCACCCTAACTAAAAGAGCTCCCAGCCCACTCTTCCCAATCACTCCCTGGCCCCTTGTACTGATTTTTCATCACAGGACTTTACACACACACACACACACACACACACACACACACACACACACACACTCTCTCTCTCTCTCTCTCTCCTCTCTCTCTTTCTCTCTCTTTCTGATGAAAAACAAAGCAATACCAGAGCAAGGGGCCAGGAAGTGATAAACACACACACACATATCCAATATATATATGCTTATCTGATTATTGTGCTTTTTCCTAATGCATTTTAAGTTCCACAAGGCAGAAGTCTTTTCTGTCTTGTTCACTCCTATGTGCCCAGAGTCTAGAGGAATATGTGGCACATGGTAGAAGGAACTCAATAAATATGTGCTGAATATTGCTGAGTTCAGAATACACAAAGGGAAGCATGCCTAGCATACAGCAAGCACATAGTCAGTGCTTCATTGAAGATGGCAGCAGATGGCATTCTGATTATTTCCTCCATCCCTGCATTTCAGGAGGAAACTGTCCACTCTCTCTACAGCATGAGCAGATCCAAGGAAGAACTCCTGCTGCCTCCCGGGACCTGAGGCTGGCTACATGGCATGCTCCCTAGAAGACCTGGGAGTCTGGCTTGAGTCAGAAGGCTCAGATCCCATTTTAAGATACAGAGTCAAATTTATACCTCAAAACCATCAGAAATAAACAAAAAAATACATTCAGAGAAAAAGACATAAAGGATAAAGATCAAAATGTTAGCAGTAAGTAGGGATTTTCAAGTGACTGGAAAAACAGTGATTCTTATTTTAACTTTTACAATTTAAAAAGAAACAGTTATTTTTAAAAAGACAGAGACTGGACAATTATCTTCTAAAAGTACAGATCTATTAGGAGAGGGGAAGAGGTGATGCAACAGAGTAAAGGATTTCTAGAGTAAGAGGGTGCCCCAGTTTCCTGAAAGAGCTTCCACACTCATGCTAATGTGCATATTAATTATTTAGATCTCTCTGGAATTTGGAGAGACATGAGCACTTGCTGAAAATGTTGGCTATTGGCCAGGTGCAGTGGCTCACACTTGTAATCCCAGCACTTTGGGAGGCTGAGGCAGGTGGATGGCTTGAGTGCAGGAGTTCGACATCAGCCTGGGCAACATGGCAAAATCCCATCTCTAGAAAAAAATTCAAAAACTAGCCAGGCATGGTGCCATGTGCCTGTAGTACCAGCTACTGGGGAAGTTGAGGTGGGAGGATCACCTGAACCCGGGGAGGCTGAGGCTGCCATAAGCCTCTGCACTCCAGTCCGGTCCAATGAGACTCGGCCTTAAGAAAAAAAAAAGAAGAAGAAAATTCTGGCTATTCAAAATGCTACTACTGCCTTGAAATAGTCTTGTTCTGCTGGGCTTGGTGGCTCACGCGTGTAATCCCAGCACTTTGGGAGGCCAAGGCAGGCGCATCATGAGGTCAGGAGATTGAGACCATCCTGGCTAACACGGTAAAACCCCGTCCCTTACAAAAAAATTAGCTGGGCGTGGTGGCGGGTGCCTGTAACCCCAGCTACTCAGGAGGCTGAGGCAGGAGAATCGCTTGGACCCGGGAGGCAGAGGTTGCAGTGAGCTGGCGATTATGCCACTGCACTCCAGCCTGGGTGACAGAGTGAGACTCTGTTCTCCAAAAAAAAAAAAAAAAAAAAAAGAAATGGTCTTGTTCTGTACTTTTAAAAACTTAGTTCTGCGTCAAATTACTTGACGTCATTTGACTGATGAAGAAACTGAGGCCCAGGGAGACATGTGCCCTGCCCTCATACCCATACCATAGCGAGTCAGTGGCAGAGCTGAAACTAAAACCCAGGCACCCTGACTTCCAGTTAAAGGAACCTCCCCCCAGATCTCCTATCCACCCACTCCCCAAGACTCTAGGTGTCTAGTTCCTTCTGAGAAAACAAATGTCCACCTTTCTTGATGGGGACCCTAAGCTGCGGAGCCCACCTTGGGTCATAGTCCTGCAGGGTCTCCTGCTCACTGCTGCTGAGAGCTCAAGTGTGGGTACCTGATTCACTTGACCCTCACATTGGTGGGTGCTATTACCTCATTTTACAGATATGGAAACTAAGGCCCAGAAAGGTTAAGTGCCTAGCATACCGCAAAAATAAGGTGAAGATGGGATTTAAACCAGATCTCTCCGACCTCACAGCCCTGAGCTGCCTCTCAGGAAAGAGGTTCCTGAGTACTTGGAGAGGAACCTTCAGCTAAGTGGCGGGCTGTTCTTAAAGAGGGGACGGACTGGTCCCGTCTAAGCATGTGGGGAGGCCTTGGACTAGCCCCTGAACTGCCTGTAGGAGGGGCTCCCAGTCCCATGTGTCTGACTTAAGGCGGGCTGAGCTCACCTCTCAAGGGCAGAACAAAGGGCTTTTGGGAAGGAAGTAGTCAGGAAGCTGCAGAGGCCAGTAGTTCCTCAGGACCGCCCTGTTCAACAGTTCACCCTCTCATAGTAAGCCTGCTGTCCTGGGCCGTGTTTCCACCCACAAAGCCACGGGACAGCCACAATTGCATCTGATTCTCACAACTACCTACTGGGGCAGGACAGGCAGGGATCACACCCCATATTCTGTAGCTGAGACCTCAAGGTGTGCAGGGGGTGAGTGACTCAGCCAAGACCACACAGAGTTAGTGATGGGGCTGGCAGCTGAACAAATGAATGGAAAAAAATGAACCAGGCACCAGGTCTTCCAAGCCATGGTCATCCTTCTAAAAGGCCAATCCCATAAGGGCACCCTCTGATTTAAAAGCTCTTGCTAGCTATTCACCCTCATGTCTACCACTCCAGCCTCCAGGCCCACAGGGAAAAGTACAACCTCCTTTTCATGTAGCCCAAGATCCTCCATTGCTGATCTCCATTTAATCTCATCCTCAAGAGACTCCCTGTGCTCCTGCTTGAGCCAACTACTTGCCGTCTCTCCAAAATGCCAAGCTCTCTCCTGGCTCTGTGCCTATCTCTCCGCTAAAAATTCCTTTCTCCCCTGCAAACTCCTACCAATTTATGCCTGGAGAAGCTATTTTGAACAATCAGGAAGATGGCACTGCATAGTGGTTAGGTGTGTGGGCCCTGGAGCCAGCCAGCCTGGGGATGGACCCTGGTCCTGCCACTTACTGGCTGTGGGACCTGAGGCAAGTTACTTAACTGGTCTGTGCTTCAGATTCTTCGTCTCTAAAATGGGGATGAGAATATGACTACCTACATGCGCAGAAGAGTGAAGACAGCAGCCCTGACTGCTATCCTTTGCAAGGCCTTCTTATAACAGTGGCCCTGGGCTGGCATCTGGAACTCAGGTTTCAGGAGAGTTGCTACCATTAACTGATGAGAGTGGCTGGCTCACTGTGCCTCAACAATTACGATGAATAACTGCTTTCCTTTGGGGAGTCTGGAATCCATGCACTTGCCAGGCAGGGGGTACCGACATGAGCAACCCCAGTAAAAACCCTGGAGCTGAGGCTTTAATGAGTCTCCCTGATTGGCAACATTTCACACGTTGTCACAACCTGTTGCTGGGGGAATGAAGTGCATCCTGTGTGACTCCACTGAGAGGGGACCACAGAACCTCGTGCCTGGTTTGCCCCAGACTCTACCCCAGGCTTCTTTTCCCTCTGCTGATTCTGCTTTGCTGCCTTTCACTGTGATAAACCAGGGCTGTGAGTATAACACCTATAATCAACTACGTGTTGAGTCTTGTGAGTCCCACTAGTAAATAATCACACCTGGGGGTGGGGGCTTGGGGACTCCCAACACCCACCTTATGGAATAGCTGTGAAGATTGAAGTTAACATGTGCCAAGAACTTAGAACAGCACCTGGCTGTTCCCAGTAAGGGCTCTCTCTACTGCTGCTCCCAAGCAGAGGGAACCACGCTCTCCTCTCTGCTCAGAGGACTCCCTCTGTCACAACATCAGTCATGGTACCTGTCCTCATTCATTTACAGGTCTGTCTCCCTCAAAAGACGGTGAGCTTCTTAATAACAGTTGGCTGTGTCTTCTGCATGTCTGTGACTGAATCACCAAATTACAAGGAAGACTGTATATCCCAATTCTCTGCAATGCTCTGGGGCTGACCTGGCCTGCCAGAAGGCACTGTGTGTGCCATTCTGGGAACCACACTAGGGCTGGTCTGGAGACCACCAGGGTGGCACCCATCCCTGAGGGTGGGCAGGGTTGTTCCCCAAATTCAGTGTGACCACAAAATGGACCCCAGGCTTCCCTACCAGGCTTGAGATGAGATGAGCTGGAGTCAAGGTCTGGCAGCCTTCTGGTCTGACTTCCCTTCACCTGACAGGAACCTGATGGGTTATTAATCAGACAGTCCCTGTGAAATCAATTAAATGTCTGATGCTGCAGAGTGCAAAAGAAGAGGATGAGGGTTTGGGGGACCCTAAACATATGGCTCCCTCCAGAATGGATCACAGATGCACCTATAGAAGCTTAAAGCAACATCTTACCCCAGCTCAAAGGGAGCACAGGTAGGCCCAGGCTCCTCACTGGGGGACTCAGTTAACCTTGGAGACTGCCAGAAGTATGGTGGGTGCAGAGAAAGGAGCACATTTACCAAAGCCCTCTCTCTTCTTCATCCTTCTGCTAGCCTTTCTTTTCCTGCCAGCATGAAATCTAAATCCCTCTTGGTCATTCTACCAGCTGTTATAGTATTTATTCAGCCATTAATTCTAGACTCTCAATACAGACTGAGTTTGACAATCAGGGAAGGGCCCGTGACTATTTCTCTGGCATCAAGAGGCTCCACTCTGGTGGGGACTGGCAAAAGCTGTTTAGGACAACTATCTCAACTAGGCCCTGCTCTGTCGGGCCGCTAGGCCTCTGCTCAGACTGTGCCCTCTCAGGACCTCCTTTCCGCCGCTCCTCTGCCTGGGAGACTCCTGCTTGCTCTTCTCGGTGATGCTGTACCAGGTCTTCCAGGAAGCCTTCCTTGCTCCCCACTCAAGTCTCAGTTAAGTATACGTATTCATTCATTTATTTCACCAGTGTTAATAATTATCAAGCAGCGACCATGTTGTAGCAAGCCCTGTGTTGTGTGCTGGGGATCTCAGGGCAATTAAAAAGTAGCATTATTTCCTGTACTTTTCTCTATCAAAGCACTTATTCTATTATAAGAGTCTGTTCTCTGAAATGTCTTACCTGGTAGACACATAGTAGACACTCAGTGAATATTTACTCAATAATAAAACACTACATAATAAGTAGTTGAGCATTTACTATATGCTAAGACGTTTTCAGACGTTATCTTAATACATTTGTTACAACAGCCTTACGAGGTGGCGTGGTGGATTAAAGATGGCCACAAATTCTTGGACACTTCTTCCACTGAGAAGTGGGGTCTGCTTCTCCTCCTCTTGAAGCTGGCCAGCTTATGACTGCTTTGACCAACAGAATATGGAGGAAGTGACACTATAGCATTTTCAGGCCAAGCCTTAAAAGCATCAATAGCTCCTGTCTCAGTGCCTTGGAGCCCCGAGCCGCTCAGTATGAAGCACAATTACCCTGCTAGGAAGCCTATGTGGAGAGGCCCTTAGAGGGAGAGGATGCTATAGTTTGGATGTTTGTCCCCCCAAAGCTCATGTTAAAATTTGATACCCAGTTGGGCATGGTAACTCACACCTGTAGAACCAGCACTTTGGGAGGCCGAGGCAGGAGGATTGCTTGTGCCCAGGAGTTCAAGACCATCCTGATCTCTACAAAAAATAAAATCAGCTGGGCATGGGGGTGGCACATGCCTGTGGTCCCAGCTACTTGGGAGGCTGAGGTGGAAGGACTGCTTGAGTCTAGGAGATTGAGGCTGCAGTGTGTCAGGATCATGCCACTGCACTCTGTCTCGAAAAGGGGGGATAAAAAAAGAAAAAAGAAAGAAAATGTGATACCCAATGTTAGAGGTGGGGCCTAATGGGAGGTGTTTTGGTCACGAGGGTGGATCCCACATGAGTAGATTAAAGCCCTCCTTGGGAGGAGATCAAGTTCTCATTTTTATTAGTTCCTTCCAGAGCTGGTTGTTAAAAAGAGCCTGGCACCGCCCCACCTCTCTATCTGTTGCCATGTGATCTCTGCACACACCGGCTCCCCTTTACTTTCTGCCATGAGTGGAAGCAGCCTGAGGCTCTCACCAGAAGCAGATGCTGGTGTCATGTTTCTTGTACAGTCTACAGAACTGTAAGCCAAATAAATCCTTTTTCTTTATAAATTACCCACCCTCAGGCATTCCTTTATAGCAACACTAAATGGACTGAGACCGAAGGGTACTGCCAAGACCAGCTTTCTAGCCATCCCTCCACAAGATGTCAATTATGTGAGTGAACTCATCTCGGATCCTTCAAATGAGTCCACTTGCCAGCTGAATACTACCAGTGTACCCCTGTCAACACGATGTGGAGTGGATGAATAGCCTAGCTGAGCCCTTCCTAAACTCTTGACTCACACTCTGAAGTATAATCAACTGGATGTTTCCAAAGCCACTACATTTTGGAGTCATTTGTTTGTTGTGCAGCAATAGATAATCATAGCAGAAAGTGACTTTTATTTTCTCCATTTTAGAGATGAAATTGAAGGTCTTAGTCCATAGCTAGTGAGCACTAGGGTGGGGTTTCTGAGGATAGGGTATGTCTGATCCTAAAACCTGTGCTTCAAACTCACTATGGTGAATGGGCCATCACTTGTGCCCTTGGAACATCAGGCCAAACTTACTTCTCTGAAGTAGAGAAGAGGTAGAACCTATTATTTCCTCTCAACTCCTCTGGGGCGAGTAGGAGCTCAAGAATCTCTTTTTGAATGACATTTTAATCCACAGGGTGGATATGGAGAGAAGATGTATATGAAAAAATTGGAAATAGCTTTTAGAGTGTGGTTTCTAAATGCTAGGTACTGTGCTGTGTGCTTCTTATATATCACATTTACTTCCTCCCAACCTCTGTGAGAGGCACGAATTCTTTTCCCAATTTATAGATGACGAAATCAAGGTTCAGGGATGTTAGGGAAATTGCCCAGCTAGTAAGGGTTAAAGCCAAGGCAGGTATGAAGGTCCCTCTGACTTTGAAGGCCATATTCTGTCCACCTTGCCAAGCTGGTCAGCTTGTGATTCCGTCTGCCAGACTTGATGCTGATCCCTCCTAAACTGTGCCTTGTTAGTTTTGTGCCTTCGACCAGTTAAGGTCAGCATCAAGATCTAGAATTCTGATTGTGTATTCACTGTATTAAGCGCCTTTTCTGGCTTTAGGTCATCCTTGGAGGCACAGGACTCTGGGGTCACAGAGGAAGACTTCCTCAAACATTTCAACCGAGGCTTCAAGAATAAGTAGGACTGGACAGACCACGAAGTGAGAAGGTGAGCGACTGGCAGAGCTGTGCAAGACTCTGTGCAAAGGCATCAAAGGGCCTGGCGTTGGGGGAAATACATGTACATGCACATAGATGCATATACATACACTGAATATTAAATATATATGATATGATATATATCATAATGTTATATATGTATATAGATGTGTATAAAATTGTGTTATGTGAGTATATACCTACATGTTAACAATGGTTACTTTTGGTGACAAATAAAAATGATTTTCTTTTCTTCTTGCTTATTTCATTGTCTAGCTGTTTTACAACGAACATTTCTTATTTGAGTAATAAAGTATAAATAAAAAGAAAAAGCTGCATGTGTTTGAGCAATGGATGTGGGCGGATAGAACATCAGAAAGGCAGGTGAGCACAGAAAGACAGGAGACGTGAGCTGGGACCACCTTTACAACTCACACTAAGCATTAGGAAAACCGCCTTGCTGCTCATCCTCTATCTTCCTTTCCTTGAAAAACCTGGAGACTCAGAATAGGAAGTTCTAACTTGATCCTAAGTGGGAAAGATGAACATCCAAGCAGAGGGAGAGGTGACTGTGGTCCATGCAGAGCATCAGAACCATCGATTAGTGGCTGGCTTCTTCCAGTCATGTTCGGTCTTTCAATGAGCACATTGGAAATGATGGAGATCTGATTAAGCTACCCTGGGCAGGCTGACACACAATTATCCTACTCTGTTACTGATGAGCGCAAAGGAGGCACGCAGGGAAAAATCACACACGATTTTAAAGGATGCCAACAGAAATAATATAAATTAAGAGACTGGAGGCGGGAGCGGGGAAGCTGGTTGGGCTGCATCTCTAAGAATTTTGGTTTCGGAAAAACAATTCTACAGGAGTAAAGTGGTACAAACAGTGTTCATTTTCTCTTACTGGCCTCCATGAGCTTGATGTGCCGTTACCATAGTTGTGTGCTAGGCAGTCACATGTCCACACTTTTCACATGCAGGTTAATTTTACTTCCTTAACTCTGGGATGACCTTGTTCTCTTCACAGATAAAGAACAGGAGTTTGGGGAAATAAAATCTATGTTTCCCACTACTTTAGGAAATAGAGTAGAAGATAAAGTGGTTCCAGTTTGCCAGCCTAGGACACTTCATCTACAGTTTAGAGAAAGGGAAAGGCTATGCCCCCAAAGTCAACAGCGCTTATCTCAGAGTGGTAAGATTACAGGTAAATTTTAATTTTTGTCTTCATAATTTTCTGCATTTTCTCTGGTGAGCTTGTATGTTTTTTAGATCATAAACAAACTCCATTTTGGAAAAACAGTGTGTAAGCAGAGGGAAGGAGAACAGCTACAGAACTCAAGTGGACTGATGTCTCTGAGCTGACAAAATCATTGCCCAACAAAGCTGGAAGAAGGAACAGGGCAGAGGGATCCCGGCCAACAGAGACCAAGAGAAGGTGGCTGGGGTGTAGGTGAAGCAGCACCGGACAGGGAGTCAGGCAACCTGAGTTCAAGTTTTAGCTGTGCCTCAATCGCCTGTGTGAAGTGAGCTAGTGATGGACCTGCTCTGATTCTCAGCTTCCAAATTCCCAAATGGGGATGATCATCCTAATACCCACTTCATAGAGGTATGAGGATTACATAATGTCACACATACGAAAGCCCTTGTAACCCAAAGCTGATGTATATACGCTAGGGGTTATTATGGCTTTGGGCATAAAGGTGGTAGCACAGCAGGGAAGGAGGAGAGGTGGGGAGACTGACATAGTTGAGTGCCAACGCCAGGCCAGGCAGGTCTGACACTAGGCATTGGGTGGTAGAATCATGTAGGGAAAGGCAAAGATGAGGGCCCGAGCCAAACCAGACTGAGAGCCTGCTGTCGGTCACACACCTGTGCAAGCCTCGTTCACACGTTAGCTCTCATCTCCTTTGACAGTTCTGTCCCGCAAACATCATGGCCATTGTGTAGACAAGGCAAGAGAGGCAAGGGGTTGGTGCGGGGCGTGTCTAGCAACTGGGCCAAGGTCACACCTTCGGTAAGCAGCAGGTTAGCACTGGACCTTGGGTCTCCCGTGTTCCAAAGCCCATGCTGGCAGTCAGAGAACCGCATCCCTAAATCGTGCACCCAACCCCAGCTCCTCCGGCCAGCGTTATCTGGGGACACTGAATGGCCCCGCCAGCCAAAGACCTTGGTCCGAGCCCCGGCTGCCCGCCCTCCCCAGCCTCACCCGCCCTGCCGGCCGCGCACCTGGTCTCCAGGGGGATGTTGCTGTTGAGCAGCCAGTTGTCCTGGGCGTGGGCAGGCTCCTGGGCGCCGCCGGCAGGGGGCTCTCCGGAGAGCGAGTGGTCCGTGGGGGCCGGGCTGGGGTTGCTCCTCGGCGTGAAGTTGCCCCGGTTCAGGGAGTTAATGGAGGCCGCGTGGTGCTGGTTGGGGGTGTGGGCGTGCGAGAGCGGCGGCGGTGGCGTCCGGAGCCTCGCGTGGTTCTGCAGGCCACCCGGGTGATCTAGGGCACAAACAATGCGGTCAGCGGCGGTGAGCTCGGTGCTGCCCCTTGGCTGGAAAAGCAGCCACGGAGGTCTGAGCAAGACCACAGAAGAGGGCGCCGGCAGGTTATACGTATTGATACAGTCAATCAGTAATTACACGACAGATGTTTATTGAGCACCTGCTATTCTAGGTGCTGGGGATACCTTAACCAACTAAACAGACAAAAATTCCTGTCCCCATTGAGCTTAAATTCTAGTAGGGGAGTGAAGCAATAAAAAACATAAAAAAGACTAGTTATCCATCTCAGCAACTCCACATTGTTTCATGCTTTTAGGACGCGGTTTTTAAAGCGTGGCCAGGGACCAGAATCTTCAGCATCGTCTGGGAATTTGTTAGAGATGAAAATAAGCCCTGCCCCAGGCTGACTGAATCATGAGCCCTGATAGGGCCCAGGAATCTGATTTTACAAACCCTCCAAGTGACTCTGACGTACGCTAAAATTCTAGAACCACTGATTATATACGATGGTACATAGTAAACGAAATAAACCAAGTTTTTAAAAGTAAAACGTAGAGTTTACTGAGATGGTGATAAATCTAAGAGCACATACAGCCAGGAAAGGAACTGTGGCCTGTGTATGTAGGGGCAGTGGTGAAATTTTAGATAGGATGGCCACATAAGGAGAAAGATGACTTTTGAATAAAGTGAGCCATGCTGGGGCCCGGTGGTTAAAAACCACTCAACATTTACTGAGCACATCGAATGTGCCAGAGTCCCATTCTGAGTCTTCTACAAGTGTAAATTCAGCTAATTCTCACAACCACCACAGAGTAGAGACTGCTTTTATCCTCAGTTTACAGATGAGAACATTGAGATACTTTATTTATTCCCTTTAATTATTCAGAACAACAGGTATCATCACCAATTTACAGATGAAAAACGTAGACTTGGAGCAGGTAAGTAAAGTGCCCAAGGGTTTGTGGCTAAGTAGGTGTTATTGGCAAAGAAAGAAAACAAATACAATTTCTGGTGATACCACAAATGAGGCAAGTTGTGGAGGTAAATCTTTACCATCCATCTAAGCTATGTTCACAGAAAGCCTAGTCTTTCAAACGGATGATATTATCGGGGTGGTGAAAAGGCCAAGAAATTAGATTCTAACCTAGATTCTACCACTTATTAACCACATGGGCATGGACAAGTCATTTAATCTCTTTAAGCCTCAGTTTTCTCATCTGCAAAATAGGGGAAATAGTTTATTTGGGGGAGGGATCACAGGGCTACTGTGAGATCAAATGAGGCAATCGGTAGGAAATAAATATTTCTGAAGTATTCTGCTTCCTTTATTCCTCATGAGAATTCTGTATTTTATAGAGGAAACTAAGAATCAGAAAGAACAGCAATTTTCCAAAGGCTGTGTTCTTCCTTGGATAGGGAGAGGGCTTTTTGGAAATCATCAAGCACAGTCAAGTATGAAGCACCATTAGTGTTATGGATTTTTTTAGTGTAAGATGCATCACTCTGCTTTTTGAGTAAATCAACCTTTTATGTCAAAGAGGTATAAAGCAAATCTGGTGGGGAATTCAGGAAAGGAGAATTAGGGGTAGAAGGGAGAAAGACAGAAACACATCTAAGTGGATCACTTCCTTATTACAAGCTGCTACTTTTGGCATAAAGCCCACACCTGGCTTATTAATACAAAACCCTCTGGAATCCGATCCATGGCTGTCTTCCAGCCTCTTCTCCCATCAGCTCCATCATGCATCCTCCACTCCAGCCACATCTTTCCTCTGAGGCCAGGAGATGTGCTGAGGCCATCTGAATGGCCAAAACTTCAACTCCCACAAGGAGGGTCCCCAGGAAGGTGACAGAATGTGAATGGTACCCCCTGAAGATATCCAGTTCTGTGGTGCTGGACCAGAAGGGAACTAGCAAGGATGTTCCTTGCTGGGAAGAGAGAGAACCTGGAGGCAAATACAACCTGTCCAGGCAGAGTGTCCCACTCAGAGAACAGGGAGTACTGGACCAGGAAGAAGGTGAAAATGTGCAGGGTCATTCATTTTGTCCAGCTGTCCTCAGGTAGCACTTCAATGGAGACAGACAGAGCCTGGGACAGAAGCCAGCAGCAGAAGCAGCCTCCTGGGCTGACTGAATGTTCTTCCCAGCCTTGGCCTTTCAGGCTGCTGGCAGTACTTCACCAGAGCAGTGGGAGGCAGTGGCTGAACCACTACTGTCCAATGGTTATCAAGAGGCCAGTAGAGAAGTGTGACCCAGTCCTTGCTCTTGCTCTGGTCCTGGAGTCAATCTCATGGCATTTTACTTAATTGATATAGTTTCTGCTATGTATTGGAGCATCTACAATGTGTGCTTTCACATCCTTAACTTTTCTAATGCTCACAACAACCCTTAGGGGGCAGTATTTGTATTCCCATTTTACAGATGAGGACACTGAGGCTTACAAAACTAGTCAGTGGTTCTCATAAATACAAAGGTCAAATTCAGTTTACCAAACCATGGTGCCTTTGCATAAAACTTAGACACCTCCTGGACTGTCTGTCCATGGCTAAATGCAGGAAAAAGGTCCTCAGTGAAGACAGTAGCATCTGATGTCCGAGCTAGGCAAGCCGACAGACATTTGCTTTGTGACTAATGGGGACACCAGGCTCTGGCTTGATACATGTTCAGTAAAACTGTCAAAAGTCCTGCAATGATAAAATTTTAAGTAAGATCACTGGTCCAGGTCTAAAAACTAACTTCTAAAAGGACATTCTCCTATGGGGACAAGGAAAGTTTTCTATGGGGACAAGGAATGTTTTGGGCCAAATCCTCTCTATTTTTTGAGCTCTCAGCTCAACTGCCTCCCCATCCAGAAAGACCTCCTTGATCTATCCTCCTTTTCCTCTTGAATGCTGACAGCAGGCAACCCAGACCTCTCATTTTCATCTCCTCCCCAAGAGCATGCATACTGATGTCCACATGTTGCCTCCTCCGGGAGATGTGAAAGTCCCTATCTTCTCTTCTCTGTGCTGGGTGATCACAGAGCCTAGAACTGAGCAGACACTCAATTAAGTTTATTGAATGAATAGCCATGTGAATGGCCTGAGCTGTCAGTACAAACAAGTGAGGTTCATGTGGGGCATATTTGTGTGCAAAAAATCATAGTAGGCCACTCTGGGCCTGCTAGACCATGGGTCTATGCAGGCCTTTACTTACTTGCCTGGAGCCAAAATTGCAGAGGCTTCGGCTAGGCCCTTTATTTCCCTTCCCTCACCCTTTCTAGCTTGAGAACCTTAAGAAAGGGTACCTTGATGTTTCCTGGGTTCCCAAAGGAAAAGCTCTGTATTTGGGAGCTCAGCAATGGAAACCTCACTCACAAACCCCAGAAAGAAATGTAAACTTCCCAAAGAGCAGATGTTTCCTGTGGTCTGAACGGACTTTTTTTTTCTTTGCTCCTATGGCCAGGAGGGAAGACAGAGGTGAGAGGCTACAGAGGAGGCTTCTTTTATCTCCCCACAAATATGCACCCTTGTCTTTGGAGGGAATCTCAGAATCAATTCACCCATTCATCATTTATTGAATGCCTATTCTGTGCCAAGTCTTGTACACTAGGTATTGGGAATAAAACAGTGAACAAGACAAATATGGCCTAAGAGAAAATGCTCTTCTAGTTTCTATTTACTGGCTGGGTGACGTCTAACAACTCACTTCTCTTCGGTCCTTGGTCAGTGTGTCTGTGAAAGGGCACACTTTCTTACTTCACCACTTTCTGGAGGATGAAGAGCCATGGGTACCATCAACTCCTACTAAGCCCTGAGGGAAAGACCCATGTGTCATTTCTTTCCATATCCCCAGTGTCTGCACAGAGCTGGGCCTGATGCATGGTAGGCCCTCAGTAAATATTTATAGAATGTCAGGGAAAGAACAACTCAGGTAGTTGGGCTTTTTGTCTGCACAAGCAGTTGCTTCTCTCATGCTACCTGGGAGTACACATTGGTACACTTGCAAAGCTGTGATGTAAATTCCAAGTTATACCCTCTTCTTACAGATATAGCTACCAAGTATATCTGTGAATCAAGCCCAAATGTGAGTCATTTTACTGTTATTTGTGCACACCACTGCCAGTAAAGGTCACTTGCTTACCTGAGTTTTGTAAGCCTGGTTTTCCAGGAAGTTTCTTTGCTTCCTACAAGTTCTTAAATATATTCGCAGTTACTAGTGTCCTTCAACACGTTAGGCAGTTTTCATTTTAGACGCACAAAAATCCTGAACACGGAAGCTTCCTAGCTGCACCTCCCTGAACCAAGATCATACTGAGGCTCCTTTACAGTGCTGGGCAGAGCCATATGTAAGAGAAAGAGACTCGGCTTTGGTGTCAGAGAGCCCTGAGTTCAAGTTTTGGCTCTGCCACTTAGAAGCTGTGTGACCTTCATCAAGTCACTTACTTTCTCTGGAGCTTTAGTTTTCTTATCACTAAATGGAAATAACGCCTACCTTATAGGATTGTTATGAGAATTAAAAGAGATAATGTATATGAGTACTTAGCACCATGCTTGGAATATAGTAATTCTGAAAAATGGTAACTATTAATTCCACAATTACAATAAAGTCATGTTCAATGAATAAATCGCAAAGCCCCAAATCATCACCATGGTGATCACTCTTCAGCATTTACAGCAGGGGTTCCAAAGCAAAAAACCTTGAGAGAGAAAGAGCAGGACAATATCTAACAGCAGTGTCATACTCTTTTATTACACTGAATCCCACTCTGGACAACCTGCTGGCTCCTAGGAGCTCTAGTCGCAGGAGGGTGCCTGTAGCTGAACTTGTAGTGCAGAAACTGATGATAATGGCTGTAGCCCTGACACTCAGAATAAAACCAGACACATGGGCTCACCATGTATTCAAAGATGAAAGCTCCTTTCTGCATCAGACTAGCATCTCAGAGCAAACCAGGCAGGGGCTGCTACCCAAATCCATACCTCTCTGCCCTGGGTTCAAGGTGTGCCATAAGGAGAAGGCCCCAGTGTTAATCAGCCAGGAATATTAAACAGCCCCTTGTTGTATGCAGGGACTTGATGGATTAAAAGATGAGGATAAGCCTCATCCTTGACAAGTAGCCAGTGTTTGGGAGGACAGCTGGCAAAGATACAAGAGCAGAGCTCAGGGATCTCACAGACCTAGACCTTAACTCTCTCTCCTACTAGCTACGTTCACCTCTATGAGCCTCTAGTCATTCATCTATAAAATGTATATATAATAGTAATGGCAATAAAAGGAGAGAAAGAATATGGACTACCGTAGGTTGAATACATAGAGATTCAGAAATAAAACAAATATGGTCCTCGACTTTGAGATGCTTATAGTCTAGTAAAGAAAATGGATATACAAACAGATATATACTACACAAACTGGTGATGATAAAATTCTACAACACCATCATCATTGCATACATTAGTTAACATTTACTGAGTATTTACTACTTGCCAGATACTTTCTAAGTACTTTGATTATTTAATCCTTATAACAGCTCTGTAAAGAAGGTACTATTATTACTCCCAGTTTTGTAAATGAGGAAACTGACACATAAAGGCTAAGAAATTTGCCCAGGATTTCGAAACCTTTCATTGGTGGAGCCAGAATTTGAACTCAGGCAGTCTCCCTTCATAGACCCTACTGTTAAACACTCTTCTTTGTGTGCATTCAATGAGCAAATGCAGGTAAGGTGCTTACATCAAGGCCTGCCACATACTGAGCACTTTCCAAGTGTCGACCACAATAATCCTTATCAGCATATGCCACAGCCCCAGGGAGCACCACGGGCATCGAGGGCAGCTGCCAGACTGACCGTCAGGCTCAGGAAAGGTTTCTGAGAAGTGACATGTGACCTATGTCTGAAGGGCATTCTAGGCAGCAGATAATGCATGTGCAAGGGTTCAGAAGCAAGGCCAGCTGGGGACAGTTTTATAACTAGTGTGAAATGGCTGTGTGAGAACAGTGGCTGTGGGTGAGGTAGAGACACTGGGGCAGGCCCAGGTGGTCACTGCCTGGAGGTGCCAGACTAAAGACCTTGGCCTTTATCCAGAGGGTGGGGGGGTCACATTAGTATGTGAGGAAGATTTCTGGTGGCCACGTGGAGGATGAACCAGGCTGGGACAGGCTATAAGAACCCCCTAGACTGATGGCAGGGTGCGTCCCTGGTGGAAAGATTCCAGTGGAGTCTACCACTATTCTTTTATAAGATCACATTCATGAGAAAAAGTCATAAACTTCCAGAGCTTTGGCTCAGGCAAGGAACTCAATCATGTCAATAGCCCTGTGATCAAAGGCCAGCTCTGGCTCCAAGAAAGGGTGCCAGGCTGAGTGCCCACATCCAGCCCTGCAAATGGCATACAGGTGCCTGAAGGTCTCCTTGCTATGGAGCTAAGGATGACCCAAGCGTGCACTGCAGTCATTAATCGGGTCCTAAAGATTGTCAGACATGAAAGATGGTGGTATTTAATTATCATACAGCAAAAACTCCAGCTGCCTGAGAATGCCAACGGAAAGAGTTATTTGGCTTCCATTAAAATGCCATCAACTACCACTGACATGGGATGGTGATGTAGCAGTGCTGAGAGCTTCGCTAATGAACCTTGGCCTACACGACCAATTTACGAAGGCCAGAAAGCTCTTTATCACCACAGTCAGCGGTCGGAATCTGATACCCTGACTTCCAGTCTCATTTCTGCCTCCTTCAAGCTGTAGAATCTCGAGCACTTTATTTAACCTGAGTTTCAGTTTCTCACTTGTCAACTGCGTATGAAAGCACCTTGCAAACTGCAAAGTCTTGTGCAAGAGTTAGAGAAAACTATCACTATTATTGTTACCTGAATCTAGAATGGATCAAAACAACGAAGTCCGCAATGTAACCACCAGTCTGAACATGAGGCTAGGGTTCACACTTTTTGTGGTGTTTTCTCTGCCTATTCACTCCTTCTCTGGACAAAATGCTTTTGGTTTATTCTCACTTTAGTCCTATGTCATGGCCAGGGCTCAAGGCTTCTAAACAGTATTTGGCCTGAAACCCCAGATGGACTCACACACAAGGAAGGGCCCACAGAGGACAGCAGACTGTGGGGCTTCCCTGGCTCCCCTTCCAGTATTCTGATGGTGAATAAAAAATAGCACCTTGAGGTCATAATATGGCTATTTCTGCTTCCTCATTCATGTAGTCAGGACAGAACTTTGGGTGAACACTCAGATTATTAAATTGCTTTGCATTTTACAAACAGTGATGAAGGGACAATGTATGAAAAAGCCTCATTGTATGATGCAGTGGTTTTTAAATAGGGGTGTCTGGAAATGAGGAAGGGTGTTTTATGGTTGTCACAACGGCTGGAAGCACAGCTGGCCTTTGTCAGGAGGTGGCCAGGGAGGCTAGCTGCATGCAATGACTGGGACCAGTGATCCCAGGGGATATGCACTCCAGTTACAGTAGGATGAGTAAACAGCTACTATAAGACTTTATTCTCTGTTTGCCTCCTCCAGCCCCATCCTTAGTTCCAGACCATTCTCTGCCTTTCTGTGTCCCAGGAGGCTGACTCCTAAGGACTGCATCACCTGGGCTCCCTTGCCCACTGGCTTCCAGATAGGTTTAGCTAATGGTGAGCACAGCAGGACACTGAAGGTAGGAAGAGAGAGAGACCGGAGTAACCTTGCTATGGTTTGAATGTGTACCCCAAATTTCATGTGTTGGAAACATAATATCCAAATTCATATGTTGATGGCATTTGGAGGTGGGGCCTTTGGAAAGTGATTATGGTGAGATAAAACCATCAGGGTGGGGCCCCAGTGGTGGGACTGGTGGCTTTATAAGAAGAAGAGAGACCTGGTCTGGCGCACTCTTGCCCTCTCACTATGTGATGCCTTCTGCAAAGTTATGACATGCTAAGAAGGCCCTCACCAGATGTGGCCCCCTGGACTTTGGATTTCCTGGCTTCCAAATGTAAGAAGGAAATTTCCTTTCTTTAGAAATTACCCAGTCTGCTAGAGCACAGACAATGAACAAGACACTTCTTTTCCCCCAGCCCATGGCAGCTCGGCTTCCGCTCTGAGTCTCAGGCGGTAGCCACATCCCTCCAGGCTACAACAATTTACAGATAGAGTGGTCAAGGAAAGCTTCTAGGAAGAGCAAGGACTTGAACTGAGCACTGAAGTAGAGACAGGACAGAGGCAGACAAAAGGGGAGCAAGAGGGCATTCTAGGTAGGGGCCTGGCATGAGTGAGCAAAGGCCCACAGGCTGAAAGATACAGACCCCTTGTGGCAGCAGTATGGTGAGAGACCTGGGCACATGGAATAGAGATCTGCCAATGGACCACAAAGAGAGATGAGGTTGGAACCCACCTTCAAGAGCCTAGAGCCAGAGGGAGTTTCAAGGGTGTTCAGAAAGAGGGCTCACCCCGACTTCCAGTGAGACAGAGTCTTGCTCTGTCACCCGGGCTGGAGTGCAGTGGTGCGATCTCGGCTCACTGCAACCTCTGTCTCGTGGGTTCAAGGAATTCTCCTGCCTCAGCCTCCCAAGTAGTTGGGATTACAGCCACACGCCACCATGCCTGGCTAATTTTTAATTTTTTTTTAGTAGAGACTGGGTTTCACCATGTTGGCCAGGCTGGTCTCGAACTCCTGACCTTGTGACCCAGCCTGCCTCGGCCTCCCAAAGTGCTGGGATTACAGGTGTGAGCCACCGCGCCTAGCTGACTTCCAATCTTTTAAAGCTAAGAGTAGTCATAAGAGTGAACCAGAACTCCCAGGCTTCATTAAAATGCACATGACGTTCCTCAACCATCAGTGAATGTTCTCTAGGATAGGACTAGGGGAGAGTGCCCTACTGCCTTTAACTAGACAATTGAGGGAAGAACAGAGTTTCGTCGGCATCTGCCAGAGAGAGGTGTAATCAACATTGCGCTCTATTCCTAGGGTCATGGTAATTCATAGACAAATTAAGCCAAGATCATCAAAACCTGTCTCTTCTAAGCATGGGGCATGCATAACTTGGCTGGGCCACCATTTGAATCCAAAAGTAGAACTATCTCACAACATATACTCCACTAAATTTCATTCTTGCGCTTATCCCAATCAGTGGCTAATTTGCTGTGTGACCTTGGGCAAAGCACTTAACCTATCTGAGCCCCAGTTTCCCCAATTGACAAACAGAAAAGGAGATGGTGGGAGTCCACTCCAATTTTTAAAATCTAAGACTATATCATTCTGAATCTGTATTTGTTAATGAACATCTGCTTACAAAATATGTGCACAGCAAGTCGTGTATTATATTGTGTTGTGTGACTGGGCACCAAACAAGGCAAAACGATGGAATGAAAGAAAGGGAAACATGTGGTGGTTCTTCCCTCCCTCCCTCCTTCCCTTCCTGCTTCTCTGCTTTCATTTCTTTTACAAACATCACGTTTTATATGCCTTGTCCTTGATTCTGGAGACATAGAGATGGATTAGATAAAGTTTCTGCCTGTAAAATCTGAACAGACTTGTTGGGAAAGGCCAGCTGCAGCCAGGGGGGTGGGATCTTTTCTGGATACATGCTTTCCCCCAACTTAAAGCTGTGTCTACCTCAAGGCAAAATTTGTCCTGGGAAAGCTTTCTGGCTGTCAAGTGAGTTTTCCTTCCTTCCATTGTCACCTTCTTACCCTTTTCAAAAATGATCTGATCCATAAACAGTTAGGTCAAGCCCCAAATCAACAAGGAACCATAGTTGATGGGTAAGAGGTATGTGTGTGTGTGTATGTGTGAGTGTTGGGGGTGGAATTCAGCTCAACAGGAGTTGGCAGTGTGATGGAGCGGATAAGCAGCTCATGGAAACGTAGGTAGGCTGCATTCACAGAGGAAAAGCACGAAGACCCAGGGATGGCCACGCTGTGCTGATTTGCTGGAGCGGGCCCAGAGGAAGGATACCGGATGGCGGGGTCAACTCAGTACAGCAGAGGCTGATCCTTCTCAAGGTCTCTGGAGCTAGTTAATGCTTTCCCTGGCTTCCTTGGATGGTGAAGGGTTTAGAAACTGTGTTCCTGTGGGAGTAGGGGGAGGACTGATGCTGTTAGTCTGGAGAGGAGAAGGGGAAGGGGAAGAGCTTAAAGAAGGAGTATGTGTTTAGGAGTCCAGCTGAAAAACGCTAAATGCCTTATAATGTCCAAGTCTCATAGCTTATGCCCACACAATTCATGTGCTAGGAAATAAAACACTCAATCACATGGTGTATTCGACAGTCCTAGATGGAAGAACTATTCCCAGCCTTGCCTTTAACTCACTCTGTGACTTTGGGGAAGTCCCTTTCTTTCTCTGGGCCTCAATTTGCCTGTCTGAAAAAGGAAGTTCCTTCATTTTATAATCTCCTGAGTCCCTTCCAGCCATTGGTGGTCTAGTTCCTCTTGGCTTCCCTTGTTCCTCTCAGGGAATTTCTTGGAAAGAAGGAAATAGTAAGAATACTACTGCTGCCTTCAAACAGCCAAAGGGGTGGGAGAAGGAGTAAATCTGCTCCATGGGGCTTTAGGAAGATGAATGACAACCAAGACCAGGAAGTTACCTGGAGCAGACAGCAGTTAAGCTTAAGAAAACCCTTCCTCCTGCCAAGCTCTCCAGTATCGAATGGGCTGCCTCTTAAGGTAGTGAGCTCCTTGTCAGTGAAGCAGGTCTAATATAATGAGCCTCAACCTCCTGCCTGAATGTCAAGTCTCTACTGCTCTAACTAAATGTATATACAGTTAAACTTAATGCCTCCCTGTCCCTGCAGCCCCAATTCTATACTCCCTCTCCTAATGCTCCTGATCTCAACATCACCAGCTGCTGCCAGAACCTCCCACCCAATCAATCAACCAGACCTCTGGGAACTGCCACTGTGTCTTCCTTCTTTTTCAGGTTCAACAACTTAACAATGTAACCAATTCCTCTAGCTGTCATCTTCCACATATCTGTTAGCTCCTCACCACCCCTACTGCCACTACATTAGCTCAGGTCCTCACTGGTGGAGAGTCAGGCCAGGGGCATAGCCAACATTGGTGCCCCAGCCTGCCGGCTCACCCCCTTCAATTCAGTGGCTATCCATCAGATGGAGTGAACTCCCTAAAAAGAAACTGGGTTATGTTGCTTCCCTGATTGAAAGCATTTTTGTGGCTCCCCACTGCCTACAGTACAAGACCCCTCACCATCCGGCATGAGTCCACTGCTCCAGGGTAGCACCCCATAGCTCCCCACCCCCCTCTTTAAAAAGGTGCCAAGGTTAACGGGTTAATTAGACACGACTCATGAAACTGCTCACTGCTTGTCTCATGGCCGTGGCTGTGCACATATTGTTTTCTGCATGGGAGGCTTTTCACACCTTTGCCTGGTTAACTCAGATTAGAAGTTACCTCCTCCAGGAAGCCTTCTCTGACCACTCTCACTCCTAGTTTGGGCTCTCTAGCCTCCATGGCTCACTCATAACTCTGAGTTACCACCATTTGTTTACTGCTCCAAGGGCAGAGGTTGTATCTTAATATATCATAGGCTGTGTGAGGCTAGAAGTGGATGATTACCCTCGCTGGGGTACCAGGTAGGTTCACATCTGTGGACTCTTTTACCTAGGAACTGTCACTGATTCTCGAGAGGCCTGGGGTGATTTGGGCACTCTGTGCATCCTCATCCTTCTCTTTAGACTTGACCTGACATTTCTCCAAACTGCACATTTAAGACAGCTGATAATTGAGATGGGCATAAACTCTTTTTATTTTTATCAACAGTTGGAGATGCCATGAAAAGAAAATCAAGACAATGAATCTCAAGGCTCCTGCAGGGAATAGCCTACTTTGTTGAAACTGATGGCCAGCATCAAAGGTCAAGGCAGGTTATCAGGTCATTTTCCAAATTCTAACCCCAATTCCATGGGCCCTGCAGGAGGCTAAATACCAGCACATGGAAGAGGTGAATTCTCATCCATCATGTTCATACCTTTCCCTCCACTTTGTAGCCATCAGTAATTTTGAAGAAATGACTTTCTCTTGGAAAAGACACTGAGCTTCCTCAAATGAAAGGGACAGGTTGGCTAAAAGGTCACTAGAACCCACAGAGCAGTATTGCATGATGGGTAAGCACCATGGTTCAGGCTGAAGCTGCCTCGGGATCAAATCTCACCTGCCCTGCGTACACACTGGTCATATTACGGACCTTTTCTGGACCCCAGTTTCATGCCACAAACCTCATTCAAACAGCACAGTGGCCAGGAGGTTGAGTGCTGAATCAAATGGAACAAAGTTTGAAACCAGGGTTTACCACTTACTAGCTTTGTGGCTTTGAGTGCGTTTTTCACCTCTGAAAGCCTTGATTTCTTCATCTGTAAAATGGGGATAAAAGCATAATCTACTTCTTAGCATTGTTGTAGGGATTTAGTGAGACAGTGCATATGGAGTCCTTAGCATAGTGACCAGCCAATAGAAAGGATCAGTTTAGGCTATTAATTCACTCTCACAGCTCCTTGGAATTACATCTAATTAATTTTCCCTTATGCTATAGGGTCTCCAAGGGCAGAGATCTTATTTGTTTTTCCACTTAGTGCTTGGTGGCTATAAAATGTTTGTTGAATGAAACGAAATTAAGCCTCTGTCCACGTACAGTCTTTAGGTCTGGACACTGGGAGGTTGTCAGGGAGGAAATAAATATTTATTTTTAAATTTATTTCCTTTGTTTTAAAAATTCCACCATGTAGAACTAGAGAATGAATATTTATGGACACATGACAATGGTCAGGGCTTTTACAAAGGTTTCCTTAGTTCATCTTCAGAGGAACAGTATAGAGTAGGCCTTAATTTCTCCGTTTTGCAGATGAGAAAACTGAGCCTCAGAAATCTGCTCACCATCTTTATTTATGAAATTTTTCAATTTTTTTTCAATGATGGGATATTTCAGGCCCTAGCATTGGAGTCAGCTCTGTTAAATGCGACATCTTGATTTAAAAAGCAAATGACACACAAAACAAGAAACCTGCCCATGGTCACACTGCTGGGAAATGATAAAAGCTAAGATCCCAATACAAGCTTCTGATTGCTCTTTCTACTTTTGATGCCTCCTAGAGGCAGAAGAAGAAAAAAATAATTCTGAAGTACCTCGGCTATATGCACTGAGCAATTCATTAAATGCAAAAACCCCTCATGTATTTTTGTTATGCTTGAACAGCAACCATATCAATAGTTATATGAATGATGTTTTGGGGACCACAAAAAGTGTTGCTGTTTGATAACACACCAGAAGGACAATCCTAAGAGATGCATGTTATTATCCTCCTTTCACAAGGAAGAAAATGGAGACTTTGTAAGGCTATGCAGCTTGCCCAGGTGGCAGAGCCCATAAACAGAGACTCCAAATGCAGAGTCCTTCCCAGCCTTTAGAGAAGCTGCATGCAAACCCCTCTACCTTCACTGAAGAGCGGCCATCCAACTCCAGCAAGTCACAAGGTAGCATGGTGGCCCCCTACTCATGTGACCTTTACCTTCTTCCTCAGGCCCTAAAAGGCCTCACTTGGGGGAAAAGGCGGAAAGCATCTAACTAAGTGTACAAATCAGAGAGAAGCTTTTCATCATTTACGACTGACCACATGTGGGTTTTTTTATTTTTATTTTTTTATGTCAGCTCAGGAGATCTTGGGCAGGTATTCCATCCATCAGTGTCCATAAGCCAAGTCATACTGGAAACAGATAAAAGAAATTTTGTCCTCCTGAAGTCCTCTGCAAAGTGCCCAGCTCAATCCCTAGGCAACAGAAATGTAATAATAATACCAATGATGGCCTCAAAGTATTGAAGGCTTGCTGGGCTGCTAGTTAGTCTGCAAAGCATCTTTAGGCCATTGTCTTTCCATTTCATCTTCCCAAGAGTCCTCGGAGGTAGGTTTAAGAGGAACATAATACAGTATGGTAGGAGGGTGGCCTGGGTTTGAATCCTGGCTCACTATTTCCTAGCTGTGGCCCTGCACAAGTTACTTAGCTTTTCTTGTGCCCATTTTCCTGGCTTGAGATATAGAGATATTAGTCACAGGGTTGCCATGAGGATTCATGTAAAGTGCTAAGAACACGCACGACACACAGCAAGTACTAACTAAATGTTAGCTATTGTTATCTGAATCTTCCAGATGAGGAAACTGAGGCTCAGGGAGAGAATGTGTTCATGCTCCATAGCAACTAAGTGCCAAGAAATCCAAGTCTGTCTGGCTTCGACTCCCATGCTCTTAATGGCGATGGTATACTTTCCGCTCTTCACTGACCTGTACGTTTCACCTGGCATGCAGTAGGTGTTCTGCAAATAGTATTATTATTAGTATTTAAGAATGTCCTCTTAAGTGCTACAGTCCTCGTCAATGCCCTCCTACTCCTTCTCTTACCACAGCATCATGTGCTGTTTATAGAGCAGTCCGCTCACAAAACCCAGAGTCAAGGCACAAACGATGCTAACTTTATTTCAATGCAAAAGGTGTACATTCTGTGGGTGCCACCTGGGCTCATTCCTCAAGTTAATTCTTTTCTCTCAGCTGTGGAATATTTTATTTTTCCAATTTCAGAATCTACTTATGTTAAAAAAAAAAAAAGGGAGAGAAAGAGAGAAATCCAATCAGCCCAGCTCAGGTTTGTGAAACAAATAATGCAGCCGGCATAGAACCTTAATCAAACAGTTATATTCATAACCACAGCGATCACTGTTCTGCCTAATTTATACAGCCCAGGGCATCCTGAAGAAAATGTCTCTTGACAATGTAAGATGCAATGCAGAGGTGCACTGACACCACTGAAGGGGTGTAGATCTCCAGGCCTGGCATCTTGATGAATCTGAAGCAAATTGGGATTTGGAGGCACACCCCCAGGAATTCCACCTATGCCTGAATGTCATTCTGTATTTTCTTTTTAAATAAGGAAGTGCGAGAAATAAACTTTTACCTGGCTGCTTCCTTTGTTTTCTGGAAGAAATAAAGTAGAAAGACCAAGCTGCCTTCATGTCCTAGAGAGGACAAGTGCTTCAGAGTCCGGTTGACATGGGTTTGAATCCCAGCTCTGCCACTCACTCAGCTGTGTGGTCTAGACAAGTTACTTAGCCTCTCTTAGTGTCATCTATAAAATGGAGATAATTGTACCTACTCAGAGATTGAAGCTTAAATGAGAGAAAGTGAGTTTCCTATATGAATTTTTGTATTCCCAATGGTCCCAGCACAAGACCTACTTATTTTAAATCTAATCTAAATGTCTATTTACTACGTCTACAATCCTAATGTCTATGGTTACTGAGTGAATACTAGGTGCCAGAGATTGTGTTAAGTTCATTACATGCATGAACTTATTTTATTCTAAAAACAACCCCATAAAACATGTATTATTATCCAATTTTCAGTTTGAAATAATCAAGGCTTTGAGAAGTAGGTAGACTGGTCCAAAATAACACAACTAGTAAGAGTAGGTAGACTGGTCCAAAATAACACAACTAGTAAGAGAGGGAGCTATTGGAGGTGCCATGATCACAGAGGTGGAGCCAGGATCCAAATGCAGGCTTGTTGATTCTTCTTCTCTGTCCTGCCCCCTCCCTCCACATCGCCCATCAAACTCCATGCTCAGCAGACAGCAGATACTTGACGAATGTTATTTCCCCTTTTTTCCTTCTTTTTATTTCATGTTCTGGGATTCCTTGGGACAACTCAGAAATCCAAGTAATAGTTCAGAGGGGCTTAATCATCATTTCCAACCAATATCAGTGAACATTTGCAATGAGCTGGCTCTGTGTTGGTTACTAGGCAGAGATACTTCTATCCTTGCTGTAGCCTCCTAGATTTCTGGATTATCTAGATGAAAAGTAACTGAGCAATGTAACTGTCTTGAATGACTTGGGGTGGGGGAGCTGCATCACTAGACACCTTGGTACATCTGATTTGGCCTGCTTGTGTTGTGCCCACTGTCCTGTGGTGGCACGTGGTAGGCCTAGATTCTAGTTCCTGCCCTGCTATGATCTTGCTGGCACAGAGTCCAGTCACTGCACCTTTCTGAACTTCAGTTCCTTCCTGTGTCTATGGAGAGTGTTAGACCTGATCCATTTTCTCAGCAAATATTTCTATCAGTTGTTTCCAAACTTTTCACTCCTAGGATCCTATGATTATCCACAATTACCCTATGTTTTAAAATATTTTGTTTCTTTTATAAACTATATTCATTAACTAATCATTGTTTTCCCATTTTAAAATCAAGCACATGTAAAGCTGGTCATTAGAGTTCCTGATAAAACACAGTAAATGGATCCCTAGCACCTGGTCCATTGCTGACATGAAATAGGCCCCCTTTTTTCTAAACGAAGGAGTACACGAATGGACAAATGCTTGATCCTACACAGAAGAATACTGGTGGGTGGAAAAATTAAGAGTCAGAAAGATGACCTAAATTTCAGTTCTACCATTTACAAGCTGTTTGATCATGGGTAGGTCACTTACAATCTCTGAGGCTCAACTATGAAACGAAGATCTATCTTGCTGGGTTGTTTAAAGTAGAAGAATAATAGGGACAATAATGGTAAGACAAATTATAATCCTCCCATATATAATATATACTATGTGGTGGGCAGGTAAATAGTGCTTTACACATATTAACTCAATCCATGTAATAACTCTATGAGGTAGTTACTATTATTATTCTCATTTTACAGATGGAGAAACTGAAGTACAAAGAAGATATTATGTAACTTGCCCAAGGACAGATTTGTATGATGGAGACAAGATCGAAATCTAGGCAGTCTAGCTCCAGAGTCTGTGCCCTTAATCCTTATGCTCTACTGTTTGGCATGTCATCCAAAGCGCCTAGCATATTTCCTGGGAACTATCATCCTTACTAAGCAGAAGCCCTGAAGGTTGGCCAGTGTAGCAGGACAATGAGCACATTTTTTTTGGCTGGGCTTTTTGCAATAATGGCAAATGCTCACAGCATCCCTATATTTAAGTAATCTGGAAGGGCCCAGGTGTTGTAGTTTGCAATTGAGTATGGGGTGCTATCAGAGACTGGCTATGCTGGTGACTGTGCCACAAAGACCTTTGTAAATAGGAGGAAAAATGAGACAAGTGCTGTCCATTTAGCCTCCTTTCTGGAAGGCATGAAGGATTTGTCTTGCTCAAGGCTGTCTCCTCCCACCATACCTCTGCCCCTCTAGTGTACCTATGTGGCTTTTGCTTGCCTGCTATTTCTGCTAATAAATGAAATTATCTTTTTGTTTTGGAAGGCTATATACTCTCAGCCTATGAATTTGGATGAGACTGGGTAGCCAGTGAGAGCACCCCCTTTCCCCTGGCTAGGGTGACTGATTCAGGCAAATATGTGACTTTGGTCAGGCCAATCAGAGGCAATCACAAGATTTTTCTGGAGCTATAGAAAAAGTGGCACTGTTTTTTTCTGTTAGGTTACAAGGCTGGTAGTAGATAAGCTTGCAGGGGTCCCTTTGTCATCATATGGGGAATGCCTGCCTGAGAATAAAGCCAAAACAAAGGGAAACAGAGTCAGGAGGGATTCATTAAGACATCTGAATGCCTAGATCTAGCTGCACTGATGGGAAAATGAGACCCTGGACTTTCAGTAACATCACCCGTGACATTTTCCTTTCTTAAAAACGTGAGTTGGAGTTGGGTTTCCATCCTTACAGCTGGGAGTCATGCCTAACCCGCTGTGCTATCAGCTTAGAGTGCCTTTCATAGACCCTTCCCAATCCATGAGGTTAGAACTCAACTCAGACGCTGAAACACCGTATCACTCTTCAGGCAGACCTGACCACACCTCCCTTCATGCCCCAGGAACCCAAAACCACAGGTAGCTGTACTTGTCCAGCTAGTACACTAACTCGTATGCATGCATATGTCCCCCACTAATTTGTGAGCCGCTCGAGATGCCTCTTATTAATCACCATGTCACTTGCACTGGGTCCAGTGCTTGTCACATAGTAGGTGCAAATTATTAGTGAACAGATGAGCAGGAATCACTCTCTCAGACCTCATCAACATCTCAGCAAATGTTCACTATTTCCTCAGACCATTGATTATCAACTCAGCCAAGCACTCCTTTCTCAAATATTTTTTTCCTGGAGCACCTCTCATATGCCAGGCATTGAATCAAGCACAGAGGGCACAACGACAAACAAGGGTAGTTTTTAAAACCAGAGATGTTTTAAAATATAATACTCTACTACTATAAAGTTCTGACTATTTCTACTTCGTAAGAAAAATGTCCTGTAATGATCTGTGGATATTAAGTAATATTAACGTCCATTTCCAGGTGGACAGACCATGACCTGTGTGGAAATGGCAGCAGCTGCACCGCTGAGCCTGGAGGCAGGAAGAGGCGTCCTCTGGGTCATAGTAACACAGTCTGCAGCTTTGTTCATGGTCTCGTCCTCTCGCCACATTATTCCTGGACACTGTTACTAATCACACTTATTCACATTGACTTTTTTTCTCCCCGAGGATGAACTACCTCATCCTTCCTTAATCTAATGACTGAAATTAGGCAAAAGCAGCCATCTGATAGATGTTAGGCATCACCCCAGGGAGGAAAACATCAAACAAGATTATATATATATATATATATATATATATATATATATATATATATATGCCTTTTAATGTTTCCATTCTCTTAACTGCCCATGCAAATCAGGCAGAATAATTCCAAATGGGGAAAAATGTATTTGAGTCTCTGGCTGTTTTCATGACCCTTCCTTGTGTCGGGTCAACCAAAGAGTGCATTTTTGTGGTGGCCAGTCTTTCCTCGTAAGTACATGCTGAGCCTCCTGTGTGCCGGGCTGTGTGCTAGGTACTTTAAATCTGGGCTTTCTGATCTGTGTTACAGCACTGTGAAGTTTAACGCTATCAACTTCATTTCACAAATCAGGAAACTGGGTCTCAGGGAAGTGAAGGGTTAGCATGAGTCTGTCCAATAAGTGGTGGATTCAAACCAAGGACTAGCTTGACTCTCCAAGCACAGGGTCTTTCTACCTCTCTCCATTGTCTACCATTGACACTGTATGTTACAGGGATCCAGAAAAGCTGGAAAGAGCCAGTCCTGTGAAGGCTGGCATTTATACAGTGTGTTGGGTCCCACCTATGGCCTGGCATTACTTAGGCCTAGAAAGTAATGGGGGAGATGCCTGGGTCTGTCATGTGTCTGGATACCCCAAGCTGAGGTCTGGAGAGGGAGTGCCATGGCACAGCAACCATGTCCAAAGACAAATGCCCTGTGCCCAAGGGAACTTCAGAAATACAACTCTGTTTCTCTCTCTCTCTAGAACTCAAATGTGGCATTTAGGAATATTTCTAGATGTCGAAAGCCTCCATGAAGATACAGTCTAACTGTCCCCTTCACATACACTGGAGGTACACAGACACTTCCTTCCTGACCGTTCATATTTGCCTTGTCTGAGCCTGACTGTACAGCATAGCAGGGCTGTAGCCAAAGCAACCAGGCTCCGTGGGGAATCCTGCTCTCCCAGTAGACTGACAGGGAATGCCTAGAGATGGAAGGTGCAGGACCAAGGCAAGGAGGCAGGTGTCAGTCCTGGGCAGCCTGGGGTCTTATTGACAGCTCAAGGCAATGTTCTGGGCTCATCACCAGACTGAAATCACACACTGCTTATCTCACTTGTGATCTCAGACTGAGGATCATGAGAATTCCCTTGGGGCCCTCAAACCCACAGACTCTCTCCCTTCTCTGCCTTCAGAGTACAGAGGGAAGTCAACCAACTTTCACTGGTACCTACTATGTCCAAGATCATGTGATAGGCATGGAGAGAGGGAGTAGCACGAATGTCATCTCTACCATCAAGGCACTGAGCCTCCTGAAGGAGACAGGCTTACAGACAACAGCCCTAACCAAGATGCAGCGTGGGAACTGCTGGCACCCAGGCTGCATGTTGAATGTGATGAGGCTGGAGGGACTGATGTTTTCTTGCAAAATTGGGAGACAGTGCCCAGGAGAAGGCAATAAATGCCTATCAGATGTCCATGTGCAGCAGGCGCTCTGCAGAACATTTCTATATAAGGTCTCTGAGGTGATCTCTGGAGGCCTTGAAGGATGGACAGAATTAAATGATAGGGACAAGGTATAAAATATGCAGAGACAGCATGAGGAAAGGCAGGCAGGCAGCATATAACAGGATGGCAGCCTATACCTTTCAAAAGCCAATTAATTTAATTAAGCCTTGCCCTCATGATGACAATTGTCATATTAAGCCTTGCCCTCTTTATGATGACAATTGTCTTGTTAACGCCTCATGTGTTTTTGCCTGGTGTCTCCAATTAGGACAACATGTCTAAATACTTCTTTAAATCTCTGTTTCTACCTGGAGTCCACACAGTGCTCTGTTTGCAACAAAATCTGACTTAACTGTTATGACAAAATGAGGACTACATTCCTAGATGCGAAAAAAACAGATTGGACTGACACAGACACAAATATCATTTCTGAATATCCTATCCAAAGGCAGATTTTAACGTCAAAAAGAAAACCCTTTGCATGGTGATACAAAGACTAGCGGTGAATGAATGCAACAGCATGAGAATCCTGGTCAAACACGTCAAACATGTGATTATAGTTCAGCAGGCATCAGCCCCAAAGGCCTAAGACCTGTGAAATATCAGGAAAGTGAGTTAAACAAAAATGTTCCTCAAGTACAAAATACAAGGAGCGGCACTCGGGAGGTTAGGCGCACCCGGAGGTAGAAGACTCTCAGGCCTGGGATGAGAATCCGCCAAGGAAGGAGGTGAGATGTATGATGCCAGCCTCCAGCCGGTGCTCAAGACATCCTCTGCATCTCCATCACTACCACTTACCACTATTTCCTCAGACCAACGATATCAGCTCCACCAAGCACTCCTTTCTCAAATATTTTTTTCCTGGAGTACCTCTCATATACCAGGCATTGAATCAAGCACAGAGGGCACAATGACAAACAAGAGTGGATGGTTCTTGCTATCAAGTGGGAGGCAGAGCAGTGAACACTTAAACATTGTATGCAGCAGGCAGCCTGTGGTGAGGGCCAGATTCACGGGTGTGTGAACTCTTCAGTCACCCAGAGCCCTGCACTCAGAGGGCCTGTATTTGGTTTGATGGGCTGTCACTATCTTGAAATTCTGAAAAAATTTTGAACCAAGGGCCCTGTATTTTCATCCCACATGGGGCCCCATAGATGACGTAGCCTGTCCTGGATACGATGAAAGACCTTTGCCCTCCAGCTTCCATTCTGCCTTTTCCCTTGAGCAACAACAGTGTGGTTTGGGGGAACTGAGCTACACTCAAGGTGCCTGAGTGACCTAAGGGTGACCTCATCCCCTGAGCCAATGAGTGTTTCAGGAATGAGCAGGTGACCCAGTTCAAGCCAGTGAAACTCCATGGGAAGATTTCCAGAAGTTTCTGGAAAAAATTGTTATTTGTTTTTATTTTTATTTTTTGAGACAGGGTTTCACTCAGTCCCCCAGGCTGGAGTGTAGTAGTGCAATTTTGGCTCACTGCAACTTCTGCTTCCTGGGTTCAAGCAATTCTCCTGTCTCAGCCTCCTGAGTAGCTGGGATGACAGGCATGCACCTGGCTTTTTTTTTTGAGTCGAGACGGGGTTTCACCATGTTGGCCAGGCTGGTCTCGAACTCCTGACCTCAAGTGATCTGTCCACCTCAGCCTCCCAAAGTGCTAGGATTACAAGCATGAACCACCATACCTGGCTATTCTTTTTTTTTTTTTTTTTCTTTTCCTTTTGAGACAGAGTCTCACTCTGTCACCCAGGCTGGAGAGCAATAGTGTGATCTTGACTTACTGCAACCTCTGCCTCCCAGGATCAAGCGATTCTCCTGCCTCAGCCTCCCAAGTAGGTGGGATTATAGGTGCCTGCCACCACGCCTGGCTAATTTTTGTATTTTTAGTAGAGATGGGGTTTAACCATATTGGCCAGGGTTGTCTCAAACTCCTGACCTCAGGTGATCCACCTGCCTCGGCCTCCCAAAGTGATGGGATTACAGGTGTGAGCCACCATACCCAGCCTATTCTTTGTTTTTAATACTGAGCAATGGAAGCCAGTCTCTCTTGACCTTTCAGTGAACAAGCGCATGGTCCACAGTGCTGCTAGCAGCCACCCTACAACAAGGGGAAACTGGCCTGAGTATGGCAGAGCAAAACCAGGATGAGAACCTGGGTCCTTGATGATACTGCTGGTCTCTGGAGCAGCCAGCCCTGAGGCCCACCCTACCTCTGGGCTTCCTTTTATGTGACACAATATATGTCCCAGTACTTGGTGTTAAGTTTTCTGCTAATTACAGCCAAAAGTATCTCCACTGACGCAGAATCATATCAACCTCATTTTATAATAAATCTTGATTCTACCACTTACAGCAGTACATCTTTGGGGAAATCCCATTTTCTCTCCTCCACTAGAAAATGAAGGCAAGAAATTACATTGTATTAGACTGTAGTGAGTGTCAAAGGCTGTAATGCTAGTGAAGATGCCTGGACAGTGCCTGGCATATAGCAGGGGTTCACTCAGTGATAGGTATTATGATGATGATAATGTTCAGCCCTAACAGCTGTCTGCCACTGCATTTCTGGTGATGAGTTGGTTAGGAGCTGAATTTCCCAACTGTAAGAAAAAAACAGCAGAAATCATTTTTTAAAAAGCTGTCTTTTGGCATAAATAGCAATGTATCACTATACCAATAGAATTTAAAGAATTTGACAAGCAAATTCAATCACTTTGTATATTACAGAAGCAGTAAGTTGGTCAGTTGCACTCTCAGAAATCTGGACATTCCCTGGTCACCTGTAACATTGGGGCTTTCCTCTTTATGAATGCTAACTGCTAGGTTCACTTACATAGGCTGAGAGGGCAAAGCTGTGATTTTGCAAAACTAAAAGTAATTTCATACACTTCACCACTGATACAAACCCTAGTTTCTTTCTGTTCTTATTTGAGTAACCTTCTAAATCTTAATTCTTACCCCATATTCTAACTCTGATCTCTTGACATTTCCAGCTTTTTCCCCTTCTCTCCCAACAAAACAAAACAGAGCAAAAAGCATCAACTGAGATTTGTGTGATTTCAGCTTCAGAGTTGGATGTCTGAGTGTAGAATAAAGTCTAATTCACTGGTGATGGGTAATGCACAAATTCTATCCATTAGCATTTCAGCTATTTTTACTTAAAAAAAAAAAAGTGTGTGTGTGTGTGTGTGTGTGTTAATAGTAGTAGTTTTCCTGTTGGCCATAACCTGGACCTCTTTGAGATTGGGTAATTCCAAATGAATCAGAAATTCCAGTTGGGTATACTTGTGAGATGATTTTTGCCCTTCCTTATTTTCCATATTTTCAGGGAAGGAAAATGCAGGAGAGCTGGAATCTGTTAGTGACTTGACAAACTCCCACCCAAGTGTGGGAGTTTCCTAAAGATGACACCAGTTGTGCTGGAAAGATTGTGAAAATGCAGATGCTTTCACACACTCCTCCATGTCAGTTTAAAAACTGTTTCCATATGGACCTCTCACATAGCCACGGGAGGAATGTTCCAGAAGGTCACCTCCCTGCCCTTCCATGACTCCGTGCTACCCTCAAGTCCAAGTTTCTTAGCCTGGCATTCAAGGTCCATTAAGATCTGGTCCCTTTTACAGCCTTGTCAGTCACTGTATCCCTTATATTAAGGATCCTGTCCTAGCTACACTGAACCACTTAAAATTTCTCCAATAAGGCAAAGAAAAAAAAAAAGCAGTTAACAACTCCAATAAAATAAATGCAGGCATGTACAAGAAAAGAGGAATGGTTACAGTGCACTATTTGGCTCAGGAGGAAAAAACATAAAAAAAAAAACAAAACCCCAAAGCCCATATATTACATAATCATAATTATAGAACCAATGACTACCTATTTAACAAAAATGATTATAATATTATGATAGAGTTCTATGGGGGGAGGGAAAATGAGAGAGGAGGTGGTGTGGGAGTCTTCTTCTATTGCACAAAGTCAACAGAAAACGTATAAAATTAATAAATGAAAAATAGCAGTACATGCATGTTATTTAGAAACATGGAGGTAAATGGCAGAAGAAACAGGTAGAAGAGATTAGAGTTCCTGTCTCCTGGGGAGTGAGACTTGGGAGTGGGGAGGGATGGGGCAAAGAACTGATTTTTTTTTTTTTTTTTGAGGCAGAGTCTTTCTCTGTCACCCAGGCTGGAGTGCAGTGGCGTGATCTCGGCTCACTGCCTCTGCCTCCCGGGTTCAAGCGATTCTCCTGTCTCAGCCTCCTAAGTAGCTGGGATTACAAGTGCGTGCCACCATGCCTGGCTAATTTTTGCATTTTTAGTAGAAACGGGGTTTCACCATGTTGGGCTGGCTGGTTTCAAACTCCTGACCTCATGATCCACCCGCCTTGGCCTCCCAAAGTGATGGGATTACAGGCATGAATCACTGCGCCTGGCCAGAAATGATATTTTTTATTATAAACCTTTTACTAAAATGTAACTTTTAAAATTTTGTACACATATCACTTTCATTTAGAAATAATTACAAATAAAGGTGTTTTTTTTTTTTTTTTTTTTTTTTTTTTTTTGCCATAGAAGCATAGCTTTAACATGAGATTTGATGTTAATATTATAGACACTTTGAAAAAGGACACAGTAAACAGAGCTGCAGGGTGGTATTTTACAGATCAAGATAACTTGTTTTCTAATGTGGTGAACACCAGTGATTAGGAGAACCATCTGGAATCCATCAGTGACATTGGCTTTTGAAGCTTTTAGAAAAGTTTATTTACCTGGTTTTGCATGATTTTCTAGGTTTGAGAGATAAAGATTAAAATCTTTATGATACTGTACATTTTTGTTGCTTGTTATAAAGCATTGATACTGACCAAAATGTTTTTTGTACAATTAAAATGCTTTTCTTTGCTTGCTGTGCACTAATATTCAGTTAACTATTTGCTTGTAGTCCATGTGTGAGCATGATGTTGGAATTCCTTCACATGGATTATTTTGCTGTATGTTTGGAGCTTGTTTCTGATGAATAATTTGCTTGCATGCATTGTGGCTACTAGACAGGAATTTATTCAATGTTAAAATAGTTTGCTAGCTGCTGTGTGCCATTTTTAACTGATATATTTGCTTTGTCTACATGGATTGCACAGCAATTTATTTTAGTTTATTTTCAAAGAAAAGGACCAATGATGTGTTATTTTTATATTAGAAAAAAATGCAGACAAAATTTGTAAGGAAAGTAGCTGGCTCTACTCCACCTCTTCTCTCATTTTTCTACTAAAGATAATTAAGCAGGTGTCAAGAAACATTAGAAGATGGTTGGCTAAGGGATGTAAATGAGAAAAAGTTTATACAGGTCAAAAATATAAAAGAAATAACTAGGGGACGGAATGGGACTTGAAGAGTGGCTAATAGAGGCTTTTCTTATAGAAGATGTTATTCAAAATAGAGGAGGTTTCTTACCTCCCTTTGCTCAGTGTCAGGCTGGCTCCATCTCAAAGCGCTTACTCAACCCAGACACACATGGCTGACACTCACACACCTGTGTTAAGGCAAAAGGTTCTTCACTTTGAAGCCCTAGATGTGTGTAAAATTTTCTGTCAGTTTTGCTAACCATGTCCTTCAAGTCAGGAACTATGTCAAAACACAGAACCTGTCAGAGTTGGCACTCAACCAGGCTCCACTTTCTCCCTTCCATCCTAAAAGGAAGAAAAGCATCCTGTTCTCTCTCTCTCTCTTTTAAGTACACTCAGTCTAAAGCAATCCTCGGTAATAGCCACAGCTTCCATTTCAAACTTCCCGACAGCCCAAGGGTATGTTGTATCCCACTAAGTCTGTCCTGCAGGGATCCCTTAAGCCTCTTCCAAGGAGACCACCAAACCCACATCTCCCTACTGCCCACTGGTTCCTGCCAACTAAAGACATAGTCCTGTGGTGGGGTCACTGTCTTCTGTGAAGCTGTCACCATCACCACCACCCATCCCTAGACTATCCCAGCAAGACCCCACCTTGCCTGTCTCCTTACTCTGCAGCTCTTTAAACAGAGCAGCCCCTGGGGGTCCCCGCTCTGACTACAGTCAGAATTTGTGTGCCCTGGAGCAGTTGCCTGGAAGGAGATTAGGAGGACCAGGGCTGTCCTACCCAACTTGCCGGAAAGTTTTGAGAGGGCAATATCATAGGTTAAGAAGCAAAAAATACACCGCCACCCCATGGTCTTAACACTACAGGTATATATAAAAGCCTGGAAGGAAAAATACCATTCTGCCACTAGTTCCTAAGGTAACAACTCTCAATATTTAAGTGTATAATAAAGCTAAATCAAAACAATATGGAAATAGGTCAAAAATCTGTAAGGTGCTTGACGGAATAGATTCCATGGCCTTGGAATACACAAGAACTAACTATATAATTAAAAAGGGATAAAGTGGGGGGTTACAAGTCTGGGCTTTGGAATCAGATCCACATATGTTCAAATTCCAACTCTTCCATTTGCTAGCTGTGTGACTTTGTACGTATTATAGCACTTTCAAAATCTCATTTGTCTCACAATTAAACCTAGTTTATAATTATGTAATAAAGTGTTGTAAGGATCAAATAACAAAATATAAGGAACCACCAAACAAGCACTGATGGGGTGGAACAGGCTTTAAAGTGACACGGACCTGGATTGATCTAGGTGCCATCACTTACTGGTTGGAAAGTCTCATTTCACTTTTCTCATCTGTAAAAGGGAGTTAATGGCTACATTTATGAAAGGGGAGATCTGTGAAGGTGGCATGAGCCACTTCCTACAGTTTTGTGTCTGCATCTTGCAGAACGAAAAGTGCACTGGCAGAATGAACGAGAGCAGAGTGAACTGTGAACCTCATGGCTGGACCCGGAGTCTCTGGAAACCCACCCATCTGTGCTCTGGCAGGTACCTCCCTGCACCTGCAGCTGGGCAGGTTACCATGCAGAGAAGGGAAGTCCATCTCACCTTCAGAATGCTCATTACCCACCCTTTGGCCCCATTTGCTTATAAATCTGGACCCCTCAAAGGTTGCCTATAAATTCAGATCACCTTGCCTTCTGCCAGGATATTCCAGACACTCAAGGAGGGTGAACTCGGCTGTCAGCTGAGGTTGAAATAGGACAAAGAAACAGCAATCAAACTGCTTCCGTGTGCGGCAGGTAATTACAGAATCGGCTACATTACAGTGATTAGGCATTGCTAAGGAGAAGTCAAAAGAAGTCTCCAGCAACTTCAGAGGTGGGAGGGGGAAAGTTTAATTAAACAGCTCTTTGCAACTGATTTAATCTCTCCCTCAGAAAAACTCACAGGTTCAGAAGAGAGACAAGAGGGAGAGAGGGCTAGGGAAGGGGAGCCAGGGAAATCCTCCTACAATGGGGCTGCCTAGGTCTTTAAATAGTTCTTGGGGACTACATGATGAAATGGGAGCTGGTGGCCTTTATTATGGAAATATAAGACTTAAGCCAAGGATCAGGGCCCCTGGGGGAGGTGGTAAAGAGGGAACCTGGTTATAATGGTTTTTAATATCCTGCTGGGGCTGGGTCCATTTGCATAAATACAGCCAAGCCAAGCTTCAGGTGGCTGTAGATTTTCTCTTCAAGGATTTATTCTCTTGTGTCAAAAGTTCACCACCTCCAGACTCTGTCATTTTGGTGCAAAATGTGCCTTTTTTAGCCACCAAATATTGAAAACAAAGCCTTCTCTGCTGGGAGCCTATTTTACCAGCAAAAGTTTCTTTGAAGACTAATTAAATTAAGATTCTGGATAGAACAGAACCCGTTGCAATTGTGGGGTGGAGGACAGAGGATTGAACAATTTAAACTAGTTGGGGCAGCTCTGTGCCTCTGTCCTGAACTAATTTCGATTTTACTGTGGGCGCTTTACAGAAAGGATGGGCTTCTGCAGACTAGAGTTTGCTGCTGGGCTCGTGGTCCCCAAGGGAACATGGTGCTCGGACTGTAGTGAGAGTTTAATGTCCTGGTTAAATGCTAAGCTTGTGACCTTGGGCAGCTTATAAAACTTTTGTGGGTCTCATTTTCCACATCAGTACAAGTGCATACTTGCTCTGGGTACCTTACATTATTTTGATATGATGGAGTAATATTGAGATTAAATGTGAATGACTTAGGAAGGAAGAGAAGCTAACTGATCAATGTTCTGAAAGCTCTGTTTATGCCATTATCCTACTCAGAAACCTTCTGTGACTCCTCATTGTCCACTGAATATGGTCAAGTTTCCCCTTGATTAGAGAGTTAGCTATAGTGTAGTAAAAAGGGAAAGGAACTTGGAGTTAGTCTTGCACACATAGGCAGGTCCCTCCACCTGAAACAGTTTTCCTCCCTTCTCCAAAGGGCTAAGTGTTACTCATCCATTAGCTGTGTGTGATCTTGACAATGACTTATCCTATCTGAGCCTGGGTATGCTCACCTATAAATGAGGAAAATACAAAGCCTCAATGTCAGGATCCTGGGGAAGATGAAATTCACCCACCCATGTGAACTGGCCCAGGCCACAACGGGTCCTCAATGGAAGTTCGCTGAATGTGACAAAGGTTACACTGCAGATTACCAGGCAAAGGACAGGAAACCTTATCCAAAAAATTTTGATTGTAACCTCAGAGAACATCTCAGATATTTTAAAAAGTAAGCGGTGTGGATAAGAGCCCTTTCTTCTGACTGTGGCAATGATTAAAACCAGGCCCTGAGTGAAGAAATATTCGACACACTCTAAGCCTTCAGAGGCAGGAAGCTATCGTTAAAAAGGTCATCTTTTGGGCCCAGACTTCATACGGTCCAGGGGAAGGGTTCCAAATGGTTGTGCTTTCATTTTGCAGTGTAGCCAAGAGGATTGAGCATCCACAGGGCCTCATCTGTTGTTCCTTACGCAAACATCTAATGTAATTTGAAATTTCACTTCATCATGTTGATGGCCGCCAGCAACTCTTCCCCGGCCTGTTAACTCTCCCTTTTAGGTAGACTGGGGCACTTTTTGAGCAGCCAAAAAGGTGCCAGCTTGCTATGAATTCTCATGAGGAAAATTACAAAACGGGCTGTGGAGAAGCGCCCTGCCCACAATTTCCCCATGTGCCTTGCAAGGTTTCTCTCAATCTCTCTTTCTTTCCCTCAAAGCCAGTATTTTTAAAAGACATGCTACGTCTGAGTCCTAACAGCAGCCCCATATTAAAAAGAAAGGATATCCACAGCCTTGAAAGGAGGTTCAGCAAGAAGGGAGTTGGCTGGGGCCTGCGGTTTGTCTGACTCTAAAATACACAGCCTAAAGCACTGGTGTTTTCAGTTGTTGAATGCAAAAGAGGTGCAGTAGAAAATAAGTGGTAGGTATAACATTTGCATCAAAGCATCTAAAAGTGAAGTCAGTAAATATTTACTTGCCACTGATCTCATAAGGAAGGAAACACCTTTATCAGCATCCACTGGCTTTTGGCAAACTGCCATCTTATTTAATCCTGACAAAATCAAGTGAAGTAGGTGTTATTGTTTTCATGATAGAGTATCTGGTTAAGCGGCTGTCCTAGACTCACTAAGCTGCTATGGGGTAGAGTCACAGTATGGAGTGGTAAAGAGTAGTAGTGGTTCTGAAATCAGACAGATGAGGATTTCCACCTGGGCTAGATGTGAATTCCATTCTTTGGCGACCTTCAACCGGTTAATGAAACTCTGTGCTTTAGTTGCTTCATTTAAAAATGGCAATAAACCAGCTGTGGTGGTACATGCCTGTACTCCCAGCTACTTGGGAGACAGAGGCAGGAGGCTCACTCGAGCCTACGAATTTGAGGCTGCAGTGAGCCATGATTGCACCACTGCACTCCAGCCTGCACCACAAAGCAAAGCTTCATCTCTAACAACAACAAAAAAAGGTAGTAATGGCTACTTCATAGGGTTATGGAAGGATTTGGCAGGCTTGTAAAGCACTTAGTAGGCTGCCTGGCACATGGTAAACACTTGATAAATGTTAGCCATCGTTGTCATTACTGTGAAGTAACCAGATGGCATTGCTAGAGAACTTTCTCACTGTAGGCTTCAACTAAACTTCCTGTACCTGTCTGTCAAAGTCCAAGATCTTTGCAAAACACAATAAACAAGTCAGAAAAACAACAATAACCCCCTCACCACCACCCCCAGGTTGTGGGGGCTCCAGCCCTGTGAGATGATGGGCTAATTCTCCATGACAGGAGTTCTGCACATCAGTTCAGGGGACAGCAGATACAGGTCACTCAGTCGGATGATGCTGTGGCCTCAGATTTGCCCTCTGGTGGGAGATGGCTCCGTGAGCATGAGATAGGGTTAGGGGGAGGCCGGAAGGGTTCTGGAAGTGTTCCGAGAAGATCTCCGACTACTCTCTGGATTATCTCACTTGATGGGGGGAGAGCTGGTATTGAAAAGGAAGCACTAACACTGATTTATGACCAAGCTAAGCTAAAAAATTCTCTGTTGCAGTTTCCTTATCTGCATAAACTGGGATGGGGAGACTTACTTCACTGCAGTGGTCCACAACCTTTTTGCAACCAGGGGCCAGTCTCATGGAAGACAATTTTTCCACCGACCAGTGGCAGGTGGGGATGGGGGTTTGGAATGAAACTGTTCCACCTTAGATCACCAGGCATTAGATTATCATAAGGAGCATGCCACATAGATCCCTCGCATGTGCAGCTCCAAATAGGGTTCGAGGTCCTACGAGAATCTAATGCCACTGCTGATCTGACAGGAGGCGGAGCTCAGGTGGTAATGCTGCCTGTCATCTCCTGCTGTGCAGCCTGGTTCCTAACAGGCCACGGTCTGGTACAGGTCCACGGCCCAGGGTTGGGGACTCTTGCTTTACAGAATTGTTGGGCTAGACTTCAATATCTTTGTCACAGAGCTGTTCCACAGGGGAGACTGATGTACCCTGGAGGCTTGGAGCAGGACCCGAACTCAGCCCCTGTTCTCCAGGCACCACACTCCACAGGAAGCACAACCTATAAATTAGAAGCTAGATTTGACTGTGGAATAGGCTTCCTGACTACATCTGAGGCAAAAGGCTGCCCAGTGCTTCTCCTTGGGACAAGTGAGAATCGGTTTTCTCATTGGTAAGGAGGGGCTAACATCCCCTAAAGAGTTGAGGAGAGAAATAAAATAGAAATAATATAAAGGGCTTCACAGGGTAACTGGCACCCAGCTGGGGCTCAGGAAACGGCAGCAATAATTATTACAACACACGTGAAGCAGTGGGGAAATTAAAATGCTGCATAAACTCAACATATTATTATTAGTCTTCCTATATCTACTTCATAGATCCTCAATTAAGGCATAATTAAAGATTAGCTAAGGTTATAAGGTTGGCTGCCCACATTTTCTTTCTTGGTTTGCTCTTCAGTGCTGCTTGTAACTTTTATTCAGGCCCCAGGCAAGACATAAAAATACACTCAAACACCCAGCCACATTAAATGCCAATGAGATTCTGCAACATCTAAACCTGGAGAACACTGCTGCAGATTTGCTAAGTTTCAATCTCAGAAGCGTTCAGGAGGCCAAGGAGATTCACTCTGGGGAGGCAGTGCAAGGTAGTTGCACTGGAAGGCAGCCAGCCACGTGTAAGCTGGGGGTCTCACTCGGCATCCCAGGACCTCTGTTTCTGTAGCGTGAGGGTAAGAATACCTGCCTCTGGAGAAGAAAGAACATATGTTGCTCCTGGCAGGTGCTCAATAAATGTGAGCACCTCTCTCCCCTTCTGTGCTTTGTAAAGAGCTCAGGGCCTTATATTTGGCTATTTCTGTCCACCAACTGCAGATACAAATTAAAAATACCTTCCTGAGGAAAGGGGGGGACAAGAGGACAATTTCTCATGGGGCTTCTAGCACAAGGGTGCACTGGGAATTAGAGATACTGTTAGGAATTTTAAAATACCCCTCAAATGGGCAAGTACTCAGGGCAGTATTTTTGTCAAGGAAAGGAGCATGGTCAAAGAGGTAGCTTCTCAGGACGGGTCCAGTTGACAAAAATAAAGACCAATAAAGGGGGACTGAGGGAATGCTGCCTGGGGAGATCCTGCGGAAAGACAGTGTGGGGCTGTAGTCACGATACTGGGGCTTTGATGCAGGCTCTGTTCATTCACGCATTCATTTGTTCATCTTTCACAATCCTAGAGAATCAGAGAGGCAATCAAACCTGACATGCTTATCTTAAAAGGAAGAAAAGGAACCATAAAACAAAGGCACAAACACAAACCCTCAGCAAGGTCTCAGTTATTGTCCTGCATTGTTTTGCTACGTGATGACCAAAGGATTCTCGGGAAAACATGAATCACACAGGATCTTTCCCCAACTCTGTGTGTCTTGGGGACATCTCAGGTGTTCTCTAGGCCTTAGTTTCTTTATCTTTCAGGGGGTAGATTGGCGGACCTGGAAGGTCCTTCCAGTGCTAAAGCCTTGATTCTCTGAGTCTATGAAATCCACAGTGCTATTAGGAGTGCTTATGTACATCACAGAAAGGCGTTCTCTCTTCCCAGAGTGAATTTAAAACAATTGCTTCACACGAGGTCAAATTTCATATACTTCAGGGATTCAGCCATTACCTAGAGCGAGCTCACCTGACCTGCTTTTATATGAGTTCATAAAGTAGGCGGTGGGAGATGTGTTAATAGTTTTCATGAGGTGCTATGGCCCAAGATCTGGAGATGATATGAATTATGCTTAGTGTTAAAGCTGTCTTTATTCTCCTGGGAGGAAGAAACTAGATATACTATATGCAAGTTTTTTTTTTTTTTTTAGAGTAGAGGAACTTTTGATTTACTATGCAGGAGGGGGTTGTGTTTCATGACCAACACTTATTTTGGTTCTACTTCATTATTTCTGTGCATTTTGTGAGTGAGGAAGTATGCAACTTTTAAGAGTTTTTTGAACACTTGGAAAAAAGGAAGGGGAAGAAGGGCGCTAAGCACCTATTAAGTTCCAGGCACCTTTTATTCCTTGTACTCCAATAACTTCACTCCAATAACTTATGAGATAGGTTATTGTACTCTGCCCATTTTACAGGTGAGGAAATGGGCTCAGAGAAATAAAGTAATTGTACCAAAGCTAATCAGCCAAATGAATCTGTTTAACTATACAGTTCCCACAGTTTGTGCAACTTTGGGTTGGGTTGGAAATGACCTAATGAGCTCGGGTAACAGGAAGCTGTCTGGGCCACAGAGTAAGGAACAGAGTATCAGATACACACTTAAGAAAGTTCAAAGTCATTGCTATGTTCTAGTGCTGTGTCATAATGCTGATAACAATGATACCAAGATGTGCAGAAAAACATGAGGTAGGAACCATCCACTTGACATAAATTCTAAAGAAATATGTACTCTATTGAAGAAAATGGTTAACTTATTTTTAAAATCCCAGGCAGGAAGTCGAAGGAGCTGGATTCTAGTTTCGGTTTTGCAACCGTTGAATGGAGCCACCTTGAGCAGATCACCCAGTGTCCCTGAGCTAGCATTTCTTCCCCTTGAAATAATAGGGTTGTACAGTGAGATCTGTAAGGGCCCTTTGAATTAAAGCCTCATGATTCCATCTGTAAAATTCACTTAATATAACAGTTCATTCCCCAGTGAGGGATAAATGAGGTGTTACAGGTCTGCCTTGTAAGTTTCATGCACACGTTTCATCTCCTTCAACTAGAAGGTGAGTTCTTGCAGGGCTGGAATGTGTCTTATGGCACCCAGCACATGTCAATAACTGCTGAGTTAACTGGAAGAGTGAAAGAAGGAATGAGTCTTATCATTCCTTGTGCTAAAGAACATGGACTTAGGAAACAGGAAGATGTGCATTTTAATATAGCTTGAGTCTGAGCCTCATTTTCTTCATTTATAAAATGGGAGCAATATCACCTACCTCACTGGGTTGTTTACAGCTTATTATTATTGCCAAGTTCAGTGTTTTTATTGAGAGAAAGGCAAAAGAGAAAGAATAAATAAAGATCTTAAAGGGTGCAATTAACTCCTTAACTAATATCTTTATTAGACTAATGGCAGCTGTGTGCATGTACCTGTGTTCACTCAAGTATTTCTGAAGAACTGTTAACTGCAAAGTATAATGCTAATCACTAGAAAAGAGGCCATCAGAAAGAGTATTTACCAAGTACCTAAATATACTATGATGTGCCTAGCACTTTTCTGCACTAGCTATGGGAGGTAGGAACTGCTCTTCCCATACTGAGGATAAGAAAAGCAATGCTCAGAGAGGTTAACTAGCTAGCTGATGGTCAAACAACTTGTAGAAACCAGCAGAAGTGACAAGATCAGAGGGTTTAATGAACTAAAATAAAATGGTGAATAAATTGTACATTTCAATAATCAACCTGTGCTATTGCTAACTACAAGGTAGTATGTTAGAATGAGAAGGTGGGTGGGGAAGGAGGAGAGGCTGCCCTAAGTAGTTATCACACACAGGTCAAAATCAAGGTGGGGTTCACTTATAAGGGGGGTAAGAAACTTAAAACTACATGTATTTGTATTGAAATGCAAAAAAGAGGTTAATTAAGGAAATTGATTGAAAAATGACACTTTAAGAATCCTTCAAAAATGCTTCCCTTCTCAGAAACACATCAAATTATTTATCATTATTGCAATTTAAAAAAAATTGGGTTGGAAATGTGTCCTAGGCATCTGTGATGTTATTGTTTCTTTGCTGTTAACAAACCCACAGAAGAGCCTTCTGTGCATGGGGAAGGGCAGTGATCCTGGAGGCTCAGACAGCTGGGGAAGTAAGGAGAGGGTCTGGTAGACACCCACTCCCCCAGTGCAAAGGGTTCCATATGTGTTTAGGCCATGGTTTCTAGTTTGCAGGATACAGAAGGAGAGATTGTGCTACAAATACCTCTCCATTTCAGTGCCACCTGGTGTTTCCCAGAGGGTGCTTTTCTGAACACAAGTCCTATGAGAAGTTCCTGAGAAGGTTCCATGTTCAAAGTTTGGGAAACCCTGCATATTGTCTCTTCTGCTTAGAGAATCACAGTGCACATTAGCTAACAAGTTAATGCTGCTGAGAACTCCTGTAGTAAGGAATCTCTTCCACCTTAACATTTCCCAAACGTATTTATCCATGGAACCCCTATTTCAAATAGCTCCTATTAACAACCTGCAGAGCTAATTCTCTTAGGTGTTAAATAAAATTTATAGGAGGCCATTGGTTTGGACAGAGCTCTTGCACTAGGCCCAACAGAGAAAACCAAAATGGAGTCACTCATGCAGAAATTCCACTACCAAGCCAAAACGAAGCTGTTTATCTGGCCTTCTAAGAAATCAGGAGAGAGAGATGATAGTCATATCCCCAAATTGGCCAGTTTTAGCCAGCATGATAAGGATGTCCCCTCTGCTTCAATTTAAACAATGAATGCACTTTTTGGTCTCTGTTTCTGTTTTCCTTTTCTGTCTACAAAGCTAACCTCCTCTGCTCAGCTTATTGGAAAATGAGTATTGCCCAATTCTAGAATCACAAAAAAAGCTAATTAAGATCTAAATTTGTTGTAACTTTGTCTTTTGACATAGGGATACTTTTAAAGATTATCCTTTCCCGCCAAGGTTATTTTAACAACCCCCAGGCTCACTTCTCTATAATCATCCTTCACCCTGATAATTGAGTGATTGTTCTAGTAGGAAATCTGACTATGTTTGGGTCTTAATCAAAAACTTTCCATGGCTTCACACTATCTGCAGAATAAAGTGTGAACTCTTTAGCCTGATATTCAAGATTCTTCCTGCTGCAGCTTTAAATGACAACCCCATGCTACTCCTTTCTATATTTTGCCTGCTGGCACCCTGCCATTCACCCTAGGTGCTGGCCTTTTTTATTTTGAAATAATTTTAGATTCACCTAAAACTTGCAAAAATAGTACAAAGAGTTCCTATGTACTTTTCACCCAGCATCTCTCAGTGATAACGTCCAGCCTTTTCCAAATGATACTCATCATTTACCACTCATGAGCATCTATCTTAAGGAACACGTCCATGTTTGATTCTTCTTTGCATTCCTCCTAGCACCTGGCACTAAGTACAGATCAATAAAGTATAGGCTCCGTGGTGCCCAGATTTGCATTTCATAGTCAATTTTTTTTAAGTTGAGAACAAAAATAACAAGAGAAAAATATGCCCTCTACTTATCATTACTTCATTGAAAAAAGAATATTTTAATAGGAAGGGCAATGTTAGAGTAAGAAACAATCCTGATGAACAACGGCCTACATTATTCTGCTCGTTTCATTTGTTGCAAGCAGAACCCTTGTGGCCAAGCAGAGCAGACCATCATCTGGTAGGCCAAAAGCTTGGCAAACAAACCAAGGAGGGTTACACTGGCTTTCTAGCACTTTGTCAGATTTATGGTGAGGGGTTTGGGGACTTGTATACTAAATGCAGCTCCAAACAAGCTTGGAGTATAAGCACTTATAGCATGGTCACACAAGACTTTCCCTTGTTCTTACAGCAAAAACAGAAGAGATTTGGACTAACGAAGCCCAGAAATCACATGCAAAACCAAAAGTCCATTTGGAATTCCCAAATCTCTCTTCTGGCAGTAACACCTTTTCTTGGTTTGGGTAGTAAACACACTTCTGTGCACATACAGCTCCCATCTGGGGGCTTGATTCCACAGGGCTGCAGTGACTTTCTACAAGCAGATAAGGGTAACGGAAATCACACATTTCTGTGGCCTCCTGTTGTTTCCTTTCTCCTTCTCTGCTACTTCAGCTGGAAAGGAGATGAATTTTCCTGCAACACTCAGTCTCCAGAGGAACACTTCTCTCTCCACATACGGCTGAGCTTTTCACAGGGTTTCAGAAGCACAGAATGATCTTTCTCCAAGGCAGAGCTGACCATGTCAGTGCTCCTTGATGGCTCACTGCTGCCTAATACAATCACGCTCAAACTTTACAGCGTGATCTTCTATGCCCTTCATAAACTGGCCCTGAAGGCCCTTCTAGCTTCTCACTGGGGAGGAAGGAACATGGTATTAGCAATTTCACAACAATGTCTTGTTCTCTCATTCCTTGGTATTTTTGTGCATGGTATTGCCTGTACCCAAAAAACTCTTTCTTGCTCTGTCTGCTTGGAGAACTCACATTTATCCTGAAAGAATTAGCAGATGTACCAATTCTTCACTGCAGCCTTCTTGACCCCCACAGAGAGAATTAATCTCTCCATTCTCTATGTTCCCATAGCAGCCTGTACAAACTATTAGTAAAATGGGTTAAAAGCCACCTACTTCATGGAAATGCAATGTTTAAATGCAAGTACACATAAAGCCCTTAGAACAATCCATAGCACTTAACAAATGTGTAGGTATAATCACTGTTATTGTTGTTAAAAACAACGTATTTTTGTTGTCTGCTTGTATATTTTTAAACAAGTTAGGCTATGAGCTCGTGAAGGACAGAGGATAGGTTCTTCAGATAAATCTCTTATCCCCAGCACCTAGCACAATGCTAGCTATATAGTAGGTGTGAAATAAATTAATTTGTAAGAAATTAATTTCCTCTAGACTCTAAAGTAACATGTTTTCCCTAGAAAATGTGTGAAAGAAAAAAGTACAAAGGAAAAAAATGTATAAAAGAAAAAAGTACAAAGGGAAAAAAACAAAAACCAGTCACAGCTACAACAGTAATAACTGCTGTCAACGCTCCCTGGTATATATATATTTCCTCCTAGTCTTTTCTTTTACATATTTAGGCATATGTTTATCAAATTAGGTTCATACTGTATATACAGTTTATATCCAATCTCCACTTAACATTATGAGAGTTTTCTTTTATCTTTCAAATATTATTTGAAAACATGGTTTTAATGACTACCTAAAACTCCATCAAATGGACAGAAGATGTTATTTTACCAACCTCCTATTATTAGACATCTAAGTCATTTTCAGTTTTTCTGCTTTTGAAAATATTTCTTGACTTGAGTCGTAAGCTCTGCCAAGGGGTAGGCTAAGTCCCAGATTAAACAGAGGACCCCCGTCCCCTCTTAGGAGTGATGGTCTGGTCTAGAAGAGCAGAGGACGAACTCCTCTTTCCTGGGGATGGTTTAAGTGTCTCTTGGAAGGACTAGCAGACATTCACGGATGAGCTCACTCAAGAGGCTGACAGGGGAGCAGGCTCAGACTGAAGTCAGTCTCTTCTTCCTCCCAGCCCCCCTTCATTCTCCATCCCATTAACATTCCTCCTGGGAGATGGCAGTTCCAAAGGACAAACAGGCATTGTTGGGACTCAAGGACCCTGAGAATGGGCTCTGTAACCTGAGCCCCACCGGCTTGGATACGCTTGGGCAGGTCACCCTGGGGACGCCATGGTGACAGATGAAAGTGCATCTCAGGGCCTGGATTGTGTTTCCAGGGCACAGGTGTGGGGAGATTATCTTTCTGACAAGCCAAGCACTTACCCCAATCTCTACAGCTGCTTTCTCTTCTCTCCCTGGTCCTAGGCCTACCAGAAATAGCACCCTCAAGCCATTCTCTGTTAAAGCCAAGAGCTGTCTTCACCTGAGCCTTTTTGCCTGAAAAGTTACCAAAAGAACCTGACAAATTGCCTCACTTTGTCAAGTGAAAGAGTGAACAAACATCCTGCATTTTGAATGCCCAGGCAGGCATGTCCCCTGAAAGCCAGTGGAGCCCTAAAGCTCTTCCGGGGAGCTCACAGCCTGGCAGGTGCAAAGACTCAGCTCTAGCACTGGATCCCTGTGGGCTTGACACTTGCTAGCTGCCTGACCTTTGGCAAATTGCATGATCTCTCTGAGCCTCGGTTGCCTCACTTGTGAAAAGGGGACAATGCTGGTGTCTTAGAACTGCTGTGAAGATGAAATGAGACCAGAGACATAACAGCACTTAGCACCTTACGTGCCTAGCAAAGGTGTTCCTATGGAAAACTGCAGAGCTGTGAAGGCACCAGGTGTGTTTGAGAAACAGAAAGTGGCACATGGGGCTGGCAGGTGGGCCTATAGGTGAAGGCCTAGGGACTTGCCTAAAGCATTTGGTCAAGCTGCCGAGGGAGGGTGGGGGAAGGGGTGCCCAAGTAGGGAAAGGCCGTTCTATTCAGGCCTCAGCAACACCCATTCAGATGTGACTTGGAAGCAGCCTGACTTCTAGGCTTGGAGGCAGGAAAGCAAGCCCTGGCAGGGTGCCGGGGGGGCAGGGTCCCACAAGCAGCAGGTGCTGGGGCAGGGCAGATGTGGGAACAGGAACCCCTTGGCTCTCAGCGCCCACCCCAACGTGTTGTAGAATCCAGAGCAGGCTCTCCCTGCAGCCCGAGGCTGCCTGGACTCACTCTCACCTCACAAAGCTGTCCCTGAAATGGGCAGAGAGCTGACTCTGACACAACACAGGATGCATTCTTGGCCTGTCTTTAATCAGATTTCTCTTTTGTAAGATTCAACATTTTCTGAGCACCTACTGTGTGCCAGGCACTTTTGTACACAGGCTGTCATTGGCTCCCATGACAGTCCTGGGGAGCTATGGGGCTAGACACACTGAGGACAGCATGTAGTGCTGTGGTGGACAAGGGCTCATTGCTGGCTTTCCTCTAGGGCAGGGGTGTCCAATCTTTTGGCTTTCCCTGGGCCATACTGGAAGAAAAATTGTCTTGGGCCACACATAAAATACGTTAACACTAATGATAGCTGATGAGCTAAAAAAAAAAAAAAAAATCACATCTGGGTGTGGTGGCTTATGCCTGTAATCCCAGCACTTTGGGAGGCCCAGTCGGGTAGATGGCCTGAGCTCAGGAGTTTGAGACCAACCTGGTGCAACATGGCGAAACCCATCTCTACAAAATACACCAAAAAAAAAAAAAAAGCTGGGCGTGGTGGCATGCGCCTGTAGTTCTAATAATTGGATGGCTGAGTGGGAGGATGACCTGAGCCTGGGAGGTCAAGGCTGCAGTGAACTGAGATCGCGCCACTGCACTCCAGCCTGGGTGACAGAGCAAGACCCGGTCTCAAAAAAAAAAAATGCAAATAAGGTCTCATAATTTTTTAAGAAAGTTGACTAATTTGTGTTGGACCCCATTCAAAAGCCGTCCTGGGCTGCAGGCGGCCTGTGGGCTATGGGTTGGACAAGTTTGCTCTAGGGCAAAGGCTGACCGACCTCCCACTCCTCTGAGCCTGTAGTCATTCCTAAGTTCAAGCTCTGTGGGCAACACGAGACAGAATCTATCCCAGAGGAGCCAGTGGGCAAAAGGATGGACTTGTTCTTGTGCCTTGTATGTGCCAGGCTTCCTGCTTAACTTTTCACAAATACTACCTCATTCGCCTCCCTCTCCCCTTCCTAGGTAAAATTTATTATCCTTATTTCATGACAGACAAAAAAAAAAAAAAAAAAAAAAAATGCTCAGTGCGGGAGGTAAATTGCCCAATGCTCTGTGGTCACGAATTGGAGAAATGGTGATCTGAAGCCAGTTCTGGCTGACTCCAAAGGCTGTGCCCTTCCACGGTACTGTGTCTTTCCAAGAGAAGCCATGTCAGGCCGGAAGTGCTCAGAATTCTGGCCAGACTTTCAAATCCAATGAAACTCTCCCTCAAGAGTCGGTGCATGGTCCTGCGAGGGTCTTTAGGACAGACTCTCTCTCCCCAGCCCAGAAATGTGCATCTGCTATTAGCTCCAAAGAAGAGGACTTCAACTCGATATCCTTAATGAATGTGCACCTTTGAGACAAGACGTGCTTAGTTTGCTCAGACAGCAAACGCAGTCTGTAGGTGGCAACCCCCAAGCTACGGCAGGAGGCCCTGGAGGAAGGGGGAGATTTCACACCCCAACTTCTAGGAAATTTTCCAGTCCTAAAGGAAGTATGTTCTGAAGCTTGAGTTATGTTCCAAGAAGGATCTTGACTCTTGGAAGAAGTGAGACAGAAGAAAAAAAGGACGCCTTGCGTGGGGGCAAGGGGTGGGAAGTCAGTGTGAGTAGCAGACTCTTATCCTGAGGAATGTGGAGAGTGGAAATGTCTGACCCATTGTGCAAAGGAGCAGGAAACAAGTCTGGCCCCTTCCTACCCTCTGCCCCTCTTTATATATTACTTTCTCTGCTTCACCAGGAGAAATTCACATTCAGCAAATACACATCATTTAATTGCCTGTCATAAATTCTCATCTGTCCAGAGGGATAGAAATTTTCAAGGCATATTTAAAAACAATTTTTTTTCTAGTAGGGAAATCTACCTAGATCTTTAGTGATACTGTAGACAACCTGTTTGAAAATCTTTATAATCCAGGTGTGCTACTTTAATGTGCAAAAATACACCGTCAAGAATCTTGATGACAAAATCAGAATAAATTAAAAGTAGCATGTGGTAAGTAAATATTAGTTTTCTCCATCTCCTGTTCTGTACTTAAAATGCTTCTACTTATTAAAGATTCTATTTACCATGTATTTTAGTAACAACAAATTCTGTTTGGGTATAGCTTTTTGGGAAAATGTCTGTTGCACAAAGGTGTGTGTATAACGTGCCTGCCTCACTGCAGAGTGCATGGTGAGGACCGCCTTTCTGTTCCCCACCTTGAGAGCACTCATACTTTCACATGCCTTATCTCACAGAGGCCATATGACAGGCTAAAGAGGCAAGCAGAGCAGCTGGTCTTCTTCTTTCCTTAGAGATAAGCAAAGTGAGGGCCAAGGAGGCAGAGTGACTCTCCAGTGTCATCACTAGTGAGAGGCAGAGCTGGGATTGGAAGCAGAAATCTGCCTGGGATGAGCTAGCTGACATGTGGTGACTCCAGTGAAAATGCTCAACCTTTGCAGAAGCAGTTTGGGGTTCGTAGTCCTGACTCAGGCAGAAAAAACAAAAACAAAAACAAAGAACCTGATTCTGGTCCACACTTTCCTACCCATCCCTAGTATGTTTGCCAAAAGAAAAAGGCTGATAAAGATCACTTTCCCTTCCTGACCACATGTCTGGGAACCTAGGCTCTGAAAAAACCAAGATGCCTTATCTGAAGGAGCTGCCTTACTTTGAAACAACAAATTGAAGTTCCTTCTCATCCTCAGTGTCCTCCCAGCCCATCAAATCCCTCGTAGCTTGAAGGGCTAGGCTAAGAGACAGCTTCAAAAGGGCAGAAATCACAGTGCATTTTCATCATCCATTTGAAGATCTGCAGGGCAGGGCTTTTGATGTCAGCTGACTTCCCTTGGTCTGTCATTCCTGGTGCCCAAGAACAATACTTGAGAGACAGGTCTGGATATCAGGAGCATTCCTGCTCTTCTCAGATTTGGTACTAATTGTAGCTCTGTTCATTAAATGCTTTCAATTTGCCAGGTACTGGGCTAAGAGCTTTTCACAAAGTATATTGTATCTTCACTTCCCTTTGCTGGGTCAGTATTATTATACCTTATTTTACAGATGAAGCCACTGAGGCTCAGAATGGATTACTAATCTGCCTGGGTCACTCTGCCAGTAAGTGGCATGGCTGGGATTTGAACTGAGGTCTATCTGACTTCAAAGCTTCTCCCGCCCTTCTACTAAAAACTCTTAATAAAAGCATAAAATCCAATTATTTTCCTGTGATTTTTCCACATTATTTCTCTTCCATTAAGGACTGTACTTTGGCTATCTTTTAAATGAAAACAAGAGTAAGTTTGGAAAAACTTCTGTTCATAATCAAAACAACAATTCTCTATAGAGATCTATGTACGGGCATTCCTTGTTTTATTTCATTTTGCTGTAGCGCATTTTGCAGATACCGTATTTTTACAAATTGAAGGTTTGTGGCAACCCTGCGTCAAGCAAGCCCATTTGGTGCCATTTTTCCAACAGCACATGCCCACTTCATGTCTCTGTTTCTCATTTTGGTAGTTGTTGTAACATTTCAAATTGTTAAACTATTATTATCTCTGTTATGGTGATCTGTGATCAGTGATCTTTAGTGTTACTATTGTAATTGTTTTGGGATGCCACAAACTGTGTCTGGTGTAAGATGGCAAGCCTAAGTGATAAAGGTTCGTGTTCTGACTGCTCCACTGACTGGACATTCCCTGTCTTTCTCCCTCTCCTCTGGCCTTTCTATTCCCTAAGACATAATGATATTGAAATTAGGCCACTTAATAATCCTACAATGGCCAAGTGAAAGAAAGAGTTGTGTGCCTCTCACTTTAAATCTAAAGCTAGAAATAATTAAACTCAGTGAGGAAGTCATGTCAGAAGCTGAGACAGGCTGAAGGCTACGTCTCTTGAGCCAAAGAGTTAGCCACATTGTGAATGCAATGAAAAAGTTCTTGAAGGAAATGAAAATTGCGACTCCACTGAACACACAAACGATAAGAAGGCAAAACAGCCTTTTGGCTGTTTTATGTTTTATGGAGAAAGTTTTAGTGGTCTGGATAAAAGACCAAACCAGCCACAACACTCCCTTAAACCAAAGCCTAATCCAGAGCAAAGGCCCTAACTCTTTTCAATTCTGTGAAGTCTGAGAGAGGCAAGGAAGCTGTCTAAGAAAAGTTTCAAGCAAGCAGAGGTTGGTTCATGAGGTTTAAGGAAAGAAGCTGCCTCCATAACATAACAGTGCAAGGTGAAGCAGCACGTGTTGATGGGAGAAACTGCAGCAAGTAATCCAGAAAATCTAGCTAAGATTGTTGATGAAGGTGGCTACACTAAACAGCAGATTTGCAACGTAGGCAAAACAGCCTTCTATTGGAAGAAGATGCCATCTAGGACTTTAATAGTTAGAGAGGAAAAGTCAATGCTTGGCTTGAAGCTTCAAAGGATAGGCTGACTCTCTTGTCAGGGGCTAATGAAGCTGGTGACTTGAAGTTGAAGGCAGTGCTCATTTACCATTCCAAAAATCCCAGTGCCCTTAAGAATGTTGCTGAATCTACTCTGCCTGTGCTCTTTAAATGTAATGACAAAGACTGGATGATGGCACATCTGTTTACAGCATGGTTTACTGAACGTTTTAAGCCCATTGTTGAGAGCTACTGCTCAGAAGAAAAGACTTCTTTCAAAATATTACCACTTGCTGACAATGCAGCCAGTCACCTAAGAGCTCTGATGGAGATATCTAAGGAGATGAATGTTGTTTTCATGCCTGCTAATGTAACATCCATTCTTCAGCTCATGGAACAAAAAGCAATTTTGACTTTCAAATCATATTATTTAAGAAACACATTTTGTAAGACTATAGCTGCCATAGATACTGATTCCTCTGATGGATCTGGGCAAAGCAAATTGAAAACTTTCTGGAAAGGATTTACCATCCTAAATACCATTAAGAATACTCAAGATTCATAGGAGAGGGGTGAAATATTAACAAGAGTTTGGAAGAAACTGATTCCAACTCTCACGGGTGACTTTGAGAACTTCAGGACTTCAGTGGAGGAAGTAACTGCAGGTGTGTTGGTAGTAGCAAGAAAACTAGAAGTGGAACCTCAAGATGTAACTGAATTGCTGCCGTCTCAAGAAAAAACTTTTATGGATGAGGAGTTGCTTCTTATGGATGAGCAAAGAGAGTGGTTTCTTGTGATGGAAACTACTCTTGATGATGATGCTGTGAACATTGTTGAAACAACTACAAAGAATTTAGAATATCACATCAACATAGTTGATAAGGCAGATGCAGGATTTGAGAGGATTGACTCCAGTTTTGAAAGAAATTCTACTGTGGGTAAAATGCTGTCAAACAACATTCCATTGTACAGAGAAACCTTTCAGGAAAGGAAGAATCAATACATGAGGCAAACTTCATTGTTTACAGAGTACCCACTGTGTGCACCGGTCTCACGTACTCAGTGACCACACACCTGTATGGTCTGGATAACCCTGTCATAAATATTGTCTATAAATAACCAAGAGGCTGAAGCTTAGAGAGGGGACTCAACTTGCCCAAGGCCACACAGCTTCAAGGCTCAGTTTCAGAAATCAAGACTCCCTGGTCACAACAGAACCCTCCAACTACAGGATGCAGCAGCTTCTGTGTGTGACTGGATTGTGGTCTAGGCTTGAGGTAGGGAGTGGGGTTGGGGCAGGGTGTGTGAGGACCTGGCCAAGGACTGGAATAGCAGAAGGAGACAGACAAGATTTTATTCCCAAACACTGCCTCCTCAGAAAACTTTAAAAAGAAAAGTTTACCTTTGCAATCTAGAGGAGGTTTTCATGTTTCAGCTCATGCTGAATTGTTTTATGCCTTAGCTATAAACCTCCGACAGAGAGACTGCGGGGGCAAGGCTGACCCAACTTTAAGTATGGCTATGCCGCTGTAAAGCTCAGGTTACGAGGATCACTTCTGGTGCCAAGGCAGTTTAACAAGTATGAATGTGCATAATTCATTCCAGTTGTCCTGCCTCGGCACAGAAGGGCTATTTCTGGGGTGGGGCTCCCTACACTCCCGCCAATGTGGTTCCCATTACTGGATCCAGTGCCTTGCTTAAGTTCCCTCCATGCCCAGGAAGGGCCTGTTTTATCACAACTGTCAAACGATCGGTTCTCTGTAAAGGTTTGGAGGGGTTCTGTATTCCAAGAGGCAAAGTCAATGCTTGGCGTAAAGCATTGCTTGGTTGTGAGGGTGGGCTCTCATGAAAAAAAGCACCCAATCTCACCCGTCCCAAGAAATCTTTCCAAAACCCCATTGCTATTGTCCAGTCTCTAGCCAAGCTAAGTACAGGCACTTCCATTTTCTATTTTGAAAAATCTCAACCCTACGGAAAAGTTGAAAGAATAGTGCAGAAAAGCCCATATACTCTTCATCTAAATCTATCAGTTAATATATTGCCACATTACTTCATCTTTATGCATAAAAAGTTTTTCTGAATCATCTGAAAGTTGTAGACTTCAGTACATTTTATATCAGCACACATCTCCTAATAAGAACATTCTATCACCTAACCACAATATGACTGTTAATGAATAATTATTCCATATCACCTAACATACATACTATAGTTTAAAATTTCTCCAATTATTCCCAACTGTCTTTTTTTTTTTTTTGAGACGGAGTCTTGCTCTGTCGCCCAAGCTGGAGTGCAGTGGCAGTGATCTCGGCTCACTGCAAGCTCCGCCTCCTGGGTTCATGCCAGTCTCCTGCCTCAGCCTCCCAGTAGCTGGGACTACAGGCACCCGCCAGCACACCTGGCTAATTTTTGTATTTTTAGTAGAGACGGGGTCTCACAGTGTTAGCCAGGATGGTCTCAATCTCCTGACCTCGTGATCTGCCTGCGTTGGCCTCCCAAAGTGCTGGGATTACAGGCGTGAGCCACCGCGCCTGGCCCCCAACTGTCTTTTTTATAGCATTTAGAAAAACAGGATTCAATCACTTGTAAGAGTCAAGTTTTTGGCTGTTTACTTTAGTCTCGTTTAATCTACCAGAGCCTCCTACCCACCCAAATACTCATCAGTCCTTTTGTTCATGGTATTAGCCTTTTTGAAAGTCCAGGCCAGTTATTCTGTAAAATGTCCTGCATTCTGGATGTGTCTGATTGTTTTCTCATAATTGGATTCAGGTTATGTACTTTTGGCAAGTGTACCTCATGTGTGATGAGACGTACATCTTACTGTGTCATATTAGGATGGCTCACTAATGGAGTGCTAAGTTTGGTCACTTGGTTAAGGTGGTGATTCCTAATCTCCCCACTATAAAGTAACTCTTTTCCCTTTGTAATTAGTAAGTGATTTGTGACACAAAGCCCAATCTCTTTAGACCATTTACTTAAACTGCCTCCGCCAGCTCCTCTCCCATCTATCCTCCTCTGGTTTTAGCCTCCACATTCTGAAAATGCCCTCACGAAATCGCCAGTGGTAACGTGGATGCCAAAGTCAATAGGCATTTTCATATTTGCATTTTGAACCCTCAGCAGGACTGGATGTTAATGCTCAGGCCCTTCCTTGTGGGCAGGAGCACTGTCTTATATATGTCAGTACTCTAGGGACCAGCTCAGTATTTGACACAGAGTAGGTGTGCTAGAAATCTTTGTGTAATGAATAAATGAATACATACATTGAGAGGAATTCAAGATTGGGAATCAGAAGGCCTGGCTTTGAATCCCAGCTCTGCAACTTTCCATAAAATAAAAGGGTTGATCTAAATCAGTGGGTTTCAAACTTGGAAAAAATTCTAATATTAGAAGTTATCTTTAAATAGGATCTTTATTCAGAAGCAAATGTAGGAAACTGATCAAAGGGAGCAAGCTGCTTTTGTTGAAGCAGGTAGCAGAAGCTAAATGGCGTGGCTCACAAGACTGGGGGCTTGGGGAAGATCAGAGGGGCTCGAGAAGTAGGCAAAGAGGTGAATTCTAGTGGGCCACGGCTGCCAGGTGAAGTTGGAACGCTGGAAATCTGCAGCATTAGGTTTCAGCAATGAAAGGAACAGCTGGCAAAAACAGCCTGGTCTGGTTCGTTGTGGGCCTGCTGCATTTGGAGAAAGAAACAAGCCAAGCTAGGAAAGCACAGTGCAGAACTGGGTGCAGGGGGGAGGTGGGAAGTCAGGAATGACCACTGTCCTCTCTCTGTCTCGGTTTCCTCCTCTGAAGTCCTTTGTCATTTGAATGCTCTTTGATTCTCTCTCTCCATTATTCCAGTGTTCCCCTTTGGTTGGGGGGAGGGTGCATCAATGGGCGATGAGCAGGGTCAGCAGAGGCCTCCTGTGTTCTGAGGGGGCTCTAAGGGACTCAGGGCCATTCCACTGAGTGATTTGATGACCTGAGAAGCCTGCCCATTGTCCAGGCCTTAAAGGGCCACTGCCCCTTACCATTAACCCACCTCAGGACAAAGGCCATCACCAGCTCAGACAAATAAGCTGCTTAGCCAGACCTCATGCATCTTCTTGTCATCCACGCAGGGCCCAATAGGGGCATCTGAACAGAGCAGAGAGCCAGAGTGCAACTCAGCGGTTTCCATTCAGGGGCCTCTGGCCAGGGGTCATAAACTGCTCCCAAAATGTGCATGCAGCTTTATCCTCTGTGCAGCAGGGTAGGGTATAGTGCGGGGCGGGGGGAGAATAAATCTCTGATCTGCTTTAGAGGTTCCCTTAGACCCTATGGCTACCTGAGGGTTGTTAAGAAAGGGTGAGATGGCTGTTAGATGAGGGAGGCAGTCTGGTGGGGGTGAGAAAAGATTGTGAAGAGCCAGGCATACCTGGGATGCAAAAATGCCACTTACTATCTCTGTGACCTAGGGCAAGTATCTTTCTGAGGCTCTGTTGAGTAAAACACTAACCAGAAAATGACAACAATGATAGAAATTTCCATTTATTAAGACTGTATAATAACTGAGCACTTTGCTAAGTACTTCACATATATTACTTCACATTGAATTCTAATACCACCAATGATGTAGGTATTATTACTATTATCCCTGTTTTACACATAAGGGAAAAATGAAAACCTGGAGGTTAAAAGCATTTGCTAAAGATCACAGCTAATAATGACAGAGCCAACAGTCAAACCCACACTCTTAGCTCTTCTGCTCTAGAGCCTCCCAGCTGAGCAGACTCAATGGAATGAGAAAGGCGAAGCCCCTGGCACCCTGTAGGTGCTCAGGAATGGGATTTGCTCATCTGCTCTGCTGTCCAAAGGTGTGATCAGGCCCTCCTTGGTTCCAGCACACCTGCCTGCAGGTTATGTTGATTGTCTCCTCCCACATCAAACCCCGGGAAAATGGAGCATGCTCAAGGGCTGCTCCCTGAGAGCTGGAAGGGGATGGATGGAGAGTGGGCTGTAAAGCTGGGCCTTTGCCATGCCAGCCCTTCCTTCCTAGAGAGGAAGAGAGCCTTGCCTTGTCCCCTTGTCTGTGCAGAGGACCGCAGTGCTTCCTTCATGTGTGCCCAATGCACATGGCTGCCCACGGTGGGCACAGATGAGGTCTGACCAGAGTTCACTCTCCAGCACAGGACCCCACACAGAGCACACACCAGGAAGAGTCTGCTAAATGAATGGACGGATGAATGAATGAATGGAGGAAATAAACACTTCCAGACCCCACAATTAGGTTGGGAGCATTTGGTTACACACAAATAATGGACATGCAATGTCTGTATGTCTAGGCTCATCCTTATACCAGAGCTCTGGTCTTAGTCAGCTTAGGCTGCTGTACCAAAATTCCATAGACTGGGTGGCTTAAATAGTAGAAATTTATTTTCTCATAGTTCTGAAGGCTGGAAAGTCCAAGATCAAGGTTCTGATGGGATTCGGTTTCTGGTGAGGGCTCTCTTCCTGGCTTGTAGATGGCCACTTTCTTGCTGTGTCTCACATGGAGGAGAGAGAGCTCTTTGGGGCCTCTTCTTCTTTTATAAGGACACCAGTTCTATCTGATCAGGGCTCTACCCTTATGACCTTATTTAATCTTAATCACCTCCTTAAAGGCCTTTTCTCCAATGCCATCACATAGAGAGTTAGAGCTTCAACACATGAATTTGAGGGTGGTGGGAATGTCAATGGTGAACACAATTCAGTCCATAGGAGCCCTATAGATACATAAAAGTAAACTTCACTTCCAGATGAACCTGAATGTGCACACTTGCCTGTGTTCCTCAGTAGTTTGCATCTTTCTCTAGGAAGTTCCCCCAACCTCCCAGTTTGCATTACACCTCTGTAGCCCCAAACACCCTGGCGCACTCCGTCACCAGTTCCCCTTACTGGAGGCTGCTTCAGGGCAAGCTGTTTAGTGTGTTCCTGTCTCCCCAGCAGGAGTGAGCTGACTGCTTTCTATCCTCCATGGGCCCTGGCACACAGTAGGTCCTTAACAAAAAATTTGCTGAGTTGAATTGGTTCTGAGGGTCAACAAGCCTCATTTTTCCTCCATATCACTCAAAATCAGAAAGACCTTCCCTGTTTTCACTCTGATTAGTGAGGCTTGCTTTGGCCTTTTCTGCCGACATCACCAGACATTGACCAGTGGCTGTGTTGAATCTGCATGAAAGTAAGCAACTTGAGGAAGGATAGGGCTCTGGGAAGAAGGGCTGGGGCTGCCCTGCTAAGGATCAGGACCCGAGCTGCCGGCAGCAGGAAACCCAGGGAGGGCACTAGCAGGGGCTCTTTGAGAGGTAACACCTGGAACAACGTGAGGGCTGGATTAAAGGGAGAGACAGCGGCAGGGAGGCCAGAAGGATGCTACTGAAGCAGTCCAGGAGAAAGGAGACATAGCAGGAATGTTTTGGCTAAGAGGAGCAGCATTTTGTAAAACTAGCAAATAGACAGGGATCATCTCCACTTCCATTTTTGCTCCTTCTCAGGATAATAGCAGACCAGTGATCACAACTTTAGTTTTGATGAGATAACCTCCTTACCCCCTAAAAATGGTCTCTATTATTTGCCAAGAGAAGACCAGTAAACACTGAACACCTGCCTTGATCTAGATGTTTTCCTGTTTCTCCTTTATCCTAGCAAACTCCTCAGGCTGCTATTTTTATTCCCATTTTATAGATGGGCAACTGGGAAAGAGGTAAGCTTGGTGAGGTCACTGAGATAGTGGGGAAAGGAGCTTGGTTCACATCAGGTATGCATTCCCCCAAGGTTCCACTGGGGCATCTGAAGAAGGGTTTCTGGAAGTGCAAATATAGGTACTGTTGTTGTTAGCTGGTTAGCAGCTTCCCAGAGTTATTTATAGAAATAGGATCCACCAGGAAAGAGGGAGTGGAGCATAAATAAATTAACAGTCATTTTCCTTTCCTTTCAACTCTGGGGGAAGGCCAGCTGACCAGAAGGAAAAAGCATCACAGTGTTTCATCTGGTACCAAACATCAGCACTCCATCGCTGGAACTATGGGGACTGGAAACAGCGGAGGGGCTCCAGCAAGAGGATCTGAGGCTTTGTCGCTGAGACTATAGGCTATGTTTGTTTAGCTGCTGCCTTGGGCTCACTCTCCCACCCGAAATCTCTGGAAATCACCCAGGACGGGGAGGGGGATTAAAGATCAGGACTCCCAGGTTGAGCTGTTAATTGCTGGGGCTCTTCCAAGCCAGGAGGGGTAAGAGTGTAGGCATCTGCTTGCCTCCTAGGAATATCTGGCTAAAAACTTTTGGGGTCCAGAAAGGGAATAAGGAAACTGACATTCATTAGACATCTATTATATAGCAATCACTGTGCTAGAAGCCTTACCCATATTTTCTCATTTATACCACAATTTTGTGAAGTACATCTGGCCCTCCAAATCCATGGACTCAACCAATGGTTGACCGAATATCAAAAATAGTCAGAAAAAAAAAATATAAAATTTAAAAATACAATATAACAACTATTTACAAAGCATTCACATTGTTAAGTATTATAAGTAATATAGAGGTGATTAAATTATACAAGAGGGTGTCTGTAAGTTATATGCAAATACTATCCCATTTTATATCAGGGCTTGAGCGTCTGTAGATTTTAGTATCTGTGGAGGTTGCAGTTGTGGGGAGGGTCCTGGAACCAATCCCCTGTGGATCGAGAGAGAAGACTGTACTATTTTCCATTTTGCAGAAGAGACCGAGGCGCAGAGAGGTTAAGCAAATTGCCGAAGACTACACAGCACAGACCTGTAAACCTCCACAACCTATTTTTCCCCGCCATTGCTCCACATTGCGCCATTTCTGTTTTTCTTCTGGCTTCAGTCTTTTAGGCCTTATAAAGCAGAGGGAATTTTTTTTAGTTGTTTAGTCTCAAACACCTATATAAATAATGGCAGTTCAGAGGGAGAGGGAGGGGAGGGAGAAAAGGAAGCCACAAGGTTTCCTGGTTTAAACTGGGAGCCATTAACCAGTAATGGGGGATCCAGCTGAGCTCAAAGCACCCAGCTCAGACATGATGACAGGGGCAGAGGGCAGGGGGCTGCCTGGGGGAGTGTGGGAACAGATGGCTCCCAAAGACCACGTTTAGGAAAGGGAAGAAGGATGGGCCTGAGAGCAGCAAGAGATGTTTATTCTCAAGGTGAGCAGGCTGTGTGGGGGCAGCATTAAAATCCTACAGAGTATTGGAAAAAGCCACAGAGCTGTGTACCCAAGGGATGTGATTTCAGGTGATTACAGTGAGAACAAACATTAAATAACACCGAGTCACATGCAGAATAGCTTCTATTTTCTTTCTACCCTTTGGATGATGTCAAAGAGGAAGTCTAAGTTGGGAACTAGTGTGTTTTCACCACCTATCAGTTGCCAATGTCCTTGTTTAATGCAGAGAGGCAAATCTCTCCTCAGTGTCCTTGAGCAGACATTCTCTCGCCAGAATGGGATAACCTGCTTTCATAGTATTTATTTTTACAGTTACCTTCTATTTATGGCAAGTCATACACTTGCCATATGGCAAGTGGAATGCAGCAGTAATATACAATTTCCTTTTGAAATAAAAAAAATTCACTAAAGGAGAAAAAGTTTGGAAAAGGCAGCAGTTTAAAGGAACATAAATAACCATTTAGGTGGGCACCCTGCTGTGGCACAGACTAAGACAGTGACACAGAAATGAATATGATTTGGGAAATGCTGGTTTCATCCAGTTCTCTCACTGCTCAGACTAGAAAGCCGAAGAACCAACAGATGAGCCTTTTGCAAGGTGACACAGCAGGCTAGAGGCAGAGCTGGGATCCAGGCAGATCTCCTGCTCCCAGGCCTGTGCCTCTCTGTGAGCAGGTTTTCATGATGAGGCTTCTCCAGATGAAGTTTGTAACTGGGAAACTGAGCTCACATGATAGCAGCGGGCCTCACATGATGGCAGTGAGCCTCACATGTTGGACTGACCATCCATGAACAAAGCCCAAACAAGTTCCAAGCCTTGTGGCCAAGGGGCAGCTCTGTGCTAAGCTGCTTCTCCCTGAGCCTGTTTCTCACGTGGACACAGTGTTCACCCTCCTTCACATTTCTCCAACATCACAGGATTTTCTGTGGATCCAGTGAGATGACAGAGGAGAACGAGCTTTGGGAATGAGAGGGTACACAAATGTTAGTGCTACTAAATCTCCCACACTCTCCTTGGCTTCCTTCCAGGTGCCTCTTCAACGGTCTGGGCCCTGAAGTGTCAGGAGATGGTTTAAAATGTGGTCTGGTGTCCACAAGGGATCCATGGAGCAGACCACGACCATTTCAACAGGGTCACAAACTAGGTTTAGTTTCCAGGTGGAAAAAGCCTGGACACATATCTAATGTGCCTTCCTCGAGGGTGGTCTAGGAATTCCTAGGTCCAATCAAGCCATACATGAAAAATGTTATTTTTGTACCTTTTACTGCAGTGGTATTTGGGGAAATTAGTGGAAAAGGAACTGCAAAGAGTCTACAACGAGTGACTAATTAGAGGGCCCTGGTTCTCCCAGGATGTTCAGTTACATTAATTCAAAACGTGACCTGTTTATTTTGCAAGGTCAGGAAGAAGCCTTACCTCCTAGAAAGCCAATGTGCCAATTAAATTAGAGTCACCAGTTTCCCCGAGGTAATGTATGAAAAAGGGCGTTGTCAACAGTATAAAAACAGAAGTGACCCCTGTGAGGTTGTCACCACTGCCCTCAATGCGGGGGCATAATGGTCTGCCCCAGGTGGGAGGCCATAGGTGAGAGCTTGTCTAGTTAAGGGAGGCACCTGGTAGAGTGGAAAGAACCCTGGAGACTGGGGCCATGCTTTGCATCTTGACTCTGTACCTAGACAAATCGCTTCATCTCTGTGACTCTCCACAGCTGTATCATGTATGTGCCTCAGTGCCCCGTTCCTAGGGTTATTGCTGTGCATGTGTGTAGACGGGGTGCTGGTGGAAAGAAGGAAGAAAGGAAATCAGCACTTTTTTTTTCAGTTTTGATTTTAGCACGTACACATACACAGGGCACTGTGCTCAGCCCTGGAAATAGTGTACACAAGGCCCACCTCTAGGAACTGGGAGTTGCACAAGGGAACCAGACATGTGAATAACTAGGTCCCAGACTGTTAGGGAGGAGTCCGTACAGAAGACAGTGGGGCGTCAAAGAAAGGGGGCCAGACAGCAGACAGTCTATCAGGAAATGCTCCTTATCAACTCAGAGTTGCCAAGTTCTAGGCTTCTGACCACTTGGCTTCTTTCCTGCTGAATTTCCAGGCCTGAGAGCCACCCAGTCTGCTGGTGTTGGCCTCCTGAACTCTCATTTCTATAGCAGAGGGGCTAGGCCTTTCTAAGCAGTGATTATGGATAAACAATAAGCACATCTATGGAGCTTCCTGGTCAGCAACTTGTACCTGTATCATGCTGTCTAGTTTTCAAGTTATCTAGTTACTCTACAACCATGAGCAAGTTGCTAAATCTTTCTGAGCTCTGGTTCCCTCATTTTTAAGAAGACACAATTCAGGATCACCATCTATTAGCCATGATTCTGAAACCCCAAAACTCTGAGACTAAATGTTTAACCAAACTCATTTAGAGGCAAAACCTGACCTGAACTGACCTGAGGCTTGGAGTCATTTTAAAATCCCATGAGTATAAGTATTCATGTTTCATGGCAGAAATAGTGATGTGTTTGATTACTGTAGGAGTGTTAGCAGAAATACAAAATATGTACTCCATTTTCTTTCTTAAATCTGAACATTTCCAAATTCTAAAGTGCTTCTGATTCCAAGGGTTTCATTTAAGGAATTTTAACCCAATAAATTAAATACCAATTTTAAAGGGTCTCTCTGTTTAGAATACCCTTCATCCCTCATCTCTCTGGAAAACATCCACAAACATTTAAAACGTCATCGTGAATGAATGAATAAAGGAAGAAATCAATTTGTCTTGCCAACAGGAGTTAGGTACTTAATTTGCTACATAGCTGATGTAGTAAGAATTTATTTACCAACGAGGGTCTTTTGATGCAAGAGAGTTGAGAGAAGTGGTGAGCAAAATTGCTGAAAACTTTACCTACCCCAGTGTTCTACACCCTCAGAACTAGGTAAAGAAGCACATCTGAGTAACTGCAGTTGGCATGAAACAACAACAGCAACAACAACAACAACAACAACAACCCAGGCTCCACGAAATTCATAGTGAAAAAAGACAAAAATCTCACTGGACCTTCCTTTCAACTGTGAGAAACAGGCACAATTTTGCTTTCTGATTTCACAAACTGACTTAAAAGGACCTTGGTTGACTTCCCCAGGGACTCTGAATAGGTTCTCAATTAAGTTGAATTTTTTGTTTTAAGAAAACACTTTTAGAAGGAGCTTACAAACATAGCAGTGTTTCCCATTTAGAAAGAAAAATAAACACTCCTCCACTGGATTGGTAGTCAAAACAAAATAATCCCAGCTGCTTAAGACCTGAGAAAGTCAATGAAACTGCCAAACAACAGTGATGCTGACCAGTGAGAAATTTGTAAGGCAAGGCAGTAAGGACCCAGTGCTGAAAAAAGAGCAATGGATGGCCCAGCATCCAAAGTTTGGCTCTGAGGAAGCTGCACCAAAATTCAATGCCCAGTCATCTGGTCTGATTCGTCTCATATAACAGGGGCTTCATAAAGGTTTGTGAGGTAACAGGAATCCAACAACTTGGAATTCTCTTAAAACCAGCTTTTCTTTGGTGGAATTCCTCTTATCTTCTTCAAATTCCTACTAAGGAGGAGACAAAAATAACAGGATCTGATATTTGAAACAGAACAAAAAAAACAGAAGGAAAAAAAAACTGGGGCTCTAGAGTCAAACAGGCTTGGGTCTGAATCTTCTCCATGCCCTTATGACCAATGACCAATGGGCAAGTCACTGCCCCTTATTGAGCCTGTTTCCTAAACAGTGAAACGGACATAAATTGAGACACAAATACGATAATGCATGTTTTATAAAAAGACTTTGAGCACATAGAAAGTTCTTATTAAATGTAAATTCTCCCACCCACCCACTACCTTACCTAGGCTTTGAGAAACTGACACATTTCTCAGAGCTATTTATTCCCTGACCCTCTTAAATATTAACCACCAAGTTTTTAAAGCCCCTTTGCTTTAGAATTTAGATGAGAACAATTCATGAAACATTTAATATTTATTCTGAAAAGTTTCTATGGGGTAGGGACGAATACCTACTTAATCCTAACCACTTCCTTTGCTTTTTCAACTGTGACTAGTTGATATTTTAGTGAAATCTTTCTTTATATATATCAGTGATTTCTGGATGATTACCCTTGGGGAAGGATTAGGATTTTGATAAGAGAAAAAGCTACTTCCCCTGTTTTCTTCTCCACAGGGACAATGAGCTGTTCTGTGATACCCCCACGATCCTCTTTGCACTTTACATGGGGATTTTAGCAGGGCAGCTCTGAGGTCTACCAGATCTGGGATGGCAGCTCAGGCTGGAGTTGACACAGCTGTGGGCAGAGGGCCTCTGGGGGTGATGCTGGAGAGTCCAGCGCAAGCTCCCGGGAAGGCTGGCTCCAAGAGCCTCAGCTCCCAGCATAGGAAACTGTCTCATTTTCACCCTTTAGGAGCCAGAGAGGCATTCTTTGTCATTTAAAATACAATCTGAATGCAGTCTCAGCTGGCCCTAAAGCAATTGCTCTGCTGAGGGTGGTCTCCAAGGTCTCAAATTGGTGGAAGGAGATGGGGGTGTGGAGACAGGGAAGAGAGACAGAAAAGTTTCATCAGCTTTAACTATTTTAAATACCATAACAACCTTGGAAGGTTTTCTGCCATTTCACAGATGGAGCAACCAATGCTTTCAGAGGTTGGAAACACTGCCTAGAGTTGCACATCTGGGATCCAATTTCAGGCTTGTCTCTAGAGCAATGGCTATAGCTCTCTGCTACACTGTGGTCCTTAAGCATTGCTTGCTCATTGGTTCATTCACTCACTCATTAAATGAACACTAAATTAAAAGTCTCTGAAAGACCATGCACCAAACTGTTAAACGTAGTTATATCTGGGAGGAAGGATTATAAGAGAACTTAACATTTTACCTTTCCATATTATTTGAATGTTAACAAGCATTGCTACTTTTATAATTGGCAGAAACAATAAAGATAATTCCATTAAAATAATTTCACATTTTTTCCATGAAAAAAAATCAAATTTAAAACCATAAAAGCATTTATTAGGCCTGCTTTGTCTATGTACCAGGGCCCTCTAATCTTCACTCACTAGTGCTGAGTCCACACCAGTACCAGCATGTCCTTTGGCTCATAGAAGATCCCTGGTTTTGAGTTTCAGGAGAGAGGAAGGCAGTAGGCAGGGTCCAGCCATGGCAGAGACTCATTGAGCTCTCATGATCCCAACCCCAGAGCAACAGACCAGTAAGGACCCAGACTCTTCCTTCAGGCATGAGACATGCTTATTACCAACTTTTAGAGTGACACTCAGAGCAAGGGCCTGGGGAAGGGATCCAAAGTGACAAGGTCCCCTGGGGTGTAGGAGCATGGAGGAGCAGGCACTGAGCAGACAGCTGCAGGCTAAAGTCCCCCATCTCCTTCCCTGCACATCAATAATGCAATAATGTCATCAATTTGCCTTAGAACTTGCAACAGAGTGATTGCTCTTGTTCGCTAATTTGCAAAGGAAGAGATTGAGGACTTTAATCTCTTGCCTTCTCTTCTACGTGTAAGGCTTACTCAGAAATGAACAAAGAACATCATCACACACATATACACACACACACACATATATATATTTCCTCCCTACTCCATAAGCTTAAGAAAGCTACTGGCAGGAATAACTCATGACACTCCTAAAATCAGGATACCTTAGAGATTGCTCCATCACTGGCAAAATGGGGAAACTGAGGCTTAGAAAGACAGTGATTTGCCAAGGATAAATAGCCAGTGAGCCACAGAGCTGGGTCTGGAACCAGGTCTCCTTGCTCCCAGCCCAGGGTTCCTGTGTTTCTGTGCATCATTTGAAACACAGGCAGCTAAAAGGCATAGAGGAGTAGGGACACTGAACTACTAAGAAAACAGCCCCACCCCAGGGAGCACTGAGAAAAAAGGAGGAGGTTTGGGTTTTGGTCATGGAGAATGCAGGGTGTAAAATCCTGTCAGAAGAGAATCATCAAGGACAAAGATCTCTCTGATTTTCAAAGACAGCGGAAGAAGGGAGGTCCTAGCCAGAAAAGGAGGGTAGGTAATGACCGTCCTTCATTGTCATTTGGTGGGGGAACTCAAGCCAGTTTTCAGAAGATCTCAGGTGACTTTCACCACATGGCCTTCCATTCACTTCCAAGGTTCACACCTATTTACAGCCCAGACTCTCAGGTTTAAAAGAGCTGGGGCAGGCTTCCCATGTCCCCACCTCAAGTTCTTTGTCCATGTGTTCCCTCTGCCCAGAACACCCTTGGTAATCTCTGTCTGGCGCACCTCACTAATTTCTTCAAGTCCTGTAAGTGCCTCCTCTAGGAGGCATTTCCTAATTCTCTCAGGCAGAATAGAGGCTTCTTCCTCGGCCACAGAACATACTAGGTTCCTACCGCCTTTGCCACCTTCTGCTGTAATGATGTACTCCCAAGAGAAAAGATAGCATCTGACATATCTTGGAGCATCCCCAAGCGCCAGGCAGTGTGCTGGGAGCTTTCACAGACAGGCTGTCTGTAAATCCCCTAGAGGCAGGTGGAGGGGACCAGGCAATGACTAACATTTACCACACTCCTTCTGTGTTCCAGGCACTGTGATGGGTGCTCATCATGAGGTGGGCACTACAATGCCCACTTGACCCTTGAAGAAATAAGCCTGGAGAGGCAATGTGACTTATCTAATGTCCCACAGCAATAAAGCGTGTATGTAATTCAAAGCTGTTTGGTTCCAGAGCCCATAGACTGTCTTATCCCTCTTTGAACCTCTGCCTCGTTTTTCAGAATCTGGCTTGGAATTTAGTACCATACAAGCACTTATAAATAAATGTTTGCCAAATCGACACACAACTTACAGTGTTATTTGTGGGGAAACAGTTTCATTTCCTCTCTTCTTCTCCAAACATCAGGAAATCCTGGGGCTATTAAGGTGATCCTAGGTTACCTCATGTACATCCTGCCCCACCTCTTAGAGGTTTGAATTCCTTCCTGGGTTTCCTTGCAAAGAAGCTGACTGGCCTCTGCTGGGCAGAGAGGGCCAGCACCTTGACTCAAATCTAACAGCACCTGATCAGGGGATACAAGCTGGTCACCCTGGAGCTCTTCCACCATACCCCACCTCCCAACTTAAGAACGCCAGGACAGGGCTCAGAATAAGAGAGCTTGCAGATCCACGCTTAAACCCAGTGGCTCTCTCTGCAGCCAGCATTTAGCCCTGCAGCTGCCTGGGGCTTCAGGGCCGCCTGTCTCCAGGCTCTGTGAAAGTGGAGAACTTTTAAAGCCAGCCTGTTCTGTGGGTAATGGAGTAATCCTTCTCAGTTTTTCCAGTGAAAATGGGGACACTAAAATACTGAGTCTCTGGGCATGGTTGTGACAGTGCCTGGCACAGTCCCTGGCACAGAGTAGGTAGTTGGTTGGTGTTGCCTATGTCTTAACTTTTTTTTTTTTTCCTTCCTGTCTGTGTCAATCTTTGTCTCTACCTTTACCTGTCTGGGCCTTCACCTGATGTTTCCTTCTCGTGATGTCTGTCTGTGCATCTTTGTCCGTACATCTGCCTGTCCGGTGTCTGTCATGGGGGTTGGGGACAGAAGCAGCCCCCCAACTCTTGCACACTCCAGCGGCACCGCGGGGCAAGAGCGGGGCTGCCTGAGCCCGCGGAGCCACGTCAGGCCGCCAACTCCCCTGGAGCCCACCATGCAGCAGGCCCCTCCGCCCGGCAAGCGGCCCAAGCAGGCATCGGCAACAAAAGGACAATTTTAAAAACAAACCCGCAAAAGTAGGAAGAGAGAGGGACTTACCGTTCGCCGCGACCCCCAGGCTGGCGGAGCCACTTTTAACTAAGAATGAATTAGGGACAAACTCTTCCTCAGAGTCTGAGTCCGGGGTTGGCTGGGCCACACCGTTGCCTAGCAACCGCCTCTGGCTCTCATTGGCCGGAGGGGAGGGGGGCGGGGAGGGGGACTGCTCAATAGGGGTTGATGAAGCGGATGAACAATGCAAGGGAGCACCTGCGAACCACAAAGACAAACACAGACAGAAAAAATAATGAAAATTGATTTTGAGGCACACGGGGAAGGGGAGGGAGCAAAAAAAACACGCATCAACGGGAAGGGGGAGCTCCCAACACGGGGCGATCTACTGCACACGTGGGCCGGGGGCGGGGCTGATGCCTCCACAGAGAAAGTTGCTGCAAACTCCTTCTGAAGAGCTGGGGCCTCAGTGCAGGCTGGCAAAGAGGGAATCTCGGAAGCACACGGAAAGCCTTTTCTGTTCTGCCTATTCTTTAAGACATACCTGAAAACCCGGGGTCTAGTTCTGACAGGGCTATGTGATCTAACAAACAGCTGCCCCTCTCTGGGCCTCAGTGGCCTTGCTGATAAAAGCAGCAGTGGGGACTGGGTGATCCCTGAGCCCCTATAAGCTGGCCATTCTGTGATGTCACCGAACTGAAATGATGCTCTTATTACTGAGATTTTATTCCGACCTGCCTGGAACAGGCCCTAGGCCTCGTAAAAAGGTAGAGAAAGCTGGAGAGAATGATCCAAGGCTTCACTCTACCTTTGGCAGTTTACGATTTCAACACAGCAATGTTTCATTTTTCTAAAAATCTCACATTTTATGATTCTTAAATTCTGACATTCTCTGGAACCTCCCTGAAAGCAAGACCCTTAGGAGATTTTGTTCATGTCTTTATATTCAGAATCTAACAGTGCCTGGCACATAGTAGGCATTGTAGAAGTATTTGTTGACTAGCTTAATTCTAGGGGGTCTCACATACTAGGATTCTTAAGTTCTAATGTTCAAAGATGAGGACATGCTATAATTTTAGGACATTCACATTCTGTGAGTTCCAAGATGTTGTAAATCAGTCAGTCTGACCCCAAGTTTCTATCATGCCACGGTTCTAAAACCCCAGCTTTCTATAGTTCTATGAGCAAACTCCCAACTCTTCAGAAGGAGGAGGCGATGGCTTGGGACAAGAACTTTGAGCTCAGATAATTTGCAGTCTTATCTGTGGCTGATCTTTCAACATGTGCAGTACATCGTCTACAAGAGAGGGAACAAAAGCACAGACATATAAAAGTATACAGTACAAGACAATGCAACCACTTATAGCAAGGACTGCTCATTTTCTCCCACCTTGAGTGACAGAAGGTTTATAACATAGTCATATCCATCCAGCTTTTCAAACAGACTGAACCTTAGGAAAAATAATGCAGACCCAGTGGGCCATCTTAAGGTTCAGCGGGGCTCTAAGGGGAAGGTGGCACAGAGAGCGGCTGATTATTTGCAGGCTAGGGTGGGAAGCTTTTTGTGGTCTGTCCACACAAGAGCAGCCCACTTGGTTCACAGTCACCAATTCCTGTAGGATTTTGCAGGTTCCATGACTCTTTTTTTTTTTTTTTTTTTTTTTTTTTGAGACAGAGTCTCACTCTGTCACCCAGGCTGGAGTGGAGTGGCACAATTGTGGCTCACTGCAACCTCTGCCTCCCAGGCCCAAGTGATTCTCCTGCCTCAGCCTCACAAGTAGCTGGGATTACAGGTGCCTACCACATGCCTGGCTAATTTTTTTTTTTTTTTTTTTTTTGTATTTTTAGTAGAGATGGGGTTTCACTATGTTGGCCAGGCTGGTCTTGAACTCCTGACCTTGTGATCTGCCCACCTCAGCCTCCCAAAGTGCTGGGATTACAGGTGTGAGCCACCACACCCAGCCTTTTTTATTTTTTTTTCTTTTTTTACTAAATGGAGTCTTGCTCTGTCGCCAGGCTGGAGTGCAGTGGTGTGATCTTGGCTCACTGCATCCTCTGCCTTCCAGGTTCAAGCGATTCTCCTGCCTCAGCCTCCTGAGTAGCTGGGATTACAGGCGCGCACCACCACCCCAAGCTAATTTTTTTATTTTTAGTACAGACGGGGTTTCACCATGTTGGCCAGGGTGGTCTCAATCTCTTGACCTCGTGATCTGCCCGCCTCGACCTCCCAAAGTGCTGGGATTACAGGTGTGAGCCACCGTGCCTGGCCCCAGGTTCCATGACTCTTAAGGTTAACCCCTAAGCTTAACTTTATGTGACAACGTTTTACGGAGTTGATGTGTGTGCCACTTGGCTGGTTGATATTAGAAATTCAGCAAGAAGAATTGAAGGAGCAGAAATCAATGACCAAGGTACAACCTCTGGGTGGCGTCTTCCTCTGTGTTTTGGTTTCTTCACCTAAAAATTCAGGTTATGATTCACCGTACAATCTTTTAAGCCAGGATTCCTGATTCACCTTGACAGCCTGCCTTCCCTGGCACCACTGACCACCCGGTACTAGAAGGGTGAACATTCTGCATTCCTTTCTCTGAATTAACCTTGTCTTCAGTTCTGATATATCTGCTCTGCTATATTTCTATTTATCTGTATCTGTCTCCTACATGAAACTATATAGTATATTCTTGGGGTACAGTGCATTTGTGGAGTGAGCTTTGGAGTTCAACAGAATTGGGGTTTGTATCACAGCCTCACTTCCTCTTAGTTTTATGATATTAGGAAAAATACTTCCAGTTCCTCGTCATAATTTTTTATTTTTATTTGACAGGGTCTCTGTCACCCAGGCTGGAGTGCAGTAGTGTGATCTTGGCTCACTGCAACTTCCACCTCCTGGGTTCAAGCGATTCTCCTGCCTCAGCCTCCCCAGTAGCTGGGATTTCAGGTGTGTACTACCAATGCCTGGCTAATTTTTGTATTTTTAGTAGAGATGGGGTCTCACCATTTTGGCCAGGCTGGTCTCGAACTCCCGACCTCAAAAGATCTGCCCGCCTCGGCCTCCCAAAGTGCAGGGATTTCAGCGGTGAGCCACCACGCCCGGCCCCTCATTTGTAATTTGTCCACCCGCCACCGCTACCTTTTATATAGCTGCTGCGAGGACTAAAGATAATGTATGTGAGTCCACAATATGCATGAGCAAGTGGTTGTTGCTCACCAAATGTCTATTAAAGGTAACAAAACCACCCCACCAACAACCGCATTCATGACTCCCCCTACGGTTCCAGTTTTGGAAATGTTCTGTCTACCAGGCCACATGTATTAAGCCAATATACATTCATTTCCTCATCTTTTATTAACCAAAGACACAATATAATCTTCAATCGGAGCTTCTAATGAGCTTAAGATAACGAGTCCATGCTGAGTTGTCAGAATTTCAGACAAAAATTAAGAAACATGATATGTTGTTTCAGGGTGTTTGTTACAGCCTCTTCCTGAGTAAATCTGTCAAGCTTTATGAAATAAATAGTTCCAGAACTAAGTCAATTGTTCCATCATAAACTACAGGAGCCCTGGGGTGAGAACGGCAGAATGGCACCACGCCCTCCCAGGCCTCATCCCTGTCTCTTCTTTCTCCTATGAATTCCCTGGTCTCTCCTCAGGCCTCTGGGTTGCTCTGAATATTCATAACTAACATACAGGAGCCCCTAACAAGTTGCCAGGCCCTTAGTAGGTGCGCAGAGTTTCTGTGAGGTACAGTTATTATTGGAAACAAGTTAATTTCCTTCCGCTTAGTCACTGGCAACTTTGAATTTAAGTGGTTTCCAAGGTAGGGTACACAGAACTATTTCCTAGGATGTAAGAAAAGATTTTAACTCATCTGTTTCAAATTTCTATTTGGTATGTTTTTTAACGTATGTAATACATGAGTGCTTGGAATATGTGTATGAAAATGCACTGCTGTACCAATCCAGCATGTACAGGAGCAGGGTAGGGTCACATTAAGAGTACGGCTCTGGAGCCAGATTGCCTACATTTGAAATCCAGTTCCATTGCTTGCCAGCTCAGTGACCTTGGGTAAGTAACTTCACCCTTTGCACCTCGGTTTCTACACCTTTATAAAGGAAAATTAAAAAAAAAAAAAAGAGTGCCTACTCATTTCTGGGTTGCTCTGAGGATGAAAGAAATTAAGTAACATGTTGAGAACTGTGTGTGGCAGCCAGTAAATACCTATAATAAATGTTAGATGTTGCTATGCATAAATATATACATGTAAAGTGAGGACTAGCTGTCTTCATCTTTTCTTTTTTATAAAACAGTGTATGATCACGAAAGTATGGCAAATCCTGTTTCATTCCACAAACATTTCCTAAACACTCAGTGATTGGGCTAGAAGGTGAGGGAGATACAATTAGGAAGCACAGCTGCAAGGGAGCTGGAAGGAGCGGAGGGAGAGTGCACAAGGAGGTCTCAGCAGGGCAGAGGTAGGACCTGTCAGAACAGAACCACAGCCCAGTACAAGGAGCTGGGGGACTCACTTCAACCGAAGGAACTGAGAAACGCTTTACTGAGCCTTGGAGGATTTCAATGAGAAGAGATAGGAGAATTAGTATCTGTGGCAGAGGGAGGAATACTCTGGCCTAAAGCCTTCATCCTTCACCTGGTCTTTAGCAATCTGTCTCCCCACCTGTCCCCTTACCTCCCAAGTCTCATTGTTACCATTAGCTTCTCCTTACCAAGTCCACTGAGACTTGCTGAGACACGCAGGCCTGCTCTCATTTCCATGGACTCAGTGCTGTCTCTTTTGCCAAGTTTGCAGAGCTCTAGGGCACTTTTTGCATTAAATCTATCTGAACGGCAACCCATGGAGCACAACCACAAAAGTTTTGCCTCTGAGCTTTTGCACAAGCTTGTTCTTTCTCCCTGGGGCATTTCCTTTCCTCTTCCTTCCTCCTCACAACTACCACCCTATATGTCTCTTAGCTTCCACTCATCCTTAGGGATTAACTTCATGACCTCCTCCCTCAAGAAGCTTTCCTGATGCTTCAAGCCTGCATTTGGCACCCCCTCTAGGCGCTCCCACAACTTCCTGGACTCTCCCTCTTGCAACATTTCTCACCCTGCAGTATTTACTTGTCTGTGTCCACCCACTAGCTTGCCTTGCCATTATCATATGTGCCTAGTGCGGTGTCTTGCATGTAGAAAGCAGTAGTAAATATTTGTTAGATGAATAAAGGATAGAAGGAAGGTAGGAAGGAAGGAGAGTACCTTGATTATGGCACAAAAGTCTATGTCAAGAGAGCAGTGAGAAATGAAACAGGAATGAGAACACTAGAAAAAGGAAAATCGGACCTTAATTGGGGAGTCATGGAAATTTTTAAAGCAGGAAAGTGACAAGACCAGGGCTGTACTGTAGAAGGATCTGCTCTTTAAACATAAGGCACCTGCTCAGTCACCTAGATCTCCTTTCTAATTGGCTCAGCTCGGGCAGGATGTTGAAAATCCAGATGATCTGAGCTTGCTTTTTGGGTGGGGCTCAGATGTATGTTCACGTGGGCAAATAAGGATGCCTGATTCCATGAGACTGGGGTGTAGGTGTGCCTTCCCACATGTCCTGGTTATCAGCTGAAGGGAACCTGGCATTGCAGATGCTTCTACTGTGTTTGTGGTAAAAAAGAGTGGGATGACTGAAATGAACCTCTTCACACCCAACTCCAACAACCAAGAGGACCAGTGAAGGGTGGAGGGGAACCATCCAGGTTTCTAGAGAGGCGGTCTCGATAAGCCCAGCTCTGGCTTATAGGAGACGAATATGGAGAAGGAAGGAAACAAAGTGAGTGATACAGTTTGGATACCTGTCCCCTCCAAATCTCATGTTGGAATGTGATCCGCAGTGTTGGAGGTGGCACCTAGTGGCAAGTGTGGGATCACAGGGGTGGATCTTTATGAATGACATGGTGCCCTCCTCATGGAAATGAATCAGTTCTTGCTCTGTTAGCTCACTTGAGATCTGGTTGTTAAAGAGTCCGGGACCTTCCCCCTCTCTCTGGCTCTCTATACTCATGCTCCCTGTCTTGCCAGGTGACACACATGCTCTCCCTTTGCCTTCTGTGATGAGTAAAAGCTTCCTGGGGCCTCACCAGAAGCAGAGCAGATGCTGGTGCTGTGCTTGTAAAGCCTGTAGCACCATGAGCCAAATAAACCTATTTTCTTTTGTTTGAGATGGGGTCTCACTCTGTCACCCAGTCTGGAGTGTCATGGAACAATCTTGGCTCATTGCAACTTCCATCTCCTAGGCTCAAGTGATCCTCCCACCTTGGCCTCCTGAGTAGCTGGGAGCACACGTGTGTGCCACCATGCCTAGCTAATTTTGTGTATTTTGGGGACAGATGAGGTTTCGCCAGGTTGCCCAGACTGCTATTTTCTTTATAAACAAACTCAGCCTCAGGAGTTCTTTTATAGCAATGCAAAACGGACTAACACAGTTAGGGAGTGCAGACACCTGTATGGTTGAGATTGGCAGAGGGGTGGGGCTTTTACAGAGCTTCTCCTGGAGGCCAGGAATGGGCCCAGATTCTTCACAAGATTTTTTCCTTAAAACACTCTCACTAGGAAAATTCATCTCCATTTCTTCAGGTGAAGAAACAGAGGCTTAGAGAAGTGAAGTAAATTGTCTGTGGTCGTAAGGCCCAGATGAGAACCCATAACTTCAATGCTGTTTCCAAGTGGTGGTGAGAATGAAATTCATCAGCTCCGGTTTGGATTTTCCACCAGGCATAGGGAAAGGGAGAGGCCTGTCTATCAGGGAAACACAGCTAAAGCAGAAAGACCATGAACTTCCTATTGGGCAAACCAAGGATCAAAGCCTAATGTCGCTGCTGGCTATGTGACCTTTGATAAGTCACTTTACTTCTCTTAGAATCAATTTTCTCCTTAGAAAAGAAGGAGTTATGATACCAACTGCAAACAGTTGCTGAAGGACTGGTGATCTTATGCTCACCATGAGCCCAGCAGTCTGCTTGCTCATGGTAAAGGCTCAGCCAATATTGGTTTCCTCTGCCATCTCTCCAGCTGTAGGTCTGTCAGAGAGAGAACACGGTGGTTTTGGGAAAGAAGCAATGACAGATTTGCAAGCCTGCCAATTACACTTTTATCAATGTGTTACTTGATGATATCAAAAAAAGGGGAAATGTGTTAGGGAAACTGTCCTAATACATAAAGAGAACACAGGACAAGGGAATCCTAAGATCTGCAGAAATGATTTCCGTTACTTACATCCTTGTGTGAATCGGTGATGGTAACTTTCTCTTGCATTTGAAATCTAACCTATAAATAGTGCAAGCTAGTTGTCCAAGAAGAACATTCAACCACTCTGGATTCTTAGTGTATCTTTGGAATATACCACGAGACTAAAATTATGAGGGCTAGCTGATGAACAAGTTTATTACTCTGTCAAAAAGAAAGACCATTAACAAAATATACTTTTTAACACTTTGCTCAGCAGTCTTGAGAAATCCATCTAAATGCCCAAATGGAATCTTATCGGTCTATGATAAAACCCCATCTAGTCTATGGTGGGAAAATTCATGTGAGCTTACACAATGGAAAAGTGTGAGTCCTCAACTGTAACATGAGCACTAGCTGTGGGCTGCAGGGAAGGCACTTTTTTCCCCGGTAATTCCCTGGATTATCGGAAGAGCTTCCTAATAACCTTTTAACTGGCAGCCCTGTAATTTAGAGGCTTGTATGTAAAACACTTAGCCCAACACACAGCCATTACTCAATAAATGACACCTAGAAAGAAAATAAAACAAAATCCTTAGACCTAAGCAGGTACCTCATCTCAGTGGCACACTGCCCTGATGAATTCAACCTCTCCAGAAACATTTTAGTTTCTTCACCTAAAACCAAATGCATTCTTTTTCTTCTCATGTGCTAGCCATAGGGCATTCAGTTGCTTCACTGAGTAAGTGAAATTATACTCAGTTCTGAGCAGAGGATGAGGCATGGAAGAAAACTGAAGTTTCCTTCTGATAGAAAGGTCTGCGGCTCGTGGAGGGTCAGGAATTCTAATGCAGTGGTATCATGCCCTGCTTTTTATTCCAGTGAGTTATGTTCTTGTCTACTGCTTGAATAGACTATCCTGCCAAAGAGGGACCACATATTGCTCACCTGTGTGTTCTGGTCTTACTCAGAGTCTCAGCTCAGCACAGAGAGGCAGAGCTGGTTTCCCTAGCTATTTGAAATGGATTGGAATCCACTTTTGAAAGCATTTCAAAGAGCTGGAAATCTGAAAATCTAGAGTGACTATTCGTCCGGGTTTGTCAGTGACAGCCCCGATTTACATCTGTTATCCTGCATTGATTAATAATAGTTCCCCTTTACTGTAAAAATGTATTGATTTGGTCAATTAATTACATGGCCACCCTGTTTTAGGGCAGTGAAGTACATATTCAGTTCCACATCAGAGGCTGCAGTCTGTAGCGATGGAATAGTGGTCCAGATAGCTGGGTGCAGGCCAACAAAGCAGTCCAAGATCATGGGCAAAGCAGTCCAAGATCCTTTCCTCTCTGTTGGATGGATATTCTCTAAGGTTCCTTTATGGTCCAACAAAAGACGGCACTAGCCGTAGTCTATGCCTCAAGAGGTTGCTCTGAGGGTTAAAGGAGACTATGGAAAAAAATGCAGGATATAAATGACTTAATTTACAATGGAGAGTCAGATTCCTCCAACATAGCAGACACTTAAAAATATTTATGGAAGAAATAAATTTGTATAAATGTATAGGAAAAAAGATTGGTTAAAAATAAACAAAAACCACATTAACAACGGTTATCACTGTTATGGGCAATTTAAAATTTTTAATATGCTTTTATATCTTTAAAATTTTCTATAATTAGCATATATAGTTCTTTTTATTTATTTATTTAAAAATTTATTTTAGAGATGAGATCTCTCTATGTTGCCCAGGCTAGAATGCAGTGGCTATTCACAGGCACAATCACAGGGTACTGTGGCATTGAACTCCCGGGCTCAGGTGATCCTCCTGACTCAGCCTCCTGAGTAGTTGGGATCATAGGTGTGAGCCAAGTTCTTTTTACACTTTTAAAGATTATTTTTAAAAACCTCATGAGAAAATGAAATAATAAATGTGAAAATATCTGGCATCTAGTAGGTATTCATAGATGCTGATTTTTAAATAAGATTTTTTTTTTTTTTTTTTTTTTTTTTTTTTTTTTTTTTAGAGACGGAGTCTTGCTCTGTCATCCAGGCTGGAGTGCAGTGGCGCAATCTCGGCTCACTGCAACCTCTGCCTCCCAGGTTCAAGTGATTCTCCTGCCTCAGCCTCCCAAGTAGCTGGGACTATAGGCACACGCCACCATGCCTAGCTAATTTTTGTATTTTTAGTAGAGATGGGGTTTCACCATGTTGGCCAGGATAGTCTCAATCTCTTGACCTTATGATCCACCCACCTCGGCCTCCCAAAGTGCTGGGATTACAGGCATGAGCCACTGTGCCTGGCCCTTTAAATAAGATTTTTTATACGTTAATATTAGTAGTATAATTTAGTATAAACTGATTTTTAAAATGTGAAAGCTTTTCAATTGAGCAATTCCACTTTTAGGAATTTATCCCTAAAATTATGACGTCTCAGAAGATTTACACTAAGGATATTTATCACAACATCATTTGTAATAGTAAAAAGTAAAACATTAAAAAAGGTTAAAAAGGAAAAACATCCTAAATGTTAAAAAGTAAATGCTTACTTGTGTAATGCTGATATCACACAGATATTGTAAGATGTTTGTAAAGAATATTAAGTGACATGGGAAATAGGATATAAAAAGAGCATGATGCAAAACTGCGTAAAAAGTAATTCTGACTTTTGTTGAATTGCGTATGGGTGCAATCTGTATAAAAATGTTAAGACCAGTTACCTTAGGGCAGTAAATTAGAAATAATTGTTTTCCTGATTTTTCAAATATATTCTAATTTTTTCAAGTAATACGTGACTATGAGGTTTTTTAAAAAAACAATAAATGTTATTTTTAACAGAATTAGACACACATACAGAAAAGTCAGCCATGATGACAGTTTCTTCCTTGGGTCCCTAATGGGAGGAGCTCAGTAGACCCACAGCCTCCCGGGTCTTTTCCAGCCTATTAAATCTTGTGGGTCTTACTCCCCTGGCCTGGCAGCTCCCACTAAGTCAACTCTCCTCGACAATGGTTATTTTTAGGAGCAGGTCCCGGGCCATTTGTCTCTGTTAGTTATGTTGGAAAAATGGTCTTTAAAAAACAGGATGCAGTAAATTTCTCAGGCTCGTCATTTGATCTTTAGCTTTCCTCCTCACAGGTTTCTCGGGGACTTCAAAAAAATTTTTTTTAAAAAAGTGTTTGCCAGGAACAGACCTCTGTTTCACCCGCCTGCCTGGGAAGCTGGTCTCCTGAATACCAAGAAGAGAGCCCTTTAGGTTTCTCTGGTCTTCACACAGGGATGGCCTGCCAGCTAGTCTGCTTGTCTGACAACAGGTATATTCGATGAGGACTTCCATTGAGTTTTTAAAAATATCAGCTTTATTGACGCATAATTCACATACCATACAGGCCACTCATCTAAAGTGTTCAATCCAATGGGTTTTAGTATATTCACAGAGTATTGCAATCATCACCACAATCCATTTTAGAACATTTCACCACCCTAAAGAGAAACTCCACACTCGTTAGCAGTCACTCCCTATTTTCCTTCAATTCCCTGCAGCCTAGGCAATCACTCATCTACTTTCTGTCTCTATGGATTTGCCTATTCTGAGCATTTCATAAAAATGGGATCATATAATATGTGCTCTTTTGTGACTTCTTGCACTTAGCAAAATGTTTTCTCAAGGGTTCATCCAAATTGAAGCAATGATTAGGATTTCATTTCACTTCACTGACAAATAACATTGCATTGTATGGATATACCACATTTTGTTGATCCATAATGAAACTTGGGTTGATTCAAACTTTGGTTGTTTTCACTTTTTGGCTATTATCCATAATGCTGCTGCAAACCTTCGTGTATACACGTTTGTGTGAGAGTGTTTTTACCTCTTTTGGGTATATACCTAGGAGTGGAATTGCTGAATTGTATGCTTAACCTTTTAAGGAACTGCCAGCTTGTCTTCCAAAGTGGCTATGTTATTTTAAATGTCCACTGGCAGTGTATAAGGGTGCCAATTTCTCCACACCCTTGCCAACACTTGTTATTATCTGACTTTTTTATTCCAGCTGCTATAGTGGGTATGAAGCAGTATCTCACTGTGGTTTGATCTGCATTTCCCCTAATGGCAAATGATGCTGGGCATATTTTTATGTCCTTATTTGCCATTTGTACATCTTCTTTGGAGAAATGTCTATTCAGATCCATTGCCCAATTTTTAACTTGATTTATCTTTTCATTACTAAAGTGTAAGTACTGTTTTTTTTTCCCCAAGAATTTGTTTTGTGCTTACTCTGTCAGGCAGTGTTCTAAGCATCACTGACAGACAAGGAAGACAAAGCCCTTGCTCTCAGAAGCTTACATTCTAGTGAAAGAAAACATCAATGAACAAGTAAGCAAATAACTACATAGAACAAGATCAAGTACGATAAATATTAGGCTGGTGCAAAAGTAATTGCGGTTTTTGCCGTTAGTTATAATAGCAAAAACTGTAATTACTTTTGCACCAACTTAATACAAAGTTGATGGCATGGGCGTGTTATTTTAAATAGCATGGTCAGGGAAGCCCTCCCTGAGGAGGTGACATTTAAGCAGAGATTTGAAGTAAGTGAAGGAGTGAGCCAAGCAGACACCCGGGGGAAGAGCTTTTAGGCAGAGGGCCCTACAACTGCAAAGTCCCTGCAGCAGGACCAAGTTCATCTGAGGGACAGCAAGGAAGCTAACAGGACTAGAGATGCAAACAATGAGGTAAATGCTAGGAAATCAGCCTTGAGACATTGTCAGGGGCCAGGTTAAAGATGTGCAAATACTGCAAACTAAAGGTCAGGATGCCTGGGTGTTCTTATTAACAAGTTCCCTGAGGGTGGGGACTGGTTTATTCATATGGCCACAGGCCACATGGTAATTCCACATGTAGTGGGTACTCACTACATATTACAACTGATTTTGACCTAGTGAACTACTAATAAAAACAACATTTCCATGCGAGTAGTATTTATTCTACATTTTACACAGGATTTTCACAGCCATGATCTCATGTGATCCCTCCCACATCCAGGAGGGTAATGGCCATCACCCTCATTTTATAGATAAAGAAACTGAGGCTAGGACAGGTGATATGACTTGTGCAGGGACACACAACTTTTAAGGGGCCAAGTGGGGCTTCAACCCAGGAGAGAGGCAGCAAGTAAGATCTGGATTTAAAACTGATTATTTTGATTTTAGGCAGATTGTTTGATCTTTTAGAGCTGGTGAGCCTCAGGATGTGGTCCTACCTTACAGGAGTCCTGTGCAGAGTAAATGCATAAAAGCATGAATGTCTGGGGCCTACCATGGGCCTGACATACAGCAGGTACTCAAAAGTGGAAGTGGTAGCTCTCTCATGCCTCCCTTTCTTTCTTTTTTTTTTTTTTTTTAGACAGAGTCCCAGACTGGAGTGCAGTGACATGAGTGCCTGGACTCAAGGGATTCCTGTGCCTCAGCCACCCAAGTAGCTGGGATTATAGACATGCCACCATGCCTGGCTAATTTTTATATTTTTAGTAGAGACTGGGTTTTGCCATTTTGGCCAGGCTAGTCTCGAACTCCTGACCTTATATAATCTGCCCACCTTGGCTTCCCAAAGTGTTGGGATTACAGGGGTGAGCAACCATGCCTGGCCTGCACCTCCCTTTCATCACCAGCCCCAGCCACACATCCAGGCAACCTCTCTGTGTGAAGCCCTAAGTGGGCACTACAGACATACAACTAAGTCTACTCCTTGCCCTGGAGAGGCATGCAGCCTCAGGGGTGAAGGAGACAAGCAGGAATGGCTCAAGAGGGAGAAAAGCTGTGAGGGAGGTATTGGGGTATGGGGGTGGGGTGGGGGGGCGACAACAGGAAGACTCACCGAGCTCCATGTGTCAGCTGCAGCTCCTGGTGTCTCACAGATTGTTCTAACCTTGCCCACGTGCTGCCTCCAGAGGGGTGTGAGACAGTTCATTCACACCTCTGGAGGCTGAAATTGGGCTGATGGAAAGGCCAGTTTCGATGGGATGTGGGAGAGAGGGAACACACAAAGCAAGCTGGATTATCTCTGACTGTCAAAATCTGCTGGCCAACGTGATCAAGGAGCCACTGAAATTTATGGCAGACCTTGAACAATCTGTGGTCACAGAGTGCTGTCTTCAACAGGAAGGCTTGGGCTCTGCACTTTTGTACTGAGATTTGATTAAGAAAGTGCTTCCAAATAGCTGTTTTCAAGTCATTTATTACTTCCTTGGCATACACACACACACACACACACATATATAAAATGTTTTCCTCCCTCCACTCAATTTATACAGTGGCAAAATTCCAGGCCTCAAGATGGAGTAAGAGCACAATCTGATAGTCCAGCCTGCTACTCAGATACTGGAGGAATGATGGGGGTATTAGGTACAAAGGAAAGGGGCAAGAGACAGAAGATTTGGAGGGAAATCAGCAACTGTGGGAGGGTGGGAGGGCAGGGATATTAATTGGGTACCTACTATGTGTCCAGCACTGTGGAAGGCCCTTGATGTAAATTATCTTAATCAACCCTCATGCCCCTTGAAAGTGTGAAGACCTCTCCAGCTGACAGATACAGACTTGGAGGCTCAAACAGAGGCGGCTTAAGGTCACCCAGCCAGTGGGTACCAGTCTGGGTGCTGAATCTTGGTCTACCGAACCTGATGCCCACATGCTTCCGATTAAAATAACCTTAATAAATAATAGTAATAAACATAAGAATGTACATTTTTAAATTCATGAGTTTACTTCCTTGATCTTTCATCAGCCCTGGGAAGAGGACAATAATGTTCAAAGTGAAGCCATTTGCTCAAAGCTACAGACCTTGTGAGATGTGGATCTGGGCTTCCAGCCTAGGCCACCTGAGCCTACAGCTAAAGCTCCTTCCGGGGCCTGTCTTTCATAGCATCTTAGAGTGACAGTCAGGGATTAGTGTAACCAATGAACCAGGCGAAAAACCAACCAGTGGGGAAGAAAACCCAAAGCATATAAAATAAAACCAGAGCTGTGTATTTATCATTTGTGGAGTTTCTGAATATCTGTTATATTTCAATAAAAAGTTAAAAAAAAATAACAGAAAGCCATGTGGTGTGGATGTAAGCATATACTAAAAGATATTTTTCTAAAACAGGTTTTCCCCAGTAAATGCCCTGATTCGAAACAGCTTTCCATGAACTTGATCACTGCGCCAAGGCCTCTTGCTTGCATTAGATTTCTATAAAGATTTGTGAAACATTTTTGGGGAGAGCACAAACATAATGAGGACCAAGAGTTCTAGAAATTCCTCTACTGTCCCTCCAAGAAATCTTGAAAATCGATGAAGGCAGTTGGGGGAGAGTGGACACGTAGAGAAATGGCTTCCCAACCTTGCTCCTGAGTGACCAGGTCTGGTTCTTAAAGCAGGAACTCTTCAGGCAGCTTTAGGTCCAAATTAGAAGAAAACGAACTTTTTTTTTTTTTGATCCTAAATTGCACTCTGTACAGAAAGGAGCCTTTGAGATAAGTGAAGAGAAAGGAACAAGCATTTGCCAAATACCTTTTGCGTCTGGCACTGCACTAAGCACTTGCCACGTGCTCTCCAACATAGCTCCATAACAGGAATCACTCTCGCACTCAGCAATATTACTTGACATTTAATATGCAACAGAAATTCATTGTCTCATGGTTCTGGAGGGCAGAAGTCTGAAATAATGATATGCACAAGGGCCATGCCCTCTCTGAACCCTGTAGAGGAAGGCTTCTTTGCCTCTTCCTAGCGCTAGTGGGTTGCTGGCATCTCTGGCATTCCCTGGCTTGCAGTTGCATCACTCCAGTCTCTGCCTTTATCATCACATGTGTGCTCCCTGCGTGGCGCTGCCTTCTTCTAAGAACACCAGTCATAGTGGAGTAGGTTCCCACCCTCCTCTACTATGACCTCATCTCAATTAATTACATCTGCAACAACACTGTTTTCACATACGGTCACAGTCTGAGGTACTGGTGATTAGGACTTCAATATACCTTTCTGCAGGGCTGGGTGGTGGGTCAACAGTGTTCAACACATAACACTGTCCTTGTGGAACTTACACTATAAAAGTCTCCTTTTACAGATGAATACATTGAGGCACAGAGAGCCCAAGTGATTTGCTTAGGATCTACTGGCAGTAAACTGCAAATCCAGGTCTGACTCCAGACCCCATTTTCTATCTACTAGACTACCTTGTCTAGCCTACACAGGTTCTCCTCATCTAGTGGTCATTTATAGAAAAGGAGCTTTACTCATCATCACTGGTCATTAGAGAAATGCAAATGAAAACCACAATGAAATACCATCTCACGCCAGTTAGAATGGCGATCATTAAAAAGTCAGGAAACAACAGATGCTGGAGAGGATGTGGAGAAACAGGAAGGCTTTTACACTGTTGGTGGAAGCATAAATTAGTTCAACCATTGTGGAAGACAGAATGGTGATTCCTCAAGGATCTAGAACCACAAATACCATTTGACCCAACAATTCCATCACTGGATATATACCCAAAGGATTATAAATCATTCCACTATAAAGACACATGCATACATATGTTTATTGCAGCACGGTTCACAATAGCAAAGACTTGGAACCAACCCAATGCCCATCAATGATAGACTGCATAAAGATAATGTGGCACATATACACCATGGAATACTATGCAGCCATAAAAAGGATGAGTTCATGTCCTTTGCAGGGACATGGATGAAGCTGGAAACCGTCATTCTCAGCAAACTAACACAGGAACAGAAAACCAAACGCCTATGTTCTCACTCATAAGTGGGGGTTGAACAATGAGAACACATGGACACAGGGAGGGGAAAAACATACACTGCAGCCTGTTGGGGGATGGGGGGCTAGGTGAGGGATAGCATTAGGAGAAATACCTAATGTAGATGACAGGTTGATGAGTGCAGTAAACCACCATGCACATTCATACCTGTGTAACGAACCTGCACGTTCTACACATGTACCCCAGAACTTAAAGCATAATAATAAAAGAAAAAAAGAAAAGAAAAGGAGCTTCAGCATAAATGATCCATTTAGTCCTTGGAACACTTTCACAAGGTAGGTATTATTGTTTCCATTTTACTGATGAAATGAGCTCCAGACAGACTAAAGTTAGTTGGTTCATAAGAGGAGAAGCAGGAATGAACCAAAGTGGGCAGGCTGTCTACCCATCCTTTTTTTTCTGCAATCACACCAAAAGGACTAATGGCATTGTCAAGGGGGAAGTGGACACCAGGACGGAACCAGAAATCAACTAATAAAAAGGCTGGTCACTCTGACCAAGGGCACTAGATTGGGAAAAAAAATTAGAGGTTTGAATATTTTTGTTTCTTGTAACCAAAAAAGCTTATCTGGAGAGAAAAGAGTTCATACTTTGGAGGTTAAGGGTATTCACCATCCAAAGCTCAGAAGTTCAGATCTTGCCCTACTCTGGAGAGCAGAGTCTGACTGCTGCTAACAAAACAGGGTTTCTTGCTTTCTGGAGTGGAGGGCACTGAGTGAAGCTTGTGTACAAAGCTTCTCGGTGTTTCTTGGGCAGATCCTGAGAAGCAGCATTCCTGTGACTTTAGCGCTGGCGCACATGGGCTGCATGTGCCTCGGATTTCATGGGATTGGGGAAGTGAGGGAAGAGAAAGGTGCCTGTAGGGTAAGAAATGCATTCAGAATATTTCTGCAAGCCAAATTCTCCGTGTCCAGTGGTCTGTGAGGCTGGGAGGGGTGGCTGGTTCTGTGTGATTTGTCACAGGTCCCTGGGCTAGTCGGAGGAGGGCAGTGCCAGCCACTTGAGGAAGAAGGCCAAGCATCCCTCTGGGGTGTCCTGCCACTGAAATCCTGCCTGTTTAGTTCTCAGCCCTCCCAAGGGAGGGACTCCAACCAGCACCCCAGTTTAGTCATACAGGGGAAGTCGATTAGGTCCCTCATCTGCCTTTGGGAAGTTCCCAGTTTAGTGGCTGAGCAAACCCGGAATATACAATTCCCCTACAATGCTGTGAGAGGGAAACACAAAGATCAAGGCCTTAATTGATGGAGCCTTGGGGCTCCGTGGCCCCTTGCTAGAGAAAGGGAAGTTTAAGCAGAAGCCTAAAGGTAAACCACGAGTTGGTCAAGTTAAGAAAGCACTGTGGGCATGCATGTGTGCTGTGCATGCACATATGTGTTGTATGTACATGCACATATGTGTTGTGTATGCATGTGTGTCTACAGCAGGGGGCTAGAGTGTCCCAGGCAGAGAGAACAGCTTGTGCCAAGGCTTACAGGAAGGAAAGCGCACAATACAGCTAGGGAACTCCAAGTACTAAGAGTTGAGTATGTTGGGAGCAGAGATAGAGACGGTGGTAAACAAACGACTGAGGAGAGAGGCCATGTTCAAATCCTATAAAGGCTTCTGGTAGAATCCAGGGTCTGACCCGACTCCCTGGGCTCTAGATCCATCATCAGTTACCAACTTGTCTGCATCACCTGAATTAAGTCACCAAACTTCTCTGGGTCTGAAATTTAGCTGAAAATTACCATGGTTACATGAGTTCCCTTCTAAGCTCCCTTAGAGTTCCAATAATAAAATTAGCAAGACTGATTTGTGCTACTCCACTTAATCCTTATATTAAACGCTCTGAGTTACTATTACCCCCATTTAGTAGATGAGAAAAGATAAATTTAAAGAAGGTTAAGTGATTATATTCTGTAAGTCTGTGGTTTTCTGAAAGAAACTGCCCTCAAGCTTTCCAGCTGAATAACAGTCCTTTGCTGAATAAAGAACTTTATTCAGAGAAGAGAAAGATGACTTGCTAATAACAACAATGATAATAATTGTTGTTACTATTGATCGAGCACTTTCTCTTTGCCAGACATTGCATTCATGCTGTGTATAGACATGCATCCATTTTTAATTGTCACAGCAATCTTAAGATGTAGGGACTTTCATTATCCGCATTTCAGAGATAAGGAAAACAGTGGTCAATCAACATGGCCAATGTCACATAGCCACTGGTAAGGGGAGAGCCAGGAGGTGGCCCCAGGTGGATGACTCCTCTCTGAACTCCTAATCACTTCTCTGTGAGGCTTAAAAGGAGCAAAGCTCTATAAGCTCAAGCTGTGGAATTGCACATGAGGAAGTTGAGGCCTGGAAGGTGACAGAATGAGCCCAAGGTCCTATAGGAAGGCAGCAGTGGAACTGGTTTTGTGTCATTAATATCAACAATAGTAACGGTAGCGAGGGCTGACTTAGTAGGGTGGTCAGAACATGAACTCACGTCTGAGTCTGAATCCTAGCTCCACCATTTACTAGCTGTACAACTGTGGGCAAAGTTTTAGTTTTCTGAGCCTCAGTTACTTTATTTATAGAAAAAGGATAATAGTACCTACCTCACAGGGTTGTACAGGGGCTTAAAGAGTTCGGGTATGAGAGCTCTACTGAAGTGTTTGCTATCATTGATTTGCTACCTGCTTTATGCCAGGCATGGTGTTGATATACTTTATCTTTAATTCTCCCAGAAACCTTTGGAGAGAGATTATTATTCCTATTTTCTAGATGGAGAAATAAGCTTAGAGAAATTAAATAATGTATCTAAAGTTACATGGCATGAAATGTGTAGAAGCTGGACTGGAACCTGTGACTGATTTCCAAATCTATGTTATATCCCACAATAATCTCTCCCCCATGCATACGGCTTTGCAGAGAGCGTTGACATCCATAACCTCATTACCGTGAAGTATCTGGCCTATTTTTAAATGCTGATGATTTTTATATCTCTATGACAGGTGTGTGTATGCGGGGAGGGGATGATGAACAAGAAAGCACACCACAAGCAGGATAGATGATTGCATTCAAGTGTCATCTATTATTCTACAATAGAAATATAATTATTCTATAAGGATAGTAACAACCCATCCCATGTGCAGAACCCTCTATGATTCAGAAAATCCTTTACCCCCATTATCTCACTGCATCCCCATGACAGTCCTGTGGGGAGGGGAGTAGAGCTAATTATATTATTTTCCATTTGTAGCAGCCACTCTTGGTTGCATAGCAATACCTACCGCCCTTCTAACAGAATCCTGACTTCGCTCAGCTAGCCACACTATGGTTATGGGTCTCAGTTGGCAGATCCTGACTGGCGAGTTACAGAAGTCCCCTTCCTCATGATGGAATCTGGACCACCAGCCAATCTGATATGAGGAGAGGTCTGGGGGTTCCCTGGACGGGGAATCATCCGGACACAGGGCCCGGGACTGTGGCAGTGGAAGCTAAGAAGCTGAATCTGAGCCTTGATGAACATGCCTGGAATTGCCCTATCTCTGGACTTCTTGCTAAACGAGATAATAAATGTTGAAGGTAACGATAATAATTGAAGCCGGTTTGAGTTGCGGTTTTGCATAAGGCATCCTAAGATCTCCTACCTCACTGTAGACAGAGACTTCATAAAAATCCACTCCCACTGCTTTCATTTCCACCCCTATTGTTGAGCCATGTCCTTTGCTAAGTAAGACTGTGCCGCTCTCATTGAGTTGCCAACAAGCCCCAGCTCAGTTTTTTGGTTCCCTCTTCAACACCATGCACATCTCCTGCATGCCCCGTGTCTGTCCCCAGGTCACGACTTGCCACAGTGTAGGCATAAAGGAATCACACCTGCAAGAAGCCTGATTAGTTTGGTTGCATAATGATTCTGAGGCTGCTGCTTCAACTGATAAGTAGGATAATAATATCTGCTTTGCAAACTGCTTGTGGGGCAGGGAGCGGGTGGCATCCTCAGTCTCCCTCCAAGGAAATGCCACTTGCCTTAATCAGTAATAATCCCTGCATCTTCTGGTTGGCAAGTACCATGTGCCAGGCACTGGGACCCAGTGGTGAGCGAGCAGAGCCACCCCTGTTCTTGTGACACTCCTTGTCTAACAAGGCAGATACAATACATGCTTGGAGGCCTTGTCCCACATTAGCTCCAGGGCCACTCGCGGCTGTGGCCTCCTCTGAAAACCAGTAATCAGGAGTTGTCCTGTTCCTCAGGGATGAGGCCAGAGTCCATGTACTCACCCTGGGCTCCTGTTTCCTGTCTGCTTAAGTGATTGACAAGTGGCTGACACCTTGGGTGCAAGTCTCAGAGGGTCCCCTGCAGTGAGTCCGGGAATCGCAGTATCTCAAGTGGTCAAGCTGGGCCCTGCCCCTCTGGCGCTCCTCACACCCCTAATAGGCCCTGTGGCCCAGGGATGCATTCACACTCACTGGAAAGTTGTTCCTCTTCTTGCTGCCAATTTTCCACCCAGCTGCAACATAAAGCAATCCAGCCAGGCCTGTGCTTATGCACGTCCCTCAGAAGGGCTTATACAAAGCGCAACAGATGGCTCTCCACGTCAAAAATTATTTCCTGATGCCCAGCTGAGACGTCCCAGACCCTGCAGTGCCCATTAGTGCTAAATCCCTGCTTCTCCTGCCCTTTGGAAAGTTGTTATTCTCTGAGATGCTCTGGCAAAGTCTCTGAGCTCAGCCTTTTTAAAGCAGCCCCGAGCACTGTCCTTGCTGGTCCCCTACAAGGGTCTCCAGGGCAGCTCTTGCAGTTAGTGGCGACACAGTGGCCTGGGTCTGAGGAGTTAGCTCCCTGTGACCTTTCCTGAGGCATTCGGCACTTTCCTGGCCTCTGGCCTTTGCTTGACTATTTCTTTGACCTTCAATACCCTTGCCAGTATCTTTTCTTGAAGGCTCGGTTCAAATGCCACATTCATAGGAGGAGGAAAAATAATTCACACTTTTTGAGCACCCAGTGTATAAAATGTTCTCAAAATCCCACAGCCTATTCACATTTGTTTGTAAGTCATTCATGCATTCACTCACTCATTCAACAAGTATTTATGGAAAGCCATGCTGTGTCAGGCCTTGGGTCAGGAACTGGTGACAGACCAGTGATGCTGCCCTCAGGAAACTTACCAACGAGTGGGTTGCCCACTCTATGTCAAACACTCTTAGTGCCTTATTTTACAACAAACCTGTTAGATATTTTAATACCTGTTTGCAGATGATGAAAACTGCTGCTATTGTCAGAAGCCAGCTAAACTGTGCCCTAGTCTGTGCTTTTGTTTGTCATCCATTCGACGACACGTTCCTGACGCTCATGGTGTCCTGCCTTGGGCTCTAGGGACACAGATGCGTGGGTCATGGCTCTATGGGGGTTCTGATGAAAAACTGACTGGCTTTTGCACAGTGTGGTACATGCTGGAGACTAGTGGCTTCTTGAAGGCAGGGAGAGGCCTTGCCTGGCATGTGCCAAGCCTGGCAGTGGGGACACGCTGCCCCCAGGGCATGCCTACCAACTGTGGACAGGAATCAGAAGACATGGCAGGACCTGTCACCCTCCTCTAGAGGCCTTTGAGGCCAAGCCTCTCTCCTGAGTGGTGTCCTATCCTGTGGGGGTGGGGCTGGGTGGGCTCAGTGGGGTGGCAGCTCACGAGAGGGAGGCAGGAGCCCTGGCTTTTGGTGTCTGTGTCTCGCTTTCTTTGTGACCTTGAGAAAATCACTAGCCTAAACAGGACTTCATTTTCTCAGCTATAAAATGGAGGCCTCAGGGAATGTTCTAGAGAAAATAAATGGTCATCTCTCTGTCAAGGGTCATGTGGAGAGGATTCCAGGAATGAGGAGGAGTGGGAGGCGGGCAGGAAAAAGCCCTGGGCTCTCCCGACTCCGGCTTTCTCTGGGCCACCAGTTTCTTCTCTGAAAAATGAGGGAAGCAGGCTAGAGACTCAGGAAGGTTTAAGTTCAAACCCCATCTCTGCATCTTACTTTGTAATCTGTAATAGGTGACTTAATCTCTCTGAGCCTTAGATTCCTCCAAAAGCAAAATGGGGATTTACAACCTCTGCTGTGTTACACTCATATAAGGCTTAGAGTATCCTAAATGAAGCCTAGTAAAGTATTTGGCACAGAGCAAATATCCAGTAAATGTTAATTCCCCCTTCTCTGAAGGGCTAGATACCCTTGAGAATTCTTGAAAGGAAAAGTTTTGGTGACACAGTTTCCCACCCGAGGTGTCAGTGAGATAAGGAATGTGGATTGCATTTGCCATTTGGGATCAGAGTCCCACTGATCAACTAAACTTTGAAAATCAATAACTCTCCAACCTCTTACTGTTATCCGCCCTCTTACTCCTCCCAAATCCAGTGTCTGAATCTCATCTACAATGTGGTTGCTGCTGACATGACAAAGGACTGACTACTCACTCCAGAGGCAACTTATTTCAGTTGCATTGAGCTCTGATTGCCATAATGTTCTTCCTTCTAATGCACCAAAATACTGTCATTACTGCTGCTGCTATGCTACCACCACCACTAGTAACCATAGCCAATATGGTGTAGTGATTAAGCACAGATTCTAGAGCTGTGCTGTCCAATATGGTAGCCATTTTAACTATAAATTTTACTATTTAATATTATTTAATTATTTAAGTATTTAATATTATAAGAACAAGTCTCAGCTCCTCAGGCACAACAGCCACATTTCAAGTGATCAGTGGTTCCATGCGGCTAGTGGCTACCGTATCGGACAGTACAAGTTCTAGACCATTTCTGTTACAGCAGTAAGTTCTACTGGAGAGTGCTGCTGTAGTGCTAGAATGTCAAGGGCGAGATCCTGGCCCTACCACTTAATGTGTGATCTTATTCAAGTCACTTAACTTCTCTGTACTTCAGTTTCCTCATCTGTAAAATGGGGATAAAAAAGGTATCTGCCTCACAAGGCTGTTTGTGAGGATTAAATGAGTTAATACATGCAAAGTGCTTAGGACTGTGGTAACTTTACAAGGCTCACTTATTCATAAAAACCATCACCAGTTTGGTACCTACTCTGTGCCATGTCCTATGTATTATTTGATGTACACATGCCATACAGATTTTTTTTTTGATCATACTGGAATGAGTATCTTTGTAAGCTAAAAGATAAACTGCTCGGCCAAAAAAATTAATATTTAAAAAATTTAAAAGATAATGCCAAATTACTTTCCAAAAGAGAATGTATAGATTTTATACTCTTACTAATAATGTGTGTTTCTCCACAACCTGAGCAACCCTGGGTAGTCTTAATTTTTTAAATCCTCACTGACCTGATAGGCGTAACATAGTTTAAAGCCATTTTGATATTCATTACTTTAATTACTGGCTTGAGCCACTGCATGAGGCCACGATTCCCTTTATATTTTTATTTTTGTGCTCTGTCCACACAGCTAAGGTCTAGACCTCAGTCATTGCACACTTTAGCTGGATTCTCGCAACCCTAATCCTATAGGCCTGAATAATGTCAAATCTTACAGAGAAGAAATAAAAATTTGCAACTTGTTTATTAATAATTACTTTAATTTATTACTGAGTTTGAGAATTTTTCTATGTTTACCAGATATTATAATATTTACTCATCCAAGAATTGCCATACTTATGTTTGTACATTTTTTGTGTTGTTTATTTTATCTATTTATCGATTGGTAGGGCTTTCTGTACATTAAAGAAGTTAACATAACTTATAAAATGCAAATATTTTCCTTGTTTCCTTTGATATTGCTTGTGTTTTTTGTTCTTTTTCTTTTTTTTTATTGCCATGCAGAAATGCTTAACCTGTCTGTCTCAGTCATTTTCTTTATGGCTGCTGGGTTCAATGAAGGTCAGCCAAGTTCCTGAGCTACTTCCTGCCATCAGCTTTGCCCAGGCTCCCCCTCTGGGTCTACAGGCAGCACAGAAGCTCAGAAACAAAATAGAGGCGCCACTCCATGCCCTCCCGTGTGCATTCAGGAGGCCCTATGCATCTAATAGAGAGTTTTTCTTCCTTTCAAATCCCTGGTATCCCTCCAAGGTGTATCAAGAGATGAAGCACAATGTCTTTAGAACATTGATTTTCATTTGGAATATACTAGGAGCAATTCCCTTTTTTTCTACTGGGCTCCTCTTACTCCTAGAATGGAGAAGCAGGGATGCTGGGGCAGATAAAATGTGATACAAATTTGCAGTTTCCAAGGAAATTCTAACTTGGGCGTTGGCTGAAGGAGTGAAGTGAGATTTCTGAAAGTTCTATAACTCAAAGAAACATTTCTGAAATTAAGGATTTTTAATTTGGCACAAGGAAGAAAATGGATATTAATCAAACACATACTGTATTCCAGACACTGAGCTGAGTGATTTTATATCTTATTTTCATAAAAGCTTTTCCCCCTCTACGGTTTTCAGTACAATCATCCCTGCTTTCAGATGAGGGAACTGTAGCTTGGGGAGATTACATGGGAACCTGTCATACTGTAAGTGGATGAGGTGACTTTTGCCCAGGTTCTCTGACCCCTGGCATAGTAGTTAAAGCCTATAGGAGCCAAATGGGCAAATTTTATCTTGGTTCTTTGGGTGATTGCCAATTTGGATTTTGTTGTTGTTTGTTTTTTGAGACAGAGTCTCACTCTGTCGTCCAGCTAGAGTGCAGTGGTGTGATCTTGGCTCAGTGCAACCTCCGCCTCCCTCCACCTCCCGAGTTCAAGCTATTCTCCTGCCTCAGCCTCCTGAGTAGCTGGGAATATAGGCATCTGCCACAATGCCTGGCTAATTTTTGTATTTTTAGTAGAGATGGGGTTTCGCCATATTGGCCAGGCTGATCTTGAACTCCTGACCTCAGGTGATCCATCCAGCTTGGCCTCCCAAAGTGCTGGGATTGCAGGCGTGAGCTACCCCACTCGGCTGGTGATTGTCATTTTCATCGTAAGCAAATCACTTAACCTTTCTGAGTCCAGTTCCCTCAACTGTCAAATGAATATAATTATGTTCCCTTTTACAGACTCCATGAGGGTTAAATAGGAAAAGGAATATATAAACACATAGTCTAATGTCTGGCCCACAGAAAAGGCTTAATACATTTTACGTATAATAATACGAACAGCAGCAGCAACAACTATTTTATTGCTTCCTCCCCATCATATTATTTCTCTATCAATCATAGTTTTCCAGCTGGGTACTTTCGTATTCTTAGTCTACTCGGTGGTGCTGATGATATAATAACAGTGATGTTCATAGCAGCTCTATTCATAATAGTCTGGAAACATTCCAAATGCCCATCAACAGGTGAACTGATACATGAATTGTAGTATATTCATACAATGAGAAGCTTCACAGCAATTAAAAAAAACTGTTGATAAATGCAACAGCACGGATGCATCTCACAGATTTTTTTCACAGATTCATTCATGCTGAGTGAAAGAAGCCAGATGCAAGAGTCCACACTGCATGATTCTGTTTCTATACAACTTAATTTGAAAAGTACGCAATACTTAGAGAAGTAAGAATAGTAGTTGTCTCAGGGTAGGTGAGTGCATGAAGGAATCTTATATGTTTGCTAAAAATGTTTTATATCTTGATTTGGGCTATGGCTGCAGGGAAGGATACATTGCAAAATATCACTGTACATGTAAGTGTACTTTATACACTGTAATGCATGCATATTATTCCTTAAAATTCTTAAGGGAGGGCAAATAAAATGTAAATCTAAAAAATGATAAATGTGAAGGTGTTACATTCAAATAATAAAAATAGTAGTTACTATTATAGCCACTTTCTATCTTGCAGGCACTGTGGAGGACCTTATTTATTCTATCTCATCTAATCTTCATTACAACTCAGAGAAGTAGGTACTCCTCTTATTTCTATTTGATAGATGAAGAAACTGATGGTAAGGCAGGTTACGTTGTTTCCCCCAGGCCACTCACCCACACAGGGCCAGGACTCAGGGCCGGCTCTGTCTGGGCTGGTGCTATTACCTCTTGACAACACAAGAGACTCTCATGTGAGGTGTAGCCAGGTCGAAGATGGCTGCTGCTGAGCTTCACTTTCTGATATTCACACCCTTGTATAATTCAGCTTAGTAGAGTGGACCTGTGATACCAATAGGATATTGTGGAAATAGAGAGTTTGACTTCCAAGGCTAGCTCAAAGAAGATATTGTGGTTTACTCCTTAGGTTTGCTCAGATAACTTGCTCTGGAAGAAACCAGCTGCCATGTTGTGAGGATACTCAAGTAGCTATGGAGGGGTCCATGTGTAAGAAACTGAGGCCTCCTGCCAACAGCCAGTATCAGTTTGTCAACTGTGTGAGTGAGCTACCTTAGTGACCAAAGGTCCAGCCCTGGTCAGGTCTTCAGATGGCTGCAACCCTGGCTGAAACAAAAAGTCAGATCACTGCCTGTGGCTGCCTGTGGATTCCTGACTCTCAGAAACTGTGTAAAATAACAAATGTTGTTGTGCTAAGCAGCTACATTTTGGGGTAATTTGTTATGTAGCAATTGAAAACTAATGCATAAGGGCTATTTGAATTCAATGGTAAGCAGCTCTCACTGATGAGCTTATATCTTAAAGAAGTCACACATACACACAAAAAGAAATCACAAGACCAATAATCCGTGCCCCACCTCAGAGCTCAGATGCAGGTAGCTGTTTCTCAATGTGTAGCCTGGGTTTTAAATTGTTCCTTGGTTTTCACAATCCCCCCACTCCTTTTTTGTAAAGACAGGATCTTACTCTGTCCTGTCACCTAGGCTAGACTGCAGTGACATAATCACAGCTCACTGCAGCCTCCACCTTCCAGGCTCAAGCAATCCTCCCACCTCAGCCCCCTGAGTAGCTGGGACTACAGGCACGTACCACCATACCCGGCTAGTTTGTTTTACTTTTTGTGGAGACAGGGTCCCACTATGTTGCCTAGGCTGGTCTCAAACTCCTGAGCTCAAGTGATCCTCCTGCCTTGGCTTTCCAAAGTGCTAGGATTGCTGGCTTGAGCCACTGCATGAGGCCACGATTCCCTTTATATTTTTATTTTTGTGCTCTGTCCACACAGCTAAGGTCTAGACCTCAGTCATTGCACACTTTAGCTGGATCCTCGCAACCCTAATCCTATAGGCCTGAATAATGTCAAATCTTACAGAGAAGAAATAAAAATTTGCAACTTGTTTATTAATAAGTTAGTCCTATTGAAGGCCAAAAACATATCAACAGTTCAGCTGTGTTTGTTATCAACTCTCCTCCTTACACATTATTGTTATTATGTTCTATTAACATTAACCAGAGGTTACGTTTTGGTCAGAACTTAGAAATTAAAGACTGAAAGAGTCACAGGATGTGGGAAAACATCTAGAAATATTTTTGGTCCAGTCCTTCTGTCTGAGGCAGATGTTTTAACTATGTTCAAATACAATCCAGAGTTAGAGAGCCACATAATATTTTTTGGTGGCAACTTCTGCTGTTTACTTTTTGTTTAATCCCAATAATCAAATAAATGTCTTCTCCATTTCACACAAATTTCTACTGCTTTCATTTCAGTTCCTTTTCTTTTACTTCATCTTCTGAGAACATGAAGAACAAGTGTTAAGAACTTTCTTTAGAGAAACCCTTCATAGATTCACAGAGATTAATTAAATCAAAGTTCAGCCTTCTCATCTTCAAGTTAAACAGCTCTAGTTCCTCTGCACTAACTCATGGGGGTTTTTCCATTCCTTTCGTCCCAGGTAGAGCCGTCCCTGGATGCTCTCTCTTCGAAGCAGCAGTGCTTAATGAATGCAGCAATGGCCTAGCGTGGAGTATAAAAATGATGGTTTAGGCTGGGCACTATGGCTCACGCCTGTAATCCCTGCACTTTGGGAGGCTGAGGCAGGCAGATCACTTGAGCCCAGGAGTTTGAGACCAGACTGGGCAACATAACGAAACCCCGTCTCTACTAAAAGAAAAAAAAATACAAAAAATTAGCCGAGTGTGGTGTCACATAATTGTAGTCCCAGTTACTTGGGAGGCTAAGGTGGGAGAGTCACCTGAGCCTGGGGAAGTTGAGGCTGCTGTGAGCATGATTGCACCACCACACTCCAGCCTGGGTGACAGGAGTGAGGCTTTGTTAAAAAAAAAAAAAAATGATGATTTGGCATTTTGGCCTCTTTATTGGGTCCCAGGGTCACTTTAGAACTTATTTTAAGTTTTAGACTCACAGATATGTTAGAGGTACAGGAGTCATTTTGTTTTAACCCATAATTTTATAGCTGAAGAAGCATGGGTCAAAGAAGACAGCTCAAGGTTACTCAGAGCAGCTGAGCTGTATTTGGAACCCAGGTGTTCTGACTTCCCATCATGAGTCTCCAGTCTCTCCTGCTCAGCTTGGGGTCGCCTAGCTGTGGCCTCCCACCTGCTCTGAATGTCTGTCCTCAAATTCCCACCAAGAACAATAGGACCGGAGCACCCTGGAGCTGGCACAGAGGACAATCTCCATGGCAGCGCTGTTTGAAACAGGGAAGACACAGAGAAGTCCGGGGCCCCCTATGCCATGGACTATTCTGGAGGTGTTAAAAAGAATGAGGATGATCTAAATATACTGCGAGGGAGTAATCCACAAGATATACTGTTCAGTGGAGAAAAACAACTTGCAGAACAGCAAACAAAGTATAAGATTCCATGTGTATTTGAAAGGAGTACACAAACACACAGATAGGAGTCTATAGAAATTCCTAGAAAGATACATATAAAACTGTGAACGACAGGATGAGTATTGATGCTAAAGACCTTTACTTTTCATTTTACACCCTTTAGCAGTGCTTGAATTTTTAACCATGTGATTTTATTACTTTTATAATAAAAATTGTATAAATATTTAAAATGTTCATGCCGGGGATTTTCAGTTTGTTTTACTTGTCATGCTTCTCTGTTCTTTGACTTTTTCAACTACCATGTGTTAACTTGCATAATTAGAAAAAGTATATTAAAAAGAAATACACATGAGCAATAATGTTCTGCATCTGAATACTTATTTTATAGCAGTGCTGTTAGGACACAGGACCCAGAGAGATGATAAATGCTGCATAGGTGAGATCAGACCGTAAGCTGGCAGTGATTTCTCAGATGGGGCATGGGGTGTCTCTGTGTGTGTCTGTGTCTGTGGAGCTGTGTGCAGCTTGTTTTTGGTAGTCACAATGACTAAAATGGCTGCTACCGGCACTGAGTACGCTGAAGCTGGGAATGCTAAGACTGTCCTGCCCAAAATCCCAGGGTAGCCCTCCTGAGAAATACTGGTAGAATATTTAAAACAAGAGCTTTAAAATGTCTCTATCTAGTCCCTTATTTGAACTTCACATCCCCTTTGAGGTTAAAAAAAAAAAAGGATTCATTATTGCCTCTCGTTGACAGGAAGGAAAATCTGAGAGGTAGGTTACCCGAAGGTCTCAGAAAGGGAACTTTCTCTGAGAAAGAAAGGCAGATGGTAGCAGGATTGTACCAAGCAACCAAGAGGCAAGAGCGCTTGTTGAATGCTTGTGCATGTAAGTACTGTAGACAACTGTGACATCCCTTACCACAATTAATAGGGTGGTATTCTCCCTATTGTACAGGTGAGTAAACTGAAGCCTTGAATTAGACTACCAGCCCTAGGGCACTTGGCTAGTAAGTGGCTCAGCTCAAACCTGGGTCTGTAGGAGGTTTCTAAAGCCTTGCTCATCACACTTCCCCATGTGGCCTCTCTCACAGCCATGCAGGGAGACCAGGTGGCACCTGGAAGCAATTTCTCCTTTGGTTTTCCCCATGGACCCATGCTACTTTGGTAGGGAATTCACAGTAGGAAATTAACCTCTGTCTGCAAGGGCCAATTATACAGTCTAGGATTAAAGGAGCAATGTGGGCCCGGACCCAGGCAAAACACTGGCTTCCTCACCCTGTGCTGCTGCCGGTGGAGGCGGTTGGGATGGGAACAGGAGGGGTTGCAGGAAACCCCACTCTATTTTGAGAAAATAGTTGTGTTTGATTATCCAATAATACCAAGCTATAAAGCTGGGACAACTATGGATTTTCCCTAAATTCGAAAAATAGTGACTCATTAACTTCCCACTCCAAAGGTAGGTCTATTCAAAAGAAATGTAATTCCATGTAACATGCACTAAGGAGGAGTCAGAGTTACTGCAGAGGCAGACTTCTGCTAGGAAAAGGAGTTCAGACCTGAGAGCACCTGCTGGTGCAGAGCAAAGGAGAATGAGCGGCTTCTAAGGAGAATGAGAAGCATGAGCAAAGGAGAATGAGAAGAATGGTGGGACTTCTTCCTGCCATCCCACTGACCCTGGTTTCTCTCACTGTGTCCTCTAATGCAGGCACATGGACTTTTTGTTGCATCTGTATTTTATACTTTGGCCAGTTCTCATATCCTTAAGATTTATGTCAGGCATGACCTCTTCCAGGAAGTCCTCACTGAGTAATCTAGCTGGTTCAGGGCCCCCCAAACCCCTAGTATTGCCTTCTCTCTTGTACTGACCTCATTTGACCCAGGACTGTTTCTCTGATACATTGTGCATTGCTTTAGGTTAGAAGACATAGCTCATTCATCTCAGGATTCCATGGCTTAAAAGAGCATGGGCACTCAGACCTGCCTTCTGGATTTGTGGTGGTATGTGAACTCATTTTTCCTGCCGAAGATAGTTTTGATGTGGATCTTGAGCAAGAATGGGACTTCAGCATGTGGGTGAGAGAAAGGCAGAAGAAAAACATGAACAAAAGAAAGCATAGAGGTATGGAAATATACGATTAAGAAATAGGTTGTGAGTAGGAAGTAGAGAAGGTGTTTTGCCCAGCTTTTGAAATCAATCTTGTGGGGATAACCTACAATCTCATTTACTATCTGCGTGACCAGAGGCAATTTACTTAGCTATTTGCCCTTTGCTTTTCTCATTATAAGACTTTAATTAGGTGTATATAAATGGCTTACCACAGCAACAGGCATTCAGTGGGCACTCAATAAATTGTGGTTTTAAATATTATTATTCTGAAAGGGGAGGCATAATTCTCCTGTGGGATGACCTGGGTTCCACTGCTTCTTGGTGTTGTTTGCCTGGAAGTCCAGGATTTCATAACCAACCTGTGTTATTATCTTTATTCATTCAGGTACTTAATTCACCCATTTAATTGATTATTGAACAACTACTATTGGCAACATGTTGTAATATGCCATGATAGCCTCGATGCAAGATGAATTCCCAGCCATTAAAAAGTTCAAAATCTTTTAAGGGGCATGAGGCATAGTCCTAAAGCTATGTTCAAGACAGAGTCAAAGGGGAGTTGAAGAAAAGTTGCTAAGGGAGCCTAGAGGAAGAGGGGGCATTACTAGAAAGAGAAATTCATTTATGAAAAGGGGGAATTGATGTCTTTTTCTGGTTGCTTTTTAAGATTTTCTCTTTATAATTGATTTTTAGCAATTTTATTATGGTTTTGTGTTTATTCCTGGGATTTGTTGAGTGTCCTAGATCTGTGGGCTTAGTTTGCATCAAATCCGAAAAAATTTCAGCTATTATTTTTACTATTTTCATCTCTCTCTTCTCCTTGTGGGGCTCTAATTACATGTTAGACCACTTGACATTGTCCCTCAGGTCACTGAAGTTCTGTTCATTTTTTTCAGCCTTTATTCTTCTCTCTTTCTGCTTCAGTTTGGATAGTTTTTATTGCCCTGTATTCAAGTTCATGAACCTTTTTATTCCACAGTGTACAATCTGCTGCTAAACCCATCAGTGAACTTTTTATTTCAGATACTACATTTTTCAATTCAAGAATTTCAATTTGGTTCCATTTCTCTATGAAGATGTTGTTTGCTCACCCATTATATTCATATTTTTCTCTAATTCCTTGAACAGGTTTATAGTAGCTATTTTCGAAGTCCTTATTTGCTAATTCCATAATTCCTGTAATCTATGTTTCTACTGAGTAATCTTTCTCTTGGTTATGAGTTCCCTATCCTTCTTCTATGCACACATAATTTTTTATTGTATACTGCGCATTATGGATATTGAGATGTTTGGGGTCTGGATTTTGTTGTCTTCCCTAAAAGAATGTTGAGTTAGGCAGTTAATTTACTTGCAGATTAGTATGATCATTTCAAGGCTTATTTTAATCTCCATTAGATTAGGCCTAAAGTAGCCTTGACTCTATAACTAGATTAACCCTATTCCTAATGCATGGCCTTTCTCCAGCGTGTAGTGGAAGCGTAGCAAGTTCAACAAGGTCCTTCCCTTCTGGGTAGTTGGAACGGAAACATCTCTCAGCCTGGTGTGAATGTCAGCATGCAGCTGCTTGGTAGTTGTTTTATTTCCTGGCAGTTGTCCTTTCCCCAGTAGATGTTCTTTGACCAGCCACATGAAGTTTTTCCTTGCATATGTGAAGCTTGGCATTTAATCAAAGGCTTATGAGGACCTCAACGCAGATTTCTGTAGCCTTTTCTCTCTAGAACCCTATCCCACAAATTCCAGATTTGTCAATGGCCCTAAACTAGTAGGATGGCTGTGTTCTATCTGAACTCTCCTACTTTGGAGTTTTACAAAGTTCCTCTAAGCTGAAAGCTAGAATGACCATGTAACTTGTGTAGTTTTCTATCTCTTGGAAGCCATAGCTTTGTGCTGCCTTTTATCTAAAATCAGAAAATAGTTATTTCATATACTGTGTTCATTTTTACAATCACTTATGGTAGGATGGCTAGTCCAATTCCAGTTATTCTATTATGTCCAGAGTGGAAGGGTGGGAAATGGAGAATCGGAAGAGTTGTTTGAAGACTAGGGGAGATACAGACAAAAGGCAATAAATGAAGAGACACCTCTCAGAAAGAGTATCAATCTCTGTTTTGTGTTAGGTACAGGGGATTTTGTGGTGAATAAGACAAACAGAGACTTGTCCTAATGGAGTTTATAGCTTCTTCTGATCTGTGTTCATTTCCACCATTCCCCAGATGCCTATTCTGTGCAAAACACTGGGCTGTACAGGAAGTTGGTATTACAAAGAAGAATAAAATGCAATTCTGGTCTTCAGGGAGTTCATGTCTTTTGGGAGATATGAACTAAGAGATAAATAAAGAGTTTCAACATAAAGTAGTGAGTGAGGTGACAAAGTTATGCCAAGGGTGCTATCGGGGAAGGGAGATGGACTTGTAAGTCTAGCCTCCTCTATGATATATGCACTATATTTCCTAGAATGAGTAAGAGTTAATCAGGAGTAGAAGGAATAGAGTGAGGCCCTCTAGATGATAGCAACAAGATAATCAAAAGCACAGAGACACACCGGACTGGCTGGAAACTGTAAGCATCTCAGTGTGATACTACGAGATAAGACTGGAGAGGCAGATCAGATCTTGAAGGGGCTTGCATGCCATGTCAAGAGTTTAGATTTTGTCCTGAGGGCAATGGGGGAGCCATGGAAAGCTTTTAAGCAGAGGAGTGACGTCCTGAAAACTCCTGTCCTTGACATCTCCCAGCTGGCAGGAAAAGTACTGAGTACTCAAAAGGGGATTTATGGGACTGGGGAGGGCTTAGAAGTCAATTATCTTCCACCAGGAATTTGAAGGACCCTTTCATAAGAGCCATTTGGATTTCTAAAAAGTAGTATAAGACACTTACAAACAAATCCTATGGGTCAAAATCTTGTCAAGAGAGATACAGAAAAGTAGCAAATGCAGCAGGAGAAGATGTGCTTCTTCAGGAAAGTGGTGGGTGGAAAAGAATTATAAAATTTTAAAGTTAGAATGGACCTTGAAAATCATTTTTTTTTTTTTTTTTTGCTTAATATATGACATTGGAGGCAACTAAGATTCAGAGAGATGAGATGCAGAGTGAGGGTGGCAAGAAAGGCTTTTGGCTTTGGAGTTAGGCTGACCTGAGTTTGAATCCTGGATTTACCATTTTACTAGCTGTAACCTTGCATTGATCATTTAAGCTCTCTGAATTTTAGTTTCTTCACCTACACAATGGGGGATGAGAAAACCTACCTGGCTGAATTGCAGTAAGACTCATAAGAGATCAGTGGAGTGGTTCCCATTGAGCCTAAATTGAGATTGCTTATGTAAGGTCATCAGCTCCTTAGCTGCTCCTTTGCTCAGCTGATTTACATGGAGAGAGGAAAGCCACAAGGAGGACTGTTTCCTTAGGAACAGCCTCAAAAACTAGGGGGAATGGTAGTGGATTTTAAAGATGGCTGCAAATTCTTTGTCACTAACCTCATCATGAGCTAGGGCTTATTTTCTCTCCCCTTGAATCCTGACTGGCCCTGTGACTACTTTAACTAATTGAATGCAGTAGATGCTAGCTCTGGGCCCACACCCTAAGAGAACCAGTAACCTATGCTTCCTCCCTATTGGAACACTCTTGAGATCCAACTATCATGAAAAGAAGTCTAAGCTAGCGAGGGGAAAAACCACATGGAGAGACAGCAGTGCCAGCCTTCCAACTGACCCTGTGAAGACACAGAACACGTGAGTAAAGCCATCTTGGATGTTTTAGCCCCAGCCAAAGCTCCAGCCACGATGCGACTACAGCCTCATAAGAGACCCTGAGCAGAACTTACAGAGCTGCCCAGTCAACCCACAGAATTATGAAAAATAACACATGGTTGTTATTTTAAGCCTTTGAGTTTTAGAATAGTTTGTTACACAGCAAAGGATACCCAGAAGAGATAAGAAGGTCTGCTCTCCTGCCTGGGCCCAGGGTCAGCTCTGAGCCTTATTGGGAAGCTGAAGAGGCTATTAAATAGTGGACCCAAGCAGTGCTGCTTTGGGGCCTAAGAATCAAGATTAGCATAGAGTCAAGGTGAGGCTCCTTCTCTCCCCTTCTCTAGGAAACAGCATGTTTAAGGTACACTGTAGAGAGTGCAGTGATTAAGGGTTTGCAGCTTTGGGATGACCCTGGGGCAGAAGAATGGTGGTCTTGTGGAGAGCTCCAGCTGTAAGGGTAGGGCATGGTGCCACCTTCCCAGTGGCTTGTAGTCAGAGAGAATATTAACAAGGGGTGCGATGTGAAGGTGCCAAAGAAGAGTTCTTCTCAAACACATGGGAGGCCTCTGGAGGCTTCCAGAAAGCCCTAAGGGGGGACTTCGAGTAAGCTGTAGGTCCTGTACAAGTTGTTATGGCGGCGGTAGGGTGGGTGTAGGAATACAGGAAATTTGGATTATTTCCATCAAAGTGACCACAGGCTGCTGAGGCCCAGGAACATTCATGTTTTGTGTATAAAGCTCCTAACATAGTGTTTGGTACATGGTAAATGCTCAATAAGTGACAGACTTCGTCATTAGGAAAGTGGCCCTAAAACTCAGAGCAGTCCAGCATGTTCTCTCCATGAGACTGTGACCTCTGCAAAGAGCTCACACTATTCTCTGGAGACTGAGGCAAATCCCATCAGTCTCCAAAGTTTGCATATGTCCTTGTTTTGGCACAGAAGATAATACTCTGATTTGAGGGGTTATGACTCTGAATCTTAAAGCAAATGTTACCTTTCTTTGCCAAACCATTTAACAAAGAAAGTAGGAAAAAATAAAATGACTGTTACAACTATAAGACTGGTTAAAATATGTGCCATAGTTATATTTCGGGAGCTACCCACATACAAAGCACAGTGCCTCTCAGTAGGATGGCTGCAGGAGAAAGGACGTCCCACCATCACCTCTTAGCTTAATGGTGAGAAGAAGAAAGGCCCTGAGCTTCAGCATCCACAGCTGGAATTTATCCATTGTTTCTTTCCCCCTGAAGTTTGGCTTTGATGAATATGAAGAAACTCTACAGGCCTCAAGTCAGCAAGAGAAAGCTAAGTTCTGGGCTGGCTTCTGTTATGGGTTGAATGTATGTGTCCCTTTAGAATTTATATGTTGAAGCCCTACCCGTGATGTGATGGCATTGGAAGGTAGAGCCTTTTTAGGAGGTAATTAGGTTTAGATGATGTCATGAAGGTGGGACCCTCATGACAGTATCAGTGCCCTTACAAGAGGAGGGAAAGAGAGAGGTCTTCTCTCTCTCTTCTGTCTTTCCTTGGTGTATATACACCGAGGAAAGGCCATGTGAACACACAGTGAAAAGGCTGCTGTCTATTAGCCAGGAGGTATGCCCTCACCAAAAACCAAATCTGCTGGCACCTTGATCTTGGACTTCCCAGCTTCAAGAACTGTGAGACATAACTGTCTGTTGTTCAAGCCACTAGTCTATTGTATTTTGTTTTAGCACCCCAAGCTGACTAAGATAGCTTATTTTCTCAGTGCTCAATGGAAGAACACCCAGGCTTCATGGTACAGTAGAAAAGCACTGAAAGACAGAAATCCAGGCTGAAAACCTGCCTCAGTCAGTTTCAAGCTGGAGGACACTGGGCAAGTCACTTAACCTCTCTAAGCTTAACTTTCTTTATCTTTGAAATGGCACTAACAACACTGCTCTGTCAGTCTCACCTAGACGTTGTTAGAATCAAAAGAGATTTAAGAGGACTTTAGAAATTATAGGGGGGATTTTGGCCTATGGCCAAATGAGGAGGTTGATAAATCATCTCCTCTCAAAGGGAAATGTAAAGTTTGACAAAACTGACAAAAATAACTATTTTAATTTTCTGGAAATTGACGAAAGGCATGTAATGATCTCCAAAGTCATTATGCTTGAAAAACTGCTATATTTTAGGTAAGAACAGTGGGACTCAGTGGTGTTATCATCTTGGGCTTGTTCTGTCCACCACGCCTTGGCCAGCACAGTTCTGCCAGGGTGAGGTTGCTATGAGGATTGGCAACTTGGCTTACAAGGTCAGTGGGAGCAGCAGCTGATGCCCATGGCCAGTGGCATTGTCAGTAAAAGTAATGACTCTTGGCAGCAGGTAAGTGGGGAGGGCCAATGGTTCTGGTAGCATGAGGTCATAGTTGGGCAAGCATATTGTTGGCTGAGATGTGAATGAACAGTGGAGACCAGAGAGGTTCCAGACTATTCTCATACTTCTGGCCAACCCTGAGGATGCACAAATGAATGCATGCATACAAACAGGAGATGTAAAAGGACCCAGTGGAAATCAAAAGCCAGACAGGTTTTAAAACGATCTAAACTTTGAATGTATTTCCCTTCATCTCACATCTCCATTGGAAGAACACCTGGCTCAAACACATGGAAGTGTTTAGAGCACAGTCTCTGTCCATTCATTGGTTGATCACTAAGCTATGTAGTCAGAAGCTGAAAAGTGACAAGAAAAAAATCAAGTGATTAGGGACACCAGTGGCCACACCATGGGAGAGAAACATTTCACAGATTCAGCTCAGACATGTTCTAAACAAAGATAAACAATGGGCTGGGCGCAGTTGCTGACGCCTGTAATCCTAGCACTTTGGCAGGCTGAGGTGGGCAGATCACGAGGTCGGGAGATTGAGACCATCCTGGCTAACATGGTGAAACCCTGTCTCTACTAAAAAATACAACAAAAATTAGCCAGGTGTGGTGGTGTGCGTCTGTAGTCCCAGCTACTCGGGAGGCTGAGGCAGGAGAATGGCATGAACCCAGGAGACGGAGCTTGTAGTGAGCCGAGATCGTACCACTGCACTTCAGCCTGGGAGACAAAGTGGGACTCCATCTCAAAAAAAAAAAAAAAAAAAACACCAAAGATAAACAACAAATAAAAAGAGAACAGTAACAACAATCTTCATAAGGGAAAATTAGAATCCAGAGTTGCTACAATATAGTAACTGAAGTGTCCAGTTTTCCACAATAAAATAAAAATTACAAGACATGCATACAAAGAAACAGGAAAGTGTGACCCATACTTAGGAAGGAAAGCAGTCAATAGAAACTGACTGAGAGTGGGACAACATTAAGCCCAACAACAAACATATAATAAAGGCTCCAGGAGAGGAGAAAGAGAGAAACCAGAGAAAGAGAAGAGAGAGGTGCGGAGTAAATATTTGAAGAAATAATTACCAAAACTTCCCCTTATTTGACGAAAAACATTAATCTATATATCCAAGAAGCAAAATGAACCCCTAGTAAGATAAATGCGAAGAGATCCATACAGAGACACATCATAAACTGTTGAAAGCCAAAGACAGAGAGAAAATTTTGAAAGTTGATAAGAGAAAAATGACTCGTTTATAGGAAAGCATCAATACAATTAATGGCTGACTCCTCATCTTAAACAATGGAGGGCATATCAGAGCTGTGAGAGAAATAACTGTCAATGAACAATTTTATATCCAGCAAAACTATCCTTAAAAAGTGAAGGTAAAACAAAGACATTCTCAGATAAAGACTGAGAGAATTTACTGCTAGGAGACCTGCTTTACATGTCTAAATCAAGTCTTTTAAGCTGAAAGGGAATAATATTGAGATATACTCAAATCCACAGGAAGAAATGAAAAGCATCAGAAATGGAAAATACACACATTAATAAAAATAAACCTATCAATATAAATTTTCTCATTTATTCTCCTAATATCTTTCAAAAATATAAGACTGAGTAAAACAATAATTATAACACTGTATAGTTAGGTTTATAACAGTATATATATATATATATATATATATATATATATATATGACAAAAAATAGCAAAAGAAAGAAGAAAGGAATACAGTCATCTTGGAGCATAGTTTTCAGGTTTTAGTGAAATTGGTAGTATTAATCCAAAATAGATTACGACAAATTAAAATGCATTTTGTATTCCCTAGAGCAATCACTAAAAAAAAAATCCTCAAAATATAGTTTAAAAAATCAACAAAGGTATTACAATGCTACATAAAAACTTTACTTAACATACAAAAGGTAGTAAAACAGAAACAGAGAAATAAAAAAGACAGGGAAGCAAATAGGAAGGGCCGGGTGCAGTGGCTCACGCCTGTAATCCCAGCACTTTGGGAGGCTGAGGCAGGTGGATCACCTGAGGTCAGGAGTCCTAGACCAGCCTGGCCAACATGGTAAAACCCTGTCTCTACTAAAAATACAATAATTAGCCAGGCGTGGTGGCATATGCCTGTAGTCCCAGCTATTTGGGAGGCTGAGGCAGGAGAATCACTTGAACCCAGGAGGTGGAGGCTGCAGTGAGCTGAGATTGCACCACTGCACTTCAGCCTGGGTGACAAATTGAGACTCCATCTCAAAAAAAGGAAAGTAGCAAATGTAAATCCAATCATATAAATAATGACAGTAAATATGGCCTAAATGACCCAATCAAAAGGCTGATATTGTGACAGCAGATAAAAAAGCAAGATCCAATGATACATTGTCTATAGGAAACACACTTTAGATTGTAAGACACAAACAGCTTCAAAGTAAAAGAGTGGAGCCAGGAGAAATGTCTGCCACTGAGAGGCTGGGACATCACGAAGACTGATACATTCTAAGTAGATCTTCAGAGGGAAGACATTGATAGTGGATGAAGGGAGGATGCACATGCTGGGCTGAAGGGGGAGGAAGCTGGGAACCCTGCATGGGGCTACTGAGCACCAGCCTGGCACTCGGCAACTCCTGGGGAAGGGATGGGTTGAACAGGCAAGGAATGGCATGCTCTTGCCATGAACTTCCAGAATCCCGGCAGCAGGAGGCCCCCGCAAATCCCATGGACACTTGAGCTATCAAGGAGAGATGCTTACAGAGGTTGTAGGAGCAGGACTCCAGCCTGTGCAGAGCCCAAAGGGTTTGGTGCAGGAACATCTGCAGTAGAGCATGGCCAGGGATGGCCATTCTCCATGGCTTACTATTCTCCTTTAGGAGATTTTAGCCTTGAGGGGGACTACTGAGGCTGGACAGAGCAGGGTGGTCTTACTTGTGAGATAGAGCCAGTCTAAACTAAGTGCCCCCTTGTATGTTGGCCTCTCCTGGGATCTGAATTTGGCCATGCCTACTTGCAATGCAGCCTTGGATGCCCAACCAGGGTGCATCCTGGGGGCTCTCATCATAGCTCCTTTGTCAGCAAACCATGCCTGACCATTGGAGAGCTCCAGCAGAACATCCCCTGCCAATGTACACCAACTCACTTGTACTCTTCCCCCAATGCCTGCAGTCTCCCTCCACTGTTTTGCTGTCATGCATTTGCCCATAGCTCCCCGTCTCCCCTGCTTTTCTGGTGCATCCAAGGTGCACCTGGCTTCCCCACCCCCACAAGCACGTGGGTGCAAGCATACCCCACCGCACTAGCTGGCATGAGCACACCCTGCCATCCCTACCCCCCTACTGATACATGGGTACCTGGTTGTGCTGCCATTGCTGGCATGAAAGCACATCTGAACACTAAGTGGCCCTGCACCTCCCCTTCTGTAAATCTGTGCACAGAAGCCAGCGGCTTTGTGCCTGCCAGCACCTCACTCCTGCCAGTGCAAATGCACACAGGAATGTTGCAGTTTCACTCCTGCGAGTACTCTGCCCTAGAAAACACATGGGTACCCTGCCATGCTGCTACAGCTGCTGACATGTGCAAGTGAACATGGATCCTGCTGCCACTTCCCTGATGAGGTGCTTTGGCTGGCACCACCAATTGGAGTGTTGTGGCCAGTGGACTGGGAACACCTCAGCCCCTCCAGTGCAGCGGGTTCCTAACCTCTAGAACAAAGGCAGGGGCCCAGTACTAGTTTCCAAGAGTTACAGCACACAGCCCAAAAGTGCCAAGCTGAGTCTTGGCCCCCTAAAATCTTCCAGAAACAAGGCTAGTTGAGTGAATCCACCTTATACCAAAATCAAACCCCCAAGGGCATAAACAAGATGAAAGCAAAAAAAACCCATCGGAAGGATAGCAACTTGAAAGACTGAAGGAACATCAGCCCACACAGATGAGAAAGAACTAGTGCAATAACTTTGACATTTCAAAAAGCCAAAGGGTCTTCTCATCTCCAATTGACTGCACTAACTCCCCAGCAATGATTCTTAACCAGGCCGAAATGTCCAAAATTAAAGAAACAGATTCACAATGTGCATAGGAGCAAAGCCCATCAGGATTCAGAAGAAACCCAATCCAAGGATTCTAAGGAATACAATAGAACAATTCAGGAGATGAAAGATAAAATGGCCATTTTAAGAATGAACCAAACTGATCTGATAGAGCTGATCTGATATAGCTGAAAAATTCACTTCAAGAATTTCATAACACAATTGTAAGTATTAACAGTAGAATTAACCAAGCTGAGAAAACAGAGCTTGAAGACCAGTTCCCCAAAATAACTCAGTCAGACAAAAATAAAGAAGAAAGAAGAATGAACAAAGGCTTTAAGAAATATGGAATTGTGTAAAGAGGCCAAATCTGTAAGTCATTGGCGTCCCTGAAACAGAGGAAGAGAAAGCAAGCAACTTGGAAAACATATTTGAGGATATCACCCAGGAAAATTTCCCCAACCTTGCTAGAGAGGCCAACATTTAAACTCAGAAAATGTAGACAACCCCTGTGAGATACTGTACAAGATAGCCATCCCCAAGACACACAGTCTTCATATTCTCCAAGGTCAAAATGAAAAAAAAAAAAAAAAGTTAAAGGCAGCAAAAGGGAAGGGGAAGGTCACTTACAAAAAGAACTCCATCAGGCTAACAGCAGAACTTTCAGCAGAAATCCCACGAGCCTGAAATTGGGGGCCTATATTCAGCATGGTTTAAGAAAAGAAATTTCAACCAAGAGTTTCATATCCAGCCAAACTAAGCTTCATAAGCAAAGAAGAAATAAAATACTTTTCAGACAAGCAAATGGTAAGGGAATTTGCTACCATGAGACCTGCCTTACAAAAGTCTGCAAGGGAGTGCTAAATATGGAAAGACAAGCTGGTTACTGGTCTTCAGTAACTGCTAGATACTGTACAAGATGACCATCCCCAAAAGTCTATGTACACACATAAGTACATAGACCATTGACACTATAAAGCGATAACACAATAAAGTCTGCATAATAACCAGCTAACAACACAATGACAGGATCAAATCTGCACTTATCAACTCGGATAAAGAAGCAAGACCTAACTGTATGTTGTCTTCAAGAGACCATCTCACATGCTATGGCACCCACAGGCTTAAAATAAAGGAATGGAGAAAAATCTAGCAAGCAAACAGCAAACAGAAAAACACAGGGGTTGCTATTCTAATTTCAGAAAAAAAACAGACTTTAAACCAACAAAGATCAAAAAAGACAAAGAAGGGCATTACTTAATGGTAAAGGGTTCAATCCAACAAGAAGATCTAGCTCTCCTAAATATGTATTCATCCAACACAGGAGAACTCAGATTCATAAAGCAAGTTCTTAGAGATCTAGAAAGAGAGTTGGGTAACCAGATGATAATAGTGGGAGCTGTCAATGTCCCACTGACAGTATGAGATAGATCACAAAGGCAGAATACTAACAAAGAGATTCAGGATCTGAATTCAATGCTTGACCAAATGGACCTGACAGATATCTACAGAACTCTCCACCCCAAACCAATAGAATATAAATTCTTATCATCTGCACAAGGCACGCACTGTAAATCGACTACACAATCATCAGCAAATTAAAAGATACCAACCACGCTCTTGGACCACAGCATAATAAAAATAGAAATCAATACTAAGAAAATTGCACAAAACCATACAATTACATGGAATTAAATGGAAATTAAACAACCTTTTGTGTAAACAATGAAACTAAGGCAGAAATCAAGAAATTCTTTGAAATTAATGAGAACAAAGATACAACATATCAGGATCTCTAAAGCATTGTTAAGATGAAAGACTATGGTGCTAAACAGCCATATCAAAAAGTTAGAAAGATCTCAAATTAACAACCTAACATCACACCTACAGTAACTAGAGAAACAAGAGCAAACCAACTCCAAAGCTAGTAGAAGACAAGAAATAACCAATATCAGAGCTGAAGGGAAGGAAATTGAGATGCAAAAAACCATAAGAAAGATCAATGAATCCAGGAGTTGGTTTTTTGATAAAAGTAAGACTGACAGACTGCTAGCTAGGCTAATAATGAAAAAAAGGGAGAAGATCCAAATAAACACAATCAGAAATGACAAAGGTGACATTATTACCGATCCCATAGAAATACCAAAAACAAACAAACAAATAAAACCAAACTGAGTACTATGAATACCTCTATGAACACAAACTAGAAAACTAAGGAGGAATTGATAAATTCCTCAAAACATACAATCTCCCCAGATTGCACCAGGAAGAAATTGAGTCCCTGAATGTACCAATAATGGATCCTGAAACTGAATCAGTTATAAAAAGCCTACCCACCAGAGAAAAACCAGGACCAGATGGATTCACAGCTGAATTCTACCAGATGTATAAAGAAGAGTTGGTCCATTCCTACTGAAACTATTCCAAAAAATTCAGGAGGAGGTACTCCTCCCTAACTCACTCTATGAGGCCAGCATTATCCTGATACCAAAACCTGGCAGAGAAAAAGAGAAAACTTTAGGCAATATCCTTGATCAATATAGTTGCAAAAATCCTCAACAACATATTAGCAAGTCAAAACCAGGAGCACATCAAAAAGGTAATCCACCACGATCAATTAGGCTTATCCCTGGAATGCAAGGGTTGTTCAACATATGCAAGTCAATACATGTGACTCATCACAAAAACAAAACTAAAAACAAAAACCACATGATCATCTGAAAGAGGCAGAAAAGGCTTTCAATAAAATTCAACATTGCTTCATGTTAAAAACCCTCAACAAACTAGGCGCTGAAGGAATATATACCTCAAAATAATAACAGCCATCTATGATAAACCCATTATACTGAATGGGCAAAAACTTGAAGCATTTCCCCTGAGAACTAGAAAAAGAAAAGGGTGCCCACTCTCACCACTCCTATCCAACATAGTCCTTGAAGTCCTAGCCAAAGCAATCAAGAAAGAGAAATAAATAAAAGGCATACAAATAGGAAGTCAAACTATCCTTGTTTTCAGAAGATATGATTCTATACCTAGAAAACTCCACAGTTTCTGCCTAAAAGCTCCTAGATCTGATAAATAATTTCAGCCAAGTTTCAGGATACAAAATCAGTGTACAAAAATCTAACAACGCCTAAGCTGAGAGCTAAGTCAAGAAAAAGTGAAATCACACAGAATATTTTTTTCACCACAACAGAATTATATTAGAAATCACCAAAAAAAGAAATATGAGAACTCTACCTGCTCTCTGGTTCAGCAAAACATGGCCTACAGTAGCCAGGTGATGGGAAGCTATCCCTCTCCTGGGAGGGGAATACTTGCTTTTTGAGGCAGTCATAATGTTTTCCTCACCACTTCTCTTTTCCCCTCCCTAATCAGTACCTCCCTTTCTACCCCCTACTCAGTATCTCCCTTTCTACTTTCAGTTAGAAGTTGCAACCCCAAGAAAATAGGTGGCACCTTACCTATTGGGATACCTTTAAGTTGGTTCATGGTCAGTGTCAGAAACTGTAAAGATGGAGTATTCATTTACATGACCCTAAATACTTAATAGGACAGCTATGATATACGCAGATCTAAATGTGATGCTCTAGCAATACTAAGAAGGCAGGAAAGTACAGGGCAGGCTCATTTAATGAGTTCAGAACCTTGGTCAGGTATCACACACAGCATTTTAATATTTGATTCCTGTGAATCTTCACCAAAACTCTATGAGGTGTAGGCATGATTCTCTTATTTAACACACTAGATAACTGAGGCTTAGATAGGTTAAGTCAATCCCCACCCAAAGCCACATAGGGTGCATCAGGCCTGGGATATATATCCACCACATTTAGATATATAAGCACAGGCCTTAAGGGCCTACATTAGAAACTTTGCTATCTTTTGTTACAAAGAATAGAGTTGCAGAGAACTATGAATGCGAAAAAGCACACAGAACATTAAATTTTCTTAGAAGCTTAAAAGATGAGTTCTTGTGATGGTTAATTTTTATGTGTCAACTTGGCTGGGCCACAGAGCACAGATATTTGGTCAAACATTATTCTGGATGTTTCTGTGAAGGTGTTTTTGAACAAGAATAACATTTAAACTGGTGGACTTCGAGCAGAGCAGATTTCCCTCCTTCATGTGGGTGGCCTTCATTCAATCAGTTGAAGGCCTGAATACAACAAAAGACTGAACCTCCCCCAAAGAAGAGGAAACCCTGCAGCAGATGGCCTTTGGACTTGGACAGCAACATTGGCTCTTCCCAGGTCATAAGCTTGCCAGCCTACCCTGCAGATTTTGGGCTTTCGTAATCATGTGAGCCAATTCTTTAAAATAAACCTCTTTCTATATATACAGACATCCTATTGGTAGTAGTTCTCCAGAGAACACTAATACAGTGGCTAAATGCTATTTGAATGGGTTTACTTGACTGGAGTATGGAAATATTCTGTGATAATATATTAATATAATGGTTAGAAAGAGTGTGGGTTTGGAGCGGGGAGCAGTAGCACGGGGAAGATGGGAGTTTATTATCCTCACTCTCCGAATGAGAAAACCAGAGCTGAGAGAGAGACTATGTGAGTGATTTCCCTGGTGTGACAAAGCTGACTGAGGGCTAAGCAAGGTGTAGAACACAGGCCTCTTGGAGCCCATTTAGTGTGGAAAGCCGTGGCTGTGTCAGGCATCCACTGGGGCGCTGCAAGTGGTATGCAGGCAATGGACTTCTGACCCATCCTTAGGTCTGGTCGCTGCTAAGAGGCTGCAGAGACCTCCTCCTGAGACAAGGAGTAAGGGAGGCTCCTTCCAGAGGGCTGGGGGTGTCCACTATCCCGGGCCTCCTCCCCACCTTTCTAGGGGCAGACAGGAAAAGAGCACTCCAGCCAAAGTGGCTCCTCCTCCAACACCCTTCACAACCCCTTTTTCTTCTTGAAGGATAGCCATCTTTCCTAAATCCTCTCCCTTACTTGGCCAAATCCATGTACCTTCCTGAAAGAACAGTGGGAAGGTGGCTCTTTATCGTGACTGTGCACTGCACACTTGGCACAGGCCCATTTCTTCCTTTTTTTTCACTAGTTCTGCCCTGGATCCCTGTCCTGACTTGACGCATGGAGTTCTACCAGGCGTCACTTAGCAATGCGCCAAGCCACTGGGTTTAAAACAGCAGGGGACTTGAGAGTTTTAGACCTGCAGCTCTTGGTCGGTGAATGGGATTTTTATGAGGCCGCCAGAATCAGTCTTGCATGCAAGGTGATAAAAATTTTTATGGCTGGCTGGGATTCGTTGGAAGCGCCAAGCTGGAACGTGATGGAGTTACCCATTAGAGAATGTCCCCAGGAAAGTGGGCTTGCATGGTTCCCTGGTACTCAGAGGTGTCAGAGAACTGGTTTTATGGAAAGCAATTTCCTCAGGAAAGAAAATATATGCTCCAGAGACAGAGCGATTTCAGCACAGGGGCTCTGCCACCCCGGGTTTAACGGGCTTCCTTAGCAGGCGGTCCCTGGTGATTGCAAAGACAAATGGGTCCTACTCGATCTGGCTGCCAGCAAACTTCTCTTCCCTTCTTTAGAAACATATATTTTAAACATAGAATAATAAAAATTTAGAAAAAAAGAAAATGAACTGTAATGACATCATTCACACAACACTATTAACATTTTGTTATATATACACATTTTTTGACATAGTTTTGACATAGCTATGATATAGTTTTATAACTTTTGCTTAACATTTTATGATAAACACTTTGAAGCCATGAAAGCCTCTTTGTAGAACTCATTTTAAGTAACTTCATAATATTCCATTAGCTTGGTATGCCATAAAGTGGTAGTACTATTTTCCATACTGTGGGATATGGAGCTGGTTTCTGATTTTTTTTTTGCAATTATAAATAATGACATCATGAACATCTGGTAACATAAAGCTTTGATCCTGTTTCCAATGAGATCCTTGGAATAGATTTCTAGAAACACAATAACGGGGCCAAGGGATGGACATATTTTAAAGTGTCTTGATACATATTGCCAACTTGCTTTCCATAAAGGTGATCAGTTTACACTTCCATCCACCCTCCATGGGAGTGTCTATATCACCACGCCCTTGCCAACACTGAAATCTTTAATATGAACATATCTTCTATGTAATTTGCTAAGTAAAAAATGCCATCTCATAGAGTTTTAGTTTGCATTTTTGGATTAATAGCAAAGTTGAACATTTTGCTCACTTGTGTATCATCTGTCTGCATTTCTTCTGTTCTATTGGAGCCTTAGTGCTTTGCTGTTTACTATACAAAAGACTGTCTGCCATATTTGTTACAAAAATATTTTTACCAATTTGTTATTCCTGGAAAACTTTTCAAGCCCAACCCGAACACTAACCCTTACCCTTACCAAGCTGGACACACATGGGTTTTTAGTTACTCATGTTTAGTTGTACAATGCTTACCCCAAGGTTGTCCCAGGTCCCAGCTTTTGGAGGTTTGGTGTTTAACCTTTGGTTAGGTAAGTGGGGTACATAGACTGGGCCCAAATTCAGCTTCAGACACTCAAGCAAGTATTTTATTGTTCTTATGAGCCTGACCCCATGTGCCCAGAACCTGGGGATGTGGAGATGAGAAAGGCACAGACCCTTTATGAGCTTGCAGCCTACCTGGAAATAAAACAAGTACACCTGCGACTAGAGTCCAAGGAAGGGGGTAATAAATGCCATTTGTGAGGGGTTTGGCCCAACACCTGAGATTCAGGTTCTTTAATTCTACAGAGCATTATGGTCGGTTTTTGGATTCTGGGACCCTGACTTTTAGGCCATAGGATCACATAGTGTTGTTGAGAGGATCCTAGCAATCATTTGTTGAACATCTCTATTTTGTGGATGAGGAAACTGAAGCTCAGAGAGGGCAGGGACTTGACCAATGTCTTGGGGAAAGTTAGTGGCAGGGCTAGTCTGGCATCCAAGTCTCCTGCTTCCCAGTGTAAGCGTTTCCCTGAACACTTCAATTTCTTTATATTCCAGTGATATGGTTTGGCTCTGTGTCCCCACCCAAATCTCACCTTGAATTGTAATAATCCCCACATGTCATGGGAGGGACCCTGTGGGAGGTAATTCAGTCATGGGGGTGGGTTTTTCTTATGCTGTTCTTGTGATTTTGATAAGTCTCACGAGATCTGACAGTTTTATATAGGAGAGTTCCCCTGCACATGCCCTCTTGCCTGCTGCCATGTAAGACCCGACTTTTTCTTCATTCACCTTCCTCCATGATTGTGAGGACTCCCCAGCCATATGGAACTGTGAGTCAATTAAACCTCTTTCCTTTATAAATTACCCAGTTTTGGGTATGTCTTTATTAGCAGTGTGAGAACAGACTAATAGACCCAGTCTTTCCTGTCCTTCTCCTTATCTATCTGCCTACCTTTACATGATACTTTTCATGTGCCAAGCACTAGGACATGGAATTAAAAATACGGTTTCTGCTGCAAAAGAACTCACAGTCTGTGGGGAGAAGGGCTGTGAAGGGGGCAGTGTAAGTACTCTGAGGAATACAGAGTAAGTACTTTGGGCCACTTGGGGAGGCCAGAGAGGCCGGAAGTCTTCACTGGGCTTCCATTGCTCTGGGGGAGTTTTCCTTAGGGTATTAGTCTGTTATGCTGCTAATAAAGACACACCCAAGACTGGGTAATTTATAAAGAAAAAGGGGTTTAATGGACTCACAGTTCCACATGGCTGGGGAGGCCTCACAATTATGGTGGAAAGCAAGGAGGAGCAAGTCACATCTTACATGGATGGCAGCAGGCAAAGAAGAGCTGTGCAGGGAAACTCCCCCTTATTAAACCATCAGATCTTGTGAGACTTACTATCACGGGAACAGCAGGAGAAAGACCTGTCCCCATGATTCAATTACCTCCCACCAGGTCCCTCCCACAATTCAAGATGAGATTTGGGTGGGGACACAGCCAAACCATATCAGGGTTCTAGGGGACAGGAAAGCAAGGGAAGGCCAGAGCAAAGGTCCCAGCAGAAAGCCCCTCTTTAGCACCTGTCCACAATGGTTTAGGAGAAAGAAGACAGGCTTTAGAGTCAGACTCTGCCCCTTACTAGCTGTAGGTCCTGGAGCAAGTTACTTTATTCTCTGGGCCTTAGTTTTCTGATCTTTAGAATGGGCCACTGGGTTATATGTGAGAAATAAACAAAACACATAGTAGAATATTTGTTGTGTAGTAGGTGTGTTCCCTTCTCTAGTCAACCTTATTAAGCCCTGTTAGAATATTTTCTTTTTGAAACCTACCCTGAATCTATGCTTTAGAAAAGGAAAAACAAAAAACCTTCCCTGAATCCAGAACAGATGGGCCCACCCATGGGCTCTGCCCCACCCTGCTCCCAAGAGGGTGCTCGCTCAGCTTTCTGCTTGCTCCCTTATTGGCTGGGCACTGTTCTGACTCTAGTTCCCTGTTAAGTTGATGTCTGGGCCTCTGAGTTATTCTGTGAGTCAGAATCACAGCAGGGACTGTGTCCTTTCAGGTATCTTCATTTTTCCAAAGCTCTTACATAGGAATTTCGGAGTCCCAGTTCCCAGACCTGTCTTGGCCTTGGTCCTGTTTCTGGGTGCCTGTTCTGGTTGCCTGCCCAAGACTCTCCTAAGGGAGTACTGCCTTGCTTCTGTGAGATCCTCTTCCAAGACTGACCTCCCTGAGGTTCTTGGCTTAGATGCCCAGGTTCCTGAGTGTGGGATGTGGGGCCAGATCCTCTGCCTACACTCTTCCTCCTCTCCAGGAACTGGCTGCTGGTTGGAACCCCAACAGGAGTCTGCACCCCTGCTTGCTTGGCAGCCCCTATCCAGCTTCATGGAGTTGGCTTATGCCTGCTGCCATCTTTTCCTCACTGCCCCACCTGCTGGGAGAAACTTGTGGCCTGAAATGATGTAATTTAGAGGAATATTACAACTGGAATCACTAGCACAGTCATCAAGCATAAAGAAGAGTGTGCAATTTCCTCACGAGGGGAGCCTGCCCATTTCTTCTTACTTTTCAAAAATCCAATGACTCTGTCATTCTGATTCAGACTAAATCCTGATACAGTTCCTTCCTCAGTTCCTTTCTTTAGATGAAACCCCCTTTTACCTCTATGGAGCCCCCAGCCTATTTCCCACCTCCATGCATCTTTGTGTAAAAGTTGGTGGGCAGCAGCCAAGTGGCTTGCTAGAACCCTTGGGAAAAACTGCAATCCATGCTGCCAGCCCTGGGAGGATCAAGGAGGAACAAATGCCCATAGCACATGCCTCCAGAAAAATGAGACCGGCTCCTCTGTCCTGGGGAACACAAAGTTGAATTTGATCAGCACAATTTCCAGATATTTGAGTTAGAAAGACTCAGAAAAGTCACCATGAGAGTGGCCTCTATTTTTAAGTCCTGTGCATTCAGCTTTTCCCCGATGGCCTCATGTCTGCAATTAGATGCTTTGCCTTGTGGTAGGGCAAGTTTTTCCAAGTCAAGGTCCTGAAGAAAACAGAAGGTTGCCAGACCATCCTATCTACTCTTAGGATCTCGCCTGGAAAAGCTTGAAAGATGAGAAGATGGGTGTTGGTGCTTACTGAGCACCTACCACGTGCCAGGCAGTTCCCTCATTTGATCCTTGTAATAACCTTGAGCCCAGGAGAGTACCTTGTTTCCAGAGGAGAAAATTGAGGCAGTTTTCTCACTGTCTGACACAAAGTGGGTGCTTAATAAATGCTCAATCTGAACTTACCTCCAAGTTCTTGAGAAATGATAAAGTTTTCTGAAAACATGAAGGATTATAATTCTTATTATCAAGGTAGTTTGCTGTGCTGAACAAGATACAGGAAGAGGTACAGGATGATGTTTACTGAGTTTACAGCATATTCACCAGGGATAGGTGCTCACTGGCCACCACAGGTAGGCTCTTCCCTCCCAACCTGGGGCTGAAAGTGGCTGCTCAGCGAGGACGACCTTTTCCAGCTCCCCTGGCAGCTCCATGGCACTAATGCATTCCATCTCACAGAACTACCAGAAGGTGTGATTGTTCTCACCCCAGATGGCTAAAAAGTAGCCTTCACCCTTGATCCCTCTTTTGCAGATGACACTGAGGCTCCAGGGGATGGAAGACCAAAGAGAGGAGTCCGGGTTTTTCAGTGATCCCCAACATAAAGAAATGTCTGCTATCAGGAACACTACACCAGACTGATACACGAGCAAGATTTATGTAGTCCTTGAAAATGGCTTTCCTACTAATAACTGGCATTATCCTAATATACTCAATGTGGCTGATATTATGGTGCCTCTTTCAGACATTCGGGGAATGGCAAACATTCAGGGGGCTCGAGAGCTCTGGTTAAGTGCTTCCTGGTATTTCCTGGCTTAGATCCTTCACCAACGCCAGCCACCAGACTATCCTCCACCTATTTCCACTACCCGCATTCCTTGCAATGTCTTCTCAGTCTCTTCCTTGTTAATATCCTACCTATCTTTCCAGATACCCTCCAATTTGCTGCCTCTGGGAAGCTCTCTGTGCCCCTCTCCCTGGCAGAATTAATCCCCTTATGTCTCTCTATGGTGCTTAGCAGACTTGTCCTGTTGTTACGTTTTGAAGCTCCTTCCTCCAACCCCCTTCACTGTGTTCTCTGGGCAGGCACCAGGCCCACTCTCTTTCCATCTGCCCCATGGATGCAGGCCTGGCACAGACCAGCAGCCCAGTCGTGGGGTGGGGAAGTGACTGGAATCTCACGCTTCCTCTGGAGCGCCAACAGGGAGGGACTGGTAGAGCTCCTGGAAGGCTGGATGAACAAGATTCCAAGGCCAAATCAGGCTCATGGGAAAGACGGTTATGATCACCCAAGGGTGCAGGAGAAGGTAGCTGCTCCTTGCCTGCCATGAGCCAGCCATTCCAGATCCAACACATCCTGTAATTACAGACCAGCAAGTCCTAGAGGAAGTATAACAACTCCTCTGCTGGGCACCCTCCAAAGGCTCTTCAACTGCATCCCAGCCAGAGCCCACGCCCTCACAGTGGCCCTCAAGGCCCTCAGAGATCCAGCTGAGTCACTTTTTTAACCACTGTTTAAAATTGCACCCTCCCTCCCTGCTCACTCCCCTATCTTATGTTCCCAATTTACCCCTCTTCTTACTTAATTTTTTCCCTATAGTCACTGCTTGACTACCTAACGAAGTCTATGACAATTCTTACTGATTTGTTTTCTCTGGGCAGGAACTCTTGTTATCTGTATCCTCAGAGCCCGGCACAGTCTGTGGCACACAGTAGGCAGTCCACAAATACGCATTAAAAGAATAGATAACAAAGAAGTGAGTGAGCCTGGGACTCATGTCCCGTGCCATTTCGACTATAAACGAAAAGCTGCCCTTTTCCTCAGCATCTAACTTGGATGTTGTCATCATGATGCTTGAGCCAAGAGAACCTTAGGAACCATGGCCCAGGGGCAACCAGTTCCCTCTTCCTCCCCACACCTCCCTGGTGATAGAGAGGAAGCCTCTTTCTTAATGCTAATGCTGGCACAGGGGTAGGAGAGGCCACCGGAACTTTGGAATCCACTTATCTATTAATTTATTATCTAATTAAGGCTCACAATGACAGTGCTATTTGTTCCAAAATGCCCTCAGACGAAACCAATACAGCATATGCACATTCTAATCAATTAAAATGGTTCTCCTTAAGGTCTGCCTTCAGCAGCCAGTAACTGTTGCACTCCCGGGTCCAGGGCACAAAATACCTTTGCACTTCATTAGGCCCCAAATGGTCTTCGTGCACAGAGGCCACCGGGGCTCTTCTGCTTAGAGAGGAGGCAGCTGTTCCAGGATCCTGGTGATGCATGAACAGGGTTCTTTTCAGGGAGAACTGCCTTTCACTTGCCATTTGCAAATCAATTTATAACCACAGAGAAAGCCGGCTCTGGGAGACAAGAGGATGGGCAAAAGTGGGCAAGAGTGTCTTAATCTACCACGCCTGTAGCCTTGGCCAGGGACGGTGACTTTTATCACCAGGGAGGCTAAATGAAGTGGACTTGCAGATGGGTCTCCATGGGATTAATGCTCTCCTGCCTGGACATGCCTCTGCCCCTGCACTAACTTCATTGTTTCACTCTACACAGTTGTAGGGTGTTCCTAAGAATTTGGGAGCCCCTTTAGGATCCACTCATCCCTGTATCTCCAGGCCCTGGCAGAGGGGCACAGGAAGTGTTAGTTGAACTAAACTGAAATATAAATATCTCATTAGGCCGTTGGGAAAACAAAGTCTCTGTAAGAAGCTCAGCATAGTAATGATGCTAGTGATCACTAAGGACTTACTGCCAGCCAGGCCCTGTGTGTTAACACATGGAATCCTCATAGCAACCATAGAGGGTGGGCAGTGCTTTTTATCAACTCATTGTAGGGATGAAGAATTGAACCAGAGCTGGGATTGGAACCCAGGCAGTCTGGCTCCAAGTTCATGGTCTAAGCCACTCCAATCTCAAACACCTTTGCTACACTGAGTGACGCAGGAATGATTCTCAAATGATGCTCTACTGCCTCCCTAGGTACGAGGGGTGCTAGAGGCCACCTCTTTCCATTTCATACTGTGGATCACTAACCTATAGAGAAAAACTGCACTGCTGATTTCATAAGAAAAAAAGTAATTTAGTGTGTGTGTGTGTATGTGTCTCTGTGTGTGTGTGTGTATGTAATCTAAGAGACATTTTTATTGTTCAACTCTCCCACAGTGCAAAACCTATTCAATTAAAACAACAGGTAATAAAAATTATATTGCAGCTTTCTAGTAAAGCCTATTACATGGAAGAACCAGAGAAAGGCGAAAAAAGAATTCCACAGTACTTGAGAGTCTGCTGCACTATGTGTCTGGCACTATGCTTACTGCTGGAGGTACCACAGTGCATGAAAAAGACATGGTTTCTGCTCTGATGGAGCTTCTAGTCTGGTGAAGGGATAGACAATAAACACAAACAAAACAACCAAAAAGGAATGGTCATAAGTGCTCTGTCAGGTATAAATAAGTAGGACTCCTTGAGAGAGGATACCAAGGCATGAATTCTGATAAGGTGGTCAGAAAAGGCCCCTGAGGAGAGTGAGTTAGATTTGACCTCAAGAATGCCAAAAGTGGATGGAAGAGTATTCCAGGAAGGGGAAGAACATACGTGTAAAAGCCAAAGGCAAGGGTGAGCTTGATGAGACCAAGGTACTGAGAGTGTGGCTGGGGCATGGTGAGTAGAAGGGTAGGAAGTGAGCTAGAGCGGTTCCTAGACATGGGAGTCTTGTAGGCATGGTCAACGCTCTGGATTTTATTTTAGGAATAAAGAGAAGGTTTTAAGCAGAACACAAATGACGCTCTCAAAGATCTATTGTATAGGGGGCAAGAGTGGAAACAAGGAGAAATGTAAACTGGATATCCAGCAGCTCAGATGGGAGACGCTGGGGACTTGACTTTAGGTTATGAGTAGAGAGAAAAGCGAACCTAGGAGACATTTTTGGAGGTGGAACCAACAGGACTTGTTGGTGATTTAGATACAGAAGCTGAAGAAAAGGCGAGAATCAAAGACGACACGAGTTTCTAACTTGGGCGAGTGGGTAGATCATTCCATTTACTGAGATGGGGAAGACTTTGGAAAGATAATGGATTTGGGGTCATGATTATGAGTTTTGTTTTAGTTATGTTACATTTGAGAGGCAACACTTTCAAGCAGAGATATCAACAAATAGTTGGAAATAGAAGTTTATAATTTGGAGGAGAAGTCTGGGCTAAAGATACACATTTGGTTGATATTTAAAGCATGGAAACGAGATTACCTTGAAAGTCAAGGTAGAGACTCTTAAATAACACAACAGGTAATAAAAGAAACGGTATTCATCATGCCCAAGAAAAACTAATGAAAGTTCATAGTTAATAGCACGTGTGTGAGGAAGTCTTTGGGGGAAGCATTCAGCTTTCAGTCCCATTATTTGGTTCACCAAAAGACCCCAAAGAGACTGAGAGGGGAGGTGAGACTGTGGACTTGTTAAGAGCATGGTTTGGAGTTAGACAAACCTCGGTTTGAATCCTTTCAACATTTACTTGCTGGGTGACTTTTTGTACGTTACTTTACCTCTCTGACCTTGAGATGCCTCATTTGTAAAGGAGGGACTATAAGACCTATCTCCCAGAGTTGTCATGAGGCTCAATGTGATGTTTATAGATACATAGCATGGTTCCTGGCACAGAGTCAATTTCCAGTGGAACTATAATTATCATTAAGTGGGCTGCATTGAGGTCAGGTGACGAGAATGATGGAGGAGATCAATTTTTTTCTGCTCTGAGCAGAGCAGCCCACCTTTGGTGAGTCAATTGGCCAGCTCTGGGCCTCACACATTCAGAAAGTTGCAAACAGGATCAGTTTAGACATCACACTCTGTGAGGAATGGCTGAAGGAATAGTCTAGATAAAAAGCGGAGGCTGGAGGAAGTCGAGAAGGTGGGAGTTTAGTCTCTGCTTTTATATTTCTGCAGGGCTTTTCCAGGGAAGAATTGGCCTTGTTCCAAAGGTGGTGAGCAGAGTGGGTGGCTACTGTCCTGGATACCAGGAAGCATGTTCTGATGCAGGGCACAGAAGACCTGTTTAGTATGCAACCTCTGAATTTTAAAAAAGGGAAAACGGCAAAAATATAGACTTCTATTTGCAGAAAGAAACCCTGGGAGGATACACAAAAAAACAAAAAGTAGTTATCTATGGGAAGGGGATAAGGCGTGTTGGGAATGGTGAGGGGAGAAGTGGAACTAACAGTTTTTAACTATATAGCATTTTATGTTGTTTAACTTTTGAGCAAAGTGAGCATATTACGCATTCAAGATATTAAATTAAAAATATAATTGAGGCAAATCTGCAAGTAAGCAGGCAGAAGGCAGGCAGGAAGGAAAGTACATTCTGAGTCTGTGCTGTTGAAATGCGGCACAGGCTGCCTAGGGAGCAGGTCCAGCCTCATGGGCACAGGCCCTGTGTACAGGATTCAGGCTCAGAAGGGCCTCATCCTTGATTCTAATGCTCTACTGTCACTGTCTTGAAATTCTTAATAGTCTTTGAATGTGGAGTCCTGCATTTTCATTTTACACTGGGTTCCACAAATGATGTAGCAGGTCCTGCTGGGCAGGAAAGGCGGTCCTCACACTCGGGGATGTAAGCTGGGGCTGGAAAACCATTTGGCTGCCTGCTGTGGGATAGTCTCAAGCAGGGAGGGCTGGGGAATGGAGCCACTTCTCCATCTGAAATAAAATTTTGTTGCTCAACTGAATGCCAGGACCTCTTAATCCTAGGTGTTTGCTACCCTGGAACCCTACAGCTGGGATGACCACATGTTCCAGTTGGCCCAGGATGATCCTGGTTTGTGCCTGTTCTTCCAGTGTAATTATTAGCAGTGATCCCATTCACTCTGAGCCATGTCCTGGTCTGAACAACATACTATCTGGCTACCCTAACCTGAGGTTCTCTTGCCAGCAGCTGGCTCTTGGTCTGATAGGCCAGGGGTAATCTCATTTCTCTGGGCTGCTTAAGGATCAAGGTTGCTTCCTGGCTCCTGTCCACTATCTCCAGAACCTCCACTCACACACACGCGCACACACACACAAACACACACACATCCCCCCACACACATCCCTACCTCACACGCCTGGCCTAGCTCACCAGCAAGCGATTATTTATAATGTGGCAGAAGATAGTTTTAAGGTAAAGAAATGGAACTTGGGCCTGATTGAAACAATGTGCTTATCTCCGTCTTGGGAGGAAAGAGTGGTCAGAGAGAGATTACTCAGAAGAGATTTACTTACTTCCCGGAGACCTCTCCCCCACGCTTATTTTCAGAATGGGTTTAATATGTGAAATGTGATTTGAGCCAGGCAGGGAGGGAGAAATGGAAGTGATTCACTCTGGCCATGCTGATCCACATGTTATTCACTGACATTTTTTTAGCCAGACTTTTAAATGAGGAGTCTTAGAATGATAGGGCTGGCAAGGATTATTAAGATTATTTTAGAGATGAGCTAGTACAACTTATTCGTTTCACGGAGGGGAAAGCTGAGGACTAGAGAGGACAGGAGGCTTGCCCCACAGTCTTACAGCTTGGAGCCTTGGCTCCCAGCCCCTCCACCCACCCTCCATCTCTTGGGTTTCTTCCGGGGGACACCCTATTCCATGGCAGTGGTTTGAATGTCCACTCATGGGGAAGCAAAGCAAAGACTCTACAAAAAATATGCAGAGGCTCTTCTGGACAACTAACTTCTCCTCCACACTTCCATGCCTCTGTGAAAGCCACTCCTTCACATGAAATGACATTGCCTGTTTGTACTGAAGACAGTGAATTCCTCCAGGGGCTGGACCCATTACTAGTTTCCTGGAGCCTGGACCAGATTTAGGTAGAGGATGGCAGCAAGGCAAAAGCAAAGATGGAAGTTAGTGCAGAAGCATGGTCACTAACCTGAGCATCCCACTAGACCTTCATTCTCTTATTTCTTTGGGAATGGGGGAAGGAAAAATGACTACAGTGGAGGTCACAGAGTAGAACAGCCCATCCTCTCCAAAGCCCAACTCTTCTACCTCTACAACCACCCAGGGTGCCATTTCCCCTCAACTAGCCATAATAGCTGACTCTGCTGAAAAGGCAGAATCATTGTCCCTATCTTCCAAGTTTCTATCTGAATGTCATATCTTCCAGAAAGCCCTCTAAAAGCAAGTTCTTCCTTTACTTTGCTCTCTAAGTACTTTTTCCACATTCTAATTTATTATTTCAGTGAATATGTATTCATCACCCACTACGGACCGTGTTCTATACTATGTACAGGCTCTGTGCTAGAAGTTGAGACTACAAAGGCAAAGAAGATACCATCATTATCTTCAAGTTTGCAGTCTTATGAGAGGGGGGTTGAGGAAGTGGAGACACAGACACTATGACATTAGACAGTGAAATTAGAAGGCAGCATTGGGAGTTAAGGGAACATCCCCTCCAAGCAAGATTCCTAGGAGAAACAAGACTTGAATTGCATCTTGAAAGGTAAGCCTGGAGCCTGGAGGTGGGGAATAAAGGTGAAAGTGAAAGGTACTTCAGGCACCTGAGTACCTGGTATTCTGTTGCTATTACTTTTCTCAATATCCCACCACCCTGCCAGCCTGTTAGCTTTGTGGAGACTGCCACAGCTCATTCATTTTCTTATCCCCACAATCCCTTGACCTTTCCCAAAACTCATCACTTCTTTGTTAAATAGAACAGATCAACAATGGCCCTCACTCAGAGTAAAACAAAGCTTCTTGTCTTCTGGCACAGACAATGTTAGTGTGTGTTACTGATCCAGAGAAATCAAGAGAGCCCCCTTGCTGGAGAGCAGGGCAGCTGGGACCAGCCTTAGCCATCAATTAACACTACTGCAAGATCAACACCAAACACTAATTTTGCAGACATAGAAAGCACTATTGGAAATTTATTTCCAAATGTTGAGCTCATGTCGCTAATTCTGTTTTAATATTAACTATCTCATTTGGCAATTCTATTTCAATAATGAAAAGGTTATCTCTACTGTAAGATAAATAATGAGGAAGACTCACTGGCTTCGACTTGATCATTCAAATTTATGTGTCATTGGAGCTGTATTCTCTATTACGACCCAACAAACTGATTAAATATCAGCCAAGCATGAACAATAGCTTGCAGCTCTAATTCCTCCTTCCCATCCCACCTCTGAAAGCCTTTAAACCCTGGAATGTAAATGCGAATTTTTTTTCCTGGCATTAAAAACAACATGAAGAAATTGTATTTTTGACTCTGTTGTCTACTGTTGCTGACAATGTTGAAACCACTTGGGCGTTATTTCTCGTCTGAGATCAGTGATCTATGGGGAAAAGTGTTTCCTAGTTGGGCAAAGGAATCATGGGGTCAGAGGCTTCTTCCTCCTCCCCTGAACTGCTCAGTTCAATTCAACCAACATCGCTGAGCACCTACTCTATGCCAAGCCCTGACCTAGACCTAAGGCCCTAAAGAGAATTCCATAGGGAAAGAAAAACGACTGTTGCTGAACACATGCCTTACTCTTTGGAGTCCCCACGGTACCCTCTGCAGCTGCACACCTAATAGAATGCACAGTGTTGAAATGCCCTTTCCTGAGTGCTTCAGGGATAAAGGATGTGCCTTATTCATCTTTGCATCCCTGCTGGGCCAGCTCAGAGCCTGGCATACAATAGACACTCAACAAATGTTTGGTGGATTTTAACAAATTGCCTGAAATTTTATATACCTTACTGAGTCCTCACAGCCAACCAGAAAGTGGCTCTTTATTCTACCCAGCCCTCATCACAAATAAACTTGAGGGTTTCTAAGTCTCTTCCCAAGAATATAAGCATCTGAAAGCAGGAGCCATTTACCATTCATTCATGGGTTCTCAGAAAACTTTTGTTGGATGAATGACCATGTCTTTTTCAGTGGTTCCTCTTCTATCTAGGACTAGTTTCCTACTGTTTGAGTTCCCTCAGGAGCTAACCCTAAAAAAAGGATTCAAATGCAAGTAGCATCTGAGAGTAAACTACTTACAGGCAAAGGAGTGGGGATGTGAGATAGGGAAGGGAAGGCCCCTAAGAATGGGTGTGTTGCAGAATTGTGCCACCTGATGGTGGGCGGGGCAGCTGGGGTATTTATATGCCTGTCCATCAATTATTGGTTGGGGGCTGCTTCCAGGGGGTGTTCATACCTTTTCACTTCTGATCTGCTCCATGTATGGGCAAAGCTGCCTTCAGAAGCCAGAAAAAGCTTTAGGAGAAGAAAGTAGACTTGGAAGTTGGGCTGGCTGCACTGAAATGGTCAGAGGGTATAAATGGGGTGCCCACTGCCGCAGCTGCAGGTGAGGAATTGTGATCACATGATGATGTGGGATGCCTCCAGAACATTCAAATGGAAAGTGTGAGACACTCATAGGTCTGGAGGTTAGATAAGAGGACATCAGAGATTCCTTACAGTACTAACATTCTAGAATGCCATGACTTCAGCATACTGGCTTTTAAAGTACAAATCATCTTCAGAAGAAAATCCCTTTGTCTTTGGGTTGAGCAAGTAAAAGACCCAGGGAGAGGTATGTGTGTGGCATGAGGGTGGCAGGGGATACGCAGACAGTTTGGCTCAATCATGCTGTCTCTAGAGAAACCGAGGGACACTGATGGTGAGATAACCCATAGTCATGGAGAGATGGATGGCTCAAGTCCTAACATAAGCGTTAGGGAGGTCCAGTCACCTTGCTGGCCTCCACCAAATAATCTGATGTTTTACCAACCATCTATTTCACATCAGGCACTGTGTTTCACTCTTCACATATATTAATTTGTATTATTTAATCTTTGCAGCAACCTTGGAAGATGTTATAAAGATACCATATTGCAGATAATGAAACTGAGGTTCAGAGAGGCCCAATAGTCGACACAAAACCAAGGTGGGAATGTGAATCTGTTTTTCATTCTGTGACCCTGTGGTGCCCTTCTCTACAGCTGTTCATCCACAGACCTTCAAAGGATGTGCCACCAGGCTCAGCTATGCAGTAAACAGTCCCGGCAAAGGATCTTTGTGCAGATTTGTGATTAAAGGCAAACAAGATAATCAGTCCCAGGACCAGGGGAGAGCCGTCCTCACTCTCATGCATTCCTCCATTCACACGGCCCTGGAAACCTTTCGGTGTGGCAGTGGCTGTGGCAATCACTCTGCCGACTGCAGAATAAAGGGTCCTGTCTGGAAATGCAATTATTTCCACATAAAAGGTTTTTAAAAGACACATACGCACGCGCGTGCATGCGCACACACACACACGATAGCATTTTTGGTTTTCAGAAACTGATATTCCCAATAAGGACAAAAATTAACTTTGTAAAAAATGAAGATGATGAAGACAATGAAGAGATGGTGATGATGATGATGGATGAAGATTGTGGTGACAAGCATGATGAATATATTGAGAAGGTGAAGATGATGAAGATGAAGATGGTGATGATGATGGTAGCAGCAACCACCATTTTCTGAGCCCATAAATGTGCCACTCACTATGTTGGCTACTTTATAGACATTACCTCTAATTATTACAATAACCCTGTAAGATAAAGTTTAGCACCTCCATTTAACACATGAGAAACTGAAGCTCATAGAAGTGAAGTAAGCTGCCTGAGGTCACAACCTTAGGCATGAAAAAGGATTGACAGAGATTACTGCTTGAATTATTACTCCAAATCCTGTGCCTATAACCACTAACATAACCACTTCATTTGTTTACTCCTTCATTTATTTAAAAAATTTATTCATCTATTGAATGAATGTTTACTTGGTCTCAGATATACCTATGGTACCTGCTAGATCTTCCTAATCCTCATTTGTCAAGAAAATGCCACCATCCTCACATTAGGGATAAGTGAAAATGAGGGTGAATTAGATTCAAATCAAGATTTATCAGCCTGGCGTGGTGGCTCATGCCTGTAATCCCAGCACTTTGGGAGGCTGAGGTGGGAGGATCACCTGAGGTCAGGAGTTCGAGACCAGCCTGGCCCACATGGCAAAACCCCATCTCTACTAAAAAAATACAAAAATTAGCCAGGCGCAGTGGTGTGCACCTGTAATCCCAGCTACTCGAGAGGCTGAGGCAGGAGAATCGCTTGAACCTGGGAGGTGGAGGTTGTGGTGAGCCGAGATCATGCCACTGCACTCCAGCCTGGGTGACAGAGAAAGACTCCGTCTCAAAAAAAAAAAAAAAAAAAAAAAAAAAAAAAAAATCATGATGACTCTTTCTACAACTAGTGTGAAAAGAGCTATCAATTATTTTTCAGCTCCTATAAGCTAATGACAATTATCTGCTTCACTGTTAATTAATGTGGCAATAAAAAGATGCATAGTAATTGGTTGATAAAGAGAAGGCTGTGCTCTAGGCAGGGGGCCCAGTGGACCACGGTGGGTGGATAACAGGAAGAGCTCTTGAAGGCTGTTAGTGCTGGGCCAACACTGGGGAACAAACATGGCTGGACAGTTGGGCAGCACTCACTACCTGGCTATTCCCTGATGTGGCTTGATCGGCAGGGGTGGGCCTCATTCTTTGGCATTTACTAAGTGCCACTACCAGATACGATGGCACCCACCACCAAAGAAACATTAAGCATTGCTAGAACTATTTCACGGTTCAGAGAAGTTAAATGACTTCTTTAAGGTCATTCAGTTAGAAAGTGGGGGAATTAAGATTCAACCTGATCTATGAGGTTTGTAGGTTTTCCCTTAGAGTTGCCATAAATAGAGATATCCTTCCCATCCCCTGTGTAGTGGGAAGGACAAAGATAATGAAGGACTTGGAGAAAGTTTGGAACAGGTCTGGTGGCCAGGGCACCTGGCCCAGTTCTACCACTGACTTAGAATGTCCACCTGCCTGTAATACCTCTGTTGGCTGTGCCTCAGGATCTTTATCCAGAATGAAAAGTGATTGGTCTGTGGTCTGTCTCAGTTCCATTCCAGCCTCCCTAGACTTCCAAGACCCTGGTTTACAGTTTGCTCAACTATTCTTTAACACATCTGATCATAAGAACTACTCTGGGAGAGAGGGGGGCAGCATGGGTGGTTTATGTTCTTTACAGGGAAGGACTTATGATAGTCTAAAGCTATTCACATCCAAGAAAACACATCTCTGGAGTAAGCATGTAACTCAATGGAAAAGTCAGATTTAATATACAGAAAACTGGTTTATACCATAAAATCAGATATATGGCCTTGTACTCTCTCATTCCCTGCCTAGATCATCTGTGTACATTTTTTCTCCTCAATAAGAAGGTGAGCGGATTGAGAGTATTGCATCGTCCATAGACTCTAGCATAGCCCTGGGCATGGAAAGGGATTGACACACGTTGTTGCTTGAATTACTACAAAGAGTAATGTTTCAGCTCTTGTGTATGGTGCCTTTATTTATTACTGCAGAGGTCACCTTGAGCAATACTGAGAATACTATCCTCATTTTCTACAGAAGGAAATGAGGGCTCAGAGAAGCCAAACAGCTTGGCCAAGGGCCACACACTAGGAAGCAATTGGTCTAAGGCCTCTTGATTCTTAACCCAGGGCTCTTCTCACCAGCATCTTAGAGAGAGACCAATTCCTCCCGCAGAAGAAGGGGGAAGATATTAGGAAATGTCTCTCTTGAAGACAGCAACACCCCTTGGAACACCTGCCAGAGACAGCATTTTGAGAATTGGCATGCTCCTTTGGGAACCCCTGGAGGATGCCAGGAGAGGAAGAAAAGGGATGGGGAGAATCTTCCAGTTCAAAGAACCTCCACTTCTTGCCATAAGATTTGGCTAAGTGCCTCTCTGTCTCTCACACTAGCCTGAGAATTCCCTGAGACAGGGTAGGGGTCATATTCGTGTCTATTTGCCCTACCCCTATCACATCCAGGAAGACTTGGCATAACACTGGAATAAATGAATCAATGAATGAATGAGTGATTCAGTCTGCCAGAAGGGGACATCTAGAGGCTTCCTAATAGGTGTGGCCTAACAGGCCCTAAGAACGGTTCTGTGCTTTTTAATAATAATTAATAATAATAGACATCCCCCTAGCTCCATGAAGTTTTTTAAACACTTCTGTAGGACAAGGATTATTATCTCAGTTTGGGAGATTTGCCCAAGGCCATGGAGACAGCGTAAGTAGCTGTCATTTAATTTAGCCTTTGGCAAGGATAGATACTCTGTGGTAGGTATTATTATTATCTCTATTCTCTGGATGAGGAAACTGAGGTCGCAGAAAGTAGCCTGTGTAAGGTCCCATGGGCAGTAATTTTACGTAAAGCCAAAAGGATCTGGCCCCCCAGTGTGGGCATTTGCTATTTACGGCTCATCTGCCTGGATCAACATTCCTGAAGCTTGGAGTGGGACGTCCTAATGAGGTGCTGTCAGGCTGACAACTGTCTGCTGAATGGAGGCTAATTGGGAATTTTACAGGAACAACAGAAACAAACCTGATCTCTCTCGATTACAATGAATGTGAGTCTGTGTGTGTGCTATGGGGCTGGCTCTGGGACACATGCACGCTGCTCGTGAGTGTATGTGGGGGAGCGTTGTGTATGTGTGTCTACTTGTCTTCCCTGAGGAAAAAATACAACAGACCCATCCAGTCCTCTTTTCTTAAATATTCCTAGATGCTGTAAGCCTTCAATTCTCTGTGCTCCAACGAGGGCAATGATGTCAGTGATCACAGCATGTGTGAGCAGGATTCAGAGCAGTGCCTGGCCAGGTGTGAACACGAGGGCAAATGTCCCAGTTCTGAAAGGAATTACAGGTGGTATATTCGATTTTGTTTTGTATAACATTCATTAAGGGTATTCTACCAGCCCTACATGACCCTGGGTGTGAGGCCAGAAATAGTTAAAAATGTAACAGTGATAACAGTAAAACCAACTTGAAAGAGTTGTTCGACCAGGCCCTGTTATCTCAGGGAGAAACAAAAGCAAACGTGTGCAGATGGAATTCAAGGCAGAGCTCTTTCTGACAGTGATCAGGTAGCAGGGAACTAATAATTGCCCAAGGAAGCGAGTGGAAGGAAGGCTTAACAAGAGCTCCATGGACACAGTGCACAGGACTATTTTCTACCAAAGGCATCTGGTAGGAAAAGGAATTGAGCAGGGAGGACATCTTCCAGCCCTTCAAAGTCAAACTTTGGAGAGATCAGACATCCTAGAACCTAATCAGTGGTGTTAAAAGTAGTACTTTTAGTGCTTTTTTGAATATCTACTTTGGGTCAGGCACTGTTGGGTCCTTTCTATGAATTATTTCAGCTACTTCTCACAACCACCAAGAAAGGGGATTATTAGTCCAGCTTCGCAGAGAAGGGATTCAATCACTGCTTGTTAGGTTGAATGAAGTACTGGATGGTCAGATCCCCAAACCTTACAGAGTGGCTTCCTTCACAAAATGAATTAAGATGATCACGCAGCAGAAAAGCCAGCTTCTTAGACTCTGGTAAAAGGGCAAAACAAATAAATTTCCTGGGATCCTTCCATCCAAACAGCCCTGTGCAAAGCTGGCCACTCTATGTAGATTCCAACAAAGAGAGAGAGAGAGAGTTCATGTGAGTAAGTGAGTGTGCTAGGGAGGCAGTGAGATCTGTGAATCAGCATTCTGGGTGTTCTAATACTTCCTACTGAGGTCCTACACACTCCCAAGTGTAATTTAAGGGGTTAAATGCTGAGCATGGAGGCAGAGAAGGGGTAAATGTGGGTTGAACAAGAGACTTAAACTTGGAATTATCCAGACTTAAAAGTTCTAAAAAGGAATGCTGTAAAATTTAGGGGAAGAGGATAGGGCAGAAAATGCTTCTAACAGTAGGTTTGTGGTTTGTGGCTTCCCTTCTGAAACCACAGAGAGCTAGCACTTCAACCCAAATTAGAGCCCAAAGATTCATGCAGTCACCAAGTTTCTGACCTGGTAGAGTCTTGGAGATCCTAAGTCCTGATTCCCATCTCCATTTCTAAATGAGGCTGAAATTGGGGAATGTGGACTTTCCCTGGATCACACTTCTTCTGTGGCCAGAGCCAGGAGAAGATGCTCTTTGAGTCAAAGTCTAGTAGTTTTTGGCTGAGAGCTACATAGGTTAGGTGGCCACAGGGCCTACTCCCTAGCAGACCATCCTTTGTCACTGCACCAGAAACTGGCATTCTCAGCTGCATCCTCAGTTTCCTGCCTTCCCAAAAGCTCTGAGCAGCTGAGATTTGTGCATTGGTGCAAATGATTTTTTCCTTTGCTTAGTCTTGTTCAACACAGTCACCTCCTCTCAAATCTCTCATTTCCTTGGACATTTCTTCTCTGGCCTTCTGTGAACACCAGCCAGCTTAGGGCTTTCCATAGGAGACATATTTCATTCAGGCATTCCCTGAAAAGTGTTCACTGGAGACCTGTCAAGAGTCCACAATAGCTAGACCTATTTGTTCACCTGGTGCCTGCTGGGCTACAGGCATGTATTAGATTCTTAACACCGATTGAGCCTCAATTCAGTCCCCTAACACGCTTGCAATGTAGGTACTACGAAGCCCATTTTACAGGTTAGGAAACTGAGGCTCAGTTGGGTTCACTCACAGGAAGGTTATAAAGCTAGCACACGGAAGAACCTCAAATAAACCCTGAGAAGTCATAGACTGTAGTGGTTAAAGGTCTGCTAGGCCAGAGAGTATGGATTTGAAACCCAGCTCTGTCACTGTGTGACTATGTGACCCTCGGCAAGTTGCTTAAGTTTCCTGTACCTCAGTTTCCTCACTTGTGAAGTGGGGGTAAGTAACAGAGTAGTTGTAAAGATTTAGGGAGAAGATAAATATAAAGCACTGAAAACACTGTAATATGAGTTGCTATTATTATTATATTATCTCAAGACTATGTACTCTCCACTATTTAATGCTGCTCAAACCTGTCTAAAGTATGCTTGTCCTAGGTCAGGTAGGTTCATAGGTCATATCACCCGACAATGAACTTGATCTGCTGAACAGGGTAAGTTAACAGCTGTTAAACAGCTGCAATGCTCTAGCCCAGGGAAAGGGAGGTTTAGGGCCTTGAAAGGATCTAGGGAAAGGTAATAGGCAGAACCCCACCCAGTTCAATGGGAGGCAATCAGAATCTGCCCTGGATTAAAACAGACATCCCAGGTTCCCTGGGAAATAAACTCTGAAATGGAGATTTGCTGGCAGGAGGCTTCTTGCTCTCATGAGCAACCCCTGTAAGGGAGTGAGAAAAGCAGAAGTGGGCAGAGGGAGAACTTGAGCTACAATGCGGCTACAACACAGGCCTCAGCCCATCTTTTCAGCAGCTCTGGAGCTGGGCTGGTCTTTCAGAGTTGTCTCAAATTGGGTCAAGAAGGTTGGGTCTTTGTAATCCTCACTCCTACTCCCACCTTTCCCATGGAGGACTCACTGGTGACAAGCTGCCTCCAGGGATGGGTCTTAACCTTGGGCTGGGAAAGGCAGCTCCTTTCAGGGGAAGACAATTCTCAGAGAATGAAGTAGCTGTGGGCTGTGAACTGCTGGTCTTGGGTAGAATCTGGGTGACACACCACAGCATCCACTATAATCCTGAACAGCAGAAGGGTAGGTGTGCCCCACTCTCCAAGGCAAGGTTGGTGTTAGTATAGTTGCAAAGATATTGTGTGGGGCACTAGTTGACATGCAATTTTTTGAGTTCAATTTTAGAAGTACTGTTAGTCATAATCTCTGGGTAGAGGGCTCAGGACTCTGAGTTTAACAAGCACACTAAGTGGTATGTGTGCACCATTAAGCTTGAGAACAGTGCCCTAAAGAGTCTTGAGAAATTGGTCATCAGTGGTCATTTCAATAAATTCTCATCTTAAGAATGTACTCACATTTTGCATCCTTTCAAAATATATTTTTTAATACAAACATATTTTTCCCCTCGCATCTTCAGAAATACAGGCCATTGTTACCTCTCTGTCAATCTCTGCACAGGCCCGAGAATACTCTCATCCCAGTTTGAGAAGGCTGGCTGCCTCTTTTTGACTATCTTTACTATCTGCTGGGGATGCAAACAAAGTAAGATCCAGCCTCTGCTCTTAAGGAGCTCAAAGTCTAGCAGAGAGCTAATACCCAAGGCATCTTCCAGAACTGCAATCTTTCCCCTGGCCTCCTCTGCCTGCTAGATTCACCTGCTTTCAAATTTGTTTTCTGGGAGCCGAATAACCAATGCTCTTATGGAGTTAGCAAATTTGTTTTTCCCAGGACTGCCACCTCCCCACCCTCAATCAATTTCTTTGTGTCTGAGGGCAGTGTATAGCTGGTTTAGTTTCTCCTCTGTCCATGTTCTCAACTTTCTGAATCATTAAATCGTTCTCGTCCAAATACAGCAATCTATTTCATCTTAGAAGCTTGGCTGTCTTGGAAACCCAAGAGCCCCTGGGGGAGTGGAAGGCCCAAGAGAACTAAGTGATTTAGAACTCCTCAAAACCAGGCCTCAACATTTCTCGGTCTCATTCCCAGAGGGGCCTTCGCAGTTGGAATCTTAATTCAGAAAGTGCCTTCCAAGTTGGAAGGCAAAAGAAACAGGGGGAGGGCATAAAATGGGACAAGAGTGATTCGGTATTTGTGACAAGTAGCTTTCTCTATCCAGGTGGGCTCTTCTCCAGGAAGCCCTATTAATAACATATTCACTTTGGTAACAGCTTTTATTTTGAGAAATCCCCGGGTCCTTTATGGAGAGAAATCATATCACCCGACAATGAACTTGATCTGCTGAACAGGGTAAGTTAACAGCTGTTAAACAGCTGCAATGCTCTAGCCCAGGGAAAGGGAGGTTTAGGGCCTTGAAAGGATCTAGGGAAAGGTAATAGGCAGAACCACACCCAGTTCAATGGGAGGCAATCAGAATCTGCCCTGGATTAAAAGCAAGATTCCTGTCTACTTTGCATTCGGCAATCGGGCATGTAATCAGAGGAAGAGACTAGGAAGCTGAGAGGAACTTGGGCCCAGAGCTGGTGTTGACTGAGCTTTTCATGTACCAGGTACTGTGCTAAGCCACTTACATGGATTATTTGATTCCTCACACTGATGGGAGGATGTAGCTTCTGATATTATCCTCATTATATATAAAGGGAAATTGAGCCTCGAAGAAGTGAAGGGACCAGCTCAGGTTTACCTGGTGGGTAAGGGGAGCCCAGGTTGGGTTCCCAAGTCCTCACTTGAAATCAGGAAGTCTCAGAAGCCCTCTCTCACTGCCTTGGCTGAGATGCTAGGTTGGGAGCCACCCTAGCTTGATTCTATGGGAAGGTTGTGCTGCTATCAAAAAGCTAGAGTCATTTCGGCTGGACATGCCACCAGTGAAACTCGGCAGCAGGCGGGGAGGAGAGACAGCTCCCCTCTGGGTATCTGGCAGCCTGTCCTTCTCAGGGTGTCAGTCCTCTCCAATTTTAGAAATTTCCTCGAGCTGCATGCCAAGCAGAGTGAAGCCGTGTGCTGCTCAGGCAGGACTCTTGGTGGATGATTTATGGGCCCCGTATCCTTCCACAATCCCCAGGAAGGAGTGATCCTTCTTACTTACCGCCCAGCCCAGCCGACTCCTGTCAAACAGCCTCGGCAGACCTCCTTAAATGACAGTAATTCTCCTACCAGGAGGAAGCCAGGGTGACGGATTTCTGACCAAGATCCAGCACCCCTGAGAAGCCTCTCAGCAGGCCGCTGCCAAGGCCCTGCTGGATATAAATGGGGTGTAGGATGGAAAGCACCAGAGAGACCCAGGAGACAGAAGCAAAAAGAGGAGTGAGACAGAGAGAAAGTGGGGGGAAGGCAGAGAAGGACAGAGAAAGGAGACACGAAGGTTGATAAAGGGACATATATGTGGGTGATTGATTATTTGATGAAAGCTTGCCCCTCCCACTGCATTGTAGGGACCACGTCTTGTTTTGCTTACTCTTGTATCTGCAGCACCCAGCACAGTGCCTGACATGGAGGAGGTGCTCATAAGTACTTAGCGAATGACGTCACAAATAAAGACATGTAAGAATACAGACAGCACGAATCCTGGCATATTAGAGGAGCTCAGTAAAGGCTTGCTGACTGACAAAATGCCTACATACAGCTAAAGCATTTGGGGCAGGGGAGATACCCAAATTTCAGGACAGGAGCCTAAGTTGATTCACTAGGGGAAAGAAGTATTGAGAGATGAAGGCTCATAGGCAACAGCTGCACCCAACAGAGGGTCCAGGCTAGGGTCTGAACCTGGGAATTTAAAGCCAGGGTGGGGAGTCAGCAGGGAAAGGAGCTTTCTCATAGGCACCAGGAAGCCAGCAGCACACCTTCAATCTCAGGATCAGAGAAGGAGAAGGGCAATCAGTGGTAGGGTAGAGAGCTCACCACTGCTGTCTCAGAATCCAGCACCGATCCAGGCATGCAACGGGCATGCAGCAGAAGTTTGCTTAATTAGTGAATGAGTACAGAATTGTGGGATGAGAAGGTCAAGGTGAGGGGTTTAGGACTGTACCTGTGGAAGGACAGTGTGACTTGTGAGGTGGGCACAGAGGCTTAAAGGGGCATGCTGGGCTGGACATGCCCTCCCTTAAGACTTGGTGCCTCTGGGCAAATGTGAGTGAACGTTGCTTCTACTTTCATGCTAGGGCATTGGTTCTTAACAGGAGCAATTTTGCTATCCAGGGGGGCATACAGCAATGTTTGGAGACATTTTGGACTGCCACAACTTGGGGAAAGGGTTACTGGCATCTAATGGGGCAGAGCCAGGGATGCCGCTAAACATCCTACAATGCACAAGACAGACTCCACAAGAAAGGGTCGTCTGGCCCCAGATGTGAGGGTTGAAAAGCCCTTTTCTATAGCCTATGGGCGTACCACTGCTCCCTTGATCCTGAATCTCAGGCCTCATTTAGATGTATTTTAGTCACCATAATTAAGATTACTACCATCAGTAAAGATTTGTTGAGTACTGACACATATAAGCAGATACCTACCATCTTGTACTTTTGTTCCTTAAAACTGATGACAGTAGTTTGGGATTCAGAGAAGGCCAGTGGGAACACAATCCATTGTACAGTTCAGCTGGAGATGTGAGATCACAGCAGTATCACCCTGAGCGGGGGGTGGGGGGGGCACAACTCTACCCTAAGTGGGGGCACCGGGCCAGGGACTTCCCTTTAAACTTCTGGAATTTGGAACCCTGGATGTAGACCTGGAAGGGTCCATAGGACCCTCTTGTCCCCCTGCTTTATCTTACAGGTGAAGCAGCTGAAGTCTGAGAAGAAAATGACTGTCCAGGGTCACAGGGCAAGTGCAGGCCTGAGAGCACAGATCTCCGGACTGCCAGCCTAGTACTTTTTCTATGAGAAAGAGCCTCTGGTGATGTAAGTTTCTAAAAGACGCCTCCTGCAGTGAGAAGTGTGTGATAGGCATGAATGACTTGAAAGCCTTTCAAACGTCCAGGTAATCAGGTGCTGTTCCCCTTAGACTGACCACTGCTCAGGGAGCCAGAGCCTGATAGAAGGTTCTGGTGGGAGTCTGTGGCTCACTCACCTTCAACAGAAAGACAATTGCTTGAAGATACTGTATTTAAGCATTCATGGGGGACCCCCCCCGCAAGATCCAAAGAACAACATGACTTTATAATAGAATACTTCTCCCCTAATGTCCCAAGGAAAGGCGGTACTAATAAGTAAAAAGATGAGCACCACAAATAGGGACTGATATTTTTTTCCCCATTCCTCAGGCCCCTGAGAATTATTTTCATGACAAAAAGTTGTTATTCACTTGTCCAGGGAGAACATGCTGGTGACTGGCTTATTTGGAGTGGAAATTAAAGAGCACAGGCTCAGCCAGAGAAGTGGGGTCCTCTAACAAGTCACAGAGCAGTAAAATTCCCTCTGCTCCTCAACCTCCCTCCACCTGGAGACTGTTCCTGCAGCATCTACCCCCTAAGGCATTTTTATCCCCACTCCTCAGGGAAGAACTAAATCTGTACCACTTGATGACCTACTAGATATCTATGCAAAGACCCTAATATGTAATGAATTTGTTTATTGGGTCACCCTTCTTCCCCTCTAGACTGCGAGATCCGTCCCTAGTGCTTGGCACAGGGACAGCCACACAGCAGGTGCCCAATAAGTATTTGTTGATTTGTCAAACCCAGGTTCCCGGAGGTCAAATTCCTAGGGGAAAATGTGCATACCAGAGGAGAAATGGGGTATATGTGCTGGGAAAGAAGAATTAAGTTCTGTTTTCATGTCCTGATTGTACCCAAGAAGGAAAGATACTAATATTTCCTGATCTCCTACTCTGCACAAGGCACTTACACTCACAGGGTTAGTCATCCCGACAATGCTGTGAACAAAGTATTATGGTCCCTGGTTCACTGATAATGAAATGGCTACTAGAGAGCTGGGATTACATGGTGCCAAAGCACAAGTTTTCCTGGTCCATCCACCAAGCTGTGTCTTGCACCATAAACAGTCTTTTTCCAATGCGTCAATAAAACCTGATGATGCCTACTTGGACAGGTGGGAATTTGTCCCATAAGAGCTTCAGTCCATGGATGTTCTCATATTTAACATGGACACTTAGTAAAAGTAGCTGGTTTTGCTATCAGAGCACTAGAAGTCTATTTTCTAAGCAGATATAAATAAATAAATAGACTTGATTTGATTTGTGAACTTAAAATTTATGAAGTGATTTATTTGGAAGGTCCTAAAAAGATACAAATAAACTACATTTTGCTAAGCACTTAATGAACTGACTTTCGTGTTTAAGTTCCCTGAAATTAGCTGTACTTCAAAAAATCTAGGGCTTACCACAATCATTAACCATAGGAGGCATTTAGCGTAATGGAAACAATACAGGATGGAGCGTGAAAAGAGCAGGGTTGGGTCACCATGCTGCCTTTTAGGAGCTGATTCTCAGTTTCCTTATCTGTAAAATGGGAGTAGTAACATGCAGCTCACTCAGGTCTATTTTGAGGACATGGAGGCGAAAGCATTTTTGTAAACTGCAAAGCGACATACAAGCATTTTTACAGTTGTAGGAATTTCAGCATCTTATGCCCACTTATGAAGGCTCAATTTCAAAGAAGCCTTCATCATGTACATGGAAAAAGTTAAAAACTACCACGCTGAAGAGTGTACAGTGGTCGGACCACTTCTGCATGTCAGTTTCTGAGTTCACCGTCTTTCCTTTCCCACTGCATGCTGGGGCTGAGAGGGCCTTGTAATTTGTAGCATCGTTAACTAGCGTAACCACAGAAGCTATTCTGCTGCCTTATGAAGGCGCAATCCTTATTAACCTCCAGCACTCAGAGGCACACGCTGGAGATCCTGCTCTTGTTGTGAGGATAATTACAGACATTTTTAGCTTTCTAGGAATTTTTTTTTTTAAAGAACAAAATGTTCTGAAGAAATCTGAAACCACCATGTAGAAAATATTGTGGAAGTTTAATTAAGAAAAATTTTTTTTAAAGTTAGCTATCTATGGGGCCTAAAAAGCATCTCAAAACTGTCTTTTGGAACACTCTATCTGTAAGATGCTAACGGGTGCTCCACAGAAAGCTGTCTGTGGTCAGACGGGCCTGGAAACGGCCTGGATGACAAGGTGAGCGCATGGCTGTGGGACTGGCATACACAGACCATGATGATATGGACGGACCTCTAAGAGCAGACATGGTGAGCAAAGGGTCTCAAACCTGGAAACCTTTATTCCTCAGGACATCTGGGAAACTAGTTTTTCATAGAACTTGCAGAACCTCTGCTCAAAACTGGTTTTCACACTGTGCTCAGCAGGATCCCAGAGGCTCCTGGAGGGGGTCTGAGGAGCTACAGAGGGCTGGGGCTAAGGTCCCCTTGTCCCTTGCAGAGCAGATCCCCTAAAAACTTGAAAAAGTACTGCTCTAGAGCAGGCAAGGACATGAGGCCTTTGAGTCGACCTAAACCTTACTGTTAATCTTCAGACCATAACATTGCCTCTGCTGTTCTGAGCCAGACAGTGCAGAGCACAGTCACAAGATGGGGTCTGAACCCGGGTTCACTCCTCCCTTAACCTTGGGCAAGTTCCTTGACCTCCCCAGCCTCTGCTCCTCGGCTGTGCAATGGCCATGGTACTCATCTCGCAGACTCCACAGGGGACACGGCTGGCACTCAGCAGAGGCTCAAGAAATAACACCCCCTGTATCCCAAACATTACCTTGTTGCTTTTATTTTTTATTTTATTTTAAAATTCTCAGCTCACCATCAGTGAAGCCATTTGCACCCTACAGCTCTGTGTCACTCTGCTGTGCCTGTGGTAACTTACATCTCTTCATCCTGCCTTTGTCATTCCTCCTTAAAACAGTTTTGGTCTATTTTTCTCATCACACAAGGGATATACATTCCTTGTAGAAGATTTTAAAAAATTCAGACAAGAAAAAAAAAAAGAAGGAAAACAAAGCAAGACAAAATCGCCCATAATTCCACCACTTGGAACTATCTTGTTAACACAAAAACATATTCCTTTTCAATTTAAGCCCATCTCAGAAATGCCTGTGAAGCTTCCTGGGTTTATTCTACGCTGTGTTGTTAAACTTACATTTACCCAAATCTCCCATTCTTCTTCTTTACTTTTATCTTTCCTACTTTTTGTTTCAAAAATAATTCTAGCATATTCACATTTGAATTCCAACAATACTGAACAAGCTGAACACAAATATAAATCCTCCTTCCCTCCTTCCACCTCAACCATCCCACTCATCTCCCAAGGAAACCACTGTTAAATGTTGTATTTACAGACATTTTCCTATTTATTTTCATATTATAGTCAGTCTTGATGCTTGAAAACATAAAAGATGATCTTAGAGCTACTGTTTTATTTTTCAAGCCTCTTGAATCATCTTTTCAGTGTGTCTGGCCTTAAAACTAAACCTAGTATTTCCCCTGAGATAACTTTCTTCAAAGTCTAGGGCAGCGCTGCTCGACTTCAGTGTGTATGAGGTGCTTGGAGAACTTGTTAAAAAGCAGAATCTGAGTCAGTGGGGTCTGGAGTGGGGCTGAGATTTTGCATTTTTCATCAGCTCATGCTGTAGGTTCCCTGGAGTACTTTGAGGAGCAAGGCTCCAGGACACTCATCCACCCAAGGCAGGCATTCGTCTCCTTTGCTTATATAAACCCCATGATGAGTGTTGTTCCTGTGTATCTCAGGCACCTGCATCACCAGCTGTCTTTGACTGGCCAGACTTAAGCCCAATGCACAAGTCTCCCTCAAGATTTGGGGTAGCTGGTGGTATGGAGTTCCCTGGAGTTCTGGATTCCCAAATTAAAGGGAACTCGGTGTTCAGGCATCTTCTGCGTGGGGCAAACATCCAGAGGAGCAGCAGACATCATGACCAGTGTACCACACTCCTGAGAGTGTAGCATGGTACTGGACCAAAAGACAGACAAGGGAGCAGTAGTGAGGGACTTTTGCCCTAAGTGGGGAAAAAAGCCCGAAGAAGCACAGCAAGATGCAGACACCCAAGTTTACCCAAAGTGGTCAAGTACTTGTCGGCAACTGAGTTGAAGTGGTAGGTGGAGCCTGAGAAGTGGGGATGGGTGAGTCAGTGAAAGAATATACACTCGACTGGGTGCGGTGGCTGACGCCTGTAATCCCAGCACTTTGGGAGGCCAAGGCAGGTGGATCACAAGGTCAGGAGATCAAGACCACCCTGGCTAACATGGTGAAACCCCGTCTCTACTAAAAATATAAAAAGTTAGCCAGGCATGGTGGTGGGCACCTGTATTCCCAGCTACTCAGGAGGCTGAGGGAGGAGAATGGCGTGAACCCAGGAGGCGGAGCTTACAGTGAGCGGAGATTGTGCCACTGCACTCCAGCCTGGGCGACAGAACAAGACTCCATCTCAAAAATAAATAAATAAATAAATAAATAAAAGAATATACACTCAAGATGTATTCTGACAAAGGACATCTGGGGTGAGGATGAGTGCAGGTAGGAAAGGGGCGATTGTATTACAACATCATCCAGGAGAGGAGGGACAGCGTGGAGTGGTGCTATGCACATGGGCCAGCTGCCTGCTCCTCTAACCTCAAATGTGGTCCCTTTAGGAGGCGCTCTTACTGTCAGCTGCTGCACATATGAGGCAGCCCTCAACTACATGGCCAGTTTCATCCAGCACAGTTCTTAAACCACAGCCCTTTGGCACTTCATAGTGACCCTGGCCTTGGGTTGAGGTGCTGGGGGCAGTGCCTTGGGAGTTAATCCGATGGCCAGATTTCTTATGCATCTGGAGGGTCTAATGAGAATCTCCTTCTACTGCTACACTCCAAGAATCAAAGAGCTGGGACTTCTGATTGGTTAGTGATCAAATAAAGAGAGCCTAGAAAACAAATTCCTTATAACTTTCACAGTTAAGCACATCATATTTCATTTTGCTTCATTTTTTTAAGCTGTTGGTTACTAGAGCTTAAGTCCATATACTTTGGGAGAAATCCTTCCCTAATCAACCACCATGTCTCAAATTTTCTTTGCTGATGTGTAAGAGACTTTTATCCATGATTTGTCTATTAATACCTTTTCTCCCAAATAACTGAAACCTGCCCAAGAAAGCCAGTGGACACCTATTTGCATAGTTTTCATTCAAATCCATCAGGATATCCACAGCAAAGAATGTAACGGGCAAGGGAACTAAATATATGTATTTCTAATAAACTTTCATGAATTTGACCTGCATGAGAATCATCAGAAAGACTTCTTTCCTAATCAAATCAGAATCAGAGTACTAGAAAATGATTCCTATTGTGGAACAGAGAGAAGGGCTTGCACTCAGAACCAATGCTTGACAGTCAGCCTCTGTTCTAAGATACCTTCTTTTTATGAAACATCTCCAGGGAAAGCATAATAGGGACATTTGGCCAGACAATCCTACCCAGAGGTCCTGCAAAGTCAAAGCTGGACAAAGGAAGCCGGAGACGGTTATTGCCTGAGACATCTGTTTTGTTCATCATTGTATTCCCAATATCTAGCATAGGGCCTGCCTAGAGTAGGTACTGTACACATTTCCCTTGCCTGGGTGAATGAATGGATACATGGATGAGAGAACAATCACCTCTAAATCAATATCTTCAGGACCTCTTATTCAGCTCCAGGTGTCTGGTAATTATGTCTACTTAGATGCCTCCCAGGTGCTTCAAACTCATCACATCTGAAATTCTAACTCATCAGGTACCACCCGCTGTCCCTGCAAACTGCTCCTTTGGGACTCTGGAATTTCAATGCCATCTTTAACTGTCTGTACTTCTCTTTCTTACCTTCTTCATCTACCAAACTCCCAGTACAAATGTTACCTTCTCCCCAACGCCTTCCTTGGCCACATCTTGCCTGCCCCTCTTCACTAGCCTTCTTTCTTATTTAAAAATAGATTGGAGTTTGAGGTGATGACTTTGACTTTTTGTGAACAGGGAAGGGAGGCTGAGCAACACACAGGCAGTTGAGCTCTCTCTGAAGGGCAGAAACTCCTTTTTTTTTCTCTTCCATCTCATCTCTCTCTGTTGCTTTTCTAGCTGCAATAAGACAGAACCCTGTTTGGGGGAAACAGAGAAAGCCAAGACCTCTGGGCACTAACTGCAGAAGTTCAAATCCTGGCTTAGGAAAAAACTATCTTAAAACTATGCAAGAGTTTAACTTGGCAGGTAGGTTGCAAGAAGCCTAGCCTCATAGAAGAGAAAGAGCCAGGGAAGGGAAAAAGCTTTCATACTGATGGTTCTGCTTTCAGGTGTCACAATGGAAAAGTAAGGTTTGAAACTTCTAATGAAGTCCACTGACTGCCCAAAGACCACCAGGATTACATCTAGAGTGATAAATAAATGTATTTAGCATGCTGAAGCAAGGGAGAATGTACCCTAAGGGGGCCTCAGGCACTTGGTGGTGGTAGGGGCTTGTGTTGGAGCATTCTAAAGAGAATGCAGGAAGTTCTCTTGGAACTTGGGGCCCTATTCTTCATGCTTAAATAGCTGTACCTGCTTTTTAAGCCCTGTCCCCTTTGCCCAATTTTCTAGCTACGTGAAGAAACAACCCTTAAGCCCTATCCAGAGCAAAAATGTTTTTGTGATTTGCAGCATCTGTGCCTGGTGCTCTGCTAAGTCATGCCCGCTTGCCTCACAGCCTCAAAGGGTTTTTGGTGTTGTGGTGACGGCAGAGTGAATATCACCGACAGAGGACAAATCCCAGCCCCACACTTGCCATACGTCAGCACAGCTGCCAGCCTGGCTCACATTTCAGAATCTTTCAGGAAGCTGTGAGATGCAGAAAGAAGACAGTTTTAGGCTCTGTGGGTAAGAAGATACCTTTTGACTTATAAACTGCAGATCGTCAGATGTGGATATTGTCATAGGAGTGAGTGTGTTGGTCCTGCACATGGTCCCCAGTAGAACTCCTCTACAGAAAAGAACCCTTTTATCAGCGGATGGGCAGGAACCCCTCAGAGGGAGAGGTAGACACCCAAGCTTTCACTTAAGACATCTATAATAAGGGAAGGGAGATCATTAGGACAAATATCTAATACATGTGGGGCTTAAAACCTAGATGATGGGTTGAAAGGTGCAGCAAATCACCGTGGCACGTGAATATCTATGTAACAAACCTGCATGTTCAGCACATGTATCCCAGAACTTAAAGTAAAACAAAATAAAACAACAAACAAACAAACAAAATAGTACCTCCTAAAAACTGTGAAAGAATGAAATGAAATGGAAATGTATCTAAAGCACTCAACACGGTGTCAGGCATGTACTCAGTGCTTGCTAATGCTAGCTTATATTATTCTGATGAATCGTATTAGCAAATGAAAATTCACCTATTCACTGAATCTTTTGGAGACCATTACTATATTCTAGGCTAAATAGGCAAAATGATTAAAAAAAAAAAGAGACTTCTATAAAAAGCCACCAGCCAGCTAGAGCAACCAGAACAGTACCTCTTCGTGTCTCTATTCTCTTTTTTCTCCCTCCTAACCCTGAAAGTCTTTCCTGAGGACTGAGTGCAGACCTGGTGCAAGGATATTGGGAAGTAACTTTGTCTCTGAGCTTCAGTTTCTTTTTTTGTAACATGGGAGTGATAACATTGACCTAAAAGAGTTGTGCGCAATTGAGACAAAGAATGTAAAACATAGTCTGCGAACCTACAAAAGGTGCTCAGCTCAGTCTCAGCCACTATTCCCCTCTCCCTCTTCCTCACTGACTGCCTTTGTCCAGCCTCTAGGAGCAGCCAGCCTCCAGCCTCCTGCCTCCTTTCTGTGCCAGCCCAGCAACCTGAGTCACACTCTGGATTCAGTCCCAGTCTGCTTGGCTGAAGTCTGGTGTTTGCTGCACTTACTATTCCAGGCACCCTGTGATTTACTTTTCTAGTGAGTTAATTGCAAAATCCATATGGAGTGGAGAGAAAACATCAACCCAAGCTTGCCATGAAAAGCAAGGGAACAGAGGAAGTTTTCCATCTTGGCCAGCACAGCCTGGAGAGGAGGCAAGGAGGGAGGACGATGCTGCTGCCCCACTTGCCAAGCTCAAGGCAAGTCACATGGTGTTCAGGCCTCTTTACTCCCCCTTTGTTTATTCTCTCATCTAATTAGACAAAAATTTAAGTTTTAGAAGCCCACTGTGGTTATAAAGTATAGGTGATCAAACCTCAATGTGCAGAAGAAGCACCTGGGAAGTTTATTTAAAATGCAGATTCCCAAGCTTCTCCCTCCAGAGTTTCATCCAATAAGTCTAGGCACAACCCCAGAACTTGCATCCTGCTTGTGCCCAGTGCAGGTAATTCACAGACCAAGGGTTAAGAAATGAAAATGCAAAGGGAAGGGCAGTGTAGTAACTCAGGAGTTAGAAGAATTTAAGACTGGTTCTTGGACAAGTGATTTGTCATTCTCCTCTTTTTTTTTCTGAGACAGAGTCTCACTCTGTCACCTTGGCTGGCGTGCAGTGGCACGATCTTGGCTCACTGCAACCTCTGCCTCCCAGGTTCAAGTGATTCTCCTGCCTCAGTCTCCCGAGTAGCTGGGACTACAGGCATCTGCTACTGCACCTGGCTAATTTTCGTGTTTTTAGTAGAGATGGGGTTTCGCTACGTTGGCCAGGCTGGTCTCGAACTCCTGACCTCAGATGATCCGCCCGCCTCGGCCTTCCAAAGTGCTGGGATTACAGGCATCAGCCATCATGCCTGGCCTCATTTGTCTCTTGAAGCCCCAGATTTCTTATCTCTATAGCAGGAATGAGAATACCTACCTCACAGGACCATTGAGAGAATAACAGATATTGAAATCCCTTAACACAACTCTTGGCACATTGAAGGCACTCAAAAAAAAAAAAAAAAAAAAAATCAAAGAAACAATTTACTTTTCTTTCCTAGAGAAGATTCTTTTTAAAACTGGCCCAAGGCATCTTTGCTCATGAATGTGAATACATTTTTGTATCTGTTTACAATCTACAACATCCAAAGAGTGGCCTTTGGGGAAGCAGGCTCTTGTTTTGAAATCACTTTGAAGATGAAAAGGTGTCAAATCTTCCAGAGTCTTGGTTGGTGGAAGTTAAAACAAATGTTTACTTTAATTTGGTGAGTTATAATTTATTAAAGGCTTTTGGAAAATGAAAGTACTATTTACGTTGTCACAAGGGACCCAACAGTTTTGAATAGTTTGTAGTTAATTCATTCGTTTTATTTAAGAAACATTTACTGAGCACCTGGGTGCCAGCCCTCTCAGGGCTCAGGGTCTCAACAATGATAGTAACTTGGTTCTGACCATAATGGGGGCTATAGAAGCCCAGGGAGCAGTGACTTCCCTCAGCTGGAGGGTCTGGGCCTTAAGAAGGTGATCAGCAGGAAATGACTCCATTTTGAAAGCACCCAGATTTATACACAATAGACCTGGTACCAATAGATGTGTAACTTAAAATCCCTGGAGGAAAGAACTACTTTCCCCAGAGGTTACCCCTACACCTTTAATTTCTTAGACACTTGGGAAGGGTAGGCAGACTCTCTTCTAAGCTTTCAGGTCCTAATATCCAAGTGCTTCATAGACATCTGGATTTAGAGGTTCCACAGGTATATCAGACTCACCAATGTCTAGCACTCAGCTTATTACTTCTCTCTACAATCATGCTTCAGCATTTCCTTGCTGCATCCACACAGTTACCCTGCTATGGTCTGAATGTTTGCATCCCCCACAAATTCATATGCTAATACCTAAACCCCAAATGTGATGGTATTAAGGAGGTGGGGCCTTTGGGAGGTGATTAGGCCAAGAGGGCTCTTCCCTTATGAATGGGATTAGTGACCTTATAAAAGAGGCTTAAGGGAGCTTGTTGGCTCCTTCTACCACGTGAGGACACAGAAGGCACCACCGGTGAAGCAGAGTGCAAGCCCTCATCAGAAACTGAATCTGTTGGTGCCTTGATCTTGGACTTCCCAGCCTCCAGAACTGTGAGCAATAGATTACTGTGGCTTGTAATTTACCCAGTCTAGGATATTTTGTTACAGCAGCCTGAAGGGACTAAGACATGCCCCAGTCAAAATCCAGGACACAAGCCTGTGTCCATTTCCTTTTCCCCAACCCACACCTATTTAGTTACCAAACTTTAATCACTTCTTCCTGCTAAGTACCTCTTGAATCTGTCTGCATGATTACTATTCAGATTCCGGGGGCCACAATCTGTCTCTATCTCTCCTCTGTCAAGTAGAAGCAGGGTGATCTTCCTAAAATATATAGGATCATATCCTTTCCTAGAAAGCTTTTTAGTAGCTTTCCCTCCGTACAGAATAAGCTTCCAACACCTACATGTGGTGGCCAAGCACATCTTGCCACAAAAGACACTGCACTGAGCTCCCTTGGTCACACAGTACATGCACATATGAGCATGCCATGACATTTCCTGGCTAGACTGCTGGCAAGCCCACCCCACCCTGGCATATTCCAGTAAATGGCTCCCTCCTCTCAGAGTTCACATCACAATTCCTCTTCCCCCTCTCCAACACATTTTTGGATTCCCTCAGCTGTTAGTTAGGTCTGTTCACTTGTCTCTTCTGCTAGATGGAAACACCTCAGAAGATAATGTTCTATTGTGTTCATAACTCAGATCTTTTTATTCTATGTTGTGTAGAGACTTTGGGTGCTCATTGTATCTGGTTCTCTTCTGCTTCTGGCACATGGAAGGTGCATGTTTTCCTGCTCCTTTGTAGTTAAGTGGGGCCATATGAGTAAGTCAGGCCTGTGGGCTGTGAGAAGCAGCCAAAAAGGCTATTTGCTCCAGAATGAGTAGCTCCACAAGATGGTGGAGCTTCTGTCACCCTGGGTCCATGAGAGACCATGTGGAACAAAGTCTTCCCCCAGCCCCAAAGCATGTTGGGTATATAACATGAGAAATAAACTCTGTTAAGTCACTCATATATTAGGGCTGTTTGTCACTGCACCATAAATTAACCCTTTGTTGTTAATTTAGCCATTAACCTATGCTGACTAATACAGAAATCTTATTTTTGTCTATAATCTCTAAAACAGGACATGGAAATATCAGGTTCTCTATAAACATCTGATGAATGAATGAATGGATGAATGAACAAATAAGCCTAGAAAAATGAACATGAGATCTGGAGTCAAAAGAAAATATCCTATAATAACCACCCGATATCTCTTACCCCCACAGTGCTATTCTTATCTCCATTTGGCCTCAGAGGCAAGATTTAACCTGTTGATTCTGCTCTCTGAAGTATCTCTGTACTGATGCCAACCCAAACTACATGCAGACCCTGACTTATGGCTCACTGTCTAGAGGAGGGGCACTGGTAACATATTTTGCCAGTTTTGCACCAAGCCATAATCCCACTGACTTTGAACTTCATGCTTCCAGGGTTACATCTGGACTTGGTCCCAAGGTTGGGGATTCCTGAGCTCCCTGAACCAAAGGCTGCTAATTCTAACAGCTCTCCCAACCCCATCAGATTAAAGAATGGCCTCATTAGACCAAATATATGTTTACATGTGGGGAAAATATTCAATAATTATCCTTAAATCTTTCAACATGTTTCAGTTAAACACAAAAGCAGAGCTGTGAATTTTGGGTGAATTCTACATATTTTCAAAAACAAACACAAACATAAAGAATGTCGGGGTGGAGCGAAGATGGCCGAATAGGAACAGCTCCAGTCGACAGCTCCCACCCTGAGTGACACAGAAGACGGGTGATTTCTGCATTTCTGTTTGAGGTACCGGTTTCATCTCACTAGGGAGTGCCAAACACTGGGTGCAGGACAGTCGGTGAAGCATACTGTGCGCGAGCCGAAGCAGGGTGAGGCATTGCCTCACTCGGGAAGCACAAGGGGTCAGGGAGTTCCCTTTCCTAGTCAAAGAAAGGGGTAACAGACGGCACCTGGAAAATCGGGTCAGTCCCACCCTAATACTGCACTTTTCCAACGGGCCTGGAAAACGGCACACTAGGAGACTGTGTCCCGCACCTGGCTCGGAGGGTCCTATGCCCACGGAGTCTCGCTGATTGCTAGCATAGCAGTCTGAGATCAAACTGCAAGGCGGCAGCAAGGCTGGGGGAGGGGCGCCCGCCATTGCCCAGGCTTCCTTAGGTAAACAAAGCAGCCAGGAAGCTCGAACTGGGTGGAGCCCACCACAGCTCAAGGAGGCCTGCCTGCATCTGTAGGCTCCACCTCTGGGGGCAGGGCACAGACAAACAAAAAGTCAGCAGGAACCTCCACAGACTTAAATGTCCCTGTCTGACTGACAGCTTTGAAGAGAGCAGTGGTTCTCCCAGCACGCAGCTGGAGATCTGAGAACGGACAGACTGCTTCCTAAAGTGGGTCCCTCACCCCCGAGCAGCCTAACTGGGAGGCACCCCCCCGTAGGGACAGATTGACACCTCACTCGGCCGGGTACTCCTCTGAGACAAAACTTCCAGAGGAACTATCAGACAGCTGAATTTGTGGTCTCACGAAAATCTGCTGTTCTGCAGCCACCGCTGCTGACACCCAGCCAAACAGGGTCTGGAGTGGACCTCTAGTAAACTCCAACAGACCTGCAGCTGAGGGTCCTGTCTGGTAGAAGGAAAACTAACAAACAGAAAGGACATCCACACCAAAAACCCATCTCTACATCACCATCATCAAAGACCAAAAGTAGATAAAACCACAAAGATGGGGAAAAAACAGAGCAGAAAAACTGGAAACTCTAAAAAGCAGAGCACCTCTCCTCCTCCAAAGGAACGCAGTTCCTCACCAGCAACGGAACAAAGCTGGACGGAGGATGACTTTGACGAGTTGAGAGAAGAAGGCTTCAGATGATCAAACTACTCCAAGCTATGGGAGGAAATTCAAAACAATAGCAAAGAAGTTAAAAACTTTGAAAAAAAATTAGACAAATGGATAACTACAATAACCAATGGAGAGAAGGGCTTAAAGGAGCTGATGGAGCTGAAAATCAAGTATCGAGAACTACGCGAAGATTGCAGAAGCCTCGGTAGCAGATGCAATCAACTGGAAGAAAGGGTATCGCTGATGGAAGATGAAATGAATGAAATGAAGCGAGAAGGGAAGTTTAGAGAAAAAAGAATAAAAATAAATGAACAAAACCTCCAAAAAATATGGGACTATGTGAAAAGACCGAATCTACGTCTGATTGGTGTACCTGAAAATGACGGGGAGAATGGAACCAAGTTGGAAAACACTCTGCAAGATATTATCCAGGAGAACTTCCCCAATCTAGCAAGGCAGGCCAACATTCAGATTCAGGAAATACAGAGAACGCCACAAAGATACTCCTCGAGAAGAGCAACTCCAAGACACGTAATTGTCAGATTCACCAAAGTTGAAACGAAGGAAAAAATGTTAAGGGCAGCCAGAGAGAAAGGTCGGGTTACCCACAAAGGGAAGCCCATAAAGACTAACAGCTGATCTCTCGGCAGAAACTCTACAAGCCAGAAGAGAGTGGGGGCCGATATTCAACATTCTTAAAGAAAAGAATTTTCAACCCAGAATTTCATATCCAGCCAAACTAAGCTTCATAAGTGAAGGAGAAATAAAATACAGACAAGCAAATGCTGAGTGATTTTGTCACCACCAGGCCTGCCCTAAAAGAGCTCCTGAAGGAAGCACTAAACATGGAAAGGAACAACTGGTATCAGCCCCTGCAAAAAGATGCCAAATTGTAAAGACCATCGAGGCTAGGAAGAAACTGCATCAACTAACGAGCAAAATAACCAACTAACATCATAATGACAGGATCAGATTCACACATAACAATATTAACTTTAAATGTAAATGGGCTAAATGCTCCAATTAAAAGACACAGACTGGCAAACTGGATAAGGAGTCAGGACCCAACAGTGTGCTGTATTCAGGAAACCCATCTCACGTGCAGAGACACACATAGACTCAAAATAAAGGGATGGAGGAAGATCTATCAAGCAAATGGAAAACAAAAAGAGGCAGGGGTTGCAATCCTAGTCTCTGATAAAATAGACTTTAAACCAACAAAGATCAAAAGAGACAAAGAAGGCCATTACATAATGGTAAAGGGATCAATTCAACAAGAAGAGCTAACTATCCTAAATATATATGCACCCAACACAGGAGCACCCAGATTCATAAAGCAAGTCCTCAGTGACCTACAAAGGGACTTAAACTCCCACACAATAATAATGGGAGATTTTAACACCCCACTGTCAGCATTAGACAGATCAACGAGACAGAAAGTTAACAAGGATATCCAGGAATTGAACTCAGCTCTACATAAAGTGGACCTAATAGACATCTACAGAACTCTCCACCCCAAATCAACAGAATATACATTTTTTTCAGCACCACACCACACCTATTCCAAAATTGACCACATAGTTGGAAGTAAAGCTCTCCTCAGCAAATGTAAAAGAACAGAAATTATAACAAACTGTCTCTCAGACCACAGTGCAATCAAACTAGAACTCAGGATTAAGAAACTCAGTCAAAACCGCTCAACTACATGGAAACTGAACAACCTGCTCCTGAATGACTATTGGGTACATAATGAAATGAAGGCAGAAATAAAGATGTTCTTTGAAACCAATGAGAACAAAGACACAACATACCAGAATCTCTGGGACACATTCAAAGCAGTGTGTAGAGGGAAATTTATAGCACTAAATGCCCACAAGAGAAAGCAGGAAAGATCCAAAATTGACACCCTAACATCACAATTAAAAGAACTAGAAAAGCAAGAGCAAACACATTCAAAAGCTAGCAGAAGGCTAGAAATAACTAAAATCAGAGCAGAACTGAAGGAAATAGAGACACAAAAAACCCTTCAAAAAATTAATGAATCCAGGAGCTGGTTTTTTGAAAAGATCAACAAAATTGATGGACCGCTAGCAAGACTAATAAAGAAGAAAAGAGAGAAGAATCAAATAGATGCAATAAAAAACGAAAAAGGGGATATCACCACCGATCCCACAGAAATACAATCTACCATCAGAGAATACTACAAACACCTCTATGCAAATAAACTAGAAAATCTAGAAGAAATGTATAAATTCCTCGACAAATACACCCTCCCAAGACTAAACCAGGAAGAAGTTGAATCTCTGAATAGACCAATAACAGGCTCTGAAATTGTGGCAATAATCAATAGCTTACCAACCAAAAAGAGTCCAGGACCTGATGGATTCACAGCCGAATTCTACCAGAGGTACAAGGAGGAACTGGTACCATTCCTTCTGAAACGATTCCAATCGATAGAAAAAGAGGGAATCCTCCCTAACACATTTTATGAAGCCAGCATTGTCCTGATACCAAAGCCTGGCAGAGACATAACCAAAAAAGAGAATTTCAGACCAATATCCTTGATGAACATTGATGCAAAAATCCTCAATAAAATACTGGCAAACCGAATCCAGCAGCACATCAAAAAGCTTATACACCATGATCAAGTGGGCTTCATCCTTGCGATGCAAGGCTGGTTCAACATACGCAGATCAATAAGTGTAATCCAGCATATAAACAGAACCAAAGACAAAAACCACATGATTATCTCAATAGATGCAGAAAAGGCCTTTGACAAAATTCAACAACTCTTCATGCTAAAAACTCTCAATAAATTAGGTATTGATGGGACATATCTCAAAATAATAAGAGCTATCTATGACAAACCCACAGCCAATATCATACTGAATGAGCAAAAACTGGAAGCATTCCCTTTGAAAACTGGCACAAGACAGGGATGCCCTCTCTCACTGCTCCTATTCAACATAGTGCTGGAAGTTCTGGCCAGAGCAATCAGGCAGGAGAAGGAAATAAAGGGTATTCAATTAGGAAAAGAGGAAGTCAAATCGTCCCTGTTTGCAGATGACATGATTGTATATCTAGAAAACCCCATCGTCTCAGCCCAAAATCTCCTTAAGCTGATTAGCAACTTCAGCAAAGTCTCAGGATACAAAATCAATGCACAAAAATCACAAGCATTCTTGTACACCAATAACAGACAAACAGAGAGCCAAATCATGAGTGAACTCCCATTCACAATTGCTTCAAAGAGAATAAAATACCTAGGAATCCAACTTACAAGGGATGTGAAGGACCTCTTCAAGGAGAACTACAAACCACTGCTCAGTGAAATAAAAGAGGATACAAACAAATGGAAGAACATTCCATGCTCATGGGTTGGAAGAATCAATATCGTGAAAATGGCCATACTGCCCAAGGTAATTTATAGATTCAATGCCATCCCCATCAAGCTACCAATGACTTTCTTCACAGAATTGGAAAAAACTACTTTAAAGTTCATATGGAACCAAAAAAGAGCCCGCATCGCCAAGTCAATCCTAAGCCAAAAGAACAAAGCTGGAGGCATCACGCTACCTGACTTTAAACTATACTACAAGGCTACAGTAACCAAAACAGCATGGTACTGGTACCACAACAGAGACATAGATCAAGGGAACAGAACAGAGCCCTCAGAAATGATGCCGCATATCTACAACTATCTGATCTTTGACAAACCTGACAAAAACAAGAAATGGGGAAAGGATTCTCTATTTAATAAATGGTGCTGGGAAAACTGGCCAGCCATATGTAGAAAGCTGAAACTGGATCCCTTCCTTACACCGTATACAAAAATTAATTCAAGATGGATTAAAGACTTACATGTTAGACCTAAAACCATTAAAATCCTACAAGAAAACCTAGGCAATACCATTCAGGACATAGGCATGGGCAAGGACTTCATGTCTAAAACACCAAAAGCAATGTCAACAAAAGCCAAAATTGGCAAATGGGATCTAATTAAACTAAAGAGCTTCTGCACAGCAAAAGAAACTACCATCAGAGTGAACAGGCAACCTACAGAATGGGAGAAAATTTTTGCAACCTACTCATCTCACAAAGGGCTAATATCCAGAATCTACAATGAACTCAAACAAATTTACAAGAAAAAAACAAACAACCCCATCAAAAAGTGGGCAAAGGACATGAACAGACACTTCTCAAAAGATGACATTTATGCAGCCAAAAAACACATGAAAAAATGCTCATCATCACTGGCCATCAGAGAAATGCAAATCAAAACCACAGTGAGATACCGTCTCACACCAGTTAGAATGGCCATCATTAAAAAGTCAGGGAACAACAGGTGCTGGAGAGGATGTGGAGAAATAGGAACACTTTTACACTCTTGGTGGGACTGTAAACTAATTCAACCATTGTGGAAGTCAGTGTGGCGATTCCTCAGGGATCTAGAACTAGAAATATCATTTGACCCAGCCATCCCATTACTGGGTATATACCCAAAGGACTATAAATCATGCTGCTATAAAGACACACGCACACGTATGTTTATTGCGGCACTATTCACAATAGCAAAGACTTGGAACCAACCCAAATGTCCAACAACGATAGACTGGATTAAGAAAATGTGGCACATATACACCATGGAATACTATGCAGCCATAAAAAATGATGAGTTCATGTCCTTTGTAGGGACATGGATGAAACTGGAAACCATCATTCTCAGTAAACTATCGCAAGGACAAAAAACCAAACACCGCATGTTCTCACTCATAGGTGGGAATTGAACAATGAGAACTCATGGACACAGGAAGGGGAACATCACACACCGGGGACTGTTGTGGGGTGGGGGGAGGGGGGAGGGGGGAGGGACAGCATTAGGAGGTATACCTAATGCTAAATGACGAGTTAATGGGTGCAGCAAAACAACATGGCACATGGATACCTATGTAACAAACCTGCACATTGTGCACATGTACCCTAAAACCTAAAGTATAATAATAAATAAAATAAAAAATAAAAAAAAAAACAAAAAAACCCATAAAGAATGTCATTCCAAAGTCACAGGTTCGTGAAATTACTGCTTGGCAAGAAGGTCAGGGCACTAATAAAAACGTCTAGCAGGGAGAATCTAGCTCATCAGGTCAGAGGGATCCCTGTGCAGCAGTGCCGAGAAGGGAATAGGGTGGGGTGCCTAGGAGGCGGCAGGACTGGTAGGGAAGATGGTAGAGCCTTCAGCCAAAGGACGCAGAGGAACTGTCCTTAGCCAAGGTCTGTTTTGCTAACATGTCACTAATACATGGTTTCTGTAACCTCTAGCTGTGCTATGCTTAAGTTAAGCTTGTGAGTGCTGGGCCTGAAACTATTATGGAGGAAGCACATCGAGTAATCACAGGATGGGTTCATATCCTATCACATTCCTTAAGAGCTGTGTGGCTTTGGTAAGTCTTCTGTTTTTGTGAGTTTTAGTTTTCCCATGTATAAAGTAGGGGTGAATAAAACAACATCTCAGTGATTTGAGGATTACACAGACTACTTGGGTTAAAACGGAAAACACCATTTCTGCAGCATATTAGTCTGCATCCCCTAACCCCAAACACATTTGTATCCCTAGGGCCTGATCCTACGGATGTACTCAATAAATGAATGCTGAAGTGAATAAGGTGAATAACGTGCCCTGGGTTGTTTTTTTAAAGTATGTTTATTATAGAAAAGTAAACATAAAACTCATCATTTAAACCATTTAAAAGCATGTAATTCAGTGGCATTTAGTACATCCAGTGTTGTGCAACCCTCGTGACTACCTGGTTCTAGAACATTTTCGTCACTCCCCAGAGAAACTCCCATACCCATTAAGCAGTTATTCTCTTTCCACATCCCCAAGTCTATGATGACTTTAGCTAAAATCAATACTTTAAAACGTGGCTGGAGGATATTGCGTTGGTGAGAAAATTGGCAGGAGCTGGTCAGGCAAGAATTGATTTCCTGAGTGTCCACTGTGGGCTCCTCTCTGTGGGAGGCACAGGTAGATGCACGGTCACAGCTCCATCGGGCATGTGCAACACTATGAAGGAGGTTGTGTTCTGGGAACGTGAAGAAGCACAGTGGAGCTGGAAGCTGAATTAAGGGAGAGTGGTGAGAGATGGGGTCAGTGGGGTCAGAAGGGGTTGGATCAGGAAGGGGCTTGGTGCTGTAAGATTGGAATTTAAGTCCATGAGTCGATGACTAGAGGCTCAGCCCTTTCCTCTCCTACCTAGTGTGGTTTGAGGATGCTTTTAGGAGGAGATAGACAAAGAGACATGCACCCCACCCCCTTACTGACAGGTCTGCAGTGGAGGGCCCTGGCCTGGCTGCTACTGGAGCTCAGGCTGCAGAGGAGCCCGGCTTGGAGGCAGGCAGCCACGGACAGTTAATGAGTGATTTATTGGTGCTGCTGCAGAAGCAGCTTCTCTGGGACCTGTTCCTAATTAACAACCACTAACTGGATGATGCCTTTTTTTTTTTTTTTTGAAATTAGAAAAAGCCCCCAAAGCACTTCTTCCTCATCTTAGGGGGAAGACAGACTTCACCTTTCCCTGCTGGTTAATTCTAAATACAACAGGTATTTGGCAGAAATCCCCACCCACTCCTTCACTCCTGTGCAGACACACACAAACACACCCTCATGTGGAGTCAAACCCACACATTCTTGCTCACGTGTTCGCCAGTCACACATTTGTTCCTGCAGTAATGTAATTGCACTGACATTGTCACACACTCACACTCATATGGTGTCGAGAGCATCTGCACTTTGCACTTGCAGTCACTCTTATATGTGCATTCCCACACAGCCACATCTCCTGCTGTTCTAGGCAAGGCCACAGGGACACACACGGTCTCAGGCAGGAATCTTCCCTGTGGCGTCATGACTCCGGTGAAGGGGCTGACTCACTTAGAAGGGGCTTAAGATTGTGTGTCCTGGCCCAGCCTGGTCAGCTGTGAGATGCTGTGAGCCAGGGAGATGGGGAGGGAGTTGCAGCCAGGCCTCAGGCGCCCAGCGTGGAGAGTGGCAACTGCTCCAACGTTCAGAACAAAACGATTTCTTCTGTTACAGTTCACGGAGCACCAAAAAGCTGCAAATTTAAGACTCAGCCTTCTGAGGGGTGGGGAGTTAAAAGAGCCTGTCATAGTGCCTGGCAACTAATGGGGTGTGCCTGGCATCTGTTATGGGATGAACTCTCCCCCACAAAAAAAATGACAAGTTGAAGTGCTGACCCCTAGAACTTCCAAATGTGACCTTATCTGGAAATAGAGTTGTTGCAGATGTAATTAGTTAAGATGAGGTCATAGCTGAGTAGGGTGGGAACCTACTCCAATATGACTGGTGTTCTTATAAGACAGCAGCCATGTGAAGACAGCACCATGCAGGGAGAATGAATCCGTGTAACAATCCAGGCAGAGACTGGAGTGATGCAGCTGCAAGCCAGGGAATACCAGAGATGGCGGCAACCCACTGGAGCTAGGAAGAGGCAGGGAAACATTCACCTACAGGGTTCAGAGAGAGCGTGGCCCTGTCTATACGACCCAGAACCACGAGACAATAAATTTCAGTTGTTTTGAGGCACTTGGTTTGTGGTACTTCATGACAGCACCCTAGGAAATGAATACAACACCCAATAAATATGAGTTCTATTCTCTTGTTTCTTCTTTCTGGGCCTCCGTCTAGCATTCAGAAACATGGGCTTGATGATTCATCAAGACGTGATGAGAACCCATTCTAATCTATACATATTTATGGAATTTTATGTGCCAGGCCCTGATTACACAGAGATAGATAAACCATGGCTTTGCCAAGATTGACACAGATCTGTGAAAAGGTTTCACGGTATTATCTTGAAATAATACTTAATTAAAAGTAACGGCAAAACCCGCAATTACTTTGCGCCAACCTAATGTAAAGTGGACCACTGAAGAAAAATAATACCTCTGACCAAGAGACAGACTTAAAACGGACTTTGAATTCCCCCGCCCTCCACAAAACAATGCTGGACCTCTGACAGGGATGACGAGGTCACCCATCAGTTCTACTTAAAAGGTTTCACCCCGGCTTTTGAGCTCTAGATATTGAGTTTCATGAAGACACTGTTGTGGTGGAATACAAAGCTAATCAACAGTGGGCAGCTCTTTTTCATATTAATTAGCCAGCTGTGCAGGAATGAAAAATACATCAAGCTCACTCGTGCTCTCTGGGGATGCTCACTTTGCTGGTGCAATGATAGCAGCTTCCAGGAACCACCACACTCTGCCAGGGACTGGGCTTCTGCGGGCCATGACAGTCTGTGATCCTGGAAGTGCTCTGTCTGTGAACATACTTCGGATTTGTCTCAGAGCTCTTAGGCTCCTTGGACTAAGACCAGTCTCAGCTAACAGCTCGGCAGCCCTTCTCTTTCAGTGCCCATGTGTCAAGGGGGCCTAGGGTAGTGGGAGAATGCAGGTTTGGAGTCAGGCGGGTATCTGTGTTTGAGTTCAGCCTTATTAGGCAGGTGGCCTGAGGGCTGGCAATTAATTTGTTTGAGCCCCTATTTCTGTAACTGCAAAAAAAGAAAATACCAATTTTATAGAGATTTTAAGAGGAGAATGAAATGAGATGGTGTATTTAAATAGGCTTATGTAATACATGACCTGTAATAAGTACTAAATGATAATTATTAAATAAATAATTATTGAAGAGCACTTAATTAATATAATAACATCTATTAAGTTATTTTCATTATTATTTTTCCTAGACACAGATTTATCATGGCCACAGGTCACTGAAGGCTCTTGAAGCCCTGTCATACCTGGTACAATTTTTCTTTTTGTTTGTCTTTTGATTTGGGATAAGAAAGCAAAAATCACTCCCTGACAGCCAGGAGCTGGCCTGGCACTCACAGTGAGGTGGTGGCATTCACCTGTTGAATATCAACAGTTTCACATACCAACCTCAGACAAGGCAACTCTGACTGTAATGGATCAAGACAAAAATAAGGTCACTCTACAGTCATGTCTGAACTTAGACAAAAAACACAAGAACATTGTTCAAACCACACAATGACCAAACACTCCCTATCCTGCCTAACATGAGTGACTGCCACCTTTTTTCCAGTGACCACTTTAACTTCACATCATTCTTCCTGCCTTCTACATAAGATTTATGAAGATACCCCGGCAGAAAATTGCCCATTCCCTGACAGTATCCAGTCTAGAGCAAAGCCCTGATCCTGGACCCCACCCCCAAATCATGTGACACAAGGCCCAATCCTGCACATAGTTTCTAACACCCTCTACCGAGACCCTAATGGTTCTGCATGGTGTGGGTGCTTCTGTGCTGCAAAGAGTCGGTGACCGCGTCTTTGTTCAACTAACTGTATATGAGTTTCTGGTAGTCTTTGGCTGGATTGTATTAACAGAGGTTTCAGTGTTACCCTGACCTAGCAGGAAGACTGATTCGGGGTAGCAACACATCTGGGCCTTTTCTGTAGCTGGCTACCAGGTAAAGCTTTCTCCCTAGCCCACTTTCTCTATCAAATGGGGATCCTGACTCCACAACCTTTAAGTTGCCTCTTTTGCCATTGGAACTCCCGAAAACCACGTTACAGGATGGGCAGGGGCCATTCTGGTGGGCATTCTTCTGCCTGTGGTCCCATCCCAGATCTCCCTTGGTCGGTGCTTAGAACTTCAGGGAACCTTAGGCATCATTTTATCCAGTTGCCCAAGCAGAGCTGGACTTCTTCTGCTGATTCTCCGGCTGCTGGTTACCCAGAGGAGTCCCCAGCACTGATGTATGCCTAGGTAGGTGTCTGTCTTCTGCACACCATGAGCCCCTGGGGTAGAGACCATGTCAGCTCCAGTTAGCCTTCCTGCAGCCAGGCAGCACTAGCACCTTGCCTGGCACAGATGGCTGAATGGGAGCAGCACACAGACAGTCACTGGGCAGCACAATTCCCTCCCCCAGTCCCCAGTTCATCAATACAACTATGGACCAAGTAGCACTGGCCCACTGTGAGAGTCATTTGGACACGGCTTTTCCCCCCTACTCAGGATGCATCATTTCATTTTTCTCTCTACTTTCATTATCAGCACTAGCAGTGTGCTTTAACAGAATTTCTCATAAAGTTTATAATCACTCTATAAGAGTTACTGCATGAAGGATGATGACTAGAGAAAGAACTACAAGGCTTTCTTGGGAAGTATACACTAGGGGGATCTGCTAGGGCCACTCACTAATCAAACAGGAGGGCAGTCCATGAGGCAGGGGGCAGAAAGGAGTTAACATAGCAGGCCAAAGACTGCGTCCTTAGAAAGCTCTGCTTGCAAAGCTGGCCTTGGGCTGGTGCCGGAGAACCTGGCTGGTAAACAGTTGCCTAGGCCCTAAATGATAGGAGGGGATATCTGTGCCTAGATTGTATTGTGCCTAGATTGTACCAATAATGAGTGTATGTTAAACACCTTATTTCCTTCTGGGAGTCTGGAATTTGGTGCATGCTAGGCAGAGGGCACCTATGTGACTAGCACCTGATCAACACTTGGGGCCCTGAGTCTTGAGCTTCCATGGTAAACAGCACTTTGTAGGTGTCATCACAGCTCCTGGCTGTAGGAACAGAGCACTTCCCGCATGACTCTGCTGAGAGAAAAACTCTTGGAAGCTTTTGCCCGGCTTTCTCCGAACTTTGTCCCATGAACCTTTTCCCTTTGCTGATTTGCTTTTTTCCCCCCCTTTTGCTGTGACAAATATTGTGAGCCCCACTCTATGCTGTGTCCTGTAAATGCTTTTAGCGACTTATTGAACCTTGGGCACATCCGGACCCAAGCTCCAAGGACAAAGGGCCACTGTCAGGATTTAAAGCCAGGGTATGGGCTCAGGTGCCCTGGACTGGGGAGATGATGTCATGATTTATGAAATGTCGGGTATTAAAGGGCATTGTGAGCTATTATGCACTCCCTAAATGTGAATAATAATGGCCAGGCTGCCAGAGCAGACTCTTGAAGAGATTTTGAAATCTGGGGGAAAAAATGACACAATCATTTTTCAAAATAAAATCCATCTTTTAGCACTAGCTCTAGTGCTGAGGTTATAAATTATTGAAGGCTGTGGGTGCAGGTAGAGAGAAGGGTAAATCCTTTGGGCTTAAGCGGTTTCCCTCTTTTTGCTACCAGGTGAGGCTTCATGTAGAGTGAGAGAGAGAAGCCTGGAGGCACCTCACTTCTAATTGCTGTCTAACTTCTGACTTAGCCCATTTGGTTCCTATTTGAAGCACCTTCTTCTGCACTTTCACAGCCCACTTCACACCCATGAGAGCTCTTCTCTCCTCCCTCTTGCATCTTTATAAGCAGCTGGAATTGCAAACAATTTCCCTTTGTTTATACCATGCTTTGAACATGGTTTGATCCATACACTTATTTCCTTTTTGGAGGCACATTCAGGAAAGCAATTTGTTTTGTAGTTAAGGTACTACACAAACTAAGTACAGCAAACTCATTTAGGAGCCAGGCTGCTGAGCGATGGCAAAAAGAAAATCCCTCCTTGGTGTTTGGGATGGAAAGGATTTGGCTATTTATTTGAGGGAGAGTTTCTTCCAGAAGAAGAATCCTTCTCACAGAGCAAACTGGTAGAAAGTGGCCTGAAGAAAATCAGGCAGACTGGAGCCTTTTCACACTTGGTCCTGGTACCTAGGGAATCATCTCTGGCAGTTAGAGCCAGGCTGCCCAGCTGCCAGAGAGAGTTATGAACAGCTGTGCATGCGTGTGGAGTCAGATAGACCTGGGGTTGAATCCCATCTCCACCATGGGCCAGCTGCATGATCTCAAGAGCACTTCCAAATGAGAATGAGGCCAATACCTACCTCAAAGCTTGTCACAAATGTTAAACAAAATATGAAAACACTTTGTAAATCATGAAGTGCAATGCATTTAACAACATACACTTAAATAGCACTTCCTGTATGCCAGACACGATTCTAAGTGCTTTAACTTTCTTACCTCATTTAATCCTTACAACCACACTGTGAGAGAGATACCAGAATTATCCCCATTTTATGGGTGAGAAGACCGAGGCATGGAGAGATGAAGAGACATGCCTTGTTTAACACAAGGTAACACAGCTAATAAGTGGAAGTGCTAGGATTCCAAACCAGGCAGCCTGGCTCCAGAGTATGTGCTTATAAGTTGGAGTCACCAAGTGTGTGTTTGCAGGGGCTAGTCTGATACATTGACACCTTTTTAACCTGTAAAATTACTGACAGTCATTCACTCAAGTAGTTCTATATTCCTGTCTCCATCAGGTAATATGACTAGGTTAAGAGCTTTGGATTTGGATAGCCCTGGGTTAGCTATCAGCTTTGTAACTGGCTAGCTGGCAAGTTACTTATGCTTTCGAGGCTTCAATTTCATCTGCTCTAAAATGGGAATAACAACCCCTATTTTTCTTCTTCAACTTTTAAGTTCAGGGGTATATGTGCCAGATGTGCAGGTTTGTTACATAAATAAACGTGTGTCATTGTTAGCTATTCTTCCTGATGCTCTCCCTGACCATTGCACCAACCTCCGACAGACCCCAGTATGTGTTGTTGCCCGTAATGTGTCCATGTGTTCTCATTATTCAGCTCCCATTTATAAGTGAGAACATGCAGTGTCTGATTTTGTTTCTGCATGAGTTTGCTGAGGATAATGGCTTCCAGCTCCATCCATGTCCCTGCAAAGGACATGATCTTGCTCCTTTTTATGGCTGCACAGTATTCCATGATGTATATGTACCACATTTTCTTTATCCAGTCTAACACTGATGGACATTTAGGTTGAGTCCATGTTTTTGCTATTGTAAATAGTGCTGCAATGAACATAGGTGTGCATGTATCTTTATAACAGAGTGATTTATATTCCTCTGGGTATATACCCAGTAATGGGATTGCTGGGTCAAATGGTATTTCTGCCTCTAGGTCTTTGAGGAATTGCCACACTGTCTTCCAAAATGGTTCAACTGATTTACACTCCCACCAACAGTGCAAAAGCATTCCTTTTTCTCTGTAAACTTGCCAGCATCTGTTGTTTTTTGATTTTTTAGTAATAGCCATTCTGACTGGTGAGAGATGATATGTCATTGTGGTTTTGATTTGCATTTCTCTGATGATCAGTGATGGTGAGCTCTCTTTCATATGTTTGTTGGCCACATGTATATCTTCTTTTGAGAAGTATCTGTTCATGTCCTTTGCCCACTTTTAAATGGGGAACAACCCTTGTTTTATAGGCTGATCATGGTAATGAAATGAAGTAATGCATGCACACTATCTGGTTCACTGTAAGTCTATAATAAATAGTGAGCATTACTCCTGTAATTATTGACAGGTAGAGTTTATGAGTAAAAAGAAATAGAGAAAGGAGCAGGGGGGATGTGGCGAGGGAGGGAGGGAGGGAGGAAGAAGCAGTTAACAGCAGCATCCATCACAGCTTATGCACCCTTTCAGAGTCTCTTGGGGCCGCCATCTGCTGGCCCCTCAGCCAATGGCAGCACTTCAGCTGCCACTGTGGCCAGTTGGTCCATTGAATTCTGCTGCCTAGCACTCATTAACTGCTTGTCTTGCCTTCCTCCCACAGACTACTCTGGAGAGTAGACTGCTATGTACAGCCTGCCTGAGAGCCTTCTCAGGAGGCATTCCTGCTTAGATACCAGGTATGTCTCCTTGCAGCTTGTTGTGAGGCACTGGCAAGCATGGTAACACATCACCTTTCTTTGCTTGCCATCTTTCTTTGTCTCATGTTCCTGAGTTGACTTCTCCTAAATAAAGCATCAGCTTTTAATCTTTGCCTCAGCTCTGCTTTCTGGGAAACTCAGACTAAATCAGGTTTATTAAGACAAGAAGATAGTAATTATATATGCAAACAAACTCTTTATAAACAAAATCTGATAACCAGTTGGGCACCCTCTAAAGGATTCTTAAGGTCAAAATTTGGCAGAGGCGGGACTTGAGGTTCTTGACAAGTTCATGGTTAGTTAGTTATTCAGGGCAAATGCATTATGAATGTAGGTTCCAGCCTGACCTGCAGCTTTATTTATTTAAACTGCTAGTAATTCAAAGCTAACGGCAATTGTAGTCTTCTCAAGAACAAGATCACTCTAGATGTCATGTCTGTACTTACCTGAATCAGAGAAGGCATTTGTCACCTTTAACTTCTCCCTGCCTAAAATTTCCCTGTCGTTCCTATCACCTTCAGGACAAAGGCTGAACCCTTGAGCCAGCAATTCAGAACCATCCCCTGCCATGATGGAAGCCGGCTCTCCTCTCTGGCCTCATCTTTTCTTAATCTCACAGGCTTTAGCCATAATAGATCTTTGCTATTTCCTAAACAGTCTCCACCAGCCAGAAGTCAGACCCATGGTCTCTGTCTGCTAGTCCAATGCCCCTTTTCCTCATTGCTGCTGCTTCCCACCATCAGAGGAAGCCAGGCTTGTCACTTTGGGAAGAGTTTCAGGAAGGTCTGGTCATCCCTAAGGGCTCATCCTGAAAGAGGTATTTTGTAGGGTATGGGTAATTGCTGCCTCCTGGGCTTCATGTATCAAACCCATATAAACTCCTGGAGTCCCTCTTCATCCTTTGCTCCCTATGCTCCCTTCCACACTGAAGTCGAAGGAAAACAACCCATTACTATACGGTGCTCTGTCCATCTGCCTGAGTTGATTAGTGTGAAATTAAATTTGTGGTAAGGATCTATGGGTTGGGAAAAGCCAGATTTCTCTTGACATGCTAGTTTCATGTTGTGCCCTTGCTATCTGCTCTGGGTTCCTCTCCAGTTGCCTTTGTGCTCAGTAGAGAGATCCAGGTGGGTGCGTGAACCCAGCTTATGCCTCATCCAGCCCCTGTATCTTCCTAAGTCAGCTCTCCCTGTCTGGGGATGCTTTTCCTGCTGTCCTCACAGCCCATAGCTACTCTACGGCTTATTAATCATCCCAATGACCATTTACATAGGAGGGAACTGGGAGAGGATAGAGGAGAGATTTACAGGTTCTACAAATTAGGGATTCCAGCTTTATCATTATACAAACTGTGTGACATTGATTAAGTTTCTGATCCCGGAGTCAATCTTCTTTCAGCTGAATCATGAGCCCCTGCCCAGATACTTAGTCATTCTCAGAAAGGGGACCCTAGAAATACTAGGCCAACAGTTTTTGACCAAGACTATTACATCATGAATCTGGAATTTTTGAGCTAAGGAGTCCTTGAAGGAAGGGAATTAACATTCACAAGGTCCAGCCATATTCCAGGTACCATCTTTTTTTTTTTTTTTTAAGTCGGGGTCTTGTTCTGTTGCCCAGGCTAGAGTTCAGTGGTGTAATCATAGCTCACTGCAGCCTCGATCACCCAGGCCCCTATCTCAGTCTTCTGAGTATCTGGGACTTCAGATGCACACCATCATCCTTGGCTATTTTTTGTTGTTGTTATTTTTAGTTCAAGTGATCCTCCCACCTTGGCCTCCCAAAGTGCTGAGATTACAGGCATGCGTCATGGTGCTTGGCCCCCAGTTACCATCTTTTAAGCTTGTTTTTACTAAAACCTATAATAATAAATATATTTTACATGACAGTTGACTACATGTATTGTGTGTGAAGTGTAACGACTGGCTGGGCGCAGTGGCTTATGCCTCTAACACCAGCACTTTGGGAGGCTGAGGTGGGTGGATCATCTGAGGTCAGGAGTTCGAGACCAGACTGGCCAATCTGGTGAAAGCTCGTCTCTACTAAACAAACAATTAGCCAGGCATGGTGGCAGAACCTGTAATCCCAGCTACTTGGGAGGCTGAGGCAGGAGGATCGTTTGAACCCAGGATGCAGAGGTTGCAGTGAGCCAAGATCGTGCCACTGCACTCCAGCCTGGAAAATAAGAGTGAAATTCCATCTCAAAAAAAAGTGTAACCGGAATAAAAAGTTTACAAAATAATACTTATCTTACTATGTGCCATACACTTTATTCTGCTTCTCTCTATTCTATTTATTATATTATTATTATTATTATTAATTTATTTATTTTGAGATGCAGTCTCACTCTGCTGTCTAGGCTGGTGTGCAGTGGCATGATCTTGGCTCACAGCAACTTCTGCCTCCCAGATTCAAGTGATCCTCCCACCTCAGCTTCCTGAGTAGCTGGGACTACAGGCACGCACCACCACACCCAGCTAATTTTTGTATTTTTAGTAGAGTCGGGGGTTTCACCATGTTGGCCAGGCTGGTCTTGAACTCCTGACCTCAAGTGATCCGCCTTTCTCGGCCTCCCAACATGCTGGGATTACGGGCGTAAGCCACTGTGCCCAGACTATTTATTATTATTTTAAATGATGGTGCTGAGCTATAAAATTTATTTTGTGATTGGTTGACCCATAGTTTTGAAAACACTGTCCTGCTCTTTCACATGCATGATCACCTTCCATCCTTATTACAACCTTAGGAGGTAGACAGTTATTCATTCCCAGGTTGCAGATGAAGAAACTGAGTTTCTCCATTTCTTCATCTCAGTGAGATCTAGTAATTCGCACAGAATCACTCGATTCCTAAGTAGCTGAGTTGGGATTCCAAGTTTGACTCCAAAGCCTATCCTCCTTCCACGTTATCTCACTGTCTGAGATTCCACTGACCTTTTTTGGCTGATGGGGAAACTATGATAATGCTCAGAGAGAAGTGACTAGGTCAAAGTCACACTAGGACTGGTGACACAGCGTAAAATTGAAACCAGATTCATCCCTGGACTCCATACATCTGGCACTGGAACTAGGCTCCCACAGGCAGGAAGCTCCTTTCCCAATGTCAGTTATACTCTTTCTTCCTTGAAGTCATCCTGGGTCAGATGAAGTTCAAGCAGCCTCAGAAACCACTCTCCTTGGACAAAGCTGAGCTTACTGACAGGGAAAAATGCTTCTGAAACATCTTTCGGTAGGAAGTTTGTCATCATGCACGTTGTTGCCTCCATTGGAATTGAAAATCGTGTTGTCTCAAATTAAAAACAAAACTCTCATTCGCTGCACCTCTCTGCACACTCAGCGGGTCTCAACCGAGTTTCAGGAATGCACCCTGTCTTAATTTAGCATGGCTCTGAGCCTTCCTTTTCCTCCCTTTCCCTTTCAGAAGCAAGGTGCTGTTGTGTTAGTATGTGCTGCCACCAGGGAGAGTCACAGAGCTTGCCAGCGGGAAGTGGTTATGGGGTGCATTTAACCCTGGGCCGGGACTTCTTAAAGGGACTCCTAAGAACAACAAAGCAAGTAGCTGTCAGTGTTGGCTCCCAGATCACAGGCAATTCCAGCCAATTTGGTGCTATGCAGAGGAGGCCGCAGGTCAAACTTCACTAAGGCAACTTCAGGCAACCAAGCAGAAGGAAGGGCTAAAATTATGGCTTAAAAGGAAGCTGAGATTGTATCAAAAAATGATGGTTCCAAGAGTCTCACGTGGAAGATAAGGCAAGGCTGGGTGAGGGAGTCAGGCACCAAGGTCAGAAACCAAGATGATCTGCAGCAGGATGGAGCGTGGTGGGAGGAGTGGGCAAGGGATGTGGCTCATCACCAAAGCCGTGGACTAAGAACAAGAAAGAACGGGGTATGGCATGGGACAGGCCATGGCTAAAGGACCCTGAACTGGGCCAAGGTAGCTGTGAGGCTGGGAGAAGGATCGGGGCGAGCAACCCCGTCCTTACAGTACTGGCAAGCCATTTTGGTCACAGAATAAGAGTCTTGAAGTCATCCTCAATGCTAACAAGATGGTGGGGAGGAGCAGGGAAGAGAAAGTTCTACCCCCTTCCACAGGGTACAAGTACTACCCTCACCTCAGTGAACTACATCCCTTGCCCATTACTCACCTATGGCTCACTCTGACCTGAGCACCTGTTGTCTCTCTCCTGGATGACTGCAATAGCTGCCTACTTCAGTCTTTGCCTGTTAGGCTACTCTCAACTCAGCTTCTAGAATCGTCCCATTCAAGTATTAGTCAGACCTCATCACTTCTCCACTCAGAACCCTCTGTGGCTCCCCTGCACTGGCCTGCACACACCCCTACTCCCTCCCCTCTTTGGCCTCCTCTACCATTTAGCCACTCTGGCCTCCTCGCTGCTTTTCAAACTAGCCACACACACGCTCCTGCCTCAAGGCCCTAGCACCTGCCCTTCCCTCTGCCAAGATTGTTTTTCTTCCAGACATCGTCACAGCCTGCTCCCTCACCTACCGCAAGGCTATGTTCAAATGTCACCTTCTCTGTGAAGCCTTCTCTGGCCACTATCTTTACAACTGCACCTCCCCCCCAACACTGCCCAGACTCACCCTGGGGACTCACTGTCCCCCTTTCCATAACAACTATTATAGAGAAACATCCTATGTTATTTACTTTTTACCTTGTTCATCATCAATTTTCCTACTAGAATGTAATCTCCATGAGAGGGGGCAGTTTTGTCTGCTTTGGTCATGGCTGGAACCCCAGTATCTAAAACAGTGCCTGGTACATAGTAGGTGCTCAACAAAGAGTTGTGGAATGACAGACAATACAGCTAACTTGTAAACCTTACCTCCTAGAACACTCTGCTGCCCTATTCCCAGTTGCACGCGCTTATGTTCTAGCCTCATGTGACACACCTTCTCTTGGTTTACCCCCAAGCTTTGCCCATATAGAATGTCCCCTCTTACCCCTCTTTGCCTGTTACAGTCCTTTCCAGTCCTCAAAACCTAGGGGCCAGCACTTCTTCCATAAAGCTTTCTCAGATACCTTCTGGTGGGATATTTCTCTTAACCCTCTAAAACATGTACTTCGAATGTCATTTTTCTAGTGTGTCGTAATTTGAGAGTGGCCCAGTATGATCGCTGGGTCCTGATCACTTCTAATAGGTTATGGGTTCACTTTCTTTTCCGGAAGTTTCTAATATTGACAAAGAAGTTTATATTCTGGATATACCTAGAAGCATCTCCTAGACCTCATATATTTTTTTGGGTTGAGCTAACATAAACATGTTTCTATAAAACAAAAAAGACTGTAGAACATGGTGGTCAAGAAGGATAATGGGCCAGGTGCGGTGGCTCACGCCTGTAATCCCAGCACTTTGGGAGGGTGAGGCGGGTGGATCATAAGGTCAGGCGATCAAGACCATCCTGGCTAACACGGTGAAACCCCGTCTCTACTAAAAATACAAAAAAATTAGCCGAGTTTGGTGGTGGGCGCCTGTAGTCCCAGCTACTTGGGAGGCTGAGGCAGGAGAATGGCGTGAACCCGGGAGGAGGAGCTTGCAGTGAGCCGAGATCGCACCACTGCACTCCAGCCTGGGCGACAGAGTGAGACCCTGTCTCAAAAAAAAAGAAGGATAATGGACACTGTAGTGGGCTGGATCTGGATTCACCCCCTGGCTCTGACATTTACTAGCTGTGCACCCTTCAATGAGATACCTAACTGCTCCAAATCTCTGTGTCCTTGGCTAGAAAATGAGGGAAGGTTAAGAGTTGGTGGGCTTGTTGTCTCCAAGGTTCTTTCTAGCTCACAGATTCCGAGAGGCTCAGAGGTTCTGGCTCTACCAGGCTCTCCTCAGTCCTCTTGGGAGCGGGGGGCAAGCGGAAGAGTAATCAAATGTGGGGCCCAAGGATGGGATGGGACCTAACTTCCCATCCTAGAAGATGGTATCCCATTGTACAATGAGTTCGGTTGCTGCAGTACTTTGACCACTCTGGGACTTAATGATAGATATTCTTATAGATTTTTAAAGCCAAGTCTCATGGGTATGGGGCCAAGGAGAGCAGAGGATACATGGAGTTAATTGGTAATGAGTTCCTTTCTCACTGTGCTTTGGAGATGCTCACCTAATCTACTGACTCTGAATGAGCAATTTGGCTGCCTAATTAGGTTAACCAATAATTTCCCTTTTGACACCAGGCTGCTTGACAATTTCGGGCAGGGGTAACTGTGATTCTGTTTCATTGTTTCCTTTCAAAGTAGATTTCTTAATTTGCCTCTGGGATTAAATCACGAGTCCATTCTTACTGTTCCCCAGACCCATCATGCTTCTGCATGCCTCCAAGCCTTGGCTCATGCAATTGTCTCTATTGGGAATGCCTCTCTCAGATCCCTCACACTCAGTGAAAAATCCTACTAGGCTTTCAAGCCCCATGCATAACATGACTGGAATGAAGGAATGAGCCTTTGCACTCTCAGGGCAAAATGAACTGCTCCTTTACTGTCATCGTCCAGCTCTTTAAAAAATTAATATTAATAGCTCCCGTGAGTTAAGGCCCAACACAGACCAGACACTTCACAAATACTGTAGTACAGGCTCACGGCAACACTTCAAGGAAGGAAGATGGCATGCTGTTTTTGTATTTTTTTATCATGTGAAAAATACATAACGGTTAATCTTTTTAATCATTTTGAGGAATAGAATTCAGTGGCATTAGTGTAGTCACACACGGTTGTGCATCCATTACTCTTATCTCTGAACTTTTTCATTATCCCAAACCGAAAATCTGTACCCATTAAACAACAACTCCCCAACAGCCTCGTCTTAGTCCCTGGTAACCACTGATGTGCTCTTTTTAAAATGACAAAACTGTGGCTCCAAAAGGTGAAATGACTTGCCCAAGATCTCAGAGCTGGGACTGGGGCAACCAGGACTTGAGGCCAGGTCTCCTCATTGGACTCTGAAACTAGCATTCTTTTTCCAGTCTGCAACACTGCCTGCTGCACCTCTATGAAAGAGCTGCAAGGTGGTCACAGCCCTGCCTCCCTCACCGGTCATCTAGAGTCCACATCCTAGAATCATGCTGCACACTGAAGGAGCTCAGCATAGCTGTGGGACGAATTACAGAATGAACCCACAAAAGACACTGTGTCAGCTTGACCCAGTGCTTGGGAGCGAAGCTCGAATTGCAACCTCTGCTTTCTAAAAAACATCTATTGCATGCCAACTGTGTTCCTGACAGGCCAGCTTCTCACGCCCCCCCCCGCCCCCAGCATGTTGGCCTCTCACGGCAGGAGAGGAGAGGCCTGAGGGCTGGCTCTGCCTGAAGGCCCTGAGTAGGAAGATTTGTGTTTACATTACCCAGTCAATTCTGTATTTATTTTAGATATTAAGCAGTGACATAAAAGCTGCTGACATTAACCTTCAGGGGCAGAAATTGTCTTTAATGGACCCCATAAAAGTTGTTATTGATGGCAGCTGCATGCAGCATCACTGTGACCTCAGCAAAAGCCTCCACCGCTATCAATACTGTTGACAATTACTATTGACTAATGCAAGGCCGGGTGTGGAGGCAGAGTAAATGTTCCTGTGGCTGGAGGTGGCTGGGGGTTGTGCTTCACATTTTACATTTATCTGGTAAGGATCTCTGAGAACTTGGTTGCACATTTTTGGTGGCCTCAACTGAAAGCTGAGGACGCCTGCAGACTCAAATGGAGGCAGGCAAAGGACTCAGAGAGACCAGACTTCAAATATAAGCTCTGCCAATTTGCTGACTCACTGGCTATTGTGTCTCAGTTTGGACCCTCAGGTTTCCCATTTGGCAAATGGGAATGTCACTGAGTTGCCGGGGAGATTAATGGCAATTGCACGTGTACAGTGGTAGGCCCATAGCATGAGGTTGCTGCCTTTGCTCTACCCCTGAGAAGTGACCACACTGTGATGTCTTGACTGACAGGTTCAATGGAACTGAGACCTGTTCTGATGGTGAGATCCGAGTTCTCATCACAAGAAAAGGAGAGTGCTGGCTGGGGCCTGGGGCTTTGATGAGGTGAGGAGGAACTAGAGAAAGATGGGAGAGGGAGAAGGTAAAAGAAAAGGGAGAGACAGGGTAAAAGGAACCAAGACTTTTGTGGTAGAGCCTGGCTCCAGCACAACTAGATATGTGGCCCTGTGCACAGCCTTTAATCTCTCTGTGCCTCAGTTTCCTCCGCTATAAGTTGAGGAGATAGTAGTGTAAGAGGAATGTGAACCTAATCAGTGAATAAAAGGGAGCCGTTCCCATGATTGCTGTCATGATTTAGATCTGAATACTGGATGACAAAGCTGTTAATGTAACTTCCCAACCAGGAGCAAGTAGATAGTCGTTGGGCTCCTATGGGGAGTCTAGGTTTAGGGAGTCCAGGCTTGGAAGGGATGTGGGAAACAGAAGCCCTTTATTAGATTCATCTGCCTACCTCCTCTGCCCACCTGTCTACCCTGAGTACAGTGAGGCTTTGAGTTCTGTGGTCAGTGTGGAAATGGATGATCATAAAGAGATGACAACATGGCCAGGGGAGCAGGCAGCCATTTCTCTGTCCCATTATCAAAGGCTGAAACTCTTCAGGCTTGATTAATATGTCATTATCACCCAACAGAGGCTTAATTCAGCTGTAATCCAGCTCTCAAGGAATATACAATAATGTGGGCAGTGTGCAGCTCTTTCTGTCATGACTTTATGGAAAGTGATCATTTGTCGCCATGGCAAGAAGGCTTCAAAAGAACAAATAACCCAAGTATTTTGCTACAAAGGGAACTCACTGTAACTATGGCTGTAAGAGTAAAGATTTTAGAGTCATATAGGCTTGAGTTCCAATCTCATTTTGCTAGCTGTGTGACCTATGCAGGTTTCTTAACCTCTCTGGGCTGCGGTTTCCTTACTATGTGCAATGGGGATAATAAAACCTTCTTCAAAGGGTTGTAGGGGGAGTAAATGAGATAATATAGCTAAAGCAGTTAGCACTGTGCTTAGGTTGAGATAATTGGTGGCAACTTTTTTTTTTTTTTTTTTTTTTTTGACAGAGTCTAGCTCTGTTGCCCAGGCTGGAGTGCAGTAGTGCAATCTTGGCTCATGGCAAACTCTGCCTCTGGGGTTCCAGTGATTCTCCTGCCTCAGCCTCCTGAGTAGCTGGGATTACAGGTGTGCATCACCATGCCTGGCTAGTTTTTGTATTTTTAATAGAGATGGGGTTTTGCCATGTTGCCTAGGCTGGTCTTGGACTCTTGGCCTCAAGCAATCCATCCACCCCAGCCTCTGAAAATGCTGGCATTACAGGCCTGAACCATGATGCCCAGCTATACAACTATTAAGTATTAATGCTGTTATTATTATCATTTTCCTCTTGCACACCTTCATCTTGTGCATGCACTTAGAATCCAAGAATTCTACATCTAGAAGGGCCTACAGGTCATTTAGCTCAGCTAGAACCAAAAAGTGTTTATTAGAATACTGGTCTCACCAGATGCTCTGAGAATAAAAGAGTTCTGTGGTCAAATCGATTTGGGGAATGCTGCGTACATCGCCCCTTGGTAATTTATCCATTAGCATGCACATTAACATCTTAAAAACTGTAAGAAGCCCTGCAATAAAGAAACTGGTTTAAGTTTGTTTGATTCAGTGTTTCCTACATTATTTGACCACAGAACAGCTCCCTACCCCATCTAAGAACTAACATTCTCAGATCAGGGAATGCTAATTTCATTTAAACTATTTATTTTATAGATGAGGCAGCTGAGGTCCCAAGAAAGGATGCAATTTACCCAATGCCACACCCTAGACCAGTAATAGAACTGAGGCTCCCTGCCTGCTGTGGTGTGGTGGCACAGACCCTAGTCTCTTTGTGCCAGGCCCTGCAGTGCCCTTCAATTTAGTGCTCAAGTTCAGTGCATGATCGGGTTGGGGAGAAGCAGGGCTGCTGGCTGGGGATGGCCTTGGGAAGGTGGGTGAGGGAGTGTGGGTGGTTTCCCACCAGAGAGAGGGAAACTCCTCTGGTACTGAGGTCATTGGCCCCTTCACAGGGCTGGCTGGAGACCAAGGGAGAGTGACACTGCCAAGCCAGTACCTAGTACCAAAGCCATTGCCACCCTCCCACCCCTAGACAAGTACACAGGCTCCCTAGGTGAACATGTTAGTCCTCTGGGAGGGGTGGCAGGATGCACCTTTGGAACTCTGCTGCATGGGACTCTGGACCCTAAGGGGATACATTTCCCCACCTGACCCTGACCGTGCGTGGTCTCCTGCCCATGCCCAATCTGGGGATCAATCTTGGTTTTGCACCACTCAGTTGGAGCCTCCTCTTCAGAGACTAACCCCTCTAAGCCTCATCTCTGACCTGGTCCCTGCCCTGATCCAGGGGAATCCAGGGCAGGAATCAAGAGGATCTACATTTGAAGCTAGAAGCCAGCAGGGGGCACTGGCACCGGGCTAGGTGCTTCCTATTCTATTAATAATTCAGACTGCCCTCCCCCTACCCCTTTGCTGGCTCTGGTGTGGAAGCCAGTGGGCCTCCTCTTCACTGGGCTTCCCAGAAACAGCCCTCCAGGTGCTGGGGCTGTTCCTGGGCTCTGCCACTCTTTCCTTTGCTGCCAGAACCCAGCAGGACCCACCTCGGTGCTGACCTGGCTCAGCAAAGCTGCCCAAGGGCTGGTAGGGCATGAAATATATAGAAGGGGAGATGCCCCCCGGGAGCTAGTCTCCACACAGGACCACGTTCGACTCACAGCCCCTCAGAATTCTGCCACCAAGGTCCCAAGGGAGAAAGAGGAAAACGCTGAAACTGGGCCCCCTTTCCTCCACCATGAAAAGGAGGTGTGTGAACCAGGTGTCATCTTTTCCTCCCACAGCCTCTCTCAGGCCTTGGGAAGGAGCCTCAGGGAGGAGAGTGGAATAAGGAGTGTGCAGTTGGCACGTCCTGGGATCGGGGGAAGCTGCAGCAAAGCCTCAAGTTTTAATTGTTAAAGTAAATTTTTTTTTGTCTTTTCACTTTCTTTTTTATTTTTAATAGACAGATAATAATTGTATATATTTATAGGGCACAATATGATGTTTTGATAGCTAAATACATTGTGGAACGATTAAATCGAGTAAATTAACATATCCCTCATCTCACATACTTATTTTTTTGTGGTGAGAATATTTAAAAATCTACTCTTTCAGCAACTCTGAAATATATAATGCATTAACTATAGTCACCACGCTGTGCAATAGATTTCACAAACTTATTCCTCCTGACTGAAACTCTGTACACTTTGACAACATCTTCCCTAAACCTCAAGTTTTAATTTATCCCCAAATGACAGTTTTTGTTTGGAAGCCATCCTCTGAACAGCATAAGATGCTAATGTGGGACAGCGTTCCTGGAGGTTGCCCAGGACTGCTGAGCACCTGGAGCTAGAGACGGCACGAGCAGGATTCAGGCAGGACCGGGCCTTACTGATTTGATAAGAGGATAAACTATGGGGGATCTGTTACCACTGCCCCATGCCCTCTCTGCTCCCCTGCACACAGGCACCTTATAAGCAATGATCCAGAGACTTATGCGCCTCCCTAATCTGGAAGGAAAGAGCAGCGACCCAATCTCTGGCATGTCTCTCATGGGTGGGCATTTCACGTGATTCTGCAAGAGACTCTGACTTTTGACCCCTGAGAGTAAAGCAATTTTTCACCAACTTCACCAGAGCCCCAGGCAATGGAGCAGAAAATCAATATTGTAAATAAAACCCCGGCCCCACCACCCAGGCACCCGGCACAGACCAAACCAGCCACTCACCAGTCTCAGTGTTTTCGTGCTCGGTGTCGGTGAGTGTGAGGTTGGAATTAGCCCGGCTGGACAGGCAGGAGCTGCGCCCTGACCGTGTGCTCCGGCCCCACAGCCGCACGGGGTGCTCAGGGGACAGTACAGTGTCAGCCTCCATGTCGGCATCAGAGCTAGCCCCCACGGAGTAGCCGCAGTGGGGGAGGCCAATGTCTGTCCGGTACAGAGTCCCGTGAGGGGGCGTCACTTCTTCCAGCCCCAGCTCCCGCAGGGTGAAGTTGGCACCTGGGAAGAAACACAGGTGAACTTGGTTAGGGCACTGAGAAGAGGTCTGCGTCTGCCTCTGCCTGAAGCCTGGCCTTCTTACCCCAGGGCTCACTGTTGTTCTTTGAACTTGCTGTGGCATTCTATGCCCATGCCTTTGCTCAAGGGATTGCCTCTGCCTCGAGGGCTTTTTCTGCCCCCTCTTCACCAGCCTGAACCCTCCATTTCCCTTAAGCCTCAATTCAAATGGCGCCTGCTCTGTGAAGTCTACCCCAATACCAACACCTGTGCAGAATTCATTATCACTTTCTCCAAGCTCCTTCCAGAGTCCTTGGGCCTGGTCATACCGCACAGCAGAGTTGTTTAAGGGTCTACCCTTCTGCTGGAGGTGACCTCAACAAGGGCAGGCACTGTGTTTTGCTTATGCTTATTCTTAAATCTCTGTTCCTAGAACAAAAATGCAGTACTCAGAAGGGGCTCAATAAACGCTTGTTAAAATGAATTGAGGGCTTCTTTCGGGTCTCCTTTTCAAGGGAGGACTTGTCAGCAAGTCCTGAGCAGGGCAGAAGCCCAGTTGATGAGATCTAAATGTCTCCCTGGGGGCCAGAAGTTCCTTTCTGGCCAGGTCAAGAAAGCCTGAAGCTTGAGAGTGAAGAAGATGGGGACTGGCAGAGAAAAGTCAGCCTCACACCGGGAAAAAGGCTCTGCCTGCTGCTTCCTCATCCCAAGTGGGTCTGTGGTGGGGAACTGGCAGAGACAGGTCTCTTGAGGGCTTGGGCAGGCCTAGCAATGCCTAGGACAGAGGCTGGGGAGGATGTGGGTAAGAGAAGGTCACCTAGGATTAGTACTTGAGTGACAAAGAGAATGCTGACTTCATGGAAAACTAGCCTCCCTGTCACTCCTGCATGTGAATTCAATGTCTATTCAGGGACAGCTTCTCCCGTACTTCTAGTATTTCCAGGAATGTGTTGCAGGGAAAAGGAAGAGGGAGTATACAAAGGCAATAAGGGTCAGATCCCACTTAATGTGATGATCTGGAGAACTGGACTTATAATCAGGCAGAACCCACATTTAAACCAAGTCACGCTGGCCCTGGGCCTGTACTGAGATACAGCAGTGAATAGGCCCAACTTTACAGAACTCTCTGGCAGGTAGGAGGGACACAACCAAACACACGATTAAGTGTGCAAGTTCAAAGTGGGGAGATCCACAAAGTGTTCTGGGAGTGCAGGGGCAGAAAGTGGGATATTGGGGTGAGGAGCTTAGAGGAGAGGTTTGCGATGAGAGTGAATGTGGAGAATGACAAGTTAGAAGGCAGAAGAGGTGGATGGCCAAGCTTTAAAGGCCTCCTTGGCCAGGACTGAATAGGACAAGCCTGCAAAGGAAAGCAAGAAAGAACTGCCGGAGAGGTAGGAGGGGAGCCAGCAGAGATGCCATCTTATTATAATGGTGTGTCTCACTCTTACAGATAATCCTGTGCTCCCTGGGTGTGTCCTAATTATCTGAATCCAACATCTATCACATCTGCTGCAGAGTAGGTGCCCTGTAAAAGTTAGGTAACCACACACATGCACACACACACAGACATGCACGCACACAAGCACACACACGTGCGTGCACACACAGTGCACACAAACATGAAAACACACGTGCACACACACATGCGCAAACACACACATGCACGCACACACACACGTGCCCGCATGCACACTTGAGCACACATGCACACACGCACACGCACACGCATGCACATGCACACACGTATGCACAAGCACGCACACGCACACACGCACACACTGGCAGTACTCTGGACAACAGATAAGAGGACAAGGAAGCGGGGAGGAGAGACCAGCTGGGGTGCTGCTGAAATGCAAGCTGCTGCGCTAGGCTGTGGTGGTGGGTGGAGGTGTATCTCAGGCCTCCTACTCATCTGGCTCAGACTGGGACAGCCTTGATGCCGGGTTAGTCATGAAGTACTTCCACACAGCTTGGTAAATAACTTGTGCCAAGCCACCTCAGTGCCTCCTTCCACACCCAGTGCCTTTCAGCCTCTGCTCTGGCTGCTCCAGGCCCTTCCCAATACCCCCAATCTCCTCATGATCCAGTTACTAAACAAAGGGTTAATGTCAGCGGACCAGGCATAAAAGAAGCCTGTGGGCTCTGCTCAGTGGCCAGGCAGACATTCCGATTGGTTAGAGGCTGGGCGAACCAGATGTTAAGTATTTGGCATACCACTCCTCTGTGCCCTACTCCAATCTGCCCTCCGATTTTGCTCTCCTTCTAAGAAAAAGAAAATGCCAAATTAGAGCCTCAATTCCTCAGTCTGCTTCCTGCTCTCCCTGCATATCACACTCCCTGGCCGCTCTCTGATCTACACTCCTCTCTCCTGTCCTGCTCTCGCCCCGTCCCCATCCACAGTTCTATCTGTGCTCTGTTCGGCCGGCCCTCTCAAAGAGAAGCCACTCACATGTTATGAAGAATGACTCTTACATTAAGTAAAAAATCAAATTTATTTGCAACAAACAGCCTGGGCTGCATTGATTTCCATCTGACTTGTCCTGCATACCATTTTAAGCAGCCAGACTCAGCATCAATACAAGTGAGTTAAGACATCTCGGGACTGGGGAAACGCAAGGTAAGGGCTCACTCTAAGGGTTCCATGATCCTGTTGAGCCAGTCAGCTCCTCTGATGTGTGAGTTTGAAAGATTTACTTCATCCAATTTAAGAAGTCCTCATGGTTTACTTGCTTTATGTCCTTTTTGGCCTCTTTTCTGAGGCCAGGGGCACAAGTTGACATCCCATCTCACTCAACATCTAGCTGTGCAATCTCGGGCTGGTGATCACCTGAGCTTCAATGTTCTTGTCTTTAAAATGGGATGATAATGTATAACCTGCTACCTTCAGAGGATTTTTGAGGATCCGGGGTGATAATTTGAAGGAGAGTATTTTGTAAACTGCTACGCACATGCCTGCCTAAGAGATGAGAATGCTTATTTGTTATTTACAAAGACAAGGAGCTGCCCCTTCCCTGAGCCTCATATGCTAGGTCCAAGCCAACCGGGGCTCACTGAGCTCTGTCACTTACGGACAGGACGGAGCAAGAGAAAAGCTTTCAGAGACCATTTTGTCTCTTCTCTTCAGTGAGATCCAAAGATGACAATTAATAACAGGCGGCATTTCTGAAGCATCTGTTCTGTGCCAGGTACTGGTGTCAAGTGTTTTATTTACAATTCTCATCAATCCTCACCATCTATTAGGTACTGTTTATCCCTTTGCACAGGTGAAGTAGCTGAGAATACTAAAAACGGCAGAGCCACAATTCAAATCTAGGTCTGTTTGATGCCAGAGTTGGAGCCTTAACCATAAGCTGGGAAAGGGACTCCTCATTTTTCAAGCCTCACGGGCAGAACAGGTCAGCTTTCACATGGCTGCAGGCCTGTGGGAGAGAATGGAAATGAAGAGGTCATAGGTGTGCTCTGTGTGTGTGTGTGTGTGTGTGGCCAGCTCCTCTTACCTCTGTGATCTTGGGCAAATGATTCACCCTGGGGTTGTTATGAGAATTAAATAACATTGTCAAAATGCATATAAATTACATAGCACAGTGCTCAGCTGACCTTGTCTGTGAAGGGGGAGAAGGGCAGAGCAAAATCAGGGTGGGCTGCACAACTTGTCAGGCACTGGTCATGACCCAACAGGCATCAAAGAGGGCTCAAGCCTCTGCAGGCAGAAAAACAGGAATCACCGAGGCACCAGGGTAGGAAAGAAATATGATGGCAGGTCTGGAAACCTGAGCAGTTCAGCAGGGCTGGCCCATGAGTGGTGGAGTGTGGAGAATTAGGGGACAAAAAAAGTCTAGAAAAACAGAAACAGATTTGGGGAAAGAGTTCTATGCTAGGGGGAGCTCAGTTTAAGGGCAACAAGGAGTCACCCCCAAGCTTCATCTGGCTGCAGTACAGAGAATGGCTCGAGGCAGGCAGCTCTGGGTGAAGGGGGGTGGTTGTGGTTAATCCTCCAAGAAAAATGATAATGGTTTGCACTGGGAAGTGTCAGAGGGAATGGCTAAGAAGAATGGATTTGAATACTGGGGCAGGATGGATAGGCTTCGGGAACTACTGTAGGTAGAAAGTGCAGGAGAGGGAGCCAGGCACCAGAATATCCTACAAATTACTAAGTTTTCATGTCTAACCATCTCAGGAAGGTCTTCCTCTCATGGTCACACAAGGCTTGACACAAAGAAACTGCTAAATACGTTTGTTGAATGAATAGCAAAACTAGGGGCTAACATTTATTCAGCACTTACTTGGTGTTATCATGCTTGCCACTTGAAGGCCATCTCATTAAGTCCTCACGACAATTCAATGCACTAGGGAGGCTTCTCATGGCCATCAACAATTGAGGACTGAGGCTTAGAGGGGAGCCTAACTCAGCTCTAGGCAGGTAGACAAACACTGGAGCCCAGCTCCTAACCACCTCGCTATGCCAGGGAAGTGGGTGAGCAAGAAAATAAATGAACTAAGAGTGAACTACAGGGCAGGCTTTTTACCAGGTCCAAGTGCCCAAATGGCAGAGACTTGCTGTTGATACGGCACCCCAACTGGTGTTCCAGCTCACCTGTTCCACGCCCACCTGCGCCACGCCCACCCGAGCCCACGCCTACCTGAGCCAAGCTCACCTGCGCCCGGGCCCCGCCCCCTCAGCCTTGCCCTCACCTGTGCGGCAGAATTCCTCGGCCTCCTGCGGCACAATGTCCTTGACGCGGCTGCCGTAGGCTAGGCGGGCGTCCTGGTCGTAGGCCTTCAGGGTCTCGCTGGAGCTGTAGGATTTCTGCGGGACTTTGCCCTCCTCGCTGTCCGCGGACGAGCTGGTGTAGCGGCGCTCGGCGTCGCGGCGCCGGGTCAGCGAGCGGTAAGGCTTCCTCTCCTTCACGTCCATGGCCTCCGGCCCGCGCTCCTCCACATCCACAAACAGGGTCTTCGCTGCACTCAGGGCCGAGTGGTCTAGAGCCAGGGAAACCAAAGATAGGGCGTGAGAGGCAGAGAACATTCCCGGGTTCATCCTGGTCCTGGATTCACCCTTGCAGCCGTGTGGACAGAGAATCCCAGGCAATGGAGGAGAGGGTACTGCTCCACCACCAGGCAGCCCGTAAGTGGCAAAGGAAAGTCGCACCCAGGACCTCTAATTACAAATCCTGCCCCTTTCTGCTACTTAAGCCTATTCACCTTGAAGAGGCCTCCTCCAGTGATGGGCACCGAGGAAGCTGACAGCAAAGGCCAAAGGGCACTGGTGGTTAGTAATATTCCTAGGTAGGAACCAAGCCTGTTTGGTTCCCATCACATCCCACGTGGAGCAGGGCCTGACCCAGCTCTGGCCCAGGGCTCCTTAAAAATTTGTGAGATGAATGATTGCATGCAAGCACTGGGGTAAGCACTTTGCATATATTATCTTAGTAAATCTTGATACCTTCTGAGATGTTATTACTCTCTCCAACCTCTTTGGAAATGAGCTAAGGTATAAACAACCAACCCACACTTACCACTACCAGATGATTATATAATTATTTGCTTTTTGCCCATCTCCTTCTGCTAGTCTGTAAGCTCTATGAGAGCAGAAACTTTACCTGCACTGCTTACTCCTGGTCTCTAGCACCTTGAGCAAGGGCTGGTACACAGTAGGTGCCTAATAAAGATGTGTTTAATTAACGAGCTAACCATCCCCATCTGACAGATGAGAAAACTGAGACTCAGAACCCCCTTCAAGGTCAGTTGGGTGTCAAGTAAAAAAGCCAGAATTGGAACTCAGATCTGTTTGGCTCTAAAGCCTGCATTTTTCCTATTCCATTCTGCCTCCCTGAGATGTCTCCTTCCTACTCTTAGTACACAAAAGTGCCCTTCCAGTTACTCAGAGAATGTCCCTCACCTCCAGACTTGCCCATCTCATCAGTGCCACCGTCAGCACTGGGCAGCACAGTGTCTGCCCCATCCATCTGGGTATTGCTAGAAGGTCTGACTGGTGGGAAGCTCCTAATAGCTCTTTCTCCTCTTTTCCCCATCTTGACCCTTCTGCCTACACTGACACCCCTGGATTTTTGAGTTGTGATAGCACCCTCTTTCTCCCTCCAAATGTCTTCTTTTAGCTCTGGGGTAGCAAACACAACCATACACGGCCAGGAGCTCAATACAGAAGGAAAGCAGAACATCCTCTGCAGAGACATAGGGCATCACTTAGTTTTTATGAAACACAACCTGCACAGTTCTGGCTTTCCATTGCTCCATCTTTCAGAGCAGCATGGGTACACAAGACATTCCCCTGCTTCACTGTCCAATTAGAGAAACAGCAGAGCAAGAGCTGTGAGAAATGCTGCCAACATCAGATCTCAGTGTCCAGGGTGGGGCCTTGACAGCTGGGATGGTGGGTCTGTCCAAGTGCTTGCCTGTGCTGCAAAGTGGGAGTGTGGGTGGGAGTGTCGGGGGGGTGGGGGTGTCTTGTGAATTTTTAAGACAAGCTGGAAATTTGGAGTTAGATATAAAAGGTATGACTTTAAAATGTTGATCTATTATTATTATTTAATTTTAATACTTTGCAGGCCAAACAAAACAGACTGCTGAGTTTAATTTGTTCTGAGGCTCACAGTTTCCAAATTCTGCCTTTGATCATGGACATCAGAGGCAGCTCTTTGGCCCGTTTTTCCAAGAGTGCAAACATTTGTGATTTTATTGGTGCCTCATAATAACTGTGAAGTAGAGATTACAATTATTTTCATCCCCATATTATAGATGAAGCTACAGTGACCCAGGGCCATATAGTCTCCTGCCTAAGGCCACATGGTGAGTTAGTTGCAAAGCTGGCACTAACTACATAGACTGCAATGCCTCGGGATTATACCTAGATCCAATTAAGATGAATAGGTGACACTATTTTGGTTCCCAATTCTCAAAATATCCCTGGAAATTAATGCTGGGGCAAGGGGTGTAACTCCAGACACACAGAAATCAAATTATATTACTGAGGCTCAAACCCAGAGCTCTGAGCTCTGCCATCCTGTTGCTCAGTCTCCCAAGAGCTGGCAAGATGATAGTCCTCCGAGTGTCTGAGAAGCAGGACCACAAGGAAGATCAGTGATAGTACCTTCTACTCCAGGGTTTTTAAAACTTTCTTGACTGCAGTCCATAATTAGAAAATCATATTATGGCCAGGCATGGGGTAGCTCACATCTGTCATCCCAGCATTTTAGGAGGCGAAGTGGAAGGATCACTACAGGCCAGGAGTTCAAGACCAGCCTGGGCACAGCAAGACCCTGTTTCTACAAACAAATAAACAAACAAAAATTTAGCCAGGCATGGTGGCACATGCCTATAGTCTCAGCTACTCAGGAGGCTGAAACGGGAGGATAGCTTGGGCCCAGGAGGTCAAGGCTATAGTGAACTGTGATGGTACCACTGTATACTCCCTGCTGGGCAAGAGTGAGACCCTGTCTCAAAAAAAAAACTACAATATCTTACATAATGACCCACTACACACATTGATGTATGTGAATGTGTGTGTTTATATGTATAAAAGAGAAACAAAAGATTCACAAAAATTATTGCATGATGAGAAATGCACTCTGATATGTTCTATCTCATTCTCTTTCATTTTTAAAAAATGACTGATTATAACTAAATTGGTATCACGACCCAATACTGGCTTTCAACCCAAAGCACTATTCTGGTATAATTTGAATGAGGATTTATGGGAACTGCTGCCTCTGCCTGTTTATTTCTAACCCCTGAGTGACAATAATGATGATGATAATAATAAGCATAAGTACTCCATAATGTTAGCCATTATTAATATGACTCACTAATAACTCAATAATGGTTTTAACAATATAGCTAATAGACCCTTCATAGCTAATATTTAATTATTGCTTGCTTTTACTATGATTATATACAACATCTTTAATCCTCACCCCAACCGTGTGATATAGGTATTATGATTCTCTGCAAACTGCAGATGAGAAATTGTGAGGTTAAGTATGCTGCCCAAGGTTACATGGCCCTGGCATGGTGGAGAAAAAATTGTGATCCTGAGGTTGAACACCGCAAATGGGTATAACTGCTATATGGGCTGTGCCAGGGGAATTTTTGAGGCCCAGGTCATGCTATTGTCCTGCTTATGCCCTCTAGCAGCACTGCTGAGCCTTTGGGGTCAATTCTGGCCAAAATGAAGGCTCTTGTCAATCTGGCTCACCTCGCTTCCATCTTGCAGAGCCACTTGCACTTTCCTGGATGTGAATTCTGTGGCCTCTCTGACTTTGTGCATGATGTTTCATCACTGCACATGCAGCCCACTAGATGATCTTTTTTTCACGTCTGCCTCTCCCCTTGACTAGAGTTCCTTGAGGGTAGGTAGGCTTGGTATCCAGTGCTCACAAAATGCCTGTTAAGTGCATGCATGAATGAAACTACTTGGCAGCTACTTCATGTCTTCTTATTAAGCCTCAATAACATAAAATATTAGTAGTTCACTAACAATTAAATAAAGTATTACGTAAATCTAAGGCTGAATTAGAGGCATTGCTCAGATGTATTCTTTTTTTAGATTTCAGAGGTAGCCCGGGCTTGAAGTATGCATCCCCCACTGACCGGCTGAATGACCTTGGGCAAGTTATTTAACCTCTCTGTGCTTCAGCTTTCTCATCTGTAAAACCTCTTAGGGTTGTTTTGAGGATTAAATGAGTTAATATGTGCCCCTAGCATATACAGTCCCTGATACACAATGAATGCTCAATAGATGTTAGCTATTATTATCATCAGAAAAAACAAACACATTTTCTTTTTAAAAGGCATAATGTAGAAAGCTACGGGTAAGTGTCAGTTGTAACTGGGGAAGGGGCATCCCCTCAGAAGCATATGTTAATAAGGCTGAGAGACATTTTAGGCTGTTAAATTGGTGGGTGACTATTTCCTCTTATCAGTGTGTGCCTGTTGACTGAAGACATTGGCATCAAGGCAAAGGCTCAGTAACCACAAATTACTAAGAACATACACACCTAACGCACAGCTTCCCTGTCACAAAGCTGAGGCAGGGGGAACATTCCCCTGGTTCTCATTTCCTTAAAATTTTTTTTTTCACATTTTAGGCTTAATATAGTAATTCAGCAAATATTTACTGTTTTTGAACAGATGGGAGGTCAGTTATGGTTCACACTCAAATTGGCATTTAACAGAGCGAGAAAGAAGAGGTTGGGGTGAAAGAGGAGTGACAGTGGAGAAACGCTCCCTTTGGAGCAAGGGACTTCAGTGCAGTGACCTGGAGCCCCCCGGCAGAAGGACAGAAGGAATGCTGGGGAAGGGGCCCACCTCAGACCCTGCAACCCCCAGCCACAGGCTCAGGGACAGAAGCGCATGGCACATATCCATGCCTAAAGGTGTTTGCTCCCTCCTTACCCGCCAACCTCTGGGTTCCCCATAAAACCCATGAGCGTGACATCCAAGGCTTCTGGAGATCTGAACTTTCCTTGTCTCTCTCTGCTTCCTCTTGCTGCCACAGAGCAACCTGTCTGCCGCAGACTCACATGCTCCATTTCAGTTATGCAGGACTGCCTGCCATTTGCCCGACATCCCATACTCTTTAATATTGCTGAGCCTCTGCAAGTGGTGTTGGGTGGACTCACCTAAGGGCGGCACCAGGAGGAGATGGGGGCAGGGTCACGTTAGATGAGAGGCCAGAGTGTGTCTTCCCTGCCCCCTCTAGCTCTCTAGTCCTCTGTCCATGCCTTCTCTGACACGTAGCCCCTCCTCCAGGCTTCCGCTTCGTACTGGGCTCTGCTAACATCTTTCCCTGGCCTCATCTGTGCAGGCCCAGGGGTGTGCCAGTTTCTTGCTGTTGCTACAGCCCAGGCGTCTCACCATCAGGGCTGGCTCTCAGACCGTGCTGCACCTCATCTCTTCATTAAAGTCTGCTCCTCTAAGCCATCTAGAGTGAACTCTGTTACCTGTTAGGATCCTGACCAATGATACAGCTTCACCCCTTACTTTCTGTTGGCTTTCAGCAATCATCAGCATCATTGAACTAATAATAACACCAGCCACCACTTACTCAGGGTTTGCCATAGGCCAGGCACCGGTCAAGTGCTTGAGATGATTTCATTTAGTTCTCACCATTTCTACCTCTGTGAATTGGTCCCATTTTACTGATGAAGAGCCTGCGGCTTAGAGAAATAAAATAACTGGCTTGCAGTCACACAGGAAGAGACTCAAGAGCTGGATGTGTCCAACTCCAAACCTTCTTTCCAGAACCCTCTACCCTGACAGTGATAGAATGAGCTCCAGGCTAGGAGTAAGGCCTGTCCTGGCCACCTCCTAGCTGTGTGGCCCTGGGCACAGGAAGTTTAACTTATTCCAAGAGGCTGAGTTTGTTAGATGTTTTGTAAACTGTAATGTACTAAATTGGTATAAGGGATTGGAAAATCATTACTGTCAATGCCATCATTATTATTGTGTTGTTATTTCTAAACAACAAATTATGTAACTACTTTAAACCTAGACCAAATTAGGCAGGTGAGAATGTTTTGGGAAGCTCAAGTAGCAAATATATACCTAAGGATCAAACTAGCAGGTCAGTCATTGCAGGCCTCGGGCTAAACAAAGAGGCTCCAATCAAGACAAAGAGCATGTGGCCCCCAGGTGAGCACATTGCCACTGACCCCATCTGTGAGATGTGCAAGACCCTGGCAGGGACTCGGCCTGCCAGCCTGCTCCAGAGACGGTGCAGTGTTCTGAAACTCTTCTCCAAGCAAAACCTGAGCACCACAAAGGTGCCTTAGAGAAGAATTAATTTTCACAAACTGTTGCAGACCAGTGCTGGGCACTGGAGGTTCCAGAGATGAGCGGGTCACAAGCCCTCCAGTGACAGCTCACCATCTCTCTGGGGTGTCAGCCGTAGGGACCATCACCGTCAGTGACAAATGCTTTGATAAAGTATAAACTGCAGTTTTATAAGCTTGTTCTTACACTAACGTGGGTCTTGATTTTGGTGTCTGTGGAGAAGGAGAGTAGGCCCAGAGGAGAGGAGGGAAGAAGACATATGTATCGAGCACAGTGCTTTTCACAAACCCCCATGAAAGCCATAATTATTTCTCATTTTTGAGGCCAGGCTAAAAGATCCAGTTATTTGATCAAGTTCACACAGCCAGTAAAGGACAGGGCTGAGACCTGAACCCAGACCTTCTGACTCTAAAATCCATGTTTGGGTGGTTGTATGAGTCATTTTCATGCTACTGATAAAGACATACCTGAGACTGGGTAATTTATACAGGAAAAGGGATTTAATGGACTTACAGTTCCACATGGCTGGGGAGGCCTCACAATCATGGCAGAAGGTGGAAGGCACATCTCATGTGGTGGCAGACAAGAAAAGAGAGAGCTTGTGCAGGGAACTCCCCCTTATAGAACCATCAGATCTTGTGAGACTTATTCATTACCACGAGAACAGCATGAAAAAAACCGGCCCCCATGATTCAATTACCTCCCACCGGGTCCCTCCCACAACACGTGGGAATTCAAGATGAGATTTGGGTGGGGACATGGCCAAACCATATCAGTATGTTTTTTTGTTTATGTCTTTTTCCTTTACGTGAAGCTGGGCTTGGATGGATCTGGAAGGTTTGAATAGGGACGTGAATGTGGGGAGGCCTGGGAGCCCCCTGGTGGTGATGGTGATCAGGGGATCATTGAAAACTACTGTTAATTGAACACCTCCTCATGTGCTTGGTACTGTGTAAATTATTTCAAATCCCTAGAATAACTTGGTAAGTTAGGTATTATTCTTTTATTCTTTATTTTCTCATATTTACTCTTATTTTATCAATGAGATAACGAGCCCAGAGATTAACTGGCTTGCTCTAGATCACATGGCTTCCAAGTGTCAGGGTCTAGATCTGAAACTGAAGAAAATGTTTGAACCTCAAGAAAAGGATCAAAAACCTAGTTCCATAGGCTCATTCATTTGGTAATCATTGCTAAGTCCCTTTTCTGTCCTAAGTGCTGCAAAAGATCCAAGGAGGCGTCACAGGAGACTCCCTTCTTCTCTCCTCTCCCAACTCCCAGTTCCTACCCTCCTGTGCCAAGCCTTGTTGGAGGCATCAGAGGACAAGACAGATGTGCTTTTGACTCCTAGATGCTTCTATACACCGGGCAAGTCAGACAGAGGGAGAGGCAGGGAAGGACACCACAGGGGCCTGCCCCACACCCAGGCCAAGGTGGGTCAAAGGTGGAGAGACCATCAGGGACTGCTCCCCAGAAACAGTGACATCTAAATAAAAACCAAAGAATGTCAAGTAAAAGATGATTTAGAGGTAAGGAGAGAAAAAAGTCTAGATCTGTGGCTCTCAAATTTCTCTTGCCTGCAGTAAAAATACACTTCTATTGCAATCCGGAATACACACATCTACAATTTTTTAACTAAAACAAAAATTTCATGAAAAGATGCTGAACCTTACTGCAAGGGTGAAATCTGATATTTTCTTCTCTACTTAACTAGAATTATGAATGAGATGCCAGCCTACAACCTGAAAAACACTGTCCTAGATCACAGCGTGGAAAAATGAACCTGGCACAGACAAAAGCCCAGTTACATTCCGGGAGTTCAGACTCTGGGGAGGGAAAGAGGTTGGAGAGAAAGCTTGAGAAGTGAGGAGGGAGCAGCCTGGTAGAAGAAATAAAGCAACATCCCTACATGGTAAATGTAAGTGGACAGTAAAATGCAAAATGCATGTGGCAGAGAGAGCCTGCACTCAGAGGACCTGGTAGGGAGCGTGCCCTGCAGCTAGTTTTCAGAGGCCCTGCTGCCTTGGGAGGCTGGAGCTGGTCTGGAAGAATGGCAAGAGTGTGGGGCCTGGGAGAAGGGGAGATATGGGAAATAAAGCTTTTGGTGTCTGAGGAGAAATTCAAGAAACAAACCTGGCCCCTTCACATGGGTTCCAGCAATATTTATGAAGGGGCAGGGGCCTGGAGCATTCACAGAGAGACTTCCACAGACAGTACAGTGCTCCAAGAAACCTCTGCCCCTGCCAAAACCCGCAGGGAAATCGGGGCTGTTATCACCCCGGGTTACCTCGCAGCCTCAGGTACAGCCAGAAACGAGCCAGGAAATTGACTGAATTCCTACTGGACTAAAGTTTTATAAGTTTTCCTTAACATAAGCACAGGGTGATATTTTTAGTTCTTTGTGTGTCAAAAAGGGCCCATAAATATTTCAGAGCTAAAATGTGTTCCACAAAATAGAAGTCCTGGGTAGCATCTGTGTGTGTGTGTGTGTGTGTGTGTGTGTGTGTGTAAAATTGTGAATTTTACTTTCCTTATTCCTTCAAAGTGTGGTCTTTGAGTCCTTTATTTTAAAGTGGGGGTGGGGAGGATGGGTTGTGGTGGTACCTGTTCTTGTACCAAGTATTGTGTTGGGCTTTGTGCAAACCAGAGAAGGAGGCACTGCTATCCCCACTTTACTGATTTAGAAACTGAGAGTAGCAAAGTGATGCTCAAGTTCACACAATACACCAGGACTGGAATCTGGGAGCTCTGCTTCCGAGGTCTGTACTCTCTGTTGTAGCATCCAGAGCATATTTCTCTGGCACTGTCACTTTGGGGAATCCCTGGCCTTTTTCAACAGTGAGACAGTGATTATAATAATGGTGGCTAAAAGCAAGGTCTTTATATGCATTACCTCACTGAGTTCTCATCACACCCCAAACCGTCCCCATTTTATCGACAAAGAAACCAGGATTTAGGGAGGTTAAGTATCTTGCCTGGAAGGCCACAACAAAAAAGTGACAGAGCTAGGATTCAAACCTGTGTCTGTCTGACCCCAAGGTTCAAGCTTTTAATCATAAACTACACTGCTTCCTGCATAGGTCATTCTATATTCTAATTGGCTTAAATGTTCTATTTGTTCTTTCACCTTTTTAAAAAACATTATTAATTCTTCTGATGAACTGAGTCAGCACCTGGCCTGGACTCCTGGGAGAAGTGCTTTTACAGCTGCTGCTTGACACGTGCCCTGCACAGAAAGAGAACTGTTGGGACAGAGACAGGGCTTTCCTGGGAGCGTGGTGGAGTGTGGCTGTGTGCCCAGCCTGGCTGCAGGGACATCCCTAATCAGCGGTGGCAGGCAGGTGACAGATGGTGCTGCTGTCTACAGAAGCCATCTTGCCCTTCTGTTAGAGAGCTTGTCAGAGGCCAGGTATCAAAGGGCAGACAGCTGCTGTATGGGCACTGCTTCTGTGATCCTGAGCTGCGGAGCTGGGAGGGCTCCATCAGAGCTGCCTGACCCCCTAGAGGGCTGGGCATGTGCAGGGCCTAGGACACAACAAGCCTTCCATCAACAGATGGTATTATGGTAGCTGTGTCTTCCAGATTCCTTGGTCTACATCCTTCCTGCCCCCAAAGCCACATAGGAGCCAATGATTCCCTTTGACAAATGGTGGCATCTTAGAGTCAGAAAATGTGTTAGGCTGGGCACGGTGGCTCATGCCTGTAATCCCAGCACTTTGGGAGGCCAAGGAGGGCAGATCACTTGAGGCCAGGAGTTTGTAACCAGCCTGGCCAATGTGGTGAAACCCCATCACTACGAAAAATACAAGAATTAGCTGGGTGTGGTGGCCCACACCTAGTCCCAGTTACTAAGGAGGCTGAGGCATGAGAATTGCTTGAATCTGAGAGTTGGAGGAGGTTGCAGTGAGCTGAGATTGAGCCACTGCACTCCAGTCTGAGCAACAGAGTGACACTTTGTTTCAATAAAGAAAGAAAGAAAATGTGTTAGGATTGAAAACAACATTAAAGGTCAGCTGATTCAAGCCCCATCAGGTGCCTGAACCCTCCTCAGTCCCATCCCTAGTGAGTGGTCACACTAGCTCCAAAGCTGGGGACTTTACTACCTCAGGGGGCTGAAACCTGCCTCCTTTTAGCTTCCTTCCATAGGCCTCAGCTCTACTCCTTGGGGTCTCAGGAAATACGCCTAATGCCTTTGCCTCAGCAATAGCTCTTCCAGACTGAAGACCGGGCTGGTCTGCGTGTCTGCGTCCTCTCTTCAGATTTAACATGTCTCGCACAGTTTTCAAGCTCTCACCTTTCCGGTGACCTTTTCCTTGGGTTTGTCCAACCTCGTTCCCTCTTTCCCATCCAACAAGGCTTTATGAGATCCTAGGGTAGACCCGGGAACAAGGAGTTGGAGCGATGCCGTCTTGATCCTCGAAGAGCCCACAGGAATGTCAGAAGGACAAACGACAAACACGTCTACAGGTGATTCCAGCACAAAGGACACAAAAGAGCAACTGACACAGACACCCGGGGTGAGCGGCGGGGGGGGCACTACATCAGGTGGGGTGGGCAGCAGAGGCTGCCTGAAGGAGGAATCCCAGGGCTGGGTCTGAAAAGCCGAGCAGGGGTTAACAGGGCAGGGAGAGGAAGACGATCCCGTTTGCTGGCCTGCCTCTCCCATTGTGTTGACTGGAATCCACTGGGAGCCTCTTGGTGCAGCCTGAATGTCCCCCCTGCACCCCTTTCTCCTGTACCTGACACATGTTCCCTTGGGGCACTCAGTCCCATGTGGCTTTCTTGGAAGCCAGACCCACTGGGGCCCCAAGTACAGCTGGCCATTAGGACTCTGAGTTTCCTTGTAAGCGGCACTTTGGGAAATTGCCTGTCTCTTCTGTACTTCAGGCGCCAGGGAAAAATACTTCCTTCCCTCCAACTAGAAAAACCCTTTTCCTAGAAAACCCCTTCAAGGGTCAAGCCTGAAACCCAGTTTATTGGATTGCCAATTCTCTGTAAAAACATTTTTTTCCTGACTTTGGGCTGATTCTGGGACCACACTGGGAAGTAGAGGGAAGAAGGAGAGAGGCTGATTAATCACACGTCCCCTACTGCGTCCAATCTTAACCTGTAATTACCTGGGCTCCCTATTAGGCCTCCATTCTGTGAGGTGAGAGAGGAGAGAGACAGAAGGGAAACCAACATCCCAGAAAGGCAGGCATCAGTTGAAGGATTCTGGAAATGGGGAAACTCTTAGTTTTAACACAAAGGCCTCCTCAGCCTGAAGGAAGTTCTTGGTTGAACACAACAGCTGGAGGAAGGAGTCCCTCTTTTCCTCTGTCTTCTCAGCCAGATGCTGGGCCTGAGTTCATACAGCTTTGGGTCTGTGGGTAAGAGAGGATTTAGAGACATTCTTTCTGCTCTTTAGGCCCAGAGAAGATGCTCTGTTGAGCAGGGAAGGAATATCACAATGGCTTTGCCATCAAGATACCTTGCGTGCACAGTAGCTTCTTGTCTTATAAAACTCCAGGTCCAGGCACATGTCGTCTATGCCCTGGGCATACCTGACACTGATGCTGTCACAGGACCTGAAAGGATAGAAATCTAGAGGTCACCATCAGCCTCTGATCACAGCTGGGAGGACAGCAGGGATTACCCAGGCTGTCCTTCCTGTCAGAGGTGGTGTGTGTGTGTGTGTGTGTGTGTGTGCACATGCACACAGGCATGCACACATACTTAATGGCTGCTGGCCCATGCTGTGATTGTTCAGAAACCAAAAGCTCTATTGTAACTCTGTTCACCAGGCCTTTTGCTATTGAGCCCTGGGGATGGAACTGGATCAAGCTCAGAACTGCTGCCCAATGGGTGTGGGCTCGGAGTGCTCATGGCTGACACAGGTTTTAATATTACTGGTGGGGCAGGGGCAGGGCGGGCCTAGAGGAAGAAAATTCCTGTTTTTATCCCCCCAGCCCTTATATTTCCTCCTCAGTTACTATGGCTCAGGCTGTCCCTCAACTCGTGATGACTGAAGCCCACACAATAGCGGTTTGAAAGTGACCTCAAAACAGTCCTTCCCTCCCTCAGCTGGTGCTCACATGGGCTCTTAGAGCAGGTGGGGTGTCCTTGGGAAAGTCCCTGCATTGCTCTGTGCCTCGATTTCATCATCTGTTAGGAAAATGCCCACACACCTGGATCATTAACTTCAGTGGTACTTATAACATCTTGATTCTTCCCCAATGCTAAGAACAGCTTAGAGGTGCATCCAGGGTTTGCTGGGTTGAACCAAAGTGAATAAAAATATACAACTCTCCATATGCCACCTCCATGGTCCTTCTAGGTGCAAAGCTCTCTGATTTTCTCTTTGCCTAATGAAAGCCCCAAAGCTGGAAACCTTTGCGAGCCAACCCTCTCCCTTGGCATCCTCTAAGTGGCTCTTTTTTTGGTAGCACAAATCCACTCCCTCGGCCCCACACAAGCTCCCCAGATTTGTGAAGGGGGCAACTGATTGTGCCCTCCTGACACTGCTTGAAATTTTGTTTTTAGAGAGGTGGGAGCTAACGCTTGGGGGGTTGTGACTGGTGGTCAGCCACATCCCAGCAAGTGAAGAGCCAGAATCTGTCAGCTCCATCCTGCTTCCTTCCATGGCCTCAGTTTTCTCTTCTGCAAAATGGGTTGGTGTGGGGTGTCACATTTAATCTATGCCTAAGAACTGCCCTGATACCCCAGAAAAATGCACATGTGTATGCACGTGTGTGTGCACACACACACACACACAGGAATTTAAAATGCTCCATCTAGGGCTCGAAGTTCTGTGAGATGCAATGATTGCAAAGGCCCTTGGGGAGGTGTGACCACAGGTCCTCACAGCAGGAAGGGTGGATTAGTAAAGGCATCTTGGAAAGGATGCTATGTAGAAAGCAAGGGAGAGATGTAGCTTTGGCAGAATTTCACTGACATCTCTGGGTATCCAAGCCTCAAAGGGCTGGAGGAAAAGGCTCATAATGATAGGAAAACCCTAACTGCCTGAAGCTGCCTCCATCTCTAATAATTAAAGGCAGACTTAATAGATATTAAGGCCCTCTTTCCAGCAGCTGGGTGGCCAGGCAACTTTTATTTCAATAATTAGCCGCTGTAAGTCACACAGAACTGGAGACAGATAAAGGCAGGGCCAGTCTCTCATGGAGCTAATTGCGCCCAGAGTTCTACACGCCTAATCAAGCCTCGTGCTGCTCCCATTCCTTTCATCCAAGGCCTCAAAGGACTTTGCCGTTGGTAATTAAGTCTTATAAGTGCTGTAAAGAAAGGGATTCTCCTGGGCAGTCTGAATGGAGAAGAGGCTGCTGAGGTGGAAGTGGGGCAGGCAGCGTGCAGCTGCCTCCAAGATGGGGACAGGGATCCAGGAATAGGCCCCAGCCCCACAGCCTGTGCCATCGCAAGCCTTTGGCCTCCGTGCATTCTGTCCCTAGACAAGATAATGGCAGACTGGGTGGCTTCAGCTGGCCACCTCCTCTTGAGACTGGTTCAGTTTTGTCACCCAAAGCCCTTACACATTTCTCAACCCGGGGGATATATTTGTTAAAAACTCCAATGCAGGCAGGGCTAATTCAAAAACCACACTCCCAAATTCTTAGTTAAAAGGGAACATGAGGCATACAGTTGCCCAAGCCCCATCTGATGCTTGAATTCCTTCTATGAGTCCACGTGGATAGCAGCCAGCCCTTGTTTGAGCTCTAGTGACAGGGAGCTTTCTCCTAATACATTTCATTCTCTAAACTTGGCCTTGGACAATTCATTCTGACAGTGAGCTGAAACTTGATTCCTGTGAGAGCCTTCCTGGCGGCCCTAACTCCATATGCCTTAGAACCTCACAAGCAAGCCAAAGACCTCCTCCCAAACCAAGACCTCTCTTCTCCAGGCTCTGGGAAGCGGTGGAGCGCCATGGTTAAAAACACAGGCTTTACATCAAAGGCAAGATCAAAAAAGGAAAATTTGATAAATGGAACCTAACCAAAACTGAAAACTTGTGCTCTGAAAATACTCTTAAAAGGAGGAAAAGGCAAGCTACAGGTAGGAGAAAATTTTTGCAAGCCACATATTAACAAAGGAAGGCCTAGTATCTAGAATATATATATATGTGTGTGTGTGTGTGTGTGTATACACATATATATATGAAACTTTCAAAATGCAACAGTGAGAAACAATCCAATTAGAAAATGGCCAGAAGACATGATCCAATATTTTACCAAAAAGGATATATACACATGGCAAATAAGCACATGAAAAGATATTCACCATCGTTAGCCATCAGAGAAATTCAAATTAAACCACAGTGAGCTATCACCGTACACCTATCAGAATGACTGAAATAAAAAATAGTGACAACACTAAATGCTGGCAAGGATGCAGAGAAACTGGATCACCCATACATTGTTGGGAGGAATATAAAATTGTACAGCCCCTCTGGAAAGCAGGTTGGCAGTTTCTTGGAACACTAAATATGCAATTACTGTACAACCTAGTGCTTGTATTCTTGGGCATTTATCTCTCAGAAATAAAAGCTTATGTTCACACAAAAAGCTGTACAATGATGTTCATAAAAGCTTTATTCATAATAGCCAAGAACTGGAAACAGCCCAGATATCCTTCAACAGGTAAACAGTTAAATCAATGACAGAATGCCATGGAATATGACTCCATGATAAGAAGGAAATGAACTAATGATACCAATAAATCACCAGGGAATTATGCTGAGTCAACGAATAGCCAATCACCAAAGGTTTCATCCTACATTATTCCATTTATATAACATGTTTAAAATAAAAATGATAAAACTTTAGCAATGGAGAACAGATTGGTGGTTGTTAGGGGGTTAGGGATGGGGTAGGGGTGGGAAGGAGGTGGGTGTGGCTATAAAAGGGGACTGTGAAGGAAACTTATGGTGGTGATGGAAATGTTCGCTGTCTTGACTGCATATACTCACCTACACATGTGATAAAATAGTATAGAAGTAAACACGCACGTGCATGCACACACACTCAGTCAGATAAATACAAGTAAAATGGGGAATCTGAATAAGATGAGTGGATTGAATCAACGGCAATATCCTGCTTGTGTTATCTGTTCTTTTGCTACAGTTTTGCAAAATGTTACTATTAGGAGAAACTGAGTAAAGGGTTCACAGGCTCTCTCTGTTATTTCTTATAATTGCATGTGAACTATAATGTTCTCAAAAATTTCAATGTAGAGAAAAGGGTTTTTTTTGGCCCGGTGCAGTGGCTCATGCCTGTAATCCCAGCACTTTGGGAGGCCAAGGCAGGTGGATCACGAGGTCAGGAGATCGAGACCATCCTGGCTAACATGGTGAAACCCCGTCTTTACTAAAAATACAAAAAAAAAATTAGTGGGGTGTGGTGGCGGGCGCCTGTAGTTCCAGCTACTCGGGAGGCTGAGGCAGGAGAATGGCATGAACCCGGGAGGCAGAGCTTGCAGTAAGCCAAGATCGTGCCACTGCAATCCAGCCTGGGCGACAGAGCGAGACTCTGTCTCAAAAAAAAAAAAAAAAAAAAAAGGTTTTTTTTTTTTTGAGTCAGGCTTTTTTGAGTAGGGCAGACCTTGATTTGAACCCCAAATCTGTTACATACTTCTCGTACAACTTTGGATGATAAAGTCTCTGAGCCTCAATTTCCTTATCTATAAAATGGGGATAGTATATACCACCTTACAGGGTTGTCTTGAAGCTCAAACGAGGTGATGCAAGGAAAGGCTCCGCCCTATGCTTGGCACTTAATGAAGACTCAGTCAATAGGTGTAAATGTTGCCTTGTTATCCAGGAGAAGTATTTGTGTGCCTTGCCCTGATTCAGTCCTCACTCATGTTGTCTCCATCCTGGCCATTCTTCTCTGAAAAAGTTTCTTTTGGCTAATGTCACTCTTTAAAACACCAACTTGAAAATTGAAGTCGGATGCAGTCTTATTACCTGAAACTGCTCTGCATATACCCATAACCCCACACTTTACATGCTGTTTTGGCCAATTACTTGCCACTTATTTCCTGCGTAATGTCACTTTTCCTGAATAAGGTAGCAAGCTGCTCAGATTCATATTGACCGACCAATTCTTAAACATCTGCTATGTACAGTCACCAATATTCATGCAAACACCACAAGCACAGCATCCTGTATTTATTACTAAGTCACCAGAACAACTCTGGAAGTGAGGCATGGTGGTAGACTGCCATACTAATGGCTCCCAAGGAATCATACCTCCCTGTTTCCAAACCCTTGTGTAGTCCCCCACACTAACTCTGGGGTTGGCCACGTGACTTGCATTGGCCAGTGGGCCAAGCGGATATTAGCAAACTTGAATCAGAGGCATGAAAAACACTTGAGCATTTGGGATTGCCTTCTCCCCCTGCTTTTGAAAAACAGCCATCATATAAAGAGGCCCAGGCTAGCCTACTTGTTGCTGGAGCCACAGGGCTGAGCCAACCAACACCCAGTAGATTATAGCCACACGGGTGAACCCAGGGGAGACTAGCTGAACCACCTAGCTTTGCCCAGCCCAAATAACTGACTCTTGGAAACAGGAACGAACATGTGGTCATTTTAAGCCACTGCATTTTAGAGTGATATGTTATACAGCAAAGGCTGGATGACATAGGTATTTTTATAATTCCCATATTACTGGGGAGGAAACTGAGGCTCAGATCATTAAGGTATTTTAAAAATAAGAGGAACTGGATCAGGTCTGGTGGCTCATGCCTGTAATCCCAGCACTTTGGGAGGCTGAGGTGGGCGGATCACTTGAGGTCAGGAGTTTAAGACCAGCCTGGCCAACATGGGGAAACCTCATCTCTACCAAAAATAGAAAAATTAGCCAGGTGTGGTGGCTCACGCCTGTAGTCCCAGCTACTTGGGAAGCTGAGGCAGTGGGATCACTTGAACCTGAAAGGCAGAGGTTGCAGTGAGCCAGGATCATGCCATTGCACTCCAGCCTGGGTGACAGAGCAAGACTCCGTCTCACAAAAAAAAAAAAAAAGGAAATGTTATGAGGGTAATAAGGATAATGCTGCCTAGTGTTTAAATAGTACTTTAGAACTTATACATTTCTAACACATTTTAATGTGCTTTAATCTACCATTCTGTACCTTTTTTTTGATAACTTACCAAAATTATATTTAAGTAGTTGCTTAATTATATGCTCTAAGCTCTACAGAGTTGGGGACTGTGTCTCTCTTGTTCGGCATAAAACCCAAGCTTCTGTCCTTGCAAATGTAGTCACTTAATAAATAATGGCTAATTGAACAAATGAACAAATGCTTCTGAGTAGCTATGACCCTGTATTAAATAAAGAACTGAAGCTTAGAGAGGCAAAGTGCCTTGTTTCCAAGTCACACAGCTAGCAAAAAGCAGGAACCAGGGCTCAGATAAAGCCCAATTCTTTTGACTCTGAGTGCAGAGGTATGTCCTTAAATTTTCCATGCATCCCAAGGGTGAGACAGACAAGGAAATGATTAACTACCCCACAGTTAGAAGGGAATGTTGTTGGATGAATTCCATACGTTTGAGGAATGTCAGTCCCCATGCTAAGAGGATTCTGATCAAACCAAGCTCCCCGCCGGAGCAGAAACATGCTGCATGGGAACCCTATTGCTTGGGATCAGAGATCGCTGTTAGCACAAGTCCTGCATGAACTTGTACCATCCAGCCTCAAATCCCTACAAGGCTTCCAAATCAAACAAAAAACCACCTAGCAAACACAGAAGCGCTGAAAAGATCTGTCCTCAGCCCTGGGCCCAGTCGCGTGTTCCCTTAGTGAGGGATCAGGAGATGTCAGCTCTGAGCTCTGCATTCTCCTGTTTCAGATGCCCCCTTCCCTTTACAAGGTCCTTCCTGCAGCTCACTGTACAGAGGTGACATTCTCAGAATGCCCTTAATCACTCTGCACTGGGGGTGAAGGAGGGTCCCTGACTCTAGCTGAGGAGGCTCTGTTTGCCTTCCTAGCAGTCACCAGGGTACACAGGACAAATGCTGTGCTTCCTCTACAGCCTCCAGGCTGCACACGCACTACAGTGGGCTCTTGTGGGCTGAGCAGAGCCTCCCTCAGCAACTGTGGCTGCCTCTCTACCTTCCAGGAGAGCCCCAGGCTGTTCTCTCCATGGGGAAGCTCTGGCCCTTGGCCTCGCAGCTGGCTAATGTTACACCTGGGTCACTGGAGTCTGGTTTCCCAGGGCCAGATCCTCACTTTGTTCTCTTGATTGTAGTTCCAAATTTGTTTTCATTAAGTCGCTCTGCCTGTCACTCCATCAGTTCTGCTTTTATGGGTCTTTAATCTCAGTTGTGAAATGTACCAGTCTTGGAGGCTCCTCCAGTTGGAGTGGGGCTGCTTGCTCTCTCCAGGGCTGAAACCCAGAGGGTGATGGTATCTAGGGCCCAGCCTGGCCTCTGCTGGCCGGCAATGGTCCAGATTGTCTAGTATGGTGTTTCTAATGGAAAGCTCCTTCACATCTTGTGTCACTGAGACCCTGTAGTGCAGGGAGACAGGGAGGGTGAAGGTTATCACCATCTGAACCTCTCACAGAAAAAGACATTCCTGTTAGAAAGAAAGGGGTGCACAGCAGCCAAGACATCGGCTCTGCAGTCAGGAAGCCAAGGTTCGACTCCCAGCTCTGTGCGCCCCAGCTGTGTGCCAGGCACAATTCACTTAACCTCTTTATTCCTCTATATCATCTTTAAAGTGGAGATAATTGACCTACCCAATAGAGTTGTTGGGAGGACTGAGTGAGTTAGAAGGAGCTTCGAACAGGCTTAGCACTTGGCTGTTTGTTATGACTACTATTACTAAGTCTTATCAAGTATTTAATATTTCACTCGGGCCCAGATGCAGTTCTGGATTTCTCCAGCCCATTCACACTATTGCAGTAAGACGAATGTTCCTGTTCAGCATTATTTATTTATTCAGCTGTCACTGAACAAATATTTACTAGAAACCTACTATAGGCCCCATCTGTGCTGGGATTGAAGGTGACAAGGGTTTGGTTCTTGTCCTAGAAAGACAGAGCAGGCACCAGTTTTGAGCAGGTATGTTGCAGTTTGAATCTCAGCCCTGCATAGCCATTGCAGGCCTCACTTTCCTCATCTGTAAGATGGACAGTTTTTTATATCCCTGCCATCCTGCCTCTCCTGCAGACCCACATGGTCATCTGGGGGCCTGGAGAGGGAAAATGTGATGGAGCCTTCCCAGACAAAGCCCCGGTCTTCCTCCAGCTCTGGCCAGCAGGGAGGAGAGGGGAGCAATCCTTGAAGCAATTACCTCGGGTCACTGTGCAGGCCTGTGCTCTCTGGGAAACCTAAACCACCTTCAAAGGGAGGGTTTTAATTGGCTTAGGCTCTGTGCCTGCTCCAAGGGAGCATCACAAAGGGGATTAGCCCCCGAGAGGGCCAGGCCCCACAACAGGCTAGATGGCTGGAAACTGGCCCATTTTGCCTCGACCTTCCCAAGCTGTGCCTGCTTCGGCCTGCTAGCTTCCTTCTCTTCCCATTCCACGAGCGCAAGGAAAGGGTGTTTAAGACAGAGCCTGGTGCTAAACAGGAAATAGGAAGGGCCCAGAGAATGATTTTTAGCATAATCTAAAAGAAAAAGTCTGGGCTTATAATTTGGTCTATAACAAGTAATTGGATCTACCTCACCAGAGGGAAGGGCCCAGTCCTTACCTGGACCTGGCACTTCATGATGTACACAGCACTGCCAATCACACTGCCCCAGCTAACCCAAAGAAGCAGGTTTCACATCCTCATCCCAATGGTTCAGTGAGCAAATAGCAAGTAGTATCCTTGCTACTTAACGTTTGGCCCACAGACCAGTAGCATTCCAATGGCCACAGGCCAGAGTGTGGGGTCTGGCTCAAGAGAGCTGACTTTGAGACCTGGCTTTGTGATGTTAGACGAATGACACTAATACACCAATAACAAGTACACACAGTGGCTCTCATTTGCTGGGCTCCCACTAGGGACCTGGTGATATTTGTGTGCGGTTGTGTTGCCATTTTGTATAAACTGAGAATTGGAGAGGGCAAGGATTTGTTCTACATCACAGCACTTCTTGAGGGAGCTGAGATTCAAAGACCCACACAGAGAGCCTCCATTTTTTTAGCTATATCATGGAGGTGATAAAGATCAGCTACATTTAGATGGAAATGTCACAGGGGCAGGCAGATGTGGCTTTGAAGCTGTGAAGCACTATACAAATATATGTTTTTCTTGTTGGGGAAATTAAGCCTGCACCAGGAGAAGTGGCTTGTCCAAGGTCACCCAGCTGGCAAGGAGCAGAGCTCGGACTCTATTGCAGTGTTTTGATGCCCAATGTCCCTTCCACAAGGCTGCAGCTGCCGTCTGCAAGAGGATTTCCCTGGTGCAGGACAAGGGCTATGAATCTGCAGGACCAATCAGGCTGATGTTATTTAAATACTTGGCAATTTGAAAAATATAACAACAAGCAGTTGAGAATAAATGGCAAACCTCTAATTGGTTAGAAACACCACCTGGGGGCACAGATATTTGTCAGCGTGACTGATGCTTCCTGCTTAAACGCAACATGCAGACAGCCGTGCAGAAGAAAGGCAGGTGGCGAGCTGCCTCTGGCAGCAAGTGAAGAGGGCTGCACTGTTTAGAAGGCATGGCTTGCATCTGGCAACTCATTCGTTCTGCATTGCATTCCACTGAAGGGAGAGTTGTTACACTCCTGTTACTGATGAGAAGCCAAGGCACAGAGATGCTCAGGACTTAGCCAAAGTTGTACAGTCAGTAAGTGTCTGGGCTGGGATTTGAACCCCAAACTGTTATACTCTAAAATCTCAACTCCATCCCCTGTGCGCCTCTGCCTCCCATACTACTTTTGGCGCTTAAGAAGGAAGAGGTAATATGTTTGGGGTTTTGGGAACTCAAGCCCTGGCCTTGGGACTTGGTGGCTCACCACTCCATCTCTGCCCATCATCCTTTCCTAAGTTCCTTGTTCAACTGATGTCCCTGTGTTGGGCATGAGGCTGCCAAGATGGGTCTTTTATGGTCCTATCTTGTGGGACCTCACTGTCTAGTGGGAGAAACTGAGCCAGAAACAGATAATCCCCATCCCAGATCCTGCTGAAGGGCTGCCTCCCTCACCCATTCTGGGGTTGTGGGGGAGTCAGACTGGCTTTTTGGGGCGGCTGATACTTGTGAGAGTCTGGAGGTGCAGTGGGAAATCTCAGACGTTGGCAGTCAGGAGAAAGGGGAAGGAGTAGGTTGTTAGGTTTCAGAGCTCTTACTGCCGGGCCAGCCTAGGCACTTAATTATTTGTTATATGATTCACATATTGGGCTTCTATTTTGAGTTTCATTTAAGCAATCAGATCTTTGTCTAAAAACAAGTTAGAAAAACCATTGCCTTAAGACCTATTCTCTATTTGGACTGGCCTGAATGAGTGACTTATAAAATATCGGCTTGTCAGCCTGGGATAACTTGATTCATTCATTCTTCCTGTTTTCTTATTTAAGAAGTCTGTCATAAATGGCTAATTTATTCCTTTTACATATATCTATTGATTATCTGTTATGAGCCAGACACCATTCTAGGTGTTGGAGATAAAAAAAAAAAAAATCTCTCATCCTGCCTGCATTCCTCTACCCTGTGGAAGAAGCTTCTTTGCAGTCTTCAGCGTAATTTTTCTAAAAAGCAAATCAGACCACAATCCTGTACCTGCTCAGAACTTTCAATGGTTCTCTACTGCCTAAAGCCTTGCTACCCAAGGTGTGACCCATAGACTAGTAGCATCAGCATTACTATGCTTGTTAAAAATACAGAATCACAGGCTCTCCCCAAGACCTACTCAATCAGAATCTACAATTAGATCCCCAGTTGACTCCTATGACACTGAGGTCTGAAAAACATGGGACCGCAGGATGCCAACACAGACCTTCACATCCTGACACCTGATGTGACCTCTCCTATCTCATCTCCATCCTCTTTTTTCAAATATACTTAGTGCCACTCTGGCCTGCACATCTGTCATCTCCTGCATCCAAACCTTTGTATGCATGCTGCCCTCCCCTAGAATAACCTTCCCCTCGTGGCTGCCAGCTGTAATTCCTTCCTTCCTTGGAAGTCATGCTTAAATCCTCGAGGAGCTTCCTTAGATGCCCTCCCACCTGCCCCCTGACTTCGTTGCCTCATCATCCATCACTTCCCCAACCCAGTGCTCCTGGATTCTGTTGGAGAGCTCAGTGCTCTGCAATTTGTCTATTACCTAGGTGGGTGTTGGTCTTATTCAAACTATGGTGAGCCCTGGAGGCAAGGGGCAGGCCTTTTTTTCTTTACATCCCTCCATTCTAACTCTGTCTCTGCTGCCAGGCACTGGGGATGCAGATGGGATTTAGAGCCTGCCTTGGGGAGCGCCCAGTCTGGTGGGGCAGACTGATTTTCAAAGTAATGAGCGTACGTACATGTTCTTGACACAGGTTTGTGGCAATACATGAGATGTTTACTGAGCTGAACTATTTTCAAGGCTGAGGGAGCCAAGTGAATGATCACGGACTCCCCTCCTCACGTACCTTTCCCAGTAGACCTTCCATTCTCCCCTGAGGGAGACCTCCTGACTCCTAGGCCAAGTTCTCGGGAGACTGAGTCAGCTTTGCCCCCATCACATCCTGGCCATGGGGGGACCTTCTAAGTGTGGCCTCTATCTTCTCACATGGCTAGCGGAGTGTGCACAATTGTTAGGAAGCGAAACGCTCACAGCCAGCCAGGACTGGAAAGGGTTTATGCTGCTTATTTTAACTAAAGAGTAGGCAGCCAGTCCTCATCATTCCTATCCCCTGCTCTATGAGTCAAGTTAATACTTTAATAAAGTAATGCATTAATTAATAGATCCATCAAACATTTACTGAACACCTATTTTGTGCCAGGCCACGGAGGCAGATGTTTGGAATACAAAGATAAATGGCTTCTGGTTGCTGCTCCCAGCTGAGGCTTTTCTCCTGGCTCATAGGAGGAGGCTCTAGAATCTGGAGAGTTGGCTGCTAGCCCTGGATCCCTTGTTTCTCGAGGTAAGTTACTGTAATTCTCAGAGCCTCGTTTTCCTCATTTGCAGTATGAGGATTGTAACCACTGAGCTGTCTCACAAACTTGAGAGGCTCAAACAGAATTACATATCAAGAGTACTTGGTAAGTTGCACAATGATATACTAATTGTGCAATGGTTACTGAGACAGGTGGTGTTAGTGACTTAACCCAAGAATCATTCTCTACCCCGTTTTCCAGGCTAACACAAGCCAAATTTTGCTTGAGAAAGCAACACACTCAGCCCTGGGGCAATGAATCATAATTTGGCTAAGGTAATCAAGACAAGTCTGTTTCCTCTTTGCCAGATACTCAACATCCCAGCCTCCCTTGCAGCTAATGGTAATCATGTGACCCACTTCGGGCCAGTAAGATGAAAAAGGAAGTTCACTGGACTGGACTGGCAGAGGGAGCTTGGGAGGGCTTTTGCTGTTGCCACTTGTTCTTCTTGCCATAAAGGTGAGCTCTGCTGGCCGTCTTGGGATCAGAAAGTGACAGGCATGAGGACTACAAGTCACCTTTAAGGATGGTGGAGTAGAGCAACTTTCCCTTTCTACTTCCCCCATTCCTGGGGCCCCACTCAAGGCACCATCCTCTCCTGGGTGGAGGCTACAGCCTCTGATCATCTGCTGTATGATGATTCACTGTGATGGAAAAGTGGGAGGAGATGCTGATCCTGAAAACAGTATTTACGGTCCAGTGTGGGAAGTCCTTGGGGCAAAGAAAGCACTAGACACAGTGGGGACAAAGGAGGGGGAGGCCCAATCCAGAGTGGGGATGACTTAGAGGTCAGAGATGCTGGGGGAGGAGTTGGAATGCATCCCCTTGTCTCTGTCTCATAGGTGCAAGTCTCATCCATGCAACAGGACAATTGTCCCAAAGCCAGGGCTTACATCTTCTCCTCCTGGAGCCTCCATTGCTCTCAACTCAATAAACACTAAATGAGACTTGCCCAAGGCCATGTACCTTGAGCCAATGCCAAGCCAAGTCTTCACATCCCATCTTTATGGTTTAGGCTTATGCTGTCCAATATGGCAGCCACCAGCCAGGAACAGGTAGCTGAATTTAAGTTTCTAATTAAAATCAAAGTTATAAATCGAGTTCCTTAGTCATACTAGGTACATTTCAAAAGTACAATAGCCACATGTGGCTAGTGGCTACTGCATTAGAGACTGTAGACATAGCTCATCTCCATCATGGCAGAAGGTTCCACTGGATAGAGCTGGTCCAGAAGCTTGAGAGAATCAGAAAATAACTCACAGATCCCTGCCTAGAGAGCACAGGACTGCACAGCAAGCATAGGTTTTGGGGCCAGACAGCCTGAGTATTTGGATGGAGTAAGGAAAAAGGAGGGGAGAGAACACTTCCTGAGTGCCCGTGATGTGCCAATCAGTGTGCAGTGTGCTTTGTATGTGCTAGCCCATTTATCCCTCACAGCAGCTCTGTACAAGTGCTGTTTTTAAATTCCATGTGACAGATGAAGACATGGAACTCAGGGGTGTGAAAAGAGTTGTCCAAGACCCTATACCTAGGAAACAGTAGGGCTGGGATATGGATCAAGATCTGACTCCGAACCCATATTCATCTACCAGGCCTCTTTTCCAGGATGTCAGGTTTGGAGGTGTTTCCTCCCCTCGCTCCCTTGTGAAAGAAAGGGGTGAATCAGTGAGAAGTGTCAAATTCCAGTAGACATTGGGGGTGTGGGGGATATTGTCCACACAGGCCCAGAGGGAGGTAGTCCTCCCTTCAGCTCTGACTGTCTCCCCAGCCTGGGAGGCTAGGTCATAGGGCAAAATCATTCTTTCCTGGGCCTCCTCTCCCAGGCTGGGCTGTTGCTATTAGAGGCCTCCGTAAATCAGGCCCCAGTCGCCCATAGAGACTCCACACCAGTTGGGGAGGAGCTCCTATTGCAAGAAGATCAAGGTGCCAGGCCTCTCCCAGGGAGTTTGCGGAGGATTCAAAGGCTGGGGCCTGATTTACGAGGCTGCCTGTGGCTCCAGGCTGTCCCAGATCAGTGCCTGCACTATCCTTCAACTCTGCATTAGTCCAGAGACGTGTCATAGGATCTGAGGCCAGACCCAGGACAGGGGCGGATCTGTCCCTTTTCTCCCCTGCAAGGAGGCTTGGAGTCAGCCATGCCTGGCAGGAGATGTGTCCATGTCCAAGATCTTGCATCAGCCTGGGCATTTTTGGCTCTGCCTGATAGGGATGGGGAGAAAGGGGGTGAAGGAGCAGGAGCGGGCCCCTCTTGGAAATGGGGTCCAGGCTGCAGTCAGGAAGCTCTGCCCACAGAAACAGCCCTAGAGCCAGCCTTCACTCGTCATGGCAACCCTTTCAGGGTGGGAGGACTCTCCCTTTTTCATATGAGGAAATGGAAGCTCTGAGAGGGCAGGTGCCACACCCAGGTGGTAAGCAGCAGGGCAGGATTTGAACCAGTTCTGACACTGAAATCTCTGCTTCTTGCCCTCTGCCTCCTTGCACAGTACCCCACACTTAGTGAGTCTTTCTCCACCAACTCCAAAGACGAAACTTACGAGCCATATCATTAATAGCAAGTATATATTCCCTTGTACTCTTCCGAGCTCTTCCATAGCCCTAATGAGTGATGAGAGGACACTGCATTATCTGCCCTGGGAAGTTTATAAAATGGGATGGACTCCCTTACCAGGGATGACATCCAGGCTGGCAACCTGCCAGGAGAGCCAGGGACCCAGTGACTTCCAGAGGCCCTTCCAGTTTGAGGCCCCTCTGGTGACTAACCTGGTCCTCCTACCAGGAAGAAAGCAGACACCAGTGCTCACCGAAGCCATAACGTTCTCAGTTCTTAGCCATTGTGGTACTACTTTCCATTTAAAGACACATGCCCAAGAGGTGCTGGGTCACTCAGTCATCAGTACTTCTTTCAGTAATCTGGCAAAGTAAATATTTTAAATGTGATTTGCAAAAGCTTATAGGAGTTAATGCCTCACAGATAGTAAGTAGCAGAGTTAGGGGTCAGCCTGGCTTCATTTACTTCCCACACCCTGTGTTCCCATGGCAGCACCTAGCCTCTAACAGCAGGCCAGGCCGGGAGAACCCAGTGAGGGTCTCTCATGTGCCATCCAATTGCCATCTTTTTGTTCCTCTGCCCAGATGGTGTCTCACTTCCAGGCAACAATGCACACAGAAGTTACAAGTGTGGATACTAGAGTCAGAGCCTGGATTCCAATGCTGCTTCTTAACAGCTGTGTGACTTTCCACAAGTAACGTAACGTCTCTGGGTCTCTGTTTCCTGTTCGGCAAAATGGGGATACTATCTACTTGCCCCAGGGACCTGCTGTGCTGAGGATCATTCCCAGAAAGCACCTAGCACCACGCTGGGTCCTGGCAAGCCACTGACAAATGTTCTCTGTCACAAAGGCCCTGCTTCCCCTGGTCCTCGGCACCAGGCTGACATCGAGTCCACAGTCAATGAAGAAACAAGGAGACTCTGCAAGAAGATATATTAGGATGGTGTACTGACAAACCCTTGGGAAAACTGCTGGTGTCTTTTTTGGGGGGAAGAGTTCCAGATGGAGCTCCTCAGGATGGCCTGCCAATCCAATAAACTCAGGTTCCTAGAAAGTCTCCCCCACCCCCCACCCAACCTCCACTCTGTAAGCCCCAACCAAACCAGGACAGCAGCAATTCTCCCCTTCCCCTGGTGTGCCTTCCCCGGTGGTCTGTTTCTTTAGGACAGGAATGCAGCTGTCTGGAAGGCACCCAGGGAAGCCATTCCTTGGGACATGTCCCCTGACCCACCCCCGGCAAGGCTGGGATGACAGAAGGACAAACCCAGCCAAACATATGGACCCGTGGCCCAGGATAGGCAACAGCTGGGCCACTGCCTGACTTTTCTTCTGTTCCTTGGAATATTCTGGCAATGAGAAGACATAGTCTCAGCAACTTATAGACATTTTCCCAGGAAATCCTAACCTCTAAGAGAATAATTTGCTCCATTCTCACACATTTTAATCTACTTATTTGGAAGATCAATCCTTGTGTGGACACACACACACACACACACACGCACCCTTCATGTGGACTTGTGTATAATTATACAAACCTGACAGTAGCAACCACTAATATTTAGTATGTGCTAAGTAATAAAAATAGCTACTATATTCATCATCTCATACAGTCCTCACAACAAGCATTGAGATGGGGCTCTATCCCCATTTCACAGATGAGGACACAGAGGTGGGTTGTCTTTCAGAGAGCAAGCTGCTAGTCATGGTGAGGCTGGCATCGGAGCCCAGGTCTAAGAACTCTGGTACCAGGAATCCACTTGCTTTCCCAGATTTGCCTCCTCCACCTGTGCTTAAGGAGTTAAACCTGTCGGAGAGGTTTTCTCTCCTTGGTTATGTTTTCTATTCTTTGGGTAAAGTTGAAAAAGTGGGGTACTTTTTCATCACCAGAGTCTGTGTCCCTGGAGGCTCAGGAAGGAAGCAGAAGTTGCACTTTCCAACATGGATCGCCTGCTAATTTTCCAAGGCAGCTCAGCCCCTGCCAGCGTCCCCTCCCTCCTTTGGGCTGAGGGCCCAGGAACCCAGCCTCAGAGTTCAGCTTGCTTCCTCCAGCACACACATTTGGAAATTGAAATTTCCCACATTTTCACCACACAAAAGCCAGGTTGTATTTTTGTTCTCTTCAAAATACGCCAAAGGAATTTTTCCTACCCCTTGAACTTTCTGCAAAAATAAGTAGAAAAAGTCAAGATCGTTTTGCCCTGTAAGCTGAGAATAGAAAAATCAACATGCAGGGTGCCATTTCCAGGATGTTACGAAACAGCGAACATGTGAATCCATCTCAACACCATTTGGCAACTTTGGGGATACAGTAGATGATATTTCTCACCCACAAACTCCTCACTGAGTTTATACTAACGTATTGCTTTCTTTTTTCTTTTAAAAAAAGAATCTGAAAAAGGTAAGAAGCCTTGATAAATTACCACCACCTGGATTAAAATTCAGAGTCAGCACACTGACCACCAGCAAATAAAACATGGAACTATACGGATAACTTAGTAAAACCAAAAACGATAGTGGCCCAAGATAAATTAAACTTGCAGCATAAAGGTTGAAGCCAAGGAGAGGAAGGGAAGTATTTATCCCATAACTGATGAAGACTGCAAAGAACTAAGTATAATCGTAAAAGTTCATGGGTTATTCTCAACTCACCGAATCATCCATTCCCAGGATTGTCTGCGATCCTGGTCTGGGCTTCCCAGGCCCCTGTATCTGCTGCCTTCAAAACCCTGCATGCGGGTCTCTTGTGTCTCCCCCGCCCCATCTCCCAGCTCAGTGAGAATCATCTTTCACAGTTTGATCACATCACTCCCAGCTCTGCTTATCTCTCCTGGCTTCCCTTCTCAAAGCCAAACAGCTAGCTCTGCCCCCAGGGCCCTTCTCCCCACCCCTGGCTCCTGGCAGCCTCCTCCCCAACCCCTGCTCATCACTTCCCAGGAATTTGCTTTAAGCAAGGGACCTGCCTGTGCACTGGCCTCCACTCAGCACGAGTCTGAGAGAGTCCAAGTAGAAAACAGGAGACTTAGCTACCATCTACTCCCAACCTCTCTCCTGAGGAGGACTCACCCTAAAGGTAAGCTGGCTGAGTCCATCAGAATTTGCTCCCATGCCTCCAGTAACCAGGAGCTCATGCACACCCGTAAGGAAGAAAAGCAGACAGAGGACAAGGCTTGCAGACGAAAAGTCTACATCCAAACCCATCTCTCCCAGCTACCAGCTGTGCCATACTGGGCTAGCGATGGGTCTTCTCTGGGGCTCAGACCTTCCATCTGGAAAATGAGGCTAACGAGTCCTACCTCACAGCCATCAACAACATCAGGAACATCATCATCATCATCATCCCTGGACAATTTCAGCGTGAAATTGTCGTATTGCAGCTAGTAAGACCTGAATTGGAATCCTAGCTCCATAACTTGGGGAAATGAGTGAACTTCTCTGACCTTCACTTTCCCCATCTACGAAGTAGGGATAGAAAGGTCTCCCTCAAAGGGCGACTGTCTAGATTGAATAAGATGACACGTAAAAATGGCTTTGCAAACTGTTTAATTGGAATAAATATACGCATTTTTTTCTGCTGAGCTAAAACCTGACATAGTAACTCACCTGGGAGCTTTGGTACACAGAGATGTTCCTGCCACAAGGACCTCTGAGCCTTCCCTCCTCCTGTTGGAGGAGCCCCATTCCTCAGTCATTCCTGGGGGTCTCTGGTTTGCCTTGGGCACCAACTGGATTCCCCTCCTGCCAGGGGTGCATCTGAGGGAGTGCTGCTGGGATTTCCTTCTGTGGGGATCTAGCCCCAGTGCCTTTGCTCCAGACCCTCTCTCCTTTACAGGCCCCCCCCGTATAGTCTTCTGTGGAACATCCCATCCCATTGCTCACGTCCTTTTCCCTGTCGTCCCCATGGTGTGAATTTAAGGTCCCACGGGGAGAGGTCAGAGTCATGGTGTCCTCTTTGCCTCTGTGGTCCTCAACTAGTCATTTCCCCTCCCAAAGGCACTTGCTCCCCTGGGTCTATAACAAAGAGGTGGATGATATCATCATCAGGTCTACCGGTTGCAATGATCATCAAAACTATTTCATGCAGATTTTCCCAAAATGAATTTGACCTTGAATACTCCCCCACTTTCCCTTTTAATTTTTCAGCAGAGCTTCTCAGGGATTGTTTAGGAAGGACTGGGACTACAGCTCTTCAATGCTGACACCCTATACCTCTGTATGCTCTTTAAGGCAAGATCCCCAGAGACCTTTTTGTAATCTTCACAACAAGGAATATAAAAATTTGGCCATAGCCATGAATGCTTCTAGACTGACAGAGAGCACAGCAAGCTCTGCTGTCACCACTTGGCTCTTGTTAATCTGTACCCATCTATCTGCCTAGCAAACACTTGTACTGCAACCTTCATGGGTGCCCATGGGGGTTTTAATAACTGTGGAGCTTTTTGTTTCTCATGCATTTGTGCAGCCATTTGCTGGCCCAAGTATGGGGAGATGCTGTTCATAGCAGTTTAGCAGCAGTAAAGGGCTGTCTGGTTGAACACTTTCACACCAGGGCCGTTTTTAGCATCTTTAGCAATCTTTGTCTGGTACTCTCAGGTGACAGAGGAGAGACAACCACTTATATCCCTCCCCTGAGCACGTATCCTTGTCTGTAAAATGGGTATAAGGATATGCAAATCATAGGGTTTCTGTAAACATCAAATGCTATAACAAATACATGGAGAACAGCATATATCACACAGTAAGCGGTTATTTTGCACTTTTCTCAACTTAGAAAGCTCATCACCCTTAGGTCCCCGCCCCCTCCTACACATCACTGACATCTAGTGGCAGACCTGGGTAACTACAGGTGTGAGTACCCAAAGCTCCAGCCTCTTCCAAGCCCAGTGGACCTCGTTTCAGGGATTGTGGGGTGTCTTCTATGTAGTGTTAGCCAAGACCTGCCTCCAATTTTCCAGGCACTTCCATATTTATCATCTAATTTCATCCCCACCTCAACTTTTAATGGTGAATAGCTTACAATGACGAAGGGAGGATCATAGCTAGTTGTGGGGCAGGACTGAGGCCTGCCCTTGATGGTAAATTCCTTGAGGTCAGGGAATTTGTCTGTCTCATTTCCCACTACATCATCCCCTGTGCCTGTGGCACTGCTTGGAACACAGTAAGTGCTCAGTAAATATCTGTAGAAACAATGACAATTTTAGGAAACCCCAGTCTGTTCCAGTCCCCCTCCAGTTTAGAAGTCCATATGTCGAAGGGACTTGCTCCAAGTGACAAGTGGTAACCTGCTCCAGGAATAAATTTATAAGGAAGCCCCTCCCTCTCTCCTCCCAATGTGTTTTCAAGTGGACAAAAGGTATTTAGCAGGGGTGTTCTTCCCTTCCACTCCCCTTATCTGGAAAGGAGTCTGCCTGTGTTCTCTGTCCATTTTCTCCAGGCCCTTTCCCATCTCCCAGAAAAGGTCACAGCAGACCGGGGTAGGGCAAGAAGCAAAAATGGAAGCCACAGAGGCATGTGGGCTGGACTGGGGAGAGTGCTTCTCTGGGGGAGGGTTGCAAAGCATCCAGGATTATAAAGAAAAGCAAGAGAATAACTGTAGGAGGGCAGATACCTGGGAAGAAGGGATGGGATTGGGGGCCATCCCCAGGGTTTCAAAGGTGGCATCATGTTCTGTTTCCTAAGCTAGCTGGTGGGGCCATGAGAGTTTCTCATTATTGTTTACACTGCACACATTTGTTATAAACACTCTGTAGAATATAAAATATTTTCATAATAAATATTTTAAAAGAGATAGAGGAGAAGCTGATGTCAGTAAATGCAGTAGAGGGGAGAGAGAAAAGGCAGATTGTAAGCAGTTTTTCTGTGGATTTGGTGTTTCTTGATAACTTCTGAGAAATATTAGGTGGAAGTCTGAGTTATTCTGATGTTATTTCTGATTGGTGGGCCATGTCTTGACCTTGGCGTGCTCCAGAACTAGCACACAGGGTCCTGGCTTGACAGCCGTTACTTTGGCTTGACTCTGAAATGGATTGACATGGTGGAGAGGCTCTTGATTGATAGGAGCAGAATTAAGAAACCGTCGCATCCTGGAGGGCTGAGTAATCCTGCACAGTGCTTTACTTCTCTGGGTTCCTTGTGTTACATGGGTAAATGATGCTCTGCGCCTCACTTTCCTCTCAGGGCTGGTGTGAGGATTTAATGAGAACATGCAAATGAAGGTGCTTTGTAAACCAGAAAACATGCTGTAACTGTGGGACGACTATTACCATAAGCACTGCTGGCAGAAAAGTACTCTGAAAATGACACAAAGTGCCCCCAAAATGTGAGGCATTTACTTTATAACTGGGCATAACTTTCAGCCAAGGTTTCCTGGAACAGAATCAAGTTTTCATACCACTCCAGCCAAAACAGGTGGAAAGTGCACTTGGTAGCTGTCTTCTAGTTCCAGAAGATTTATGATGAGAGACTGGATAGTGCCAGGGCTAGGAACCAGGCTCCAGGGCCAGATCGTGTGAGTTCGAGTCCTAGCAACACTTCCTACTGGCTTGGGCAAAGTATGACCTTGGGAAGCTTCTTAACTTCTCCATACCCCAGCCTCCCGATGTATAACATGGGAAAAGCAATGGTAGCTAGAGCATAGAGCTCTTCTGAGAATTAAATGGGTTGGTGTGTACAGTGATCAGGACAGCTCTGACAAGGAGGAAGCTGCCGTCAAGTACAGTAGTTATCATTGCTAGTACAACATAGGCTCCGTTTTCTGAGGGAAAAATAAACAGAAGGAATAGGCATCTGTTGCAGTCATACATCGGAAAGCTGGGTTAGACACTTGGAAGAACTTCCTGAGAAGGTCACACAGTGCTCATCGTGAAATTTGGGGGATCCCCAGGGAGCTCTCTCTTGGTCAACCATGGGCTGGTGCAATGGTAAAGCTGAAGCTCCAACACTTCTCAGCCACCCTTCGAAAAATTTAAGAATATACCCTGGCTCCTGGAAAAGCCAGCGCTGAGCTAGGTAAATAATAGGGAAATGCTGAAAAACGACCCACAGCCTTGTCCCTGCTCCCAAAGCTCCTGGTACCTGGTGGATATCTGTGAGATGTTATGAGGGTTCAAGGAACGGCACATGTGAAGCCCTTGGCATGGTGCCTTGCACACGGTAAGCACCACGGTCATTGCTATCTCTTTTGTCTGTCCATCCATCTATCCACCCATCCTCAAGTGATCTTTCCAAAGCAGCTCTGTCCAAAAAGGACTTTCTGTCACAATACACACTTTCTGTATCTGCACTGTCCATGTGGCCACCTGTGGCTGTTGAGCACCTGAGATGTGACTAGTGTGACTGAGGAATTGAGTTTTTCATTTAACTTTTTTTTCCAGATGTTCTTATGGATTTTTTTTTAAAGTCACTTTTAATTAATTTAAATAGCTGCCTGTGGCTTGTGGCTACCCTACTAGACAGCATAGTTCTAAAGCCAAAACATAGCCATGTCACTTCTTGGTGTCAAGTCTTTCCAAGTCTCTAGTCCCTTTGATATGCATCCAAGACCCAGTACAACCTCCAGATGAGGGGTGTTCCCTGCACTCGTCCTGCCCTGAAGCCAGATGGAACAGCTCACTGCTCCCTGAATACACTGGTGGTGCAGCTGTCCCTCTGCTTCCAATGCCCTTTCTGCCTTGTCTGCCTGGTAACCTCTTCAGGAAGCTTTCTCAGGCTCTCCCCACAATCCAAGCAGGGTTGGGATGCCCCCTTGGATGGCTCCCCCAGCCTCCAGGACTCCCCCGCCTCTGGGATTTACCCAGCATGGATCAAATGCATATTAGAATAAAATAATGTTGTATGATTATAGAAATAACACATTGTTATTGCACATAATTCTGATTGCTCCCTGAGGGATGACCAGGGCCATGTTGTAAGCATTTCTGTGGCTGGTGCACTGGGGTGCATAGAGATCTAGAAGACGCAGTCCACTCTTGTGGGCCCACAGTGAATCCCCTTTAGGTGGAATCATGGACTTCCACCAAGGCCCTTCCACTTCCCAAGGCCCGTCCTCTTAGCATCACCGCATACATTACTGCATTTCATCAATCCTAAGATGCCAGCAATTGCAAGATGCACCATTGATTCAGTAATAGGCTTTTTGAGAAAAGAAAACAAACAAAACACTACCTTAATGTACACATTGATTGTAAGATACTTTCCGCTTTCAGAAATGTCAAAATGTAAAGAAAAAAATTGCTGAAAATCAAGAAAAGTGAGGCAAACCGTGAGCTGGCCTCTTGGGAGATGCCCCTTCTAGAGACTCATTCTGCAGTGGGAACTTGAAGGGCACCTTCCTCTGCTCCCCACTCGCTGTCTTAGGCCAACTGCTATCTGATTGGGCCTCCGGAATGGAAGGATTCAGATGGGTCCTGTGGTTTTTTGAATGGGCCAAATGAATATTAGAATAAAAATTTTTCTGGATCATAGAAATAATAGGTTGTAATGGCACCTAATTCTCTTTCATCCAGGGCCTTTCTGTTAGCTGTTACTTCTTCTTAGAACACTCCTATCCCAGCTTTCACCTGGGTCTCTCTTCCCTATTTTTCTCAATTAAATGCCCCTCTAAAGAGTGGTCTTCCCTTCCTAGCTGAAATTGGTCTCACCTCCCCCTGCTCTGTCAGTTTTTCTCAAATTAGCCATCTCGTTTTCTTCCCAGCACTTATCAGCATTTGGAATTAATTGTCTAATTATTTATTCTTTGTCTTTCCCCAGCAAGATAGTAAGCTTCTGAAAGGCAAGGATTTTGTCTCATAGGTATTCAAGAAATTTTTGTAACTGAAAGTATAGAAAAGAATAAAGAAAATAATAAGGACTCCCTGTGTCCTCACTACTCAGAATCACAATTAACATCTTAGCACATAGCTATCCTTCTAGACATTTTCTGCATCTACGTATGCTTATACAATCACGTTTTTAACATTAAAGATGCTTTCTAATTTAGACTGCTTTCTAATCTGCTTCCCCACCTCACTTACTATACCGTGAGTATCTTTCACATCTATATCACAGCTGGGCCTCACTGGTTTTAAAGGAGGCACGCTATTTCCCATATGGAGTAACCCTCATTGATTTAACCAGACCCTGCAGGTGGACACTTAGGTTGCTCCAGGTCTTCCCATTATGATAAGCAATGCTGCCGATGAGCGTCTTCCTGCAAATGCCTTTGCATGATGTTCTGCTTATTTCCATTAAAACGTTATTAGTGGGTCAAAGAGTATGTGATATTACTAGGCTTTGGCTAAGTAGTGAGAATGGGGCCGCTTCACAGGTGAGGGATCCTACTGTACACAAAGCACTTTACAAGGCTCCAAGGGGATTGAGAAGGAGATAGGAGGTGGGCTCATCTCCATCCCTTGGGCAAATACTGTCCAGCACCCTCCTGAAGGTTCTAAGCCTCAACTGAATGGCTGCTTGGAGCTAGTGGCTTAGCCATTAGAGGTTTTAGTCATAGACATTATTTTTACAAAAATGATTTTAAAAGGTTTTAGAATACATAGATACATTCATGCATGTGCCAGAAAGATGCAGTTTACAATTAAGTTCTATAATCACACCTGACTGAACCCACAACTCAATATAGCACAGGTGTGAGCCACCAACGAACCCCAATTTCAGTTCGAAAGGGTGAAATCATTATTTTCACCCTATCCACATATTTAATAGTTGTTGTAAAACCGATGAACATAATTTGGCTTCATTTGGAATTCCCTTTTCTGTTATTGCTTCCTTGCAATTCTGGTTGAGCTGAAATCTATTAAATACAACAACTTCCCATCACCTGTGTGCTCAAACAAATCCAGTCTGACATTGGGTGAAAAACTACAGTTTGGAAACGCAGGAACAAAGGATGTGTGGAAACACTGACTTCTCATCCTCTAGGGTTCACGTAATTCAAATCCAATTCTCCCCAGCCCTCCTAGCTCTGCCCTCCCTGCCTTCATTGAGGTCAGACAGAGTGATGCTGATCCTTCGGATAAAAACAGCACATCACAAGCTATAATATAAGTTCCACCTTTGTTGCTCCTGATCCTGGGAAGGTTGGCTGAGAAAACAAGGGCTCACTTTGCAGATGAGGCTCAGGTCAGGGAAAGGTGGAGCTGGTAGGGGCCCGCCAAATGAGGCAGGCTGGTCAGTGCCTACGTCTTTCCCCCTTCCTCAAGCTGGTTTCAGTCCCATGGTTTGAAGTAAAGAAGTCCCCAAACTTCAATTTGGCAGCTATTGCCCTAAACCAGATGACTAAAGGGCTGACTCTGAGCAGCAGTTTGCAAGAGCAAGGTAACTGTGTTGCTGGCTGGTTGAGAGAACCAGCTCATGCCGGGTCAACTCTACTTAGTATTACGAATTAATGGTGCTAGGAGATGCTAATTATGTTCTAAATGCTTACCTAGTAAAACATAACATTGGAAACTTTTATTTTGACATTTTGCTTTTCCATGAAATCTTAAAATCAGAACCACTGATTCATACAACCACAAACAAGAAGTTATATTATTTTTAACAAATTACCTAGATTCTAGACACCATACTAATGTTTCACACATGCTCTCTTCAAGCCTCAAGATAATCATATGAAGTGGAAATTATTATCTCCTTTTTATAGACCAGGAAACTGAAGCCCAGAAAGTAACATTATTTGCTCCAAGTCACAGAGTGAATAAGTGGCAAAGGCAGGATCCTAACTCAAGTCTAGCTCCAAAGCATAGCTACCTAGATGAGGGAAGGGGGGCAGGAATCTCCCCAACATAGCTGGTAATGATACTTTTATTCATGCATCACACCTTTGCAGAATACCTTCTGGGAGGAAGCCCAGCCTAGTGGAAAAAAGGTGCTTAGGGACAGGCAGTCCCAGGCTGGAGTCCTGGTGTGCCCCCTACCAGCAGAGTGATCAGCTGGCTGCTTAACCTCTCAGGGCTTCAGTGCCTCCAAGTGTAATGCAAGAATATGCTATCTTCCTGTTGTGTTGCTGGGAGGAGTACAGGAAGAAGCATGTGAGGAAAGAGCCAAGCAGTGCCTGCCACATAGTAGGTGCTTGACAGACATCGGTCCTCTTGCCTGTCCCTGAAGGGAAGCCACTGAGCAAGTCACCAACACTCAGGGCTTAGGGTTGCATGTGCTCTTTGACATCAGCTGGCTCAACTCTCCCACTTTACAGATGGGAAAACTGAGATTCAGAAAGGAATGGCAACTTGTCCAAGATCACAGTGCAGGGCAATGGCAGAGATGGGACAAGAAGTCATCTGCTGACCCGCATCTTCTGCTTTTTCTACAACAGCCTGTTAGTAACTTTACCTCTTCATGGCAGCTGCCAAGTGAGCTATAATGTAAGTAGATTAGAGATGAAGAATGGCATGAATATTTTGATGAGTTAGTGAAAGGAAAACAATAATTATATGACCAAAGAGTAACTTTCTAGAATATACTTTCTTATTTATCAAATGAGTATGCAGCACTTACTCTGCCCCTGCCCGGAACTGTTCTAAGGCTTTCAGAAACATGAGCTTGCTTCATCATCAGTACAATCCTAGGAGGAAGTTACTCTTTCTATCATCCCCATGTTACAGATGAGGAACACGTGACACAGAGAGGTTAACTTGCTCAGGGTTCTATTTCTAGTAAACGGGCAGAGCTGGGATCTGAACCCAGGCAGCGTGGCTACGGAGTCCATATCATAATCACTATGGCATGCTGCTTCTCACGAGGAATAATGAATTTATTTTTACTGTATACAAGAGTGCAAGTTACTTGAGAATACTAATCATAATAATAATCATAGTGGCATTAGTGGAAAAAATACAAACAGATGTTCCCCTCTGTGAGTCTCTTTGGAAACTTAGTGGTACCTCCCCATGTTTCCAAAATTCTCCTTCCCCATCTCTCCACCCACCTCTGTGGCACATCCCATTCCCCCCACCTGGAAATATTTTCCTTCCTTGTCTGACTTCTAGTCTTATCCTTCAAGACTCAGCTAGGATATCACTAGCTTTGGGAAAGCCTTTCCAACAGTGTCTCAATCACAGAGGTTCAATGTTCCCTGAGTCAGCAGGGTTTGACCTTGTGTCCATGATGAGAGTGGCTAAAAAAGATAATGACTTTCCTTAAAGAACCTTCCCAGTGGTCTCAGATCACTCCGCTCATCAATGGTGCCCAGGAGTAAGATCACAGTCACTTCACTGAGGCATGGATGTGTCTAATGCCCTTGATGCCACACACATTTATGGGATAGCTTCTTTGCACCTGGCATTTTCACACGTTATTGCATTTAATGAACATTCCAAGCTTTGAGGCAAGTACTGTCAACCCTATTTGAGCAAGAAGGACCCTGGATTGGGAAAATCAGATAACTTCTCTGAGGCCACATAGCCAGCTAAGTGATAGAACTGGGATCTGAAGCCAGGTTCCCAAATCCCTTCTCCAAGAGAAAGCTATTTATGTAACTGTCACAGTAAACATTGATCCTGGCAAGAACCAGCAATAGATGCTTAATTCATGGGGAAAAGTTTGGACTATTTACATAGTCTTGAAGTTATCTCCCTACTAAATTCATATTACAAAAAGGAAAATGGTAATGGGAGGAAGTGGAGACCATCTGGGATGCTTAGTTTTTTGTCAATGTGGCCAGGCCTTAGTGCCCAGTTATTTAGTCCAATGCAACTCTAGGTGTTGCTGCGAAGATATTTTGCAGATGTGGTTAACATCTACAGTCAATTGACTTTAGGTAAAGGAGATGACTCGATAATATGAGCGGCCTCATCCAATGAGTTGAAAGGCCTTAAGAGCAAAAACTGAGGTTTCTCAGAAAGAAAGATGTTCTACTTCAAGACTGCAGCATCAACTCCCGCCTGAATTTCCAGGCTGCTGGCCTAGCTGACACATTTCAGACTTGCCAGCCCCACAATCACATGAGCCAATTCCTTAAAATAAATATGTATGTATATATTAAGAGATTACACATATGTATACAGTGTGTGTGTGTGTGTGTGTGTGTGTGTGTATATGTAGGTATACATAATATTCCTTTAGCTCTATTATCCTGGAGAATGCTGAGTACTATGCCATCTTAACCAACTCACCAAAATTAGCATCACCAATGAGCATAATATACCCCAGTTGTTACACCCTGAGAAGGAGACATCATCATTCAGGTAGTATTAACATTTGTAATTGAAAAAAGATAACAATATTAATGAAAAAGAGCTATCCTCCTCCCTCCATGGCTCACAGGCCAGCAATAGTAGTGGCCACTGGACCTAGTGATCCTGGGTGCCCCTGACCTGGAAACGGTGGAAGATTCAGCCAAGGATCTCCTGGGCTCCTGCCCAGTTCCCTGTCTGCTTTCCCTTCTCTCAGCCCCTTTCCTCCTTCCCTTCCGCTCTCTCCCCTTCTCCCTTCCCCACACAAACACACACCGACTCACAAACAGCCACCGCTTGAAATTTTCTCTCTGCTACCCAGAAGGCCTGGGATAATTCCATCTCCTCAATTTTATGAAGCCAGAGTATGCAGTGAGTCACTTTGCACACATCTGTGGATTGCCGTCAGAGCTGGTTATCTGCCTACAGAGGGATGTTAACATTTATGGCCTTGAGCAGGGACATGGGACACTTCAAGGAAGCAAGGTGCCAGCTACCTTTCCGAGCTGCATGTGGTTTTTAATGGAAGCAGAATATTGCCACTTATTATTTCTTTCACTTCTTATTTTTAAAATGTGATTAATATAGCTCACCAATAAATCTAGCCAAGTACAAGCACTTGTGAAGCACCCTTGGAGGGCTTGGTGTGACAAGGCCTAATTGCTGTGAGGGCAGAGGCAGCCAGATGAGGGGAGCTTCCTTTAGCCTGAACATGAACCAGTCTCTTTTTTGTGTGCCTTTGAAGCAGTGATTCTCCTTGTGAGGTGCCCAGGGGACGAGCCAAGGAGGCCTTCTAGCAAGCAGGCCAAGGTGCAGGAGACAGATATAACTGAGAGGCTGGTTCTGCAGTTGCCATGCAGGGGAGAGGGTTTTGGAGCCAGGCAGGCAGGCAGGCCGAGGTTCAAATCCCAGCCCAGGCAAGTGAGCCGGGCAAGCTGGAGAACCTCTCTAAGCTTATGTCCCTGCATGTAAAATAGCAATGAAGAGTGTCACAGGGTTGCCAAGTATGTAACGAGTACATGTTTGGAAAGTTCTGACTTCCAAATCACAGACACTCAGATATCTTTAGCCCAGTGTTTATAAAGACAGTGGACGATGGAACAAGAACAGTTTGGTTTTGAATCCTACCTCTGTCACTCACTAGCCATGTGACTCTGGGCAATTCTGAACCTCTCTGTGCCTCAGTTCTCTTCGCTGTGAAATGGGGCTACCCACAGGGTTGTAGTAAGCATTAACTGAGATAATCGACACCTGGCACTCTGTGACTGCTAACGCAGCTATTGTTGCTTTTGTTACTCCTTCCTTTACTTTCTACCCACCTTCTTCCATGGTCTGATCCCAAATGACAATTCCTGCTGGCGCATTCCTACTTATTCACTGAAACCTAGTTTAAATATCATCCCTTCCATAAAGTCTTCCCTGACCCCTTTAGTAGAAACAATACCCTCCTCCCTCTCTGTTGCCAGGACACTTTGTGCAACTCCATCATCATCATAACACAGACTGCCGCCCACCTTATTGTAAGGGGACCCTTGCTCCTGCATCCCCTTTAGGGTAGGACCAGGTTTTATCCATTGCCATAAGCCTGCCATACAGCCCAACCCTTAACAGCTCACGGCACACAGAGAAGCTGGTGCTGTTTGTCTCACACTGCAGCCCCCTCCCTAGCCACCTTGCAGCAGAAGGGGTTGAGAGCTGTGCTCCCCTGTAATGGCCCTCACAGCACTCTGGGGACTCACAGCACCCTGGGCACCGCAGGTGGACAGCTGCAGCCTGGTACCTGGAGTCCATGGCCCAGGAGGTGGAGAGGAATGTGTCCTGGTAGAGGAAAGATGGGTCATGAGGATTTTCTCACCAGCTGCCTCCTCTCCCTGTCAACATTTTTGACAGGTGACAGTGCTGGCCTAGGAGGGAAAGAAGTCTCTTTGGAGTTCCTGGATCTGTAAGTTGAAGCAGAGCCCATAGACCAGCCAGGTCCATGGAAACGTGCATGTCGGGTAAGGTCCAAAGCTCAGGGCAAAAAAAGAGGTCAGTCTGCGGCACAGGCTCCCACCTGGGAGGATGGATGGCATAGGTCTGCTTTGGAAGGGGCGACACTGGCACCTGGGACATGGTATCTGAGAGATAGGCCCTTTGCCGGTAAAGCACCCGACCCTGCTCTGCCCGGCTAACTTGGACACTTTCCTGGGCTCTGCATTATGCAAGATCTTTGTTCCTCTTTCAGGGCTAACTCATTCACTCAAAAAGTATCATCAGCTCCACTCAACAACAACCATTCCTGGAACCTCCTTGATATGGTTTGGCTGCGTCCCCACCCAAATCTCGTCTTGAATTGTACCTCTCATAATTTCCACGAGTTGTGGGAGGGAGCCGGTGGGAGACAATTGAATCATGGGGGTGGTTTGCCTCATACTGTTCTCGTGGCAGTGAATAAGTCTAACAAGATCTAATGGTTTTATAAGGGGAAACCCCTTTCGCTTGCTCCCATTCTCTCTTGCCTGCTGCCAGGTAAGATGTGCCTTTCGCCTTCCACCATAATTGTGAGGCCTCCCCAGCCATGTAAAACTGTGAGTCCATCAAACCTCTTTTTCTGGCCAGGCGCGGTGGCTCACGCCTGTAATCCCAGAACTTTGGGAGGCCGAGGCGGGTGGATTACAAGGTCAGGAGATTGAGACCATCCTGGCTAACACGGTGAAACTGCATCTCTACTAAAAATACAAAAAATGAGCTGGGTGTGGTGGCGGGCACCTGTAGCCCCAGCTACTCGGGAGGCTGAAGCAGGAGAATGGCATGAACCTGGGAGGCAGAGCTGGCAGTGAGCCGAGATGGCGCCACTGCACTCCAGCCTGGGCGACAGAGCAAGACTCCGTCTCAACAACAACAACAACAACAACAACAACAAAAAACAAAACAAAAAAACCCTCTTTTTCTTTATAAATTACCCAGACTTGGGTATGTCTTTGTCAGAAGTGTGAAAACAAACTGATATACTCCTTAATGGACCAGAACCTGTGCTGGGCACAGGGGGCAGAGACAGGTGAGGCCATGGGCCTGCCCTCAGGAGCCCACACACTAGTAAGAGAGGCTGCCATGGAAACTCAAATATGATACGGCAGCACACACACCACGGAAGAACATGGGTCATACAGAGAAAGGAGGTGGGGGGGGTGGTCAAGAAAGGTCTCAGAGAGGAGACGTGGGTGAATCCTGGCTTGAAAGAATTTGTTAGATGAAGAACAGTATGAGAAAAGCACTTCAGGCAGAGGGATCAACACAAAGATATGGAGTTATAAAAACAATTCTGTGTGGGGCCTCTACATTCACTGCAGGAGGGCAAGGTGAGGGCAGAGAGAGGTAGGGTGATGATGAGGCTGCAGAAGTCAGCTGGAAGCTGCCTCTGTGGTCATGTATGGTGCAGAGGAGGTGGTCTTCTCTGCCCAGCCATGAACACGTTCCGCCATCAGCAGTGCCATCTTTGGACACTTGAAAGAGATGCACGTGTGCACACACACACATGCATATACCCGTGTCTGTAAATTTACATATGCTTGTGTATAAATAATATGCACAACCAAATTCTAGAATGCGGGATGTTAAGCTCTGAGATGTAAAGATTCTTAGAAATCCAGATAGAATTCAGTGTGGTGGAGCATATGGCATGGCTGGGGGCACAGAGAGTGTAAACTGAGAAAAAGAGAGACCTGGTTTTAAGCCCTGCTCAGGGCTGCTGCATATGGTTGGGCAGGTTGTTCACTGCAAAAGCACACAGCTGAGGGGGGTGATTCAGGACTGTGTTTATGGGAAGGGGGCTGGGGTGGAGTTAGGGTGAGAGGTAGGTGGGTAGGAGATGGACAGGGAGGTTGTCTGAGGGGAACCATTGGTCAGTTCAGGTCAGGCCAGGGTCAGGCTGGCTGTGGTGCAGTAGAGACCCTTCTTTTAAATAGAAGCTGTGGCTTCAGTGACTTCCCAAGTCCTTTGCAGCACGAGCACACCCATACACTCAAGTAGGTTGACCTGGTTTCCTCATTGGTCAAGGAGCATCATTCCTAGGGGATTGTTCTCATCTAGCCCGGCTGGACTCCCTGCTGTTCTGCTTTCCTTCTCCAGGGATCCCACTAGGGTCTTCCTCTTTCTTCATGGCAGAGCCCCACCTCCTCCAGGAAGTCTTCCTCCCATCCTTTCCCCACCCTTCACTTCCTGGTCACTTATACTTCAAATGTCCTCCCTGCACCAACAAGCCGTTCGTATTGACAAAGGCAGAAAAGATCAGTTCTCACTTCCATCAAGCACTAATTTGTCCTAGGAGGAAGAGACACGAAAATGGGAATTCTTACACCCTTGCTGGTTTCAGCAATTTTCAGGCCTCTATTCAAAGTGAAGGACCCTCTCAGATGGGAGAATAGGCTGGCTGAGATGGTAATGAAACACACTTGACAGCTGCACAAAAGCAAAGATGAAAATCTACTCTTTGTTTTATCATCCCTTCAAGTGAGAAAGCAGCCAGCCCTGGGGGTCAGAGTCAGCTGAGGGTCAGGGATATAAGCTAGACTTCATTCAGGAAAGGGAGGAGGAGGAGAAACAAGAGAGGGAGGGGGAGAGGGGAAGGGCTGTCTTGGAGTGGATCCAAGACCCAGGGAGGGAAAGCATGAAGAAAATTCATATCCTTCATATCCTGAATCTCTGAACTTCATGGGATTCTGTCTGAGTTACTTCCCCGCCTATTGGATTGGTGTGTGTGTGTGTCTGTGTGTGTGTGTGCGTGTGTGTGTGTTGTGAGAGAGAGAGAGAGAGAGAAAGAGAGGGGGTGCTTCAGATTTCACAAAATCCATTTTAATCACCCTCTGCAATCCACAACACTCTGTAATTACAAGTCTCTTACTCTCAAGGACAAAAAAACTCACCGAGAAAGCAACATTAAGCTTGCAAGCGGAAACATGAAAATTCATGAAACGCACAATTAAGGATCCAATGACAATGTTAACTCTCCCCTTTGCCAGCTCAGGCACTGGGGATTAACCAACAAAATGGCAATTCTCAATCCTGAGGTGTGTGTGGTAGACATTGGGAACCCTGGCCCTGCCATGCCTGCTGTCTCTCTGGATTCCTATTTGCTGCCCTCAGAGGCTGTCCTGGGGCCCAGCATTTAGTGTCTGACCCTCATGGAAGTGGAGAAGGACAGGCCTAACCTTAGAAGGAAGGAGACCGAGACTTGTGTTTGAGAAATGACTCTCAATGCTTGTTGTTGCCTGCACAACTCCTGAAAGACATGACCAGACCTTGAGATTCTTTCCCATGAGTTAAGGGCATTCATGAAGGGTGGGGGTTGTGATCACTCTCCCATCAGAGTGGTTTCAGCTCCCAAACCATCTCTCCACTCCCACTTCTAACCCCTTAGTCCAGGACTCCTCTATTCTCTTTTCCAGGGCCCTAACTCTGCCTCTATCTCAACGCCTTGCTGCCAACCCTGTACCACCAATTCACTCTGTGAGCTCACGTTCAGGCCAATCTCCCTCAACATGGATTTTAAAGCCCCTCCCTCCTCTCTCAATGTCTTCTGAATAAAGCAGGATACAAAGCTGTAGCTGAAGTACAATCTTAACTATGTTACATAGAAAAAAAATAAACTCGGAAAGAGAGAAGGAAATCAGCCAAGTGTCCACTGGCTACTTTTGGATTTGGTGTCTGCAGGGCAAGAGGTAGGAAAGGGAGGAGATTAATACCTTATACCTTATAATTGTATACCTTTCTGCACTTGTGCAAATTTTCTACAATAAATATGACTTACAGTCAGGAAACAGTGAAACATTAAAAGTCCCCTCTCTTCAAAATCCTTCTGTAGTTTTTTATTTTCTACATGGCAAAACATAAATCTGGAGCCTGGTATTTACAGCCTACTAAGATCTCGTCCCCATCAGGAGGGCTTCATGGGTGTGTGACCTGTGCAGTCACAGAGGGCCAACACTCAGAAGCAGCCATGTTTGGTTGAATACTCTGCCATGACTGTCTTGAAATTCTTTATTTTTGAACAAGGGGCTCCACATTTTTATGTTACACAATTTATGTAACTGATCTGGTTCATCAGACTGTCTTCATACAGAGAAATAATTATCCAATTATACAGGACAGAGCAACACAGAAGCCCTCTGGATTGTTGTGTCTGGGTAAGGATCTCCAAGGCATTGGCCAGGAGAGTTAGGAAACCCTGCCATATGTGCAGAGTCAGAGAGAATAAGGGGTATTCAGTCTGGGGATGCGAAGAGGCAGGGGATATTTAGCACAAGTTTATTAAGCATCTTGAGCACTCTTCTAGGCTCTAGGAATATAGCTGTGAACAAAGCAGATCAGCTCTGTCCCTGCTCTACTGAGCTTAAGTGCTAGTCAGGGAGATGGATAATAACTAAACAATTATCTATGTGTGGACGGCTATGAAGAAAAATAAAGTAGGATAAGGGAGATAGTGAGGGCTGGTATGGGAGGCACACTATTTGGATTAGGACCTGTAAGGAAGTGAATAAGCACTTGGATGATGGAAACGTGGAAAATGTCAACATGTACACAGACAATTACTATACACAGTGGGGTTTGCCATGCAGACACTCAGTGGGATCATAAATAAGAAGCAAACAGAGGAGAGGGCTGGGGAGGACCTGGAATTTAATCAGTGTCGAATTATCTCTCTTTATCTCTTTTTTTGCCAACTCTCAAATCAGCAGAAACCATATTCTACTGACTATACCTTAATAATTCTCTTTCCATTCCCACTACCGTGGACTAGCTCAGGTCTTCATTTCCCCAGAATCACTACAATAAAATCAGTTTGTTCTTTTCTTCTGATGCTGTACCCTCTCCTGAGTGATCACATCTACTCCTGGGTCTTCACCCTAAATCTTATCCTCTAGTTGACCTCTTTCTTGAGCTCCAGACATGAGTATCCAACTGTCTTTATTCCTGTGGATTCTGAGCATCTGAATGAGGGTGAGGCTTCTTAACATTCCATGCTGGCCTCAGATGCTGTCCCTATTTGGGCATTCCAAAGTGCTTGTCCAAGACATCAGAACCCTGCAAGCAAGGTGAGGAACCTGAGTGAAGAGGGCTGCCCAAGGACTTCAGTAGCAAATTCTGCTCTTCCTATCAGCCAGGCACCTCACCTATCCCTCATAGGCCAAGCTCTCTGCCTGCTGTGTCCTGCTATGTCATCTCCAAGGCCTGCTCTGACTCTAAGAGTCTAGGTTTCTCTACTCTGATGAGGCCCCGTATGGGCAAACAGGAGAGGCAGAATCTGGGGGAATTTTCTCTGCCTTAGAGTCAGGAAGATAACTTGGCCCTTTCAGAAACCCAAATTTATCAGCATCCCAATGGCAACAGGACCTGAAGACACTTGGAAAATTCCTATGAGACTGAAGCACAAAGCAGAATAACAATATATTAATTGACACTGAGAAACAAAACTGTCCACATTAGTCTTACCATAGGTTTCTACAAAGAATAAGCCACGTTATCCTCAGAATGTTGTTGGGTGGGCATAGTAAATCATAAATGGCATTTCTCACTTATTTGGTGACACTTTGGAACAGAACTTAACATTCATTATATACAGTTATTCTGCCTACTTCACAGATGAAGAAAATGAGTCTCAGAAATGCTAAGTAGCTTGCTCAAACTCATAGCTAGTAAGCAGTAAAGCTGGGGTTCAAATTCGGGAATTCAGCACCACAGCTTGTTTAACCACTGACAGATCCCAGATAGATGCTGTTGCCACAGAGAAAAAAAGTGATAAGTTTTTGTCTAAGTCAAGTTGATGTTGAACATAATACCCGTGATGGTGCTGTGAAATAGTATTCTAGCCATACAGATGGGGAGGATTATTGTTGAAAATGCTCTCCCCCAAATGAATCTTTATAATCAGGGTTTTATGTTGAACACACTAGGTGATAGTTACTTTTTAAAGGACTCTTCCTATACAGCAAGTAAATGATTTTGTTTCTGAAAATGAATCATCAACTCTGATTTACTTAGTGTTTAGCAAATCTGTGGGAGTCAGAAATATCTCACCTGGGGCCAGGTAGACCTCAGATTCCAATTCTGGATCAACATCAGCCATGTTGCCCTGGACACATGAATCATCTGCTCAGTCTTCCTTATTTGCAAAACAGATGATACTATCTACCCCACAGGGCTTTTTAAAGAGAAATGGGGGGAAAGGTGTATAAGATGCTTACCATGGATCCTGCATAGGGTAAACACAAGCTTTACTTTTTATTTTTCAGCGTAATCCAATTTACTCTCCAGTTCAGCTATTTAAGTTGCCTGTGTCATTCTTACCACAGCTACTATCACCATCATCATCATTATTATTATCATTTTTATTCAGCTACCCAATGTAGCTGTTCAATTCACTGTGATGATGGTATTGATAATGCACCTATTCAATACGCTGTCGAATTCAACTCACACATTTGTAATAAACGCCTAACCCTGATGTTGACTTTGGCAGTAACCACCCCACTGGGCCCTGATCACACTGTGCCCATGTGATTTTCCCCTTTATCAGTTCTCTTTATGTCAGAGCCAGGCACATAGTGGCCACGCTAGGAGGGAAATCGGAATTCCTTTTGTATTCAAGTGGCATGCATCTTTCTTGGTTGGCCTACATAGGCAGGAGGCTATTTGCAAGGCTGATTTGAAGCCCATCTCCTGCCAAACAATCCCAGTCTCTAGAATAGGCTGTCCTTTAAATGCTGTCATCATGACAGAGCCTTGCCTAATAGTAGCTGGGACTGGAAGGGCTGTCAGGGGCTGGGCTCTGAGCACCTGCCAGGTGATGTGGTGGGGGGGTGCCAAACAGGACCTTGGCTTCATCAAGGCTCCACTTCCCCTAAGGATTCTGGGGAATGCTCTTCACCAGACTTCTCATTGCCTCAAATGATGTTCAAGCCAGTTCCAAGTGTAGCTCCTGGCACATTCTCCCTGGAGAGCAGCAGCCACCGTCCACAGCCATCTGTAGGCCAAAAGCTGCTCGATAGGGTGTGGTAAGGGCAGCTGATCCTTGCTCTTCCTTGTCTTAGTTTTGTGATCTCAGGCAAATCATTTAACATTTCTACAAATCAGTTTCTTCATCAATAAAATGAGAATACCCACCTTCCACAGGTAAATGAGGGTTGAATGGAATAACTCCTAATTAGCCATCAACACACACTAGTTCCCTTTCCCCCTTCCCTTCAGACATATCTGTGCAGGGAACACACGTAAGAAGACCCAGGGAAGATAATGGTTATGAAAAGGCTCGGCAAATGGCAAAGGGAAGAGAAAGAAATGCTTTTGGGGCATTCACCGTGTGTCAGGCACTGTGTTAGTTAGGCACTTTACAGATGATATTTTATGCCACATTGTTTTTCATAGCAGCTACATCATTTTGCTGAATCCATTTTTAAAAATGATAAAATTGAGGTTCGGAGGCTAAACAATAGGCATGAGACCACACATTTAGGAAGTGGCAGTAAGTGGCAGTCAGACATCATTCTGGGTCCTGTGTGCCCTCACTGAGTAGTAATAAGAATATATTTATGAAAGGACTTGGCAAATGATAAAGAGAAGAGAAAGAAACACTGTCAGGCACTGTATTAGGCTCTTTACAGATGACATTTTATGTCATTCTCAGAATTACTCTGGAAAGAAGATATTACTTCATCCCCTTTTAAAACATTGAGGTAAAGTACACATAATATAAAATTTACCATTTTAACCCTTTTCAAGTCTATACTTCAATGGCATTAAGTACATTCACACTACTGTGCTGCCATCACCATCATCCCTGTACAGAACTCTTCATCTTTCAAAATTGACACTCTATACCCATTAGACAATAAAGCCCTATTCCCCGCTCTCTCCAGACCCTGGCAACCACCCTTCTACTTTCTGTCTCCATGAATTTGACTACTCTAGGTACCTCTTCTAAGTGGAATCATACATCATTTGTCTTGTTGTGACTGGCTTATTTCACTTACATAATATTCTTCAGGTTGATCCATGTTGTAGTATGTGTCAGAATTCCCTTTCTTTTTCAAGGCTGAATAATATTTCATTGCATATATATGCTACATTTTATCGATCCATTCATCTGCCAATGGATACCTGGGTGGTTTGCACCTTTTTTGGCTGTTGCAAATAATGCTGCTATGTCCATGGACATACAGACCTCTCTTTGAGACCCTGCTTTTAATTCTTTTGGGTTCCACTCAGAAGTGCAATTGCTGGGATCTATAGTAATTTCATTTTTAACTTTTTGAGGAATTGCCATACTGTTTTTCATAGTAGCTACGTTTTACCTAATCCATTTTTAAAGGTAATAAAACTGAGGTTCAGAGGCTAAGCAATAGGTATGAGATCACACATTTAGGAAGTGGTAGTCAGACATCATTCTAGGTCCTGGGTGCCCTCACTAAATAGCAGTTCCCAAAGTCAGGGCTCAGCCAAGTACATTAGAATCATCCAGCACACCTGTTAAGCAAATAAATTCCTGGGCCTCCACCCAGGTCTAGAGAAATAGAATTACTTGGGATGGGGCCTAGTAGTCCGTATTTTCAAAACAACAACAAAAAATAAGCTAAACAACTGACAAACCTCTGGGTATTTCTGGTGAGCATCTAGGTTTGATAATCATTATTATTGTGATAATCATTATCATTATTGTCTTGTCGTTATAAAAATCATTGTCATAACCATTCCATACCCACTTCAGGTCACTGATTTATAACTATCTGGAAACAGTGGGAATGCGAGGGTTATCAAGGAAAGAAAGTCTCAGAACTGGCTTTGCACTCCAGCAACTGCTGGCTTTCAAAGGGCGACACATTTAGTATTCTAATCATCAAGGCATCAGCCAGGCGCCTGCCCAGACCTTTCTTAGATTCCTAACACTCATTAAGAGTTCAAACCAATGTGTTCCTAAGTAAGTGTGTGTAGAGGCAGGCTGTTGGCATTTTAATCTCATTAGTGAACTGAAGCCCTAAGAGGAAGTAGCCACAACAGCCTCTTGCTCCAATGGGGTAAGACTCTTCGCACCCTGAGATTGGCAGCCCGCTCCTCTACTTTCTCCCATCCATCCTCTCCAGATTTCCATCCTCTCCTGATCCTGTAGCAAAAGGCTCTGGGAAACTAGAGCTTGATGACTTGCAGGGCAGTGGCTGCAAATAGCTGGATAACCGGCTCAGGTAACCAGGCTGTCTATATCCCAGAACAGACATTGAATTATCTACCCCAGCCTGACATATTCCGTTGGCACCAGGCCACAGGCACTGCTCCCTGAATCCAACTGTCTGGGTCCCCTCCCCCATCAATACCCTTGATAGAAGCCAGACGAGGCTTTGAGGCCTTGGGAAAGAAGCATCCATGGGCAATGTTCCCAGCACAAAGCCCTCATTGTGGGATGAGGAAGGCATGGGAGCAGAAGAGGGAGTGCTTATCTATTGTCAACGCAGGACAGCTGAAAGGACTTCAGTGAAAAATGACCTTATAAACTAACAGATGAGGGAATATGCAAAATATGTAACTAGGACCATCTACTTCCCTAAGACAGGGATAGCTGAGGCTTTCTCTGCAAATGCTCATAGAAAAACACACAGTAACACCTGTACACAGTTATTCTGCTGAAATTAAATCAAGAGGCAAATGTAAAACAGATCCATCCATACATCCGTCCATCCGTCTGTCCAGTTAATTGTTTTGTTCAATAAAACACTAACTTAGTGCCCACCATGGGCATGAACTAGGCTGGAAGGAACAACAATAATCAAAATCAGATGTTTCTAACTGGGGACACACTGTTACTGGTAGGATTTGGGCAGTAACAATGCTGAGGTCTCACTAAGCATTGTCTGTAACTGAGTCCATGTCTTGTGCAACATATGTAGGAGCTGTTATGATGAATACTCAGTCAGTTAAAACATTGCTGAATCCACAGCAGCTTGTTGTCATTACATATTTTCTCAACCAATAAAAGTGAAAAATGTAAATACTAAATACTGGGAGATTTTGGGCATGCTCTAGGCAGATAAAAGTGCAGAATCACAAAGTATGGTTTCATGAATGGAGATGATCACAACCAAAATCACTACCATAATAACTTACTATTATATAACAACAAATAAATAACTTACTATTTGTTGGGCATTATTCTAACTGCTTTACTTGTTAACCCCCACAGCAAATCTATGAGATAGACATTACTGTTATCCCATTTTGCAGATGATAAAACTGAGGCATTGGGAGCTTATATAACTTGCCCAAGTTCACACATTAGTAATGGGAGAGCTTGGATTTAAACTCAGCTCCAGAGCTATTGCTTTTAACTATCTTTGTAATGGTAGGTGTGATCACATTGTCCAAAACACTCTTAGATGGGGAGACAGAGACTTAGAGAGGCCATGTGACATGCCCAAAGCCACACAATGAGTTCTGGAGGGAGCTAGAGCAAGAACTTAGCTTTCCTGTCTTCCATTCTAGTTTTCTTGTTTACATAGGCCAGACTTCACCCCAAAGAAGTCAAAATAATCTGGGCTTGAGGACAAAGGAAAGGCAAGAGAGACCAGAAAGTTCAAGGTAAAACAAACGCTGTCTTTTTGTATAATCTGGAACATGGTTTTCTTTTCCTGGGTTGTTGCTTTGTCTAGGATTTCCTTGGGAGAAACCCCTGACACATGGGAAGGAAGACCCAGGCTGTGCTAAAAAGACTCTAGGTTCCCAGCCAAGTAGCTTTATTTTAGGCATAAGGGACCATGCGGTGGAGCAGCCCAGCTCTTCCCTGGCCCACACAAGCCTTCATTTCTCTCTAATTAGCATCTCACAGTTGCACAGCCAGGAAGCCCTAGGAATGAGGGCCCTGTTCCTCTGAGCAAGTAGTGTCCAATTACATCCCAGTGATCTGTCTCTGGCCACTGCAGCCATGCCAGACTGCACAGTTGGCTCAGGGACCCATCGTTTGCTGGAGGACAGGTCTTAGGGAGGCAGCAGGTGGTGGTGGAAAGAGTTTGGAGTTTAACAATACTGGATAGGAATTCTGGACCCACTGCACACTGGCTGTCTGACCATGGACAAGTTTCCTCACTATTCTAGGATCAGATTCTGAATCTATAAAATGAGGATAATATACCTTTCTTGTTTATAAGTGAACATATGCAAAGCACCTGCCACAGTTTTGCTCTGAAAAATGAGAATATAAGAATAGATGGATGTTGTCCAAACCTTTTATCATAGAATAACCACTTTTTGTTTCCCCACCACTCAAAAAAAAAAAATACTAAGGTAAAATTTCAATGTCTAACTGAGATTCAGGATTGCTGCTGGTTGGTGAGGGGTTTGTGGGGTTCAGTGTTCTGCTTAAAAATTTGTCTCCTTTCTTCCCACAGTGGGCCCTGAGGTTCCTCTAGGGAATGCAATTTGACCAGGTGATTGCTGTCCCCTTTTAATGTTAATTAATAATAATGCAAGCAAATAAGGAAGGAAGGAGGGAAAGAAAGGAGGAAGGGAAAGCACTCTTTTCTGTTATCACTGGGAGGAAATTTATATTTGTCAGGCACTGTTACTAAGAAGAGAACGGAGCTAATGGTCCAGTAGAGAAGTTGGAGCCTGGACAACCCATTTAAAGATTAAAAGGCGATTTTTAAAAAGGGGGGTTCTATGGGAACACAAAGCAGGGGGTCCGATTGAGTTTAGCAATCAAGGAAGCTGAGACTTGGAAGATGAGAGATGTTCGCTGGGACTAGCTTAGCAATGGCGGTACAGAGAGGGGACTGGATTCATGACCTTTTGGAGATAGCATCTCTAGGCCTTGGTGACTGACTGGATATGGGATCATGACAGTAGAGGGTGCTACCAAAAAACGATGCCCAGGTTTCTGGCCTGTAAGCCAGGTCTGAAGCTGAAAGTAGGGCATATAAAGAACAAGAGTCCACTGCCTCCATGATCAGATCCAACAAGATCCAACTGGTATCCCTTGTCCACTGCCCACACAACTGTCCATCTTTCCCCCACAAAAGGAACTGATTCCCACCACACCCTGTGAAAAGCATTAAGGTCAGGAGAACTCTACACAGTCTAGAAAACATCTGTAGGCAGAGGTATTTCTGGAAAGTACAGCAACTGCTTGCAGTAAATTAATAATAGATGTGCTGGACTCCCTCAGAAATATTTACCCAGCCTGCATGGTTAAGCACCAATAACCGGGAAGGGAACCTGAGCCTTACCTCAAACAGCCCTGACTACTGAAAATGAAGCAACGTCATCCTGGCTCTTCCTGATGCCAGTGGGGGCAGGAAACAAATTTGCAGAGTGCCTCACTCAGGAATATGAGAATCTTTAGTCTGCTGGGAAACGCTGGGAAAGGGAACTCAGACCCTGGGAGGTAAACACTGGACTAAGACAATAGATGAAGATTCTCTCATATATCTTATGCTTACATAGTGCTTACCATGGGCCAGGACCAAACTTATATTAACACATTTAATCCTGGGCATTATTGAGCTGGACACTAAACAGTTATAGCACTACTTTTAGGCCCATTTTACAGCTGAAAACACTGAGACATTGAAAAGTTAAGACAACTTTCCCAAGGAACTAGCTAGGAAGTGATGGAGCTGGGATTCAACTCAGGTAGTCTGGCCCCAAGGTATATGCCCTTAAACCACTTTGCTTTGGCTGCCACTTGTTGCCTTTTCCCAATAGTCAAGAGAGGGGGTCAAGTAAGAGGAAAGAGGCCCTACATTAAACTGCCAAAGGTACACTTGGACAACATCCTGCTACATGCATCCTCTCTGTCTCGAGCCTCTGCTGAGAACTCTGCACTCTTCTCACCAGACAAACGCAGTAGCCACTTTTTTTCTTATTAAGAATTTACTGAGCACTCACTGGGGGCCAGAGACTGTGCTAGGCTTGGACTGGGCCTTGTGCAATGAATACAAAATGTGCCTTTTCTGGGAAGCCCCATCCTCTCTCCTTCTTTAGAGCTCTAACTTAGCCTTCAGGCCATTCTCTAGGATGAACTGAAGAACAGAGGGGTTTGAATAAACATGCAAAAGGGATTCTGCGGCAAATAAGTTTGGGAAACATGAGGCTAGCACCCTTACTGCAGGCCTTCTCAGAGCCTTTAGTGTGCTAGTGGCCCTGAGATCAACCAAGAGGAGTCAGTGTACAGGGCTTCTCAGATCACTCAACAAGGAAAACGTTCTTCTTTTTCTTCTTTTTTTAAACCCATTTTATAGGGCTGATGTATCAGAACACAGCTTGGGAGCCTGGGATATTTTGTCCTACAATAATACCTACTATGTCAAATTCATGTTGGGTTTTGACTGTGGGTCCATTGGCAGGACTCTGAGGCTGGGTACTCTGTCCTGCATCTCTGCCAAGCTCTTGCCTTCAGCCAGGCCTAAATCAGAAGAGTTCTCTGAAAGTTTTCTTCCACAATGGTGCGATGGTTAATATTGAGTGCCAACTTGATTGGATTGAAGGATACAAAGTATTATTCCCGGGTGTGTGTGTGAGGGTGTTGCCAAAGGAAATTAACATTTGAGTCAGTGGGCTGGGAAAGGCAGACCCACCCTTAATATGGATTGGCACAATCTAATCAGCTGCATGGCTCGAATATAAGCAGGCAGAAAAATGTGAAAGGAGGGACTGGCCTAGCCTCCCAGCCTACATCTTTCTCCTGTGCTAGATGCTTCCTGGCCTCAAACATCGGACTCCAAGTCCTTCAGTTTTGGAACCTGGACTGGCTCTCTTTGCTCTTCAGCCTGCAGACGGCCTATTGTGGGATCTTGTGACAGTGTGAGTTAATACTTAATAGACTCCCCTTCTCATATATATATGTGTGTGTGTATATATATATATATACACACATACATATATATGTATATGTATGTGTGTGTATATATGTATATGTATGTATATACATATATATGTATATATGTATGTATATACATATATATGTATATGTATGTATATACATACACATATATATATATCTAGAACCACTCCTGGTACCAAAATCTGTATTAGGGTTCTCTAGAGGGACAGAACTCATCAAATATATATATATATATACATATATATATATATATGTATATGTATGTATATATGTATATACACACACATATATGTATATGTGTATATACACACACATATATGTATACGTATATACGCACATACATATATATGTGTATATATGTATGTACGCACGTACATATATATGTATGTATGTATATATGCAAATATATATATTTGATTAGTTCTGTCCCTCTAGAGAACCCTCATACAGATTTTGGTACCAGGAGTGGTTCTAGAGAAACAGAATATTAAGGATGGAGTATTTTGGTGGTTTTAGGCTTTCTGGAATTGGTTGCTTAATATGATAAGACCCCAAAATGCTAAGGACTCTACTTCTAATCCTGCGAAGAACACTGATAGTCCTTGGTGTGAACTGTTTACAGACTTATGCAAAATAAATCCATTTGACACTCCTGATTCATTGCTTGTGAGAAGCAAGGGGTTTAGTGACTCTATACCTAATACCTTTGAACATATGTGGAGAGCTAAGGAACATAATGAAGCTGGTTGGTTGCTCTTAAGGTCAGTAGACAAAGTGATGAAAGAAAGTAATGAACTCAGGGATTCCATCTCCTGGCTTCAGAAGCAGATACTGAGCCTCAAATCTGTTAAGACTGCCCTGAGTGAGAGTCTTATCTCCTGCAGAGAAAGAGCTGAAATTGTGGAAAAACAGACACAAGCTCTTATCATGTGAGTGGCTGACCTTCAACAAAAGGTGCATGCACAGCCTCACCAGGTGTCTACGGTTAAAGTGAAGGCATTGATTGGAAAAGAATGGGACCCTGCAACTTGGAATGGGGGTGTGTGGGATGACCCTGATGAAGCTGGGGACTCTGAGTTTGTAAACTCTGATGAACCTTTTTTGCCAGAAGAAACGGCTTCCCCATCCCCAGTAGTGGCAACATTCCCTCCCTGACCCATGCTGCCCCATCGGCCTTTCCACCTTTGTCTGAGGACATAAACCCTGTGCTGCCTGAGGCAACAGTGATGGGCTCCCCTGAGGCAGTTGCCAGGCAAGGCATGTTGACTCTCTTCAGGAGCCACCCCCAACACTCCTGTTTGCGTCTAGACCTATAACTAAAGTCCCAGCGAGCCCCTAGAGGTGAGGTTGAGAGTGTGACCCATGAGGAAGTGCGCTACACTCAAAAAGAACTGCTTGAGTTTTTTAATTTATACAAACAGAAATCTGGAGAACAGGCATGGGAATGGATATTAAGGGTGTGGAATAATGGTAGAAGAAACAGAGTTTAATCAGGCTGAATTTACTGACTTGGGCCCACTAAGTAGGGAATCTGCATTTAATGTTGCAGCTTGGAGAATTAAAAAAGGTTCTAATAGTTTATTTGCTTGGTTAGCTGAAATATGGATTAAAAGATGGCCCACTGTGAGTGAGCTGGAAATGCTTGATCTCTGTTGGTTTAATGTAGAGGAAGGGATCCAAAGGCTTAGGGAGATTGGGATGGTGGAGTGAATTAGTCACTTTAGACCTACTCATCCCATCTGGGAGGGTTCAAAAGATATACCCTTGACCAATGCCTTGTGAAATAGATTTGTGAGGGCAGCACCTGCATCTTTGAAGAGCCCTGTAATTGCTCGTCTCTGTATGTCAGATCTAACAGTGGGAACCACAGTCACTCAACTGCAAAATTTAAATATAATGGGAATAATTGGATCCCAAGGTGGCAGGGGCCAAGTGGCAGCACTCAACTGTCAAAGGCAAGGTGGGCATTGCTACCTTAATGGACAGCAGAGGCAAAGTGGAAACCAGAATAGTCTGATTTGTGTAGAGCTCTGGCATTGGCTAATTTATCATTGTGTTACTAGAAGTGAAACTGATAGGAAACCTACTGCATTCCTACATAATTTATACAAGGAGAAAAATTCTAGGTCAAATGGACAAAAGACTAATTTGAATAATAAAAACAGAGAATCATGGCCCCTCAATCCATTTCCAGACTTGTGCCAGTTTACAGACCCTGACCCCTTGAATGAAGGGGGAGGCCAGGTCCCCTTGAGGAAGGACCCTACTACATTATCAACAATTTATCCAGTAAATCTTTCTCCCATCCCTCCCCAAGGAGACATCTGGCCTTTTACTACGGTAATTGTGCACTGGAGAAAGGGAAATGATTAGACATTTTGGGGACTACTGGACACTGGCTCTGAGCCGATGTTGACTACAGGGGACCCCAAACGTCATTGTGATCCTCCAGTTAAAGTAGGCGCTTATGGAGGTCAGGTAATTAATGGAGTTTTAGCTCAGGTCTGACTTATAGTGGGTCCATTGGGTTCCCCTACTCATTCTGTTGCCATTTCCCCAGTGCTAGAATGCATAATTGGCACAGACAAACTTAGCAGCTAGCAGATCTCCCACATCGGCTCCCTGACTGGTAGTGTGAGGGCTATTATGGTAGGAAAGGCCAAATGGAAGCCATTAGAGCTGTCTTTACCTCGAAAAAGAGTAAATCAAAAACAATATCACATCTCTGGAGGGATTGCAGAGATTAGTGACACCATCAAGGACTTGAAAGATGCAGGGGTGGTGATTCCCACCACATTCCTGTTCAGCTCTCTCATTTGGCCTCTGCAGAAGACAGATGGATCTTGGAGAATGATAGTGGATTATTGTAAACTTAACCAAGTAGTGACACCAATTGCAGCTGCTGTACCAGATGTGGTTTCGTTGCTTGAGCAAATTCACACATCTCCTGGTACCTGGTATGCAGCCATTGACTTGGCAAATACTTTTTTTTTCCATTCCTGTCAATCAGGCCCAACAGAAGCAATTTGCCTTCAGCTGGCAAGGCCAGCAATATACCTTTACTGTCCTACCTCAGGGGTATATCAACTCTTCAGCTTTGTTTCATAATCTTATTTGGGGAGACCTTGATCACTTTTTGCTTCAGCAGGATATCACACTGGTCCATTACATTGATGATGTTATGCTGCTTGGATCCAGTGGGCAAGAAGTAGGAAACACGCTGGACTTATTGGTGAGACATTTGCATGCCAGAGAATGGGAAATAAATCCAACTAAAATTCAGTGACCTTCTATATCAGTAAAATTTCTAGGAGTCCAGTGGTATGGGGCCTGTCAAGATATTCCTTCAAGGTGAAGGATAAGTTGCTGCATTTGACCCTTCCTACAACCAAGAAAGAGGCACAAAGCCTAGTAGGCCTATTTGGATTTTAGAGGCAAGACATTCCTCACCTGGGTGTGTTACTCCAGCCCATTTACTGAGTGACCCAAAAGGCTGCCCGTTTTGAGTGGGGTCCAGAAAAGAAGGGTCTGCAACAGGTCCAGGCTGCTGTGCAAGCTGGACCATATGACCCAGCAGATCCAATGGTGCTTGAGGTGTCAGTGGCGGATAGGGATGATGTTTGGAGCCTTTGGCAGGCCCCCATAAGTAAATCACAGCAGAGGCCTCTAGGATTTTGGAGCAAAGCCCTGGCATCTTCTGCAGATAACTACTCTCCTTTTGAGAGACAGCTCTTGGCCTGTTACTGGGCTTTGGTGGAAACTGAACATTTGACTATGGGCCATCAAGTCACCATGAAACCTGTACTGTCTATCATGAACTGGGTGCGTTCAGACCCATCTATCCATAAAGTGGCTCATGCACAGCAGCATTCCATCATCAGATGGAAATGGTATATACGTGATTGGGCTTGAGCAGGTCCTGAAGGCACAAGTAAGTTACATGAGGAAGTGGCTCAAATGCCCACGGTCTCCACTCCAGCCATCCTGCCTTCTCTCCCCCAGCCTGCACCAGTGGCCTCATGGGGAGTTAGTTCCCTATGATCAGTTGACAGAAGAAGAGAAGACTAGGGCCTGGTTCACTGATGATTCTGCATGATATGCAGGCACCACCTGAAAGTGGACAGCTGCAGCGCCACAGCCCCTTTTGAAAGGATATCCCTGAAGGACAGCAGTGAAGGGAAATCTTCCCAGTGGGCAGAACTTCGAGCAGTGCACCTAAACAGTGTGCACTTTGCATGGAAGGAGAAATGACCAGATGTATGATTATATATGACTCATGGGGTGTAGCCAATGGTCTGGCTGGATGGTCAGGGACTTGGAAGAAGCATGATTGGAAAATTGGTGACAAAAAAATTTGAGGGACTCAAACGGACAGAGCAGTATGCAGAGGCTTGCACTGTGAACTTTAGCTCCAGATTGACTGCAAGAACAAACCAGCAATCCTGAGAGGACCCATAAACCCTCTGAAGGAAGCAGACAGCTCCTGCAGGACCTGGGAGATACCCCAAATACTGTGAGTGCCCCAACTGTAGAAGGGGGACAGGGAGAGCCTCCTCTCCTGAACACGTATCCCCACTGGAGAAATTGAAGTTCTGTTTGTGGGAGGAATTTCCGACCTTACCTGGAACTGAGCCAATTTAGAGAGGTGAGCAAAATACAGGGGTAGAGGAAGCAGCAGAAAGGCCCTGGGAGCTTGCTGGGAGCCCAAGCAGGCCATTCCTGCCTGGCACCAGAGGGATCCATTGGGAGGGTGGCCAGAGGTGGCGGGGTGTGTTGGGGAACTCCACAGGGAGAAGGAAATCTCCAGGTGAACTCTGTAACAATTTGAACGGGGTGAGAAGGCTCCTGGCCAGAACTCGGGGGAGGGCAGAAATCTGGTGTGCAGGCTCCACAGGTGGAGGAAGAACCAAGCCCTTTTCTTTTGCAGCTGGGAAGTGGGTAGCCTGGGGCAAGTTTTCAAGCCTGGCTCCCCCACCACCTGGAAACAGACTTGGTGCTGTTCATTGGGGGGGGGGGGGTAGGGGGAGCATGGTGGGAGTGAGACCAGCCCTTGGGTTTGCATGGGAGCTGGGTGAGGCTTGTGACTGCTGGCTTTCCCCAGCTTCCCTGACAACTTGCATGGCTCAGCAGGGGCAGCCATAGTCTGCCCAGGTACACAACTCCAGTGACTTGGGCATCTCACCCCCATCCCCTACAGCAGCCACAGCATGACCTACCCAAGGAGAGTCTGAGCTCAGACAGGCCTAGCCCTGCCCCCGATCTGATGGTCCTCCCCTACCCACCCTGGTAGTGGAAGACAAAGAGCATTTAATCCTGGGAGTTCTAGGGCCCCACCCACCACTGGTTCCTCATACTACCACAGCTGAGGCTGTCTGGAAAGTGTCACCTCCTGGCAGGAGGCCAAAAAGCACCAAAATACAGCATTAAACCACCAAAGCTAAGAACCCTCACAGAGTCCATTGCAATCCCCTGCCACCTCCACTGGAACACCACTGCTCCCCTGCTCCACCACTGAGAGACCCATAGACAGTTCTTATCACAAGACTCTTTGCAGACAACTCCCAGTACCAGCCTGGAGCTGGGTAGACTTGCTGGGTGGCTAGACCCAGAAGAGAGACAACAATCATTGCAGTTCAGCTTACAGGAAAACACATCCATAGGAAAAGAGGGAGAGTACTACATCAAGGGAACACCCTGTGGGACTAAATAATCTGAACAACAGCCTCCAGTCCAAGATCTTCCCTCTGACAGAGGCTACCCAAATGAGAAGGAACCAGAAAACCAACTCTGATAATATGACAAAACAATGATCTTTAACACCCCCCAAAAATCACACGAGTTCACCAGCAATGGATCTAAACCAAGAAGAAATCCCTGATATATCTGAAAAGGAAGTCAGGAGGTCAGTCATTAAGCTAATCAAGGAGGGACCAGAGAAAGGCAAAGCCCAATGCAAAGGAAAAAAAAAACACAAGAAGTGAAGGGAGAAATAGTCAAGGAAACAGATAGCTTAAAGAAAAAACAGGCCGGGCACAGTGGCTCATGCCTGTAATCCCAGCACTTTGGGAGGCCGAGGCAGGTGGATCACGAGGTCAGGAGATTGAGACCATCCTGGCTAACATGGTGAAACCCCACCTCTACTAAAAATACAAAAAATTAGCCGGGCACGGTGGTGGGTGCCGGTGGTCCTAGCTACTTGGGAGGCTGAAGAAGGAGAATGGCATGAACCCGGGAGGCGGAGGTTGCAGTGAGCCGAGATCGCTCCACTGTACTCCAGCCTAGGTGACAGAGCAAGACTCCGTCTCAAAAAAGAAAAAACAATCAAATTTCAGGAAAAACTGGACACACTTATCAAAATGCAAAATGCTCTGGAAAGTCTCAACAATGGAATTGAACAAGTAGAAGAAAGAAATTCAGAGCATGAAGATAAGGTCTTAGAATTAACCTAATCCAACAAAGACAAAGAAAAAAGAATAAGAAAATATGAACAAAGTCTCCAAGAAGTCTAGGATTATGTTAAACGACCAAACCTAAGAATAATCAGCGTTCCTGAGAAAGAAAAGAAACCTAAAAGCTTGGAAAACATATTTGGGGGAATAATTGAGGAAAACTTCCCTGGCCTGCTAGAGAACCTAGCCATCCAAATACAAGAAATACAAAAAACACCTGGAGAATTCATCACAAAAAGATTGCCTCGGCACATTGTCATCAGGTTATCCAAAGTGAAGACAAAGGAAAGAATCCTAAGAGCTGTGAGACAGAAGCACGAGGTAACCTATAAGAGAAAAGCTATCAGAGTAACAGCAGATTTCTCAGCAGAAACTGTAAAAGCCAGAAGGGACTAGGGCTCTATCTTCAGCCTCCTCAAACAAAACAATTATCAGCCAGGAATTTTGTATCCAGCAAAACTAAGCAACATATATGAAGGAAAGGTACAGTCTTTTTCAGACGAACAAATGCTAAAAGAATTTGCCGCTACCAAGCTACCACTACAAGAACTACTAAAGGGAGCTCTAAATCTTGAAACAACTCCTGGAAATACGTCAAAACAGAACTTCTTTAAAGCATAAATCACACAGAACCTATAAAACAAAAATACAAGTTAAAAAGCAAAAACAAAAAATAAAGTACATGGGCAACAAACAGGACGATGAATGCAATGCTGTCTCACATCTCAATACTAACATTGAATGTAAATGGCCTAAATGCTCCACTTAAAAGATACAGAACTGGAGGGTGGATGAAAACTCACCAACCGTCTGCTGCCTTCAGTCCTTACCTAACAGTAAGGACTCACATAAACTTAAAGTAAAGGGGTGGGAAAAGGCATTTCATGCAAATGGACACCAAAAGCCAGCAGGGGTAGCTATTCTTATATCAGACAAAACAAACTTTAAAGCAACAGAAGTTAAAAGAGATAAAGAGGGACATTATACAATGGTAAAAGGCCTTGTCCAACAGGAAAATATCACAATCCTAAACATATATGCACCTAGCACTGGGGCTCCCAAATTTATAAAACAATTACTAATAGACTTAAGAAATGAGGCCGGGCACGGTGGCTCATGCCTGGAATCCCAGCACTTTGGGAGGCCGAGGCAGGCAGATCACGAGGTCAGGAGATCGAGACCATCCTGGCTAACACGGTGAAACCCCGTCTCTACTAAAAATACAAAAAAAAAATTAGCCAGGCGCAGTAGCAGTTGCCTGTAGTCCCAGCTACTAGGGAGGCTGAGGCAGAAGCATAGCATGAACCTGGGAGGCGGAGCTTGCAGTGAGCTGAGATAGCACCACTGCAGTCTGGCCTGGGAGAAAGAGCGAGACTCCGTCCCAAAAAAAAAAAAAAAAAAAAAAAAAAGGAATGAGATAGACAGCAATACAATAATAGTGGGGGACTTCAGTACTCCACTGACAGCACTAGATGGGTCATCAAGACAGAAAGTCAGCCAAGAAGAAATGGATTTAAACTATACCTTGGAACAAATGGATTTAACAGTTATATACAGAACATTTCATCCAACAACCACAGAATACACATTCTATTCAACAGCGCATGGAACTTTCTCCAAGATAAGCCATACGATAGGCCATAAAATGAGCCTCAATAAATTTAAGAAAATTTAAATTATATCGAGCTCTGTCTCAGACCACAGTGGTATAAAATTGGAAATCAACTCCAAAAGGAACTTTTAAAACCATGAAAAAACATGGAAATTAAATAACCTGCTCTTGAATGAGCACTGAGTCAAAAATGAAATCAAGATGGAAATTTAAAAATTGTTCCAACTTAACGACAATAATGACACAACCTATCAACACCTCTGGGATATGGCAAAAGTGGTGCTAAGAGGAAAGTTCATAGCCCTAAACACCTACATCAAAAAACACTGAAAGAGCACAAACTGACATTCTAAGGTCACATCTCAAGGAACTAGAGAAACAAGAACAAATCAAACCCAAACCCAGCATAAGTAAGGAAATAGCCAAGATCAGAGCAGAACTAAATGAAATTGAAACAAACAAACAAAAAATACAAAAGATAAATGAAACAAAAAGCTTATTTTTGAAAAGATAAATAAAATTGATAGACCACTAACAAGATTAACCAAGAAAAGAAGAGAGAAAATCCAAATAACCTCACTAAGAAACAAAACAAGAGATATTACAACTGACACCACTGAAATACAAAAGATCATCCAAGGCTATTGTGAACACCTTTATGCACTTAAACTAGAAAACCTAGAAGAGATAAATAAATTCTTGGAAAAATACAACTCTCCTAGCTTAAATCAGAAAGAATTGGCTATCCTGAACAGACCAACAACAAGTAGCGAAATTGAAATGATAATTAAAAAATTACCAACAACAAAAAAGTCCAGCACCAGACGGATTCACAGCAGAATTCTACCAGACAGTCAAAGAAGAATAGGTACCAATCCTTTTGACACTATTCCACAAGACCGAGAAAGAAGGAACCCTCCCTAATTCATTCTGTGAAGCCAGCATCACCCTAATCCAAAATCAGGAAAGGACATAACCAAAAAAGAAAACCATGGACCAATAATCTTGATGAACATAGATGCTAAAATCCTTAATAAAATACTAGCTAACCAAATCCAACAACATATGAAAAAAAAATAATTCACCTTGATCAAGTGGGTTTCATACCAGGGATGCAGGGATGATTTAACATGAGCAAGTCAATAAATGTGCTACACCACGTAAACAGAATTAAAAACCACATGATCATCTCAATAGATGCAGAAAAAGCATTTGACAAAATTCAGCATCGCTTTATGATTAAAACTCTCAGCAAAATCAGCATACAAGGGAGATACCTCAATGTAATAAAAGCCATCTGTGACAAACCCACAGACGACATAATATTTAATAGGGAAAAGTTGAAAGCATTCCTTCTGAGAACTGGAACAAGACAAGGAAGCCCACTCTCATCACTCCTCTTCAACACAGCACTGGAATTCCTAGCCAGAGCAATCAGACAAGAGAGAGAAATAAAGGGCTTCCAAATCATTAAAGAGAAAGCCAAACTGTCACTGTTTGCTGACGATATGATTGTTTACCTTGAAAACCCTAAAGACTCCTCCAGAAAACTCCTAGAACTGATAAAAGAATTCAGCAAAGTTTCCAGATAGAAGATTAATGTATACAAATCAGTAGCTCTACTATACACCAACAGCGACCAAGTGGAGAATCAAATCAAGAACTCAACTCCTTTTACAACAGCTGCAAAAAAATAAAATACTTAGGAATCTGCCTAACCAAGGAGTCAAAAGATCTCTACAAGGAAAACTACAAAACACTGCTGAAAGAAATCATAGACAACACAAATAAATGGAAACACATCCCATGCTCATGAATGGGGAGAATCAATATTGTGAAAATGATCATACTGCCAAAAGCAATCTACAAATTCAACCCAATTCCCATCAAAATACTACCATCATTCTTCACAGAATGAGAAAAAACAATTCTAAAATTCATATGGAACAAAAAAAGAGCCCGCATAGCCAAAGCAAGACTAAGCAAAAAGAACAAATCTGGAGGCATCTCACTGCCTGATTTCACATATATGAACAGAATAGAGAACCCAGAAATAAACCCAAATATTTACAGCTAACTGATCTTCGACAAAGCAAACAAACATAAAGTGGAGAAAGGACACCCTATTCAATACACGGTGCTGGGATAATTGGCTAGCCACATGTAGGAGAATGAAAGTGGGTCCTCATCTCTCACTTACACAAAAATCAACTCAAGATGGATTAAGGACTTAAATCTAACACCTGAAACTATAAAAATTCTAGAAGATAACATTGGAAAAACCCTTCTAGAAATTGGCTTAGGCAAGGATTTCATGACCAAGAACCCAAAAGCAAATGCAGTAAAAACAAAGATAAATAGCTGGGACCTAATTAAACTAAAGAGCTTTTGCATGGCAAAAGGAACAGTCAGCAGAGTAAACAGACAACTCACAGAGTGGGAGAACATCTTCACAATCTGTACACCTGACAAAGGACTAATATCCAGAATCTACAATGAACTAAAACAAATCAGTAAGAAAAAAACAATCCTATCGAAAAGTGGGCTAAGGACACGAATAGGCAATTCTCAAAAGAAGATACATAAATGGCCAACAAACATACGAAAAAATGCTCAATATCACTAGCAATCAGAGAAATGCAAATCAAAACCACAATGCGATACCACCTTACTCCTGCAAGAATGGCCATAATCAAAAAGTTAAAAAAAAAAAAAACAGTAGATATTGATGTGGATGTGGTGATCAGGGAACACTTCTACACCACTGGTGGGAATGTCAACTAGTACAGCCATTATGGAAAACAGTGTGGAGATTCCTTAAAGAACTAAAAGTAGAACTACCATTTGACCCATGAATCCCACCAGTGGGTATCTACCCGGAGGAAAATAAGTCATTTTACAAAAAAGATACTTGCACATGCATGTTTATAGCAGCACAGTTCACAGTTGCAAAATTGTAGAACCAGCCCAAATGCCCATCAATCAACCAGTGGATAAAGTAACAGTGATATACATATCATATATATACACACACATATATGATGATATGTGTATCATATATATGTATCATCTATATGTATCATATATGTATCATCTGTATGTATCATATATGTATCGTCTAAATGTATCATATATGTATCATATATGTATCATACATGTGTGGGTATATATGACATGCATATCACAGTTACTTTATCCACTGGTTGATTGATGAGCATTTGGGCTGGTTCTACAATTTTGCAACTGTGAACTGTGCTGCTATAAACATGCAAATGGAAGTATCTTTTTTGTATAATGACTTATTTTCCTCTGGGTAAATACCCACCAGTGGGATTCATGGGTCAAATGGTAGTTCTACTTTTAGTTCTTTAAGGAATCTCCACACTGTGTTCCATAGTGGCTGTACTAGTTTACATTCCCACCAGCAGTGTAGAAGTGTTCCCTGATCACCACATCCACACCAATATCTACTTTTTTTTTTTTAATCTTTTGATTCTGGCCACTCTTGCAGGAGTAAGGTGGTATCGCATTGTGGTTTTGATTTGCATTTCCCTGATCGCTAGTGATATTGAGCATTTTTTGATCATATAATCATCATATATCATACATATATGATCATACATATATGATATATATCATCATACATATATGATGATATATATCATATATACATATATACGATATATATCATCATATATGTATGATATATATATTCCATCATATATATCATATATATATATGATGGAATACAACTCAGCAATAAAAAAATGAATTAACAGCATTTGCAGAAATCTGGATGAGATTGGAGACTATTATTCTAAGTGAAGAAACTCAGGAATGGAAAACGAAACATTGTATGTTCTCACTGATATGTGGGAGCTAAGCTATGAGGATTCAAAGGCATAAGAATGATACAATGGATTTTGGGAACTTAGAGGGAAGAGTGGGTTGGGGTCAAGGGATAAAAGGCTACAAATATGGTGCAGTATATACTGCTTGGGTGATGAGTGCACCAAAATCTCACAAATCACCACTAAAGAACTTATTCATGTAACCAAATACCAGCTGTACCCCAATAACTTATTGAAATATAATAATAATAAAAAGAAATTTGGGGAAGAGGTATGTGATTGACCTCTTTGAGCGATCAAAAGCTGTGAAGATATCTGCATCCCATGTAAGTGCTCACCAGTGGGTGACCTCAGCAGAGAAGATTTTAATAGTCAAGTGGATAGGATGATCCATTCTATGAACACCACTCAGCCTCTTTCCCCAGCCACCCCTGTCATCGCCCAATGGGCCCATGAACAATGTTGCCATGGTGGCAGGGATGGAGGTTATGCATGAGCTCAGCAACATAGAGTTACACTCACCAAGAGTGGCTATGGCCACTGCTGAGTGCCCAATTTCCCAGCAGCAGAGACCAACACTGAGCCCTCGATATGGCACCATTCCTCAGGATGATTAGCCAGCTACCTGGTGGCAGGTTGATTATACTGGACCTCTTCCATCATGGAAAAGGCAGAGGTTTGTCCTCACTGGAACAGATACTTGCTCCAGATATGGGTTTGCCTATCCTTCACGCAATGCTTCTGCCAAGACTACCATCCATGGACTCACAGAATGCCTTATCCACTGTCATGGTATTCCACTCAGCACCGCCTCTGACCAAGGCACTCACTTTATGGCTAAAGAAGTGCGACAGTGGGCTCATGCTCATTGAATTCACTGGTCTTACCACGCTCCCTATCATTCTAAAGCAGCTGGATTGATAGAATGGTGGAATGGCCTTTTGAAGTCACAATTACAATGCCAACTAGGTGACAATACTTTGCAGGGCTGGGGCAAAGTTCTGCAGAAGGCTGTGTATGCTCTGAATCAGCATCCAATATATGGCACTGTTTCTCCCATAGCCAGGATTCACGTGTCCAGGAATCAGGGGGTAGAAGTGGCACCACTCACCATTAACCCTGGTGATCCACTAGCAAAAATTTTACTTCCTGTTCCTGTGACATTACGTTCTGCTGGCCTAGAGGTTTTAGTTCCAGAGGGAGGAGCACTGCTATCAAAAGACACAATGATTCCATTAAAGTGGAAGTTAAGATTGCCACCTGGATATTTTGAGCTCCTTCCACCTTTAAGTCAACAGGCTAAGAAGGGAGTTACAGTGTTGGCTGGGGTGACTGACCTGGATTATCAAGATGAAATCAGTCTACTACTCCACAGTGGAGGTAGGAAGAGTATGCATGGAATACAGGAGATCCATTAGGGCATCTGTTAGTATTACTCTGTCCTGTGATTAAGGTCAATGGAAAACTACAATAGACCAATCCAGGCAGGACTACAAATGAACCAGACCCTTCAGGAATGAAGGTTTGGATCACTCCACCAGGGAAAAAAAACCACAAGGTGCTTGCTGAAGGCAAAGGGAATACAGAATGGGTAGTAGAAGAAGGTAGTCATTAATACCAGTTACAACCGCGTGACCAGCTGCAGAAATGAGGACTGTAATTGTCATGAGTATTTCCTCTTTTGTTAAAAACATGCCTGTGCATATATACACTTGTACTAAAAAAATACTTTCATTTTATTTCCTTTCTCCGTTATCATATGACATAAGATTTATTAACTTCACGTCAACATTTAAGTGTTGTTAACTTTATGTAATAGTATTTGGGTTGGGGATTGGTGCGTCTCCAGTTGTACGAAGGATAGAGGTTTTATGTTAGGCATAATTATGACCTTTTTATTGCCTTTATTTGAAGATTATGTATGATCTCAGGAGATGTGCATGGGTTCCAGTTGACAAGGGGTGGACTTGTGATTGTTAATACTGAGTGTCAACTTGTTTGGATTGAAGGATACAAAGTACTGATCCTGGGTGTGTGTGAGGGTGTTGCCAAAGGAGGTTAATATTTGAGTCAGTGGGCTGGGAAAGGCAGACCCACACTTAATCTGGTTGGGCACAATCTAATCAGCTGCCAGCATGGCTAGAATGTAAGCAGGCAGAAAAATGTAAAAAGAGAGACTGGTCTAGCCTTCCAGCCTACATCTTTCTCCCATGCTGGATGCTTCCTGCCCTTAAATATTGGACTCCAAATTCTTCAGTTTTGGAACCTGGACTTGCTCGCTTTGCTCCTCAGCCTGCAGATGGCCTATTGTGGGACCTTGTGATGGTGTGAGTTAATACTTAATAAACTCCCCATTATATATATTTATATAATATATAATTATATAAATATATATATAATTATATATATTTTATAATTTATATAATTATATATATTTTATAATATTATATTATATATTATATATTATATATAATATATTATATATAATATATAATATATTATATATAAATATATATAATATATTTATATAATATATCTCCCTCTAGAGAACGCTGAGTAATACAGATGGCATAAGTGAGTGCTATAAAACAAAATTCGAAGATGGAACTAACATTCCTTATGTCTGCTTACATCTTTTATTCTGTCTCCTAGGTGACAGGCATTTCTTGCCTAGATGACTCTCAGGCATGGTCTCTTATTCACTCTGGACACTCCTTGTCAGGGCACAGAGCCCTTCACATCTGCCCCTGCCCATGTCTTCTGGATCGTCTCCCATCTCTCCCTATATGCCTCTTCAACTTCAACTCCCCAGAACCACAGGCAGTTCCAGAGTGCAACATGGCTTCCTTTAGACCAGGTTCCCACCTGCTAGCCAGTCCTCAGCAACCTGTGCTGTGTGGTTTCCCTTTCTTTAATCCCTTGCTCAAGCCTCTTGAGATTTGAAACCTTCTTTGAAGACATACCATCCCCTTCCCTGCAGGCTCCCTACCCCCAAGGTTGGGCTAGATGCCCTTACTTTGATGGTCTGGGCTGGTCAGTCCTAAGCCTCACCTATTTACCTGAGTGGGTGGGGATGTGTCCTAAGTTAAGATATCCCATGTATTTTGTGCTGTGGGTCATAGTCAAAATAGTCAGCAAGCCACTGATCTTATTTACCCTCCTATTTAAGATGCTTCCAAGTCTTGTGTGAGGCTCAGACTGAGCCTTTAAAATCCCCACATTTCCCTTTTCTGGGCTGCTCTGCCTGGCAGAAACAGGGCTACATCTTGTTCTTGTACTCTTGAAGCCTGGTAGCACTCTCTGACCACCACAGAAGAAGTCTGCTTAATGGACTCACATTTTTGTAATAAAATAAAAGCACCAAGCCAGAATAGAAGGCTTCGTTGTCAGACCTTATTCTCCAAATGTATTTTCTTCACAGTTTTCGAACTTCTAAAACCATCAAACAGCTTTGGCATGACAGTCGTCTTCTACAAATGAAAACAGGATTTAGTGCAGTGGCATTTCCGCTGCTCTGAGGGAAGCTGATTTAGACAGAAGAGGCAGGAAGGAAGAGGGAGGGGATCTGTGGAGCTGGAGCCAGGCCCCTGCAGAGGTGGCTGGGCCTCTGACTCTACTGTCTGTGGGTGGAAAAACAATCTTTCCCCTCGGACCAAAAGTACCAGGCTGCCTCCCTGAGATTAAGGTGCTAGACGGAGCCTATTAATGTGAACATACCATTCAAGGCAGTGAAAACAGGCTCAACACAGAATCAGCAGCAGCAGGGGAGATCTAGAGACTTCTTCCTAGCTCTGTCTTCCTCCTACCTCTGCTCCTAATTCCCTTCTTCTCTGGGCCTCAGATTCCTCACCTGAATATGGAAGGGTTAGATTAAATCAGCGGCTGTTATTTTCTGACTGTGACTCAACATTAAGAAATACATTTGAAGACTAAGAAACAGAGAAGACCCAAATAAAATCAGAGATGAAAAAGGAGACATTACAATTGACACTGCATAAATTCAAAGGATCATTAGAGACTGCTATGAGAAACTATATGCCAATAAATTGGAAAACCTAGAAGAAATGGATAAATTCCTAGACATATACATCCTACTAAGATTAAACCATGAAGAAATCCAAAACCTGAACAGACTAATAACAAGTAATGAGATTGAAGCCATAATAAAAAGTCTCTCAGCAAAGAAAAGCCAGGGACCTGATGGCTTCACTGCTGAATTTCACCAAATATTTTAAAAAGAACTAATACCAATCCTACTCAAACTATCCTGAAAAATAGAGGAGGAGGAATACTTCAAAACTCATTCTACAAGGCCAATATTACCCTGATACCCAAGCCAGACAAAGATGCATCAAACAAACAAACCAAACCCAACAAACAAAACCAGGCCAATATGATTGATGAACATCAATGCCACAAAACACTAGAAAAGTGAATTCAACAACTCATTAAAAAGATCACTCATCATAACCAAGTGGAATTTATTCCCAGATGCAAGGATGGTTCAACATACAAAAATCAATCAATGTGATATATCATACTAACAGAATGAAGAATGAAAATCATATGATCATTTTGATTGATGCTGAAGAGGCATTTGACAAAATTCTTTTATGATAAAAACTCTAAAAAACTTGGTATAGAAAAAACATACCTCAACACAATAAAAGCCATATGTAACAGATCCACAGCTGGAATCTTACTGAATGGGGAAAAACTGAAAGCCTTTCCTCTAAGATATGGAACGTAACAATGATGCCCACTCTTACCACTGTTATTTAACATAGTACCGGAGCTAGAGCAATCAGACAAGAGAAAGAAATAAAGGGCATCCGAATTGGAAAGGAAGAAGTCAAATTATCCTTGTTTGCAGACGATGTGACCTTATATTTGGAAAAAGCTAAAGACTCCATCAAAAAATTTTTAGAACTGATAAACAAATTCAGTAAAGTTGCAGCGTACCAAATCAATGTATAAATATCAGTAGGATTTCTATATGCCAACTGCAAATGATCAGAAAAAAAATTAAGAAAATAATAGCATTTATAACAGCTATAAATAAAGTTAAATACCTAGGAATAAAATTTACCAAAGAAATAAAAGGTCTCTACAATGAAACCTGTAAAACATTGACACAAGAAATTGAAGAGGACACCAAAAAATAGAAAGATATTTCTTGTTCATTGATTGGAAGAATCAATATTGTTAAAATATCCATGCTGCCAAAAGGAATCCACAGATTCAACGCAATTCCTGTTAAAATACCAATGACATTCTTCACAGCAACAGGAAAAACAATCCTAAATTTTAGATGGAGCCACAAAAGACCCGGAATAGGCAAAGCTATCCAAAGCAAAAGGAACACATCTAGAGGAATCACATTACCTGACTTCAAATTATACTACAGAGCTATAGTAACCAAACCAGCATGGTACTGGTATAAAAACAGACACATAGACCAATGGAACAGAATAAAGAACTCAGAAACAAATCAGCATACCTACAGTGAACTCATTTACAACAAAGGTACCAAGAACACACATTGGGGAAAGGACGCTCTCTTCAATAAATGGTGCTGGGACATGAAAAAATGCTCATCATCACTGGCCATCAGAGAAATGCAAATCAAAACCACAGTGAGACACCATCTCACACCAGTTAGAATGGTGATCATTAAAAAGTCAGGAAACAACAGGTGCTGGAGAGGATATGGAGAATTAGGAACACTTTTATGCTGTTGGTGGGAGTGTAAACTAGTTCAACCATTGTGGAAGACGGTGCGACGATTCCTCAAGGATCTAGAACTAGAAATACCATTTGACCCAGCCATCCCATTACTGGCTATATACCCAAAGGATTATAAATCATGCTACTATCGAGACACATGCACACGTATGTTTATTGTGGCACTATTCACAATAGCAAAGACTTGGAACCAACCCAAATGCCCATCAATGATAGACTGGATTAAGAAAATGTGGCACATATACACCATGGAATACTATGCAGCCATAAAAAATGATGAGTTCACGTCCTTTGTAGGGACATGGATGAAGCTGGAAACCATCATTCTGAGCAAACTATCGCAAGGACAGAAAACCAAACACTGCATGTTCTCACTCATAGGTGGGAATTGAACAATGAGAACACTTGGACACAGGGTGGGGAACATCACACACTGGAGCCTGTTGTGGGGTGGGGGGAGGGGGGAGGGATAGCATTAGGAGAAATACCTAATGTAAATGACAAGCTAATGGCTGCAGCACACCAACATGGCACATGTATACATATGTAACAAACCTGCATGTTGTGCACATGTATCCTAGAACTTAAAGTATAGTAAAAATAAATAAATAAAATAAAAAATAAAAATAAATAAATAAATGGTGCTGGGAAAACAAGGTATCCATATGCAGAAGAATGAAACTAGATCCCTGCCTCTCACTATGTACAAACATCAATCAAAATGGATTAACGACTTAAATGTAAGACCTGAAGCCATGAAACTACTAAAAGAAAACATTAGAGAAACTCTCCAGGACATTGGACTAGGCAAAGATTTTCCAAGTAAAACTCAGAAGCACAGACAACCAACGGAAAAATGGATAAACTGGATCACATCAAGTTGAAAAGCCTCTGCACAGCAAAGTAAAACAATATCAACAAAGTGAAGAGACAACCCACAGAATGGGAGAAAATGTTTACCAACTATTCATCTGACGACACATTAATAATCAGAATATATTAGGACCTAAGCAATACAGCAGGAAAAAAATATAATAATTTGATTAAAAAGTGAACAAAAGATCTGAATAGAAGAATGTCAAAAGAAGACATACAGATGGCAAACAGGTAGATGAAAAAGGGCTCAACATCATGGATTACCAGAGAAAAGCAAATCAAAACTACATGAGACATCATTTCATCCCAGTTAAAATGGCTTTTATCCAAAAAGCAGGCAATAATGAATGCTGGCGAGGATGTGGAGAAAAGGGAACACTCATACACTGTTAGTGGGAATGAAAATTAGTACAACCGCTATGGAGAACAGTTTGGAGGTTCCTCAAAGAACTAAAAATAAAACTACCATATGATCTGGGAATTCTATTACTAGGTACATACCCCAAAGAAAGGAAATCAGTATATTGAAGAGATATCTGCACTTCCATGTTTACTGTGGCACTACTTACAATAGGCAAGATTTGGAAGCAGTCTAAGTGTCCATCAACAGATGAATGGATAAAAAAAATATGGAACATATTCACAATGAGGTACTATTCAGCCATAAAAAATAATGAGATCCTGTCATTTGCAACAACATGGATGGAACTGAGGATATTATGTTAAGTGAAATAAGCCAGGCACAGAAAGACAAACTTTGCATGTTCTCACACATTTGTGGGAACTCAAAATTAAAACAATTGAACTCATGGAGATAAAGAATGTAAGGATGATTACCAGAGGTTGGGAAGGGTCGTGCGCATGGGGAAGTGGGGATGGCTAATGGGTACAAAAAATATAGTTAGAAAGAATGAATAAGATTTAGTATTTGATAGCACAACAGGTTGGTTACAGTCAACAATAATTTATTGTACATTTAAAAATAACTGAAACTGTATAATTTCAACATTTGTAACACAAATAAATGATAAATGCTTGAGGTGACGGATACTCCATTTAACCTGATATGATCAGCATGCATTGTATGCCTGTATCAAAATATCTCACGTACCCCATAAATATATATACCTACTATGAACCCACAAAAACTAAAAATTAAAAAAAATTTAAAAAAGAAATACATTTCATACATCAGCTTGGTCTATACACACATATTTAGAGGGACATGTAACTGAAGTTTCGCTTAATGATGTTTGTCCTTACGACCTGCTATATTTTCTCCTCTGTTACGCTCATTTTATAAACTTTTATTGAAGTATGATTTAAGTACAGTAGAGGCTATATATCATAAATGAATAGCTTGATGCATTTCTACAAATTGACAATACCCATTTAACCTGCCCTCCTACCTCTGAATCAAAACGCAGAATGTGACTAGAGAGCCCCTTTGCACTCCTTCCCATTTACCAACTCCTCCCTCGGGGGCAACCACCATCCAGACTTCTGAAAACAGAGTAGTTTTACCTGGTTTTGTACTTTTTTAAAGTGCAGTCATAAAGTTTCTTTGTGCCTGCTTCTTTCTTTCAACTTCATGCTTCTGAGGTTCATCAATATTGCCATGTGCAATATTCCACTATGTCAATAGGCTACGCTTGATCCATTCCAGGGCTGATGGCCATGTGTTTTGGTGGACATCTGTGTGCATGTCTCAGGGGTATATACCAAGGAGTGAAAGCGCTGGTATGTATATGTTCAGCTTTAGTTGATATTGCCAAACAGTTTTCCAGTGTCATCAAACCAATTACATTTCAGCTAACAGTATGTGAGTTTCAGTTGTTTCACATCTTTGCCAACACTAGATAGAGTCTATACTTTTCATTTCAGCCATTCTGATGAGTACATAGTAGTATTTCATTATGGTTTTAATTTGTCATTCCCTGAAGAGTAATAATCTTATGTGCTTTTTTGGCTATTTGGACATCTTCTTTTATGAAGTATCTGAGTCTTTTGCCCATTTTTCTATTAGGTTGTTTTTTCTTACTGATTTATAGGAGTTTCTTCTTTTTTTTTTTTTACCATATATATTTGGATATGAGAAGTTTGTTGAGTGTATGGAATGCAAATATACAATATCTTTACCCACTCTATGGGTTACTAGGTTACTCTGTTTTTACTTTAATAAATGCTGATCTTGAGCCACCAAATTAATTTCATGACCTGTTACTGGACTGCAACCCACAATTTGAAGCACCCTATGATACACAATTATGCAGTCTTTCCTGGGTCTGAATAGCCCAGAAAGGGGCATTTCTAACCTGTGGCACCCACAGTAACATTGGCCTGGATCAACACCTCTGTATCTACTGTGAGCCACTGTCTGGACAACAAGGATATTAGCCATATTTAATTTCCAAATTTAAAGAAAAAACTTTGTCATATACCTTGAGCGATAACAGTTTCCAATTCTTCAGGATTTAATAATTGCCAGCCCCATGGCCCAGACTGAGGGAAGAGACTCAGAAGGATGGCCAAGGTGTGGAAACACCTCTGAAATTAGCCCTTTCAATAGGTACTAGGGGGTACGTTTTCCTACACAGTCTCTCTAGCCACCGAGGTACCTAGGTCTTCAGGGGCATGGTCTTATGGAACCAAAGATACCTTCAGAGTTTCCTTTTATCTAACGAGTTAAGACAACATTCCCTGAACTCTGAAAAAAAAAAAACAAAAAAAAGCCACTAACCAAGAGAGAAAGACTCTCCCATATCCTAAGCACTTTCTTGGTATGAGAGATATATCCTATGCTACATCCTCCCAGCTCCGGAGAGCAGCCCTATCCACAGACTTTCAGCTCCAGGAAGGTGAAAACTGTACCACTCTTATCAAATAATATGACCAAGGCAACATAACTTGTAAGTTATAGAGCTAGGCTGACTGACCCCATAGCCTGTGTTTTAATTCCTCTGTTATACTCCTTAGAGGCAGCCAGTCACTGGATAAAGAGTGGTGACTACCTCCAAGGGGTCAAAGATTCACACACATATGCACAAACACACACGTATGCATGCACACACATGCATAGATGTGTGTATACAGATATGTACATGCATGCACACATATATGCTATTTCACTTAGAAATCAGTGGGGCTGGACTCTACAGGTTCATTACAGTCAGCTCATCTGAGTTCCCCCCTTTCTCCTGATTTGCAAAGTATTGACACCGTCCATAATACATGAATCACACAAAGGCACATACATGTGTAGGAAACTTTACAGTTTACAAAACACTCAATCTCTCATCCAACACTCACCACCAGCCTTCTGAACATATATAAATATTTGATGATTTGCAGGCCTCCCAGTCTGTGTGTTTAAGGACCTTCATTCTGGGGGGCTCTGATCCTTACCATCTAAGACCGGGGCTATGGCATCAGTGAGAGATTGGCAGGATTTGTGCAGCTTCTCGGACCCACTCTAAAATTTCCCTTTTAACTGTATATTTCCATAACAACCCATCATCCTTGTCTGACTCTGAGAAGTAGAGCTTTAACCTCATGAGTTTTCTGGGGTTGGGCTTATGTTTGTGTGAGAGTTTATGACATGTGGACACTACTCTACCCCTAATGAGGATGCCCAGTTCTTTTCTCTCCTTATGAGAGTCTCTAGCACCTCCTATCTTCTCCTCTGGCTAAAGGTAAGTACTTCTGCCATTACTTATAATCATTCTAGCAACTGCCATGTTTTGAACACTTTCTATGTACCAAGTACTAGGTGCCTTTATGTACATTATCTCAGTACATCCTCACGCAACCCTTTGCAACATTTATTGACATCCTCATTTAACAAATGAGGAAACAGATGATCGGAGATGAGAAATGGCAGTCTATGGCCACATAGTCAGCAAGTGATAGGGCTTGGATTGGACCCAGATTCCATGGATTCCCAAGTCCTGGCCCATTCCAGTGCCTGAGATGGTAAGAAGCAGCAATTTCTTTACTCTGAGTCAGCAAAACGATCCAAATGGAGGTCAGAGGCATGGTAGTGACTATCTCCTCCTACCTTCCTTGTTTTCACCAAGCTCAGAATGATGAAGTGACTTTCCTGAAAACACAAGAGTAGAACTGGGGCTGAACCCAGGCCTGCTCTTTGGGTTTACCCTGCTTTGATCCATCTACTGGGCAAAGATCATTGGAGGTTCTCTGTCTGTATTCCAAGTGACTAGGGTGGGAGCTGCTCTTGAAACCAACTTATGAGAAATGATTGGAGGAACAAAGAACAAGAAAAGATCTTGAGGAGGGACATGCTGTTTACATTCACCTATTTTACGATGTGTAGTAGAGAAGAAAGAGACTTGGCAAGACGTGGAGTGGATTTCAAGTCCAGATTATGGGAGAGCTCTACAAAAATCCTAAGTGTGGGGAGATACCAACCTCCATACCAGTCCCTGCAAGTGTCCAAGAACAGGCCAGGGATCTATAGAGATGCTGTTGTGGGTTTCCCAGCATCCAGGAGGGAATGGTCCATGCCTCTAAAACCCTTTTATCTCTAAGATTCCACAAGCCTTTGAAACATATAAAAATCTTGCAGGGAAGGCAAGCAGTAATCCCGCACTCTTTGTCCATTGTTCTTAGGGAAAAAAAATCTTTATTGTAAAATAAATGAAGATAAAGTCTACCTATTAATGCATATTTAAGAGGTAGAGAAAAAAAGAGCTCATAACATTAACTTAAATCATGAATACTCTCTGAAGTGTAAAAAACATCAACTCACTTTTCTTTAAATCTTCTTAAAAGGGTCTAAGAATAGTCCTTCAAATAATCCTTGAAGTATGCAATTTTAATTTGGACACATGGTAATTTCAGTCTACCTGTTGAAAGAGACAAGAGACAAATCAGTCATTTTTGACGAGGATGCTGTTCTGACAAGCAGCAGAGAAGATTCTGGCAGCTTGGGAGGTGGGGGTGAGATATGGGCGTGGGCATTAGTAGCAGCAGTATGAGCTTTGGTCCCAGGCTGAAGGCTAGTGTTTGAACACTCAGAGGAAAGATGCAACTAAAGTAGCTACTAGCACAGTGCCTGGCACATGGCAAATGCTCATTAAGTAGTTGATGGACAAGTAAAAGGATGGCTGAGAAAATGAGTGGGATTTATCATCAAGCTTTCATGCAGGGAGTTACTTTGTAGCCTCATCTCTTCAACTCTTAGGGAGAGCGAATCTCCAGGTACTGGGCATATAATGGAAAGCAGCACAGAGAAAGGTACCAGTGGAGTAAAGAGAGTGAGGGATTTGAGCCAGCCATAGCTATGCCCAAATCCTGGCCCCACCACTTCTGACTGCACAACTCTGGGCTGGTTTATTTACTTATATTTGCTGTTGTTCCTAAATTGGATACTTAGCCCATTCATTAATTTTCAGCTCTTCTTCTTTTTTAATATAAGCATTTAAGGCGATAAATTTCTCTCTAAGTTCTGTCTTGGCTATATTCCACAACTCTTGATATTTAATATTTCTTTGGTCATTCATTTATAATCATTTTATAATTTCTGTTATCATTTCTTTTTGATCTGTGAGTTGGAAGGAAGTATTTTTATAAATATATCTCAATACAGGTTTTTTTTTAAAAAAAATCTCATCTTTCTGTTACTGATTTCTAACTTAATTGCACTGCGGTAGATGAATATTGTCTGTAGGATACTTACTCCTTGAAATTTACTGGGATGTATTTTATGGCCTAGCATACAGTCCATTTTCGTGAGTGTTTTATATGCGCTTAGAAAGAGTGTGCATTCTCTGGCTGTCGGGTTGTTCTTGGGCTGGCTTTCTTTAAATGTTTCTGCATCTCCATTTCCTCACCTGTAATAAGGTATGCGAGCAATACACATTAGTTCCCTCACACCATTTAAAACTATACTCACTGAGAAAGACAGAGTGCACAAGGAAAGGTCAAGGTGTGCTCTTTTTTCTTTATAACAGTATCACTAACAATGCCCTACACTGATAAAGTACTTAAAAGTTTCTAAACAATGACCACGTCTGCTATTTGGTCTTAAACCTATATAATGTCACCTAGGCAGGTAGAGGTGGGAACCCACAAAGAAAAAGGACACACACCAGTTGGTGCAGTGATTTATTCAGTCCTCAATGCCAGAACCCCAGGATCCCTCTGACTCGCCTCTGCCCCTCACTCCTCACTCCTGCTCAGTTCAGTCTTCTTACCATCTTTCAGATCCATCCTTGTTATTACCCACAATGCCTACATCACTTCTCACCTGCTTGGTTCCGACAGATCATTAACTCCCTACTGTTTTAAAAACACAACACAGAAAGTAAATCCTGACAAAATCCTCCTGGCAGATGTGGCTCTCAAACAAGGCTGATGTTAGGTCTTGGGTGCCAGAACATCAGTCTTGCAGGTGAGAGTGATGTTTATGTCTATCAAAGCAGGCATGAGTTTAGAAAGGTCGAGAAACACTGTGTTGAGTTCAAATTTCTTCATCTAGCAAACAGCCCTTCCCGTGACCTTGTCCCCTGTCCTACCCCCATGTTCTTTTTCTCCTTTACAGAGAGATTTCCTGAAAGAGTCATCTAGACCTCTGCTTCCTCCACTCCCACGCTCTTCACAAATCATTGCCTTGTGGCTTTCAGCCCCTTTCTTTAAGATCATAGGGATGTTGTCACTACATATTCCAGACACCACTTCTCAATCTGCAGTGGCCTCTCTCGGTTATTTGCTAGCAGGGACCCCTTCCCTCTAGAAACTCCTTCCTCCACATCAGCAACACCAGTTTCTCCTGGTTCTTCTCCTTTCCCCCTAAGGACTTTCTCTGCCTCCTTCACAAAGTCTATGGTTTGAATGGGCATTTTCACAATTTAATTAGAAGTGTTTTTAATAAAATAATAACCACAGAGTACCCTTTATTAAGGGCATGCCAATCACTGTGCTAAACATTATTTTATTCTACTTAATCTTCACAATAACCACACGAGGTAGATATTATTAATATTCCTATTTTACAGATGAGAAAATAGAAGCTTGGAAAAGTTACCTAATTTGCCCAGGATCACTCAGCTACTATGTGGCAGAACAGGGATTCAAACCGCAATCCATCCAATCATAGCCTGTGCTCTCAGCCACTACATTAACTCATCGTGCCTTCCTATACCATGGCTTCTGTGACTCACCATTCTTCCATGATGTCATGGATTTTATGCCCTCATTTTGCTTCCCTCTGAAGGGAAGGCCTTTATCCCTACTGTGTGCTGAGAAAATTCTGTTTATTGTTTAAAGCTCAGCTCTTCGCACAAAGCTATTAGCAAGCCAAACCAGTTTCATTGCTTCCATCTCTTTGCTGTGGCAGCTCTACAATGATATGAAACCATCCATTCATCCATCTGACCATGCGCCCATCTCTTCACCCAAGAATTACACAAATATGGTAGAAGATTGCTTATCTAGAAGTCTAAACACAAGAAGCATCCAGACAAAGGAATTGTTCGAAAGGATTTTTTATGTTCGCTCTTTGAAAAAATAATCATACTATGGTCAAAGTTGAAGAAAACTTGCTAGAAGTTGTGGTGTTTGGCGAAGGGATGTGCTCTGTGTGGCATGTGTTAATGACTGGTCAAGGGTAGTCATCCGTGGGACCTGGCCAGGGCGCCTTCTGAGGTTACTAAACTAGATCTGTCCAATTTCCCTTACCCAATCCCCACATTTTAAAATCATATTTACATATCATCCCTGGCTCAAATACCTTATTATCCCTGAAGTCTTCCCTGATTCTCCTCCCCCAACAGGCACAGATGAACCTAGACAGCCCCGCTACCCCTCACAATGTATCTCTCTGTTTTCTCTCTGCTGGCACTTGGTATTTAATCATTTGTAGGTAATAGTGCATTTCAAAAAGCACTTCAACATTTTCATTGCATGCTTTATCTCCACCTCTTGTCTCCTTGGAGGTAAGAGATGCATCTAATTCACCCTAGATATTTTCAGAACCAACCCCAGTGGCTGGCACACAGATGTCAATGAGTGACTGATTGATTAAAATTAGATGACATTGTCCTTGAATGGAGAAGGCCATCCAAATATCACTCAAATGCAAGCACCAAGCAGTGTATTATGCAAAGAGTACATGCTAAATAAACATAAAATCCTTCCATCCTCTCTCCACTCCTCAAAAAGTGAGGACTAGAAAAGAAGCTCAATGTTTCCATTGAGCCTGAGGTTTCTGAAGATCTGTGTTCCATGGTTCACAAATATTAATATGTTGGTGTGGTGGCTTTTGATATTCCCCATGATCAACCAGGAACTGAAAACCCATGTTTGGCTACATTCTACTTTGCTTAGTCAGAAAGTGAGAGTTAGAGCTTTGAAGATAGACAAGACCTTCAAAGTGAACTACTACAACCACTTTCTTTTACAGAGAAGAACCAGAGAGGTTCATCGACTCCAGGTCATAGGCCAAGAAGGGTTGCGCAGATGCATTTTCCCTGTTCCCTCCTAGACTTGCAAATGAAGCCTCTAGGAAATTGAGTGCTCTCTGAATGGCTAAAAATAAACTCCGAGAAACTTCATCTAGATATATCACGGCTGTAATTTACAGCGTCTAGAACTTTAGCATGGTATAATTAGCAAATGGACTACAATAATTTATTTTTGGTTTAAAAGCTCGAATGAACACAACCTTCCAGTGGAATGGGAAAACAAGGGGCTGGGAGGCAGCTGCATTCCTCCAACCCCTTCCAATACCACAATGTTTGTGATGGCTGGCAGCCCTCTACTGATGTCCAGTGGATATACAAAGAGAAGGAACTGCAATTCTGAGCTCTGGGCTCCCTGAAGCATGACTCCCTGGACATAGCCTCCCAAAACGGTCAATGTTCATCCTTTTAGTGAGCAGGAAGATGTCCAAACTCACCTTTTCAATGCACAGGAAAACCCAACGGCATTCATCAAGTGGAAAGAAGAGCTACCAACCTTAAACTGATGCAGAAGAAAGGTATACACTGAACAAAACATACCAAAGACTAATTACATGGATGCTTTTCTTCTAAAGATTCTGGGCACATTTTTAGAATGGATTTCCATCACTTGCCTTACTGCAGGGAAAGTTTGTTGTGATGTCTCTGAATAGGCAGTACTAAAGGATGATACCAAGATAGACGCTTGTCACGAAGCTAGAAGATGACTAGACTGGGGTCAGAGAGGACCTGTGCTCAGGTTTTGGTTTGTTATGTGTGTCATGAATAACAACCAATTCAAAACTCTTTTATCAAATGTCAGTAATGAGTAACTACCTCACAAGATTGTTATGGGGATTAAATGAGAAAAATGTATGAAAAGGATTTTGTAAATGAATATTAGATGATTCTTCTTGCGTGAATACATGTCCAAAGTAGATCATTCTGATGAGGACTTTTTCTGACCAAAGCACTATAGAACATTGCAGCAAGGGCCAGGGGCAGAGCAGCAAAAATCCTGGGAAGTTGTCTTCTCATGTTTCTCTTCACGGTGTCTGGGCAGAGGCAAGTCACCCAGCAGAACAATCAGAGCTAGGAAAGATGGATCCTGACTCGGGTAAGGAGCACAAGACAACCTGTCTCCCTTCTCTCACACCCCTACCAAAACCAAGTATCTGCCCAAACACCCCTTAACCTAGAAGGTGGCATGATGGTGGCCAGGCAGTGTGGGAAACCGAAGCAGTGGTTCTTGCGGCTGAAAGAAGGGGAAGGGTAGTTTTCTGAGCATCTGCCATGTACAAGGCACAGTGCTGGGTCCTTTCACACTGGGGCTCTTCTCCAAACCACGCAAGTTTCCCCTGACACCATGTTATACCATTGCTCATGCTGTGTGTGGGTCTACAAAGCCCCCTTTCTTCTCTCTGATTCTTCAACCAGCCCCTGAGCAGGAAGACTTGGACCCTTATCCTCTCACTCATTCAATTCTTAGTGATCTTAGGTAAGGTAAGTCATCCATTTTGGAAGGACTTCAGTCTTCTGATCTGTCAGGTTAGGACAAGAACCCCAAACTCACTGCCTTACCAGATTGCTTTCAGACTTAAAAATATCGGGTGTGAAAAGTTTTAAAAGCAGTGCAAAAACCTGAAGGCTTATGTCACCCCTTGTTCAAGCTCCTCAAGAGCTTCCTCTTGCTGCTTGTGCTAGTTGGCTTTTGTGTTGCTATAAAGGAATACCTGATGTTGGGTAATTTAAAAAAAAAAAGAGGTTTAATTGGCTCATGGTTCTGCAGGCTGTACAGGAAGCATAGTGTTGGATCTGCTTCTGGTGAGGGCCTCAGGAAGTTTCCAGTCATCGGGGAAGGAGAAAGGGAGCCAGCACATCACATGGCAAGAGAGGGAGTGAGAGAGAGAGAGGAGGTGCCATGTTCTTCTAAACAACCAGATCTCACATAAACTCATAGAGTGAGAACTCACTCATTACCATGAGGAGAGCACCAAACCGTTCATGACAGATCTGTCCCCATGTCCCAAACACCTCCCGCTAGGCCCACCTCCAACACTGGAGGTCACATTTCAACATGAGATTTGGAGGGAACAAAACACCCAAACCATACCACTCTTAAATAAACATTACATGTCTACTTTGTCCTCTGACCCCCTGCTGACGTTATGTTCCCATCAGGGCCCCTTGTTCCCCAAGCTCCATCGAAACCAGGCATCTTTCAGGTAATTATGCTAAAGGAGTAAGTGCTGTCCCCAAGGCTGGGAGTCCTCTCCTCCCCTTCAGCTCTCAGCTTAGCCTTAGTCACTTGCGGGAGAGCTCCTTGGCCCCTCAGAGGAGGGAGTTTCCTCTACTCTACCTCCTCAGAGCCCTTGTGATCACACTTACCAGAGTGATGATCTGATTAATGCCTATCTCCCCAACTAGAATATAAGCCCTCTGAAGCAGGCCCACCTGTATGTTGTCCACCAGGGTATCCTCAGGGGGCCAAGCATGCAGTAGACCCTTATCTATTTTGTTCACTGCTCTGGACTAGGGCAGGGCACATAGTAGGTACTCAAAAAATACTTGTTGAATGAGTGCATTTCCATGCAGTTCAAATCTGAAGCTGGGTCAGCTCGACCCTCCCTTCTCTGCTCTCTACAAGCTCTCCCTTACTTTCCCCTGCACTCAGGGCCCTTTCCTGTACTGTTTGCTACCAGGACCTCACCATTATCCAAGTGAGTAGCTTGTCTCCCCTGAGACCACAACAGCCCCGAGGAAGGCCTAGAGAGGCAAACCCTAGCGGGACCCAGAAAAGGGACAGAGCCGGAGTATCTGGGCAAATGGAGGTGGGGCACACAGTAGGGGCTCCTGTGGAACCCACATTTGACCTACTCTGAACTTCTGCCTCACAACCTGTTTCTAGGGCAAATCTTCCAGCCTTGAGTCTTTGCTTCATGGGCTAAAAAATGCCTCTCTCTCTCTCTTTTTTTTTTTTTTTTTTTTTTTGGCGTGAAATAAATGGTTAGCCATTATGATGTAAAATGCAGCTGTCACAGTCCATAGAACAACAGACAGGTTAATATGGGTTTTTAAGAATGCCATTTCCTCATATTAACCCCAGAGCAACAGCAACCTATCAAGATAGACTCCAGAGTGCTCCGGAAACCTGCTGTTTTTGTTCTTTAATAATATTTGATGTTTAAATAATAGTTGATGTTTGTTTCCAAGTAGTTTAATGGTTCGCCTTTCCCTCCCTCCCTCCCTCCCTCCCTTCCATCCTTCCTTCCCCCCTTCCCTTCCTTTTTACCTTCATTGTCTCCCTCTCCCCTTCCCCTCCTTTCCTCCCTCCCTTCCTCACTCCCTCCATCTCTCCCTCCCTTCCTTCCTTCCTTCCTCCCTGCCTCCCTCCCTCCCTTCCTTCCTTTCCTCCCTCTCCCCCTCCCCTCCTTTACTCCCTCCCTTTCCTCCCTCCGTCCCTTCCTTCTCTTCCTTCTCTTCCTCCCTGCCTCCTTTCTCTTCTTCCTCATTCCTACTCTAAGAGTATCCTGGCCTAGGCTTTCCTCTGAGGTCTGGGATATAAACATGAGGATGTGTATCTGGGTCATGTCTGGAATTCTGAAGCCTCCTGACTGGGTTCCTTGACCCTCATTTCTTCCTTTTATCCCCCCACCCTTCCCACCTGCCAGCCATCCCATCCTTCCTACATGTTGTCTACTATAGAACTAATTTAACTTCAAAAATATTTCAACTTTAAATAAAGTTTTTAAGTTATTCCCTAAGAGAGATGAGCTTCAGTTACATAGAAAATGTCATCGGTTAGGACTGGCCTCTCCCAGCAGAAGTGAAGGCACACTGTGTTCTCCCGCCTAGAGGGAAGCCTGGGTGATGTTAAAGGTACCCAGGAAACTCCAGAGGGACAGGTCTGGGCTTGCACTGTGGCTCCAGCCTCTTGGCAGCCTGGGGAAGTGACTGTAGAGTCTGTCCTGCACAGACCATTGTAACTCCTGCTCAAGTTGGCAGCCCAGCACCAATCACTAAGTCCTGCATAGAAGAGTGATCTGCGAGGTGCTTGTCAGCAGGGATAGACTGATTCCTCTCTGGTCCCTGTTCATGCTGTGTGTAATGCACACCCCACCAGGGAGTCTTGGAGGGGAGAGGTGAAGGGCGAAATTCTGGCATCACCAGAAATTACTTGCAGATCCTGAAATGGGCAAGGCTTTCTCAGGCCTCCAGCACTTTGTACATGCTGTTTCTGCAGTCTCAGTCACCCTTATCTTTCCCTGAGTAACTCCTTGTTCTTGAAGACTCAGTGGAAGGTTACCTCCTCCTGACAGCCTTCCTCACCCTCTGTCTAGATCAGGGGTTCCATCCTGAGCTTCCAGCACCCTCCTTTTCTTCCTCCCCTGCTGGTGCAATTGTTCCCTTTGTGCAATGCTCTGCTTATTTGACTGTCTCCAATAAATGTCTCCTGTGAATGCTAAGGTGCTCTGGGACAAAGAAAAGTCTAAGGTGCTCTGGGACAAAGAAAAAATAATCAATACACTAATAATCTATGCATTGACTCTCTGCCTTGCTCCAAAAATAATTTAAGGAAGCACAAGGATCAAATATGCCCCCAAGTAACTTTGAGTCTGGTGAGACAGCAGACAACATAAGCATTTTAAAAATATATGATAAAGGCTGACAATGTGATCAAGTTGAGGGGTTGGGCAGGAGTGGGGACCCTCTCTCTGATCTCCTGCAGGACCAAGCATGACACGCAAGGATGCTCAGTGAATGTTTGCTGAATGAATGAGATGGGTTGAGAAGGAGGACCTGAAGGGGACTTGGAGATCACTTATTTCAAGGGAGGAAATTGTAGTCAGAGAGGAGATGGGACAGTGCAGGAGCCACCCAGTTAGTAGCAGTGCAGGACACAGAGCCCAGGACTATACGACATTAGTCGGTCATTCCAAATCCCATTTATTGGATATGCAATAAGACAAGCCACTTCTCTCTGAGCCTCAGTTTCTGTCCTGTAAAAGAAAGACGTTGAAGTATCTCATCTTTGAAGCTGTTCCAGTTCGGGGATCCCATGAGACTAAGGTTATCACAGAGGGCTGAACAGTGACCAGGTCTTGGTCCTGTGACACAGCCTCTGCTGTCTTATTCTGATACTAATTCAAGAAGCTATTCAAAGACACAGACCCTTCATTCATCTATTCAAAACATATGTACTGTATGCCAGGCACAGACCTGGTCATAACCACAGGACACCCAGAGATCCAATACATCTTTGTGCACCTATTCCCTTCATACAGGTCTCTAACACCCTGGGCGGCTGTCCTCAATAATCTGTGCCACAACATGGAGTAAATCTCTGACTTCTTTTCCTTCCCTTCTGTTGCTTTCTCTCTTTCTTTCATACCTTCACTCACTTACTCATGCACTCAGCAAATGTGTGCCGAGTCCCTACAGCATGCCTGGCTCTGTGCTCTATGTGCTACAGCTACAGTGGTAAAGAGGACCCAGGTCTTGCCTTCTGTAACTCAGTACTCTCCTAGTACTCACCCAGGCAGTTTGCAGAGTTTCTTCACTGTGCATTGTCCTTCTATTCCTCCACAATTCTGTTCCTGCTGTGTGTCTGCCTGGAACATCCTATCTACTGATCTCCACACTTCTACTCCTCTTCTAAGGCCTCGTCCACAAGCTGCCTCCTCGGCAAAACCTCCCCTGAGGGTTTCATACCTCCCTGCTTTCTACCATAATCCCACTGTACTGCATTGGTAAATTCTGTCTGTTGGTCCCACTACCGTGAACTCCAGAAGGCCTTGGACAGTGTATTTTTGCCATTGTATCTACAGCAGTAAGGAATCAGCAAATGCTCAGGAAACCTTGGCTGAAATGGCTGAACTTCCTGACCAGCATGTTCTAACTAGTCCAGGCTCTAGGGAGAGGGCAGAATCATCCTCATTCCACCACATGTCCTACCTGCAAAGCCAGCACAATTATGCTGTGCAGCTTCCCTCTGCTCTCAGAAGTCGATCCCGGCTTGCCCAGGACCCAGGGACCCTGCTCCTGCACCCTGGGCTGCTTGCCCCTGCATCCTTGTGTGTCCCACCTAATCTCTGCTTAGGACTTTCCGCAGATTTGCTGGGGAACGTGCATAATCCAAAGTAAGAAAATCTACTTTTGCAACATTTCCACAAATAAAAAATACTCATAGACACTTAAGCTTTTCTGGCCACACCAGAACGTTGTGGTAAAGTTCTTTAAGGAAGAAAGAATGATCTCCCCCTGCAAAGTTGTTATACTAGCCAAGGCATAGGAGACTGCAGACACAGGCAAGACCCTGCCTTGGAATAAGATGGCTGGTGTTGAGCCTGGCTCTGTCACGATAGCTACAAGGTCTCAGCAACTTATTTCTTCTCCCTGAGAAGCCTCCAGGTCCTTACCTGTAAATCAGAGTTAATAGCACAACCCTTGCATTGGTGCAATGAAGATTAAATTAGGAGGTAAGACTCTTGACATATTGACTGTGACACTGTACTCAGTAAGGATTAGTACTCTCATGAAGGAATGCGGAAGGTGAGTAGAATGAGAAGAATATCATTTCTCACTGTAGTTTATACTTCTGAAATTGATTCTACACACACTGTCACATTTACGCCTCAATCAACGTGTGATATATGCATTATATTATCCTTTTCTTATGGAGAAGGTATCTGAGGCTTAGGGATTTTGAATAATTTTGCACAAGATCATACAGCCAGGAGAGATGGATTCACCAATTCTCTGACTCTAAATCTGGAGTTTCAATGGCCACCAGCCACTGAGGAAGCTGCTAGCACGGGTCTACAGCTGGAGAAGTATTCCTCCTCAGACCGTCACCTCTATTGGACCAGGATCACAAGCCCCAAATAACCCTAGTATATGGTAGACATGGTTGGTGCTCACTGAAAAGTCCCTGTTCTTTGCAGCCAATATCCACTACTTTCCTTATAGAGAGGTTGAAGTGAGTGGCATGGAGATGTGTAATTTCCAGGCCAAGAAACAATGAGCCCCTCTGTACTGTTCCTCTTCTGTGGTGGTGACCCTCAAAGCCATGATTTCCAGATTGCAGAGCTATAAGAGGGGGGCTCTCCATGGCCCTCATCTGTGATATGAGCAGGAAACACATCTTTGTTGAGTCAACATCACTGGGTTTGGGGGTTCTTTGCTGTTACATCTTATCTTAGTCTACCCGGACTGCTGTGTCTAGGTTCAAATTATTGACTGATCACCAGATAAACAACACAGGGAATAACAGTTGGCATGTAGTATCTGATTTAGTCTTACCCTGTGCACTAGGTAGCATCACCCTTATTTTGCAAATACAGAAACTGAAATTTAAGGATTAAATTTAAAAATGAAATAAAAAGAATAAATTGCCCAAGATAACAGGGCTAGCCTGTTTTCGAATGTCTTGTTTTCATGCTTTTTTTCATTCCTTTTGTCCTTAGTTTCCGCATCTGTAAAAAGGGGGATGGGGCTGGACCAGATGATTTTAACATTTATCTCACCTCTCATAATTATAATTATATGATTATTCCAGCTTCACCCGCCCTCCTGTCCTCCTAATGTGTGGCTGACCCAGATGCTGAGCCTCCAGGTAGATCGAGCTCCAGTCCTGCCCCACAACCCCAGTCTTGCTGCCGATCGCATGTGTCCAGAAAAGAAGAGTGACTTGACTGCTGGTTCACTCGCTCATTCACTCAATCACTTATTCTATTATTTATTCATTTCTACTTATTTCTGACTCACTCATTCATTTACAGATGCCTTCCACTTCCTCTTCTACCACCTGCTGGCCAAAGCTCATATTCAGTTCCCCCAGTTTTCACTCATTTATTTCCTCAAAATCACACTTGTTCACTCATTCACTCATTAGCTTCTCCATTTATTTACTTGTTGATTTATTTATTCACGGATTCATTTTTTACTTATTTATTTCTTCATTTATTCATTCATTAAGTCACTCGTTCATTCACCATTTTCATTCTTTCTGTCCTTCATTCACTCCCTTCTCCATGCACTCACTCACTCATTCCCTACTCTCCTTCCTCCCTATTCCCCAGTGCAGCAACCTCCCAGGAAGCAGAGCCTCCATCATGGCTGGGGCCATTAGTCGTCTCTCCCAGAACACTCTCTTCCATTTTAACATCCTGCTTGTTGATCTGTGCAGGCATATCTCCTGGTGTGCAGGGGATAAGCTTTCCACTCAGAAACAGATGTTCTTGTAATTACTGTTTTGACTTTCACCCTCTAATGACACAAAATTCTTTCCACAAACTCTCCAGTATCCGGGAAGGCAGCCGTGCACAATGGGCAAGGCATGCAGTGCCTGGGGGTTCAGATTCCAGAACACAGGGTATTCCTGGCAGTCAGAGCTCGGGGGACTTGGGGAGAGCCTCCCTTCTCCAGGACTTTGCAACCTGGGGTCCAGGGCTGAGCTGGAGATGGGGGCATCTCAGAGAGCAGCAGACTTGGGGAGCCAGGTAAAGGAGTGTGAAGAAAAGTGGCCCATCTCAAGATTGTGGAGTCATAACAGTGACAGGTGCCAGGGTCAGGGGTGAATATAGAGGCTTATCAGCATGTCGCCAGTGGGAATAAGTTGTCAGCAATATCATGGCAGAAGATCAACATTACAATCTACTGACCTCTTACCTGTATCAGGTACTTCTCATACTTTACTCTAGTTGTCCCTCAATGATCAGTCTCCCCATCTTTCATTTAGAAATTTAATCCCTTGAGTTTTAGCTGGTTCCATGACCTCTCAGCCAAAGACTAGATTTCCTGGATTCCCTTGCAGTGAGGCATGACTGTCTAAGTTTGGGCCAATGGGTGTGAACAGAGGTGTTATGTGCAACTTTTTGCTTGCACCTTTAGAAGAAAGCCGGATGCCTTCCACTTCCTCTTCCACCACCTGCTGGCTAAAGCGTGGCCCTTTTTAGTGAGCCCATCTTTGTCTCTGGAGTTAAGGGCATCTTGAACAGCATGTTAGAACAAGATAAAAGAAGCCCCAAAGAACCTTGTGAAGTAGAACATCTCTATCTCCCTGGCTGAGATTTTATGTGCAAGAGAAACAAGCTTCTGTTATGCTTTGGCCACCACTGTTTTGATCTCTGTTAAAGCAGCCACGCCAGCGTCTACTAATCCCAGGAGGAAACCTCTTTGCCCACATTACGTCTTCTCGAGGATAAACTTCCCTTATGGGAACACTCTTGCCTTACATTTTTCCCTTACTAATTTCTCCTTTTCATGGTTGAAACGTGTCCCTTCAAAATTCATGTCCACTGAAAATCTCTGAATGTAATCTTATTTGGAAACATAGTTTTGCAGATGTAATTAGAAGATTGATATAAGACCACACTGGATTAGGGTGGGCTCTAAATCCAATGAGGGGGTCCTTACAAGACAGAAAGGACACACAAAGACACAGAGGGGAAGGCCATGTGAAGGTGGGGGTGGAGACTGCAGTGATGTGTGTCCCCAAGCCAAGGAGTGCTATGGAGTGCTGACAGCCGCCACAGCTAGGAGAGAGGCATGGTGTGGATTCTCTCAGAGCCTCCAGAATCAGCCACTTCGCCAATACCTGGATTACAGACTTTTGGCCTCTCCAACTGTGATAGCATATGTTTCTGTTGTTTTAAGTTAGCAACAACCTGTTCTCTGTGAAAGGAGTTCAACCTTTAGCTTGTGGCCAGTGGGGACCCATTGAAGGGTTTGCAGTAGGGAAAAGATGATAACAAGAATGGCTAACACGGGTTGAGTACTAACTCTGCACCAGAAAATGTCCCAAGTGCACACTTAGACATACCACCTCAACTAATCCTCAGCACAACTTGGACACAGATACTATCATTACCCCCAGTTACAAACTAGCAAGTTTGTGGTAATTTGAGTGACAATGACTGGGTTGGCGGGTTTGGGAGAAGGAACCGGACCTGCCTTACCCAGTACCCCCTGTATGGCCTATGAGGTGGCCTATGGAAAGCAAAGCTCTTCTCCTCTCCTTGATGGGATGGCCAAGTCTGTCTAACTACAGGTCGAAGTGTTAGCAAGACCCTGTGTGCAGATCTAAAGCTGCCCTGTGGGCTTTCCATGGTAATTGGCGGAGGGCAGTGGTCAAGATCGTGGCCTTGGAAGCCAGACCACCTGGCATTAAATCCTAGTCTGCCAGTTACTAGTTCTGTGATATGGGGCAAATTAATTAAACTTTCAGTGCCTTGGTTTCTTCATCCATAAAATGGGGCTAAGAATAGTACCTACCTTATAGAAATGTTGTATTAGTTAACATCATAAAGGGCTTAGAACAGAATTTGACAAATAGAAAATGCTAAATAAGTATTAATGCTTAACTAGCGGTCATGATGCTATAAAAGCATTTGCTGTTATTATTTATTTATTTATTTATTATTATTGTTATCTGTCTGACTCCTCTTTGTCTTAATTAATTTTGAATTTAGGCCAGGAAGATAAGTATTATTTTCTAGCTCCACTGGAATCCCAAAACTTGTTTAATTTTCTTTAGCCTGATTTTGCAGCTGAGGAAACTGGGTCTGAGAGAGATGAAATGGCAAGCCCTGGACACCCTTCGAGTCCTCCTCCACATTCCCTGGCTGCCGAGTCACCCATCTGGTCTAGTTGCTGGGTTTTCAGGCTCACACCTCCCTGGCACCAGGTGGCAGGTCCTGGAAGGTCTCCCTCCTGGCTCCCGGGCAGTGTGCAGGAGCCCATTGGGAACTCCCTGGGCCAGCTGTTCATCTGCTGCACAGCATGCTGAGCCATGCAGCCTGGTCAAGTGGACATGGGCCCATATGAGGATCCATAGTCCATGTTCATACAAGGCTGGCTGACTCTTCAGCTCTGATGGAGCTATTTCTGCAGGCCTGAGCAGTGCTGCAGGGAAAGCAGGTTGCACATACGTGCATAAACATGGTCCTTCTGCCGAAAAGTTCCCTAGACCTTGTCCCTGAGTGAAGGCAGCATGTTTAATGTAGAGAACCAGCCTGCTTACCACACACCTGACCCCACACACCGGTTCACTGGCAGGACAGAATCTCCCTCCGCCCAACGGCACAGACGATCTGAGAGGACAGGGGTGAGAGGGAGAGTGAGAGAAGGAAAGGGGAAGGGACATTTGTTGAGCATTTACTGCAGGCCAGGCACTATGCTAGTTGCTTCACATTTGTATGAATATAACGATTGTTATATTCATAACAATCCTATGCTATAAACTCATTTTAACAGGTGTGGAAACTGAAGCCCAACAAGCTGAAATCACTTGTGCAGGCCACATAGCCAAGAAACACTGGAGGCCTGCCGAACTTTTTTTTTAATAGTTTTTTTGGGGGAACAGGTGGTTTTTGGTTAGATGAATAAGTTTTTTAGCAGTGATTTCTGCTAAAGAAAGATTTTGGTGCACCCGTCACCCGAGCAGTGCACCCTATACCCAATGTGTAGTCTTTTATTTCTTACACCCCCCCACCCTTTCCCCTGAGTCCCCAAAGTCCATTGTACCATTCTTATGCCTTTGCATCCTCATAGCTTAGCTCCCATTTATGACTGAGAACATATGATGTCTGGTTTTCCATTCCTGAGTTACTTCACTTAGAATAATGGTCTCTAACTCCATCCAGGTTGCTGCAAATCCCATTATTTCATTTCTTTTTATGGCTGAGTAATATTCCATGGTATGTGTGCATATATATATATATATATATGCACACATACATATATATGTGTATATATACACACATACACATATATGTGCGTATATATACACACATACATATATGTGTGCATATATATATTCATATTCATGGGATATATTCCATGGGATATATCATATATATGTGTATATATATACATCATATATATGTGTATATATATATATATATACACATATATATCTATATAGTATGGTTTGGCTGTGTCCCCACCCAAATCTCAACTTGAATTGTATCTCCCAGAATTCCCATGTGCTATGGGAGGGACACAGGGGGAGGTACTTGAATCACGGGGGCTGATCTTTCCCATGCTATTCTCATGATAGTCAATAAGTCTCACAAGATCTGATGGGTTTATCAGGGGTTTCTGTTTTTGCTTCTTCCTCATTTTCTCTTGCTGCCACCATGTAAGAAGTGCCTTTCACCTTGTGCCATGACTCTGAGGCCTCCCCAGCCATGTGGAATGGTAAGTCCAATTAAACTCTTTTTGTTCCCAGTCTTGGGTATGACTTTATCAGCAACATGAAAATGGACTAATACTATATATATGCGTGTGTGTGTGTGTGTGTGTGTGTGTGTGTGTATACATATACATACATGCACCACATTTTCCTTATCCACTCATTGACTGATGAGCATTTGAGCTGGTTTCAAATTTTTGAAATTGTGAATTGTGCTCCTGTAAACATGCTTGTACAAGTATCTTTTTCGTATAATGACTTCTTTTTCTCTGGGTAGATACCCAGGACTGGGATTGCTGGATCAAATGGTAGTTCTACTTTTAGTTCTTTAAGGAATCTCCACACTATTTTCCATAGTGGTTATATTAGTTTACATTCCCACCAGCAGCATAAAAGTGTTCCCTTTTCACCACATCCATGCCAATATCTATTACTTTTTGATGTTTTGATTATGGACATTATTGCAGGAGTGAGACAGTATTGTGTTGTGGTTTTGATTTGCATTTCCCTGATCATTAGTGATGTTGAGAAGCTTTTCATATGTTTGTTGGCCCATTGTATATCTTCTTTTGAGAATTGTCTATTCATGTTCTTAGCCTACTTTTTGATGGAATTGTTTGTTTTGTTCTTGCTAGTTTGTTAGAATTCCTTGTAGATTCTGAGTATTAGTCCTTTGTAGGATGTATAGTTGAGGAGATTTTCTCCTACTCTGTGGGTTGTTTATTTATTCTGTTATTTCTTTTGCTGTGCAAAAACCTTTTGGTTTAATTAGGTCCCATCTACTTATCTTTGTTTTTGTTGCATTTGCTTTTGGGTTCTTGATCATAAAGTCTTCGTCTAAGCCAGCGTCTAGAAGGGTTTTTCCAATGTCATCTTTGAGAATTTTTATTGTTTCAGGTCTTAGGCTGAAGTCTTTGATCTATCTTGTGTTGATTTTTGTATAAGGTGAGAGACGAGGATCCAGTTTCATTCTTCTACGTGTGGCTTGACAATTATCCAGGCACCATTTGTTGAATAGGGTGTCCTTTCCCCACTTTACGTTGTTGTTTGCTTTGTTGAAGATCACTTGACTGTAAGTATTTGGCTTTATTTCTGGGTTCTCTATTCTGTTCCATTGGTCTATATGAGGCCTGCCTAACTTTTTCTCTGACACCACATTAGACTTAACCTTGATTCTGAATAGGGAGTGTCCTTAAGTTCCAGAAGAGACCCAGAGCAGGTTCTACTACAGGTCTCAGCCACTAATCATCACCACCAGCAGCAGTGGTGTGGGCAGCACTGAATCACACTTGACACTCCATGGGGGTCTTTTATTTGTATTATCTCTTTTGACTTGATGTAAGTCAAGACATGCTCTGCTAGTGATTGTACTAAGAAAGTTCCATAACAGAAAGATGAAGCTATTTCGTCTTCTGGACCCCACCGGCTCCATTTCTGGAAATGCCAAGGGCATAGAGCATGTTCTCTTTTTAAGAGGCTTTCATCAGCAAATTCAGCCATCATTTCCCAGTGCCCATTCAGTGCCAGGTACTATGCTTGGGTAGGGGATTCAGAGATGAATCATACAATCCCTGCCCCTGAAAGATTTATGCACAAGTGGGAATTATAGATCTGGAAGCTTAAGAATATTCATGATAAGGATGATAATAAACACTTATTGACTGCTTACTATTGGCTATTCTAAGTTATTGACCCTTATTGCCTTATTTAGTCTTCATAAAATCCTGTTATTTGCTTCATTTAATTCAGGAGGAAACCGAGGCACAGAAAGAATGGAATTACTAATAAGTGGCAGAAGTGGGAACTGCATTCAGTTGGTCTAGCTCAATTTTGTAGGCAGGCGGTGATTAATTTGCCCAGAATGGGTGAAGAGGTCAGTTACAGCTTCATAGAGAGGCAGAATCAGTGCAGGGTTTTGAAGCATAGGCATTTGCCAGGCAGAAAACAGCTGACAGTGCACCAGGAAGTTCCAAACAGAAGAAGAATGCGAAAAGCATGAACAATGGTTGAGAGGCACAAAACTATGGTGTGCAGAAGAATTTCCATGGAGTTCAGTATGGCTAGAACATAAAGCAGGGGAGTGGAGGGTGGGGTATAATTTCAGAAACGAGGCTGCAGAGGGAACAGGAACTCTTAGAGGCTCATGAATGCCAGGCAGAGAAGCCAGAACATTTTATTCACCCATTGAACAAGTGGAGTTTATTTGTTGCATACGAGTAGTCTGGGGAGAGGCGGTTCAGGCTGGCACAGCAGTTCTACAGAGTTATCAAAGCCCAGGCTCCTTTCGCATTTGAACTCTGCCATACTTAGCATTTTCTGCCTGGTTGCAAGGTGGCTGCCACACCTCCAAGCATTATATCTGTGTTCACAGTGGGAAGAAGGGAGAAGGATAAAGAACAACAGCCTGGTCTTTGTGACAGGAGTTCAACCTTTATCTTATGGCCAGTGGCGACCCATTGAAGGGTCTGAGGTAGGACAGAGATGATAACAAGGATGGCTAACATGTATTGAGCAACTAACTCTGCACCGGAGAATATTCTGCGTGCACACTTATACATATCACCTCAACTAACCCATAGAGCAACTTAGCTACAGATACTATCATTATCCCTAGTTACAAATAAAAAAAATAAGGAGGCACAGAAAAGTTAGGAAAATTGCCCAAGCCTGCCTAGCCAGGAGTAGCAGAAACTGGGTAGTCTGCCTCCTGGGTCTTGCTGTTGATCACCACATTCTCGTGTATTTTAGAAAGTGTCCACTCCGACTGCCAGAAGCCTCCAAGTGAAGGAGATGGGGCTTGAGCAGGGTTGGTAGCCTGGTTGGAGGTGAAGGTGGCAGGGTAGGAGGGGAAGAGTCAGGACACAGAGAGAGACTTGGTGTGGGGTTAAGGGTGAGGGACGAGTGGAGGACACCCCCAGGTCTATCTGACCCTCCCCTCTCTAAACCAGGCTCCTCTGTGTCCACAGGGCTTGCAAAACCATGGCTGGGGCACCTACCCTGGACACATGTAGAGATTTAAAAAAATGAGTCATACCCTCGTAGCAGACACAGCCTGACTCTGGTTTGACTTCCACACCGACACCCACATCATTAACATGGTTCCCTGTGCAGACTCTCACCCTAGACAGTGCCAAGGATGGAAAAAGCATCAGCTGGTTTGCAGAACTGGGGCCATGGTTAGATCATTGTCTTGTGCCTGGCAGGCAGGAGCAGGGTGATGCTGATGTCTGCTGCTGGCAGGAGCCTGAGATGGGCTCTGGGTCTGAATAGAGGGGACAGAACAAAGATTTCAGGGCTTCCATTCCAGCTGGACCTCAAGCCATCCCTCAGCAATCTCCTAAGCACCTATATGTGGCAGACCCTCAGTGGGGTGCTGGGGTACAGAAACAAATCTGATTATTCCCAAGTCAAGGAGCTCCCAGTCCTCACAATGTCAGTACCTGGTGGTGGGTGCTGTGCTACAGGTAAGCACAGAGGGTTGTGGGAGAATGACATGGTGATCCAGGGGTGTGGGGGGATGCCAAACCAGTCTGGAGGTCAGGGTGGGCTTCCTGGAGGAAGGGACTGCAAGCTACTTTCCCAAAGTGAAAAGTTGGCTGGGCAAAGAATGGAACTGTATTTACTGGGACCACATGGACTAAAGGGAGAGGAGAGAAAGCTAGGCACATAGAGCAGCATCTGTTATATCATCACACTCTGGCTCCTGGCATCTTCGTAGCTGGTTGATATGGCATCTGACTGCTGCAGAAAGCAAAGCTCTTTGTGCTTGCAGTAGATTCACTGCAAAATGAACACAATTCTTCCCCCCTTATATCCACACCCCTTTGCAATGTGACTCTGTAGCTCCTCCCATAGGAGGTGGAGTCCATTTCCCCACCTGTTAAATCTGGGCTCACCCTGTGACTTGCTTTGATCAATAGGATGAGGCAAAGTTGTGATATGTGAGTTCTGAGCTCAGGCTTCAAGAAACCTTGCTCGTGCCTGCCTGTTCTCTTGGAACTTTGCTCAGCTGCCCAGGTGAACAAGCCCAGGCTAGTTTACTGGATGACATGAGACACATGGCCCAGTCTACCCCCACTCACGCCATCTCAGCCCTTTGTCTCAGATAACAATCAGCCTTCAGCTGATCGACAGTTTACCTAGGATGACCAACTCATCCCCTTTCACCCAGGACTTTTCCTAACTTTAAAACTGGAAGTCCAATACCCCAGGAACCTCTTCAGTCCCAGGCAAATAGGGATGGCTGGTCACCCAGACCCACTTCAGATGCATGAATGAGCCTAGCCAAGCTTGATCTAGATTAACAGAATTGCCCAGCTGACCACACACTCAGGAGTAATAATACACAGTTGTTTTAAAACACCAAGTTTTGGGTAGTTTGTTACACAGCAATAGATGAGGGATACCCTGGCACATCTGTGAATTAAGCCTAGGCTTGTGGCCTTAGTAGCAGTTAGGAACTGACCAGATCCCTCTCCTTGAGCATGCCATTGAGTGATCGCAAGAGGGAGGGCGGTGGAACTTGGGGAGGTTACGCAACCTGTCTGGGATCTCAGAGCCAGGGCATATTGGCACTGGGAACAGACTCAGGTCTTGGAATCCTTCCTCTTTCCCCAAGCTGCCTCTTTAACCAGCACATTTGTGCTGCAGTAACTCAAGCTCCCCCAGAGACTGTTTATTGAACAAATCTCTGGTCATGCTCAGGCTCTTTGACACGGTTTTCTTGACAAGATCCAGTGTCAGACTGTGTGATGTGACCCCCTCCCCCAGAAAAATGATGAGACCAATACTTAACCACAAGCCACCACCAATTCTGCTGTGGCCAGAGACTAGGACAAAGACAAACACTTATCAGTCAGCAAAAGAGGTATGTTCAGAACTTTCCGATGCACAGGTTGAAAAGCCACACAGGTTTTGAGCATGAATAAGGAGCTAGCAGACACAGATCTTAGCAGGGTCTTCCCTGGAGAACTTAACTTGTGTTTCCTTTTTTGTGGACAGAGTAAGAAATCTCTCTAGCCATCTTGGGGAGGGCAGGGGACCCTGACAGATTAATTTGGAAAAAATGTTACTTTGTTCCCTATTCCAAGGATAAATAGGATGGGGCTTTTCTTTCTGGTGCCTGGGCATCTTTGCCCCTAAAGAGAGCTGGCTGGCTCTTTGGGCTTTTTGGCATTCCCATGAGCTCTTTCCTGTCCAGCTGCTCTGAACCCTGTGATATGTTGGGACCTTGGGGTTTTTGGAGGATAATGGTACTAAGGGGACCTGGTGGTCTCAGTGGTCTAATGGGGAACACCAGAGGCAAAATATAGCACCGAGAAGACTCCTTTCCTTCCTTCATGAAGGCTTGGGTGGGAAGTTGGGAACATAAGACTCTGTCACATCAGGAGCCCAGTACTGGACAGCTTGCCATGGGCCAGCAGCTGCCTATGATGCAAAATGGCAGTAACCACAGCAGTGGATTGAACAATAACAGAGACTTTCCATAGTTGAGAGGTGTTATAGGTCAAACAGCATTGCTCAAAATTTATAGGTTGAAGTCCTAACCCCTAGTACCTTAGAATGTGACCTTATTTGGAAACAGGGGCATTGCAAATGTAATTAGTTTAGTTAGGATAAGTTATACTGAAATAGGGCAGGCCCCTAATCCAATATGACACGTGTTCTCCTAAGCAGTGGAAATTGGGGCACAGACATGCACACAGGGAGAACGTCATGTGAAGATGAAGGCAGATACTGGGGGATGCCTCCATATACCAAGGAATGCCCAGGGTTGCCAGCAAACCCCCAGAAGCTAATGGAGAGGCATGGAGCAAGTCTTTCTCACAGCTCTTGGAAGGAAGCAACCCTGCCAACACCTGGCTTTCAGACTTCTAGCCTCCAGACGGGACACTATATTGTTTAAGCCACCCAGTTTGTGGTACTGTCTCATGCAACCTAGCAAACTAATACAGGAGTAGGAGCCTGAGAGACCTTTTTATGCGGGAGAGGATTGTATACATTTCCTTGGATCTAGGACAAGGCGGGGAAGAGGAAGTAGGGAAAGGGGTCATAAGAGAACCATCTGGACATGCCACAATCTCTGTGTGAAAGCTCAAGTCAGCTCAAATTTGACTTGAGAAAGAGAGGACTGTGCTTTAACTCCCCCAGCCCCATGAGTATGATGTTGAAGCATCTTTTCCCATTACATGATGGACATAAGCACGGAGGTAGAAGCACACAGAGGTCAGAGAGGCAACTTCTCCTATTTTACCTGTGAGAAGATAAAAGCCCAGAGAGGGGAAGAATTTGTGTCAGAGTCCCACAGCAGGGAAGGGTAGAGAGGGCCTAGAACCTTGGTATCTACAAATGTCCTTCTCCAAATATCAGCATGCCTCACCCAGTATATGGCATTTGTGTGAAATGCTAATGCCTCTGTGGGCACAACTGCATATTTAGACATCCTTAAGAAGGAAAGGCAGCTGGAAAGTGGATCTTTGCATTTCACAAAGTATTTTAGAGCCAGGATGAGTGAGGATTATCTTCCAAGACTGTGCCTTCCTAGAGGGAAACCCAGCCATGGAAATGCTGTGGAGTAGAAAGTAAGTGGTTAGTGCCTAAACAAAAGCTTTGATCTATGAAATGATTAACCGTGGGGTTCCTTTAAATAGAGAGTCCCCATAGACTGATAAATATGGTGTTTTAGAAATCTTTAACAACTGGAGAAGGAGAGAAGAAGAGGATCTGGGAAACAGAGTTCCATTCTAGGGTTGAGAGCCACATGTCATGGAAGACAATCAGACAGGGGGATTGGGTGAATAAATGGATAAGAATTTATCTTATCCATTTATTGCTTGCTGCAGAAAGTAGCCTAAAATAATTGTGTAAGTTAATGAGCAAAGAAGAGTCAGCTTTTGGACAAATCTTCATTAACATAGCTAACGCTGATTGACATTTTCCATTTATTTAGTGTTTTTCACATTTCAAAGCACTTCCCCGACAATTCTCTAACAAGCTAAAATTCTCTAAGCTGGGGTAACCAAGTACTTTGCCATCCAAAGCAGGTCACTTTTGAGGGTGAAAGGAAGCATTCTTTGATTGTTATTTGCTTGTTTGAGACAAGGTCTTGCTCCGTTACTCAGGCTGCAGTGCAGTGATGTGATCATAGCTCACTGTAACCTTGAATTACTGGACTTAAGGGATCCTTTCACCTCAGCTTTCTGAGTAGCTGGGACTACAGGCACGAGCCACCACACCTGACTAATTTTTATTTATTTTTTGTAGAGACAGGGTCTTACTATGCTTCCCAGGCTCGTCTGAAACCCCTGGCCTCAAATGATCCTCCAGCCTCGGCTTCCCAAAATGCTGGAATCACAGGCATGAGTCAATGCACCTAGTCTGCACTCTTAATAATTATGCTGGATCAGCAGATGTAAACCAGGGCTGTCCTAGGCAAACGGGGGCATGATCAGCCCACTACAGCCTCCTAAAGAGACTGGGTGACCAGGGACACCGTTATTCATTCACTTATCCATTTATTCAACCAATCCCCCAAACCTGCTCCTTCTACTTTACCTCTACCCATTCGGTTGCTCAAATAAAAATATAGGTCATTCTCAATTCTTTGCTTTCCCTCACAGTCCATGTTCCTCCCCAACTCCAATCCATCGGCAAATCCTGCTAACTCTATCTGCAAGTTATATCCCACGTGGCCTTCTTCTTTGTGCCCTTCTCTGATTTCATCCCTGACTTCAGCATCATCAATTCACGCTTAGACAACAGCAGGCGTGTTCTAATTCATCTCTCCATTTTCTTTCCCTTTTTTTTTTTGTTTTTTTTGAGTCAGGGTCTCTATCTGTCACCCAGGCTGGAGTGCAGTGGTGTGATCTTGGCTCACTGCAACCTCTGCCTCAACCTCCAGAGTAGCTGGGATTACAAGTGTGCACCACCACGCCCAGCTAATTTTTTTGTATTTTTAGTAGAGACGGGGTTTCTCTGTGTTGGCCAGGCTGGTCTCCAACTCCTGACCTCAACTGATCCGCCCGACTCAGCCTCCCAAAGTGCTGGGATTACAGGCGTGAGCCACCGTGCCCAGCCCTCATCTCTCCATTTTCATACTTGTCCTTCTTATAATCCATTATTCAAGAAGCAATCAGAGTAATTTTTCCAAAATGTAAATCTCATCATATCTTTTCCTTGCTCGGAATTTTCTGGCAGCTCTCTACTGTACCAAGAATCAAAAACTAAACTTATTTTGGCCCTAACTTTGTTCAATAAGTATTTGTTAAGTAAATGAACACACAGTCAACATGTATTTATTGAGTACATTTTATCGACTAGGCTGTCAAGGCACATTTTTAGCTTCCGTCACACTTATGTTATTGTTGGAAGGAAAACTTCATCTTTATTCCTGATAGTTATTTCCATGGGAAGGGAGCCCCATTAGTGTCCCTGTGAGCCATCTTGCCCCTTTGGTCACAGGTAGTGGTATGAGTTACATGAGTGGTAAACTGAGGAAGAATATGGTTATTTTCAGTTGAGTCTCAATTTTCTTCGTCTTGGCAGTTGGCAACGTTTTTTTTATGTTCCTGCAGGGGCTGGCTTATCCTCTGCCTCATCCAACATGGCCCATCACCAGGTGGGTCAGTCTGCCTAATTCTGGGTCCAATTATCAAGTCTATTTAGCTGTTACACTAAGCTAAATTATTCATTATCAATAATAAACATGGTATTTTGGCTTTCATCTGCCATCTTCTGTTTATTTCTCAACATGCTTAGGACTCAGGTGGAGAAGGGTTGCTACTTATTGGACTGCCTCAAAGACCTCAGATACCCTTGCGAAACAGGAGAAGCCAGTTGCATAAAGCCTGGTGCAGAGCTGCTGGCAACCCAAGGATATAGCAATCTGGGACTCGAAAAGTGAAAGCTGTAATAGTGCAGTTGCCGCCTGAGCAAGGATCATGTGGGACTCACAGTGAAAACTGAAGTACAAATTTAGCAGCCGCATTTAGCCCAGAAGAATGTCTTCAGGAATGAATCACGAAGGGAATGTTGTCATTTGTGCAAAGAGACAGAGGGTTATAAGGGAAAAGGTGGCTAGAGAGTCTCATTTATGTTTATGAAAACAGATGGCCTTTTTGAAAAACAGAAAGCCAAAACAAAAGCATCATTTATTCCAGGAGTTAAGAGATTTTTCTATTGACATCACATCAAAAACCCATCTCTTAAGCTTTTTAACCCCCGGGGGAATTCATAAATAGCACTTCTTAAAATAAAAGCAAAATGAGTTTTCATAAAGATGTAAGTTACGTAAGACTACCTTGGTCTCCCCGCCCCCACAGCTTATCCTCCCTTTGTCTGTTCTTTGCCCGGGTGCTACTGAAAACCAACACTCTGCTGGGAGGGGTTTGCAAGAGGTAGCAAAGGTGAACCGTCGTACATGATGCTCTCGGGGGAGAGATGTACTGACTCATACCTCCCTATGTCTCAGATACCTCTACAGCAAGTGAAAGACTGGGTTGGAATTTTGATTTTGTTTCCTCACTATCTTTAATTTTTTTTTCTTCAACCCATTCTTCCCTTTGTCTTCAGACTCTGATTTAAAATGAAAAAATCAATGCCTGTGCTTACAGCTGCAGCTGTGCCTAGTGTATGTCTTTCATCTGCTCTTCCAGATCCACTGCTCTCCTTTTGCAGCCTGTTCTGTGCCCTGCAAGGCTGCTCTTTAACCACTGGGTCAACTGGGCTCTCTCTGGCTTGCAGCTGGGTTCAGCCAATGGGAGACTCTGGCAGAGGTGTGAGGAGGTTGGGAGAAGAATGAGGTTAGGGTTTCTATTCTCCAGATGACCTCCCTGCTGGGAAATCGCTGTGTTGCCATTTGGGAAGGCACAACTCCTTTGGGCAGCCTTTTGCTACAGCTATCATATTGCTACACCTCTCTCTAGGTTCCAGGAACTTCTCCTTCACCTTGCTCATCAGGTCTAGGAGTGACGGCTCCCAGCTGTTGTTAGCCTCAGGGTACTTTGCCAACCTTAGTGGTTGTCCTTAATCCTGCTCATACTTTTAAAATAATCCCTTCACTACACTCTCCTCAGTTACCCCATATGACAATGCCAATGTTTCTTGCCAGGATCCTAAGTAATATACTATCTATCTCTATATCAGTATCTCTATCTATACATCTGTCTTTATTTGACTTCAAATAGAGCTCTATTTCTTTCTTTGCTGTCCCCATCAGACTTCTTGAACAAATGCCCTAGAAAGTTTGAGTTCAGCAGGGCATATTGGACTGTCAAACCTGATGTTAACTAGTACAGGCTTTTTGGAGGTTAATTTGCCACAGTATAGCAAAAACCTGTAAAAATGTGCAATGCCTATAGCTGAGAAATTATAGTAATTCTAAAAAATATCCCAAGCAAGCCATGGATCTATATAAAATGTTTTTCCACGGGTGATAGTAAAAACATTTAATGACTGGTATGGGCACTCACTAGTTGAAGTGGGGCAGGTTGTATTAATATGTCAATGCCAACTGAATATCAGTGCTGGGTACTCATTGTAGTATTGAATAGAAGAATAAATAAAAGGAGGAAACAACCTAAATGTCTAACAGCTAGAGAAATGGGAATAAACTCTGGCATTCTACAGGATGCAATACAATGCAGCCTTACAAAATAAGCCTAGAGATGAATATTCAATGACATGGAAAGGTAGACTATATGTTGTTAAATGAAAAAGAAGATCACAAAATTTAATGTGGATGCAGTCCTATTTTTAGAAATGAAAGACAAACTTGTGTGTATATTTAGAGAGCTCAACAGTATTTATTTCAGTGTGGTATGGTAATAGATACTTTTAAAATTTTCTTCCATTCTCGTATCTATAGTTTCTAAATTTTCAAGACAAAATAAGTATAATTTACTGATGAGGAAATATCACAATAAAACATATTTGTAAAAATAGTCAGGCTGGGTGTGGTGGCTGTAATCCCAGCATTTTGGGAGGCCAAGGCAGGAAGATCACTTGAGCCCAGGAGTTTGAGACCAGCCCGGGCAACACAGGGAGACCATGTCCCTACAAAAAATTAAAAAATTAGCTGGGTGGCACTAATGGTGGCACACACCTGTGGTCCCAGCTACTAGGGAGGAAGAGGTGGGAGGATCACCTGAGCCCAGGAGGTCGAGGCTGCGGTGAGCCGTGATCACACCACTGCACTCCAGCCTGGGTGACAGAGGAAGACCCTGCCTCAAAATAAATAAATAAATAAATAAATCACCCAACCAAGTTTTAGAGATGTGCTACTCAGATGTTCATAAAATATTTGTTGGGAATCTCTGATTACAAACTCTTTACTCAATGTACTGCCCATAGGGTTGGTAATTTAACTGATGACTTCTGGTCTCATTAAAGGTGGTTGCATTTCCAAACAGTGAGATGCCGATCCAACAGGGTCCTTGTGCCATCTTCTATACTCCATTTACTCCAGTTCTGCTCAATGGCCACTGACTCCTTGCCAAGAAAAAGATGAGTTCCACACTGAATCTGTTGCCTGAATCCTTAGCAATTCTTTTCAGATGTTCTATCTCCTGAACACTTAATATATTCCTAACAGATTGACTACATGTTATTAATAACTATATTATCTGTCAATCAATACCATCTTCTGAGAGAAACTTTCCAAGTCAGTCATATTAAAAACCCAATTAAAAAAACTATTTAAAAGGAATTCTTTCTCAATAGTACTTTTAATTACTTGACACCTAATTATTTACTCCTTCATTTTTTAGTCTGCCTCCTTTTCCAAAGGACTCAGTGAAACTAATTAGCCAACATGAAGCTGTATGCATATTCACGTGTATGAGAAGATACTTTCCTTTTAAACATGGATGTAGGTACAGTATTTAGTATATAGTAATATATGTTATATAGTGTATAGTCGGTGATAATAATATGGTATTTAGCACATGTAAATACAATCATTTTATTCAGGAAGAGAAAGCATAGACCAAAGAATGCAACTAACATCGGTCTGAAGAACAGAGAAAGAAACGGGAATTTACTGAGGTTCCTGTAGGAGACTGGTCAGGATGGGGCAGGTTCCTTTGGTTTTCTGATTGAAAGGATAACATTGCTTCTACCTCTTGTCCAGCTAGATCCTCTGCTCTGGTTTCACCCCTTCTCCACTAACCATACCCCTGACAGACTAAACTTCACAATATGCAGACATGACCATGCCCCTCATCTGCTCTATGCCTTAACATGGTGACCCATGGCCTAGAACAGTTCTTTTAAATGAATTGTTCAAACCTTTTTTTTTTCAAAGCAGTGGAAACTTTTCCTCCAAAATAAAATTTATATTGAAATTCAGTATATAAACAGATAAAAGAACTGTTCTCATTAAAGCAGGGGTGAAGGGTTGGAGCCCCCTTGGTTTTCAAACCTAGTGCACCCATCATCCTGTATGTAATTACTTTAGTGCTCCTCCACCAGACTGGGTCTCTTTTCTCTTTCCTTTCTCCTTTCCTCTCCCTTCCCCTCCCCTCCCTTCCTCTCCTTTTCTTTTTTTTTCTTTTCTTTTCTTTCCTTTTCCTTTTCCTTTTCCCTTTTCTTTTCTTTTCTTTTCTTTTCTTTTCTTTTCTTTTCTTTTCTTTTCTTTTCTTTTCTTTTCTTTCTTCTCCCCCTCCATATTTGAAGGCTCTCTGAGCACCCATAGGTATTGCTCTACATTCAGGGATCAAGAATAAACAGACAAAGCCCTTACTTCAATGTTACAGTCTAAGGTGGAAGTCAGATAACAAACAAAACTCTGACATGTTAGGTGATGATCAATCTTATGGAGGAAAGTAGAGTGGGATAAGGAGGAAAGAGGGTATGGTTAGGGTGGGAATGTCTCTCTGATAAGGTGGCATTAGGTAGGGACCTGAAGGGAATGGGGCAGCTATCCCTGCAGGCAGCTAGGGCAGTAAAGGTCCAGAGGTGCAAGGGTGCCTGGCACGTAGGAGGGGCAGCAAGGAGGCGGGTGTAGCTGGACTAAGGTGAGCCAAGGACAGAGGGGGGAGATGGGAGCACAGCACAAGGGTGGGCCCTGCTGTGACAGATGTGTAGAGCCCCGTGGGACATGATAGCAATTTTAGCTTTTCCTCTGAAATGGGGAATCTTTAGGAGGTTTTAGGCAGAGGAGTGATGTGAACAGATTGAAGAAGAGCAAAGAGGAAGCAGGAAGAACAGGTAGGAGGCTCCTGGAATAACCCAGGAGAGAGATGGCCAAGGTGAGGGTGTGAAGGTGAAAGGAAGTAGTCCGATCACATACTTCACATACTTTTGAAGGCAGAACTGAAGATATCTGCTGATGGGTTGGATGTGGGATGTGAGAGAAAGGGGAAACAAAGAAACTCTAAGGTGTTTTGCTTGAGTGAAGCAAGGAATAGAACTAACACAGGAAGAGCAGGTTGGCAAGCAGGTGGGAGAAAATCAGGGAACAGGCTTTGTGCATGTTAGGCTTGAGAAGAGCTGTTGCCTGTTTAGAGGGATATATAAATTGGAGTTTAGGGCAGAGGTCCAGACTAGAGATATAAATCTGGGAGTCATCGATAGATAGATGCGTTTAAACCTGGAGGTTGTATAAGATCTCCCAGGGAGTGTAGAACAGAAAGAAGAGCCCTGGGGCACCCCGGCATTTAGAGGATTCACGAGGAGGAAGAACCAGTGAAAGAGGTGGAAGAAGTAGTGAGTAGTGTGGTGATGCAGAACCAGGGGAGAGCACAGTCCCTCAGCAAACAAAAAGGAAATGCTCCAGAAGGAGCATGAAATCAACCATGTAAATAGTTGGAGTCGTATGAGGACTGAGCAAGGACCACTGCATATAGCAACATGCAGGTCCTGGGGCCCTTGACAGGAGCAGTGTTGGAAGGATAGCGGGGAGAAAGGTTGACTGGAGTTCCTCAAGGGCAGAGGCCACCTCTCACTCACTTCTGTCTCCCCCACGCCCACCCACAGGGTCCAGCACAGTCACAGGATCTGGCACACAGTAGGCAATAAGAAATACCCGCCAGTGGGTGAGCCATCACCCCCATGAAGCCACCAAACTTTTATTTTTCCCTGTTCATAGGATACACTAATTTCATAGAAATGATCCAGTCTTTTCATATGTGTATGTATCTGGCTAGAAGAAAGTAGCAGAGGAAATCAAATAAAAAATTGTATCTTGCTTCCAGAGAGTCAGTGAGGGCTGCCCTTATTTACAAAAGACTCCATATTATTTCTGCAGACTAAGGCTGGTACAAGGACGTCAGTACCTTTAATCGTCTGTGCATGGAAAATGTTCTAATATTAGCAACAACAACAACGATGATGATGATATACTATATTTTGTACATTTTGGAAGAAGCTATCATATGCATCACTTCACTTCTCCTCCTTGCCAACTACCTCACAATGTTTGCAAGAGCTGCTGGCCTTATATAGTCTGCTGAAGGAACTTTGTATTTAAACAGCACAGCAAACTCTCTTAGGTCAGAGGTCTGCAAACTGCAAACGATGGCCCAGCACATGTTTTTTAAATAAAGTTTTCTTGGAACACAGCCACAACCACTTATTTGCATACTGTCTATGTCTGCTTTCATACCAGAACAGCAGAGTTGAGTAGTTGTGACAGAGTCCCAACAAAGTCAGAAATCTTCACTATCCAGCTGTTTACAGAAAAAGTTTGCCAATAAACTGTTTTAGATAAGCTAAACTGGAGGCCTTCAAAACAAGATGATTAAGATAGTCCATGGAAATTTGGGATAAAATATTTGAACATCTCTCTCTTTTTAATTTTAAGAAACGAAGCATTAAACTTACCTAATATTTAGTACATGGACTGAGAATGAGTCATGGATGTAATTTATAAATAAAACTGCAAATACTGAGGACGTGTACTCAAAAACATTTATCGTTAAGGACAGATGATAAAAAGTTTGAAGACCAAGTGAGTGATTCAATAAAGAGTTTGACATATAGGAGGAGATCAAAACGGTTTAGAATAATATTAGTTAACATTTACTGAATATCTAGCCTGTTTTAAGAGCAGAGCTATGGGCTTTACAAGCATTTTTCTCATTTAAATCAACAACCCTCCGATGAAAATGTTATTATATCCCTGTTCCATTTTACAGATTAAGAAACTGAGGCTTAGCAAGATTAAAGATCTCCTTACCATGGGACACAGTGAGAAAACGGTAGCTTTGGGAATTGAATCATGATCTCTCTGTCTCCAAAACCTAAGGTCTGGGCTTGCAAATTGCCCTGCAGTTTTAATGGTGCTACTTTATATAAATATGTTTTAGGTACAGGCTTAAAATTAACCAAAGCAATGAGGAAAGGGAAAACATTGATTTTGCATCTTAAGCTTATTAACAAGGTTCTAAAAATGCATTTTTGCAAAAAGGAAAAAAAAAAAAAAAACCAAGGTGAGAGCAGATCCCTGGGGCCTCCCCTGTATTTATGATTCACCTTCCACTCTTAAGTGTCTGAGTGTGGAGCTTCTGTAACTACCATACTAGGTATATGGCCATGAGGTAGACAGTCAAAGCCTGGAATTAGACATGGTTTTCCTCACAGAAACCTTATGGCACATACGATCTATAGATTCCAAAGGTTGAAGAAGCATCACAGTGCAGTGTTCAACAGCCAAGTAGTCAGGCAGAACTGGATTTTGCTCCATTATGAACTAGCAGTGTTGCCTTGGTCAAGTCCTTTAACCTCTCTAAGCAACCGGGTTCTCATTTATACAGTGAGAACAATACTGCGCACTTTGCAAGTTTGCAGGTCTTCTGAAACATTTAGTAATTGTGTGTGGGGTTAATCATAACTATACTTATATATATATATATATATTTTTTTTTTTTTTTTTTTGAGACGGAGTCTCGCTGTCGCCCAGGCTGGAGTGCAGTGGTGCGACTTCGGCTCACTGCAGGCTCCGCCCCCCGGGGTTCACGCCATTCTCCTGCCTCAGCCTCCCAAGTAGCTGGGACTACAGGTGCCCCCCACCTCGCCCGGCTAATTTTTTTGTATTTTTAGTAGAGATGGGGTTTCACCGTGTTAGCCAGGATGGTCTCGATCTCCTGACCTCGTGATCCGCCTGCCTCGGTCTCCCAAAGTGCTGGGATTATAGGCATGAGCCACCGCGCCAGGCCCTTATATATATATTTTTGTATTTGTTTTTAGTAATTTGTGTTGTCTGAATATTTTTGTAACAATGCAGTTAAATATAAATAAGACTGGCTGGGCATAGTGGCGTGCACCTGTAATTTCACCTACTTGGGATGCTGAGGCAGGAGGATCCCTTGAACCTAAGAGCTCAAGACCAGCCTGAACAACAGACTGAGACCACATCTCAAAAATAAATAAAGAAGACAAATAGATTATCTGAATAGTCATATATATACACACACGCATATGTATGTATATCTAAACATATATATGTATGTGTATATATGTACATACATATATAAAAGAAATTGTATTAATCATTAATAATCTTCCAAAAAATAAAGTACCAGGCCCACATGTGTTTACTGGTGAATTCTACCAAACACGTATGGAAGAAATTATACCAATTATCTACAATGTCTTCTAGAAGACAGAAGCAGAGTCAATTCTTCCTAACTCATTCCATGAGGCCAGCATTAACCTAATGACAAAACCAGCAAAGACATTACAAGAAAAGAAAACTACAGGCCACTATCTCTCGTGAGCACAGATACCAAAATCTTCAGCAAAATATTAGCAAATAAAATCCAACAATGTATATAAAAAACTACACACCATGACTAAATGGGATTTATCCCAGGTATGCAAGGCTGGTTCAACATTCAAAAACTGATTAATATAATCCATCACATCAACAGGCTAACAAAGAAAAATCAAATAATTATATCAATAGATGCAGAAAAAGCATTTGACAAAATTCAACACTCATTTATGACAAAACCTCTCAGTAAACGAGGAATAGAAGGGAACTTCCTCAACTTGATAAAGAGAATCTACAAAAAATCTACTAGTAATATCATATTTAATGGTGAGAAATTCAAAGCTTTTCTGCTAAAAATCAGGAAGAAAGCCAGGGTGTCCCCTCACACCACTACTTTTTAATATTTTTTACTGGATGTTCTAGCTAAAACAATAAGACAAGAAAAGGAAATAAAAGGTATATAGATTGGGAAGAAAGAAATAAAACTTTGCTCACAAATAATATAATTGCCTATGTAAAAGTCCTGAAAGAACTGATTAAAAAAAAAAAAGAAACTCCTGGAACTAATAAGCAATTATAGCAAGGTTGCAGGATACAAAGTTAACATACAGAAGTCAATCACTTTCCTATGCATCAGCAATGAACAAGTTGAATTTAAAATTAAAAACACATTACCGTTTACATTAGCACCACCCAAATGAAATACTTAGGTATAAACCTGACAAAATATGTACAATGTAGTGGAGGAGGATGGTTTCAGGATGAACCTGTTTGATGTCAGATCATCAGGCATTAGATCCTCATACGGAATGTTCAACCTAGATCCCTCCATGCTCAGTTAACAATAGGGTTTGCACTCCTAAGAGAATTTAATGCCCGCACTGATCTGATAGGAGGCAGAGCTCAGGCAGTATTGCTCTCCCTCGGCCTGCTGCTCACCTCCTGCTGTGCAGCTAGGTTCCTAACCACTTACTGGTACTGGTCCGTGGCACGGGGTAGGGGTGTGGGGGTGGGGGTTAGGGGGGATGGGAACCCCTAACCCAGGGGACATTATGCTAAGGGAAAGAAGCCAATCACAAAAGGACAAACACCGTATGATTCCACTTATGTGAGGTACCTAGAGCCGTCAAATTCTCAGAGACAGAAAGTAGAATGGGAGTTGCCAGGGCCTGGAGGGAAGGCAGCAGGGAAAGTTATTGTTTAATGGGCACAGAGTTTCAGTTTGGAAGATGAAAAGAGTTCTGGAGATGGACAGTTGTACAACACTGTGAATGTATTTAATGCCCCTGAACCGTACACTTAAAAATGGTCAAAATGTTAAATTTTAAGTTAGATGTATTTCACCACCATTTTAGAAACTTAAACAAGTAAGGCTCAATATCACATACTAAGGTGCAAATGACAGATACAGCTTATATCTTATATTCTGATCAAAATAAACAGTACATTTCTTTGAAACATAAAAAACAAATGTTTAGCTGGGCACAGTGGCTCATGCCTGTAATCCCAGCACTTTGGGAGGCTGATGGGGAGGATCGCTTGAGCCCAGGAGTTTGAGAACAGCCTGGGCAACATGGCAAAACCCTGCCTCTAAAAAACATTTAAAAATTAGCTGGACATGGTGGCACATGCCTGCAGTCCCATCTACTTGAGAGGCTGAGGTGGGGGGAATTGTTTGAGCCCTGAGTGTTGAGGCTGCAGTGAGCTGAGATCGTACCACTGCACTCTCCAGCTTGGGTGACAGAGCGAGTCCCTGTGTCACAAACAACAACAACAACAGCAACCCCCAAAACAAAAAACAGCAACAACAAAAACCCACAAATGTTTAAAATGCAAGAAAAAAGTCCTTTGCTTTAGTCCATGACTTTGAAAAGTGACAGACTAGAAGATTATAGTCTCATATCTGAGGCAGCGTCCAACAGGATAATTGGGCCCAGTTAAATCACCAGCCAATTTTCATATTGTATCACCAGCGAATGGCACGGCGCCATTTGACTCTTGGTGCCAGGAGGAGACAATCAATGTGGAATTTTCCACGGAATGCTATTTACCATGAGTATTGGCATATACCATTTAACTTTCACATTGCTTGGACCACGTGAAAGCTGAAAAATCATTGCCCAAGGTTGGAGGTGCAATTGCCTATGCCTACCCCCAAATTCTTCATTCTGATGAAATCATAAACCTTAGCAGTCCTTAGAAAAACTACATTGGCCTAGGAAGAAAAATATCATTTACCCTGCAGAGAGTCTTTCCCTTTTCAAAATTCCTTCTGATATACTTTCCTAAAATCTCCAGAAACATCTGCCAAAGAGGTAATGTTCATAACGACAATGATGATGATAATGCAGTTATCCCCAAGTCTGAGTGCCATTTCTGTGCCAGGGACAGAGTGTGGCATTTTACATGTATAGAGGGTTAGTTTCATTGTCCCAATAATCTTTCCAAGCAAATATTTTTCATCTCACTTTTAAAGATGAAAAAATTGAGTTTCAAAGAAATGAAGTGACATGTCCAAGGTAAGGTGGCAAAGCTAGGATTTAAATCCAGATCTCTCTAACTGCAAAAACTATATTCTTTCCTTTATACTATACTACCTTTACTAATATTCCTATATCTTGGATGAATACCACCACCTTGCCATGTCTTATGCTTGTCATTGGCTAAGCTAGTGACCAGGCTGGGAGTTGTGGCTCAGAATGGAGGTGCTCTCAGTAAGAGAAATGAGACAGGAATCCAGCATACAGCCTCCCGCCCTGAGCACTTCTTCCAAAACTCTAAGCCATCAACAGGGCCTTGTAGCAACAATTGCATCGGTTTATCAAGCAACTGTTGTACCAGGCACTGGAGCGGAGCCTTTACATGCTTTATCTCTAAGCCTTACAGCAATTCCAGAAAGCAGGTATGTTATCCTCATTTTATAGATGAGGCTGAGAAAGGTAAATGACATGCAAAACAAAACAGCTAGTCAGTGGCTAACTTTCCTCTTCTTACTGTAATGCCTAATGGCAGTAACCCAGAGCCAGTTTACGGAGAAAAGCAGAGGGTGGTGTGATGATAAATTTGGCTATCACCCATGAGACAGGCAATCTGGAGGAATTAAATATTGGGGGATGGGGTAGGATGATGAGGGTGAAGGGACCCTTGCCATCTTGAATTTTTTAAAGAAATTGCCTAACTTTTCTAGACCTATGCAAATAAATACCATGCGTTATTCCTGGAATAAACTGCTTTGAATCTATACTTGAATGCACTGAGATTATTGATTCACCTGCTTCCAGTGTATATTATTAAGCACACAGCTCTAATTTATTGCATCTGAAACAGCCCCTCAGAGCCCGATTCTCTGGCCATTGGCTTTGGTGAAAGATTCTCCTCAGATCATGTATTTACATTGCAGGTGATATTATAGAAAAGGTTTTGTTAAGAAACTCTCACAGGAGAGTAGAGTAATTTGTACAAAATATTTGGACATGCTCCTTAGCCCCATTGCCCAACCCCTTCCCATTCCTCCCCTTCATTCTTGTTCTGAATGTTACACTTTTACACACACTGCTCTAATGATCTGATAATGCTTTTGGGTTAATATGTTTTGGCTGTTGAACTCCAGGGCAATGACCTGAGCCTCATCTATTAATTTGACTATGAGAGGGGTTCAAGATAGAGTAGTTACAATAATCCTTTCCACTGGGGATAAAGGGAAAAGTACAAGACTAAGAATAGCAGCACACATAAATAAAACACAGTTTCTTCCTATCTGTCAGGAAGACGAGGCAACCACTGGGCTGGCTACTTGCTAACATGGTATCCACAACTCCTGCCCAACCCATGCATGGGGTCCTTAATAATTAATCCTGGACCCACTCAGCCAGAAAGTGCTTCCTAAATAACCTTTTGTCAATAGTGGTTTGAATTAAGACCAAGTTCTAGATGCAATAGTGTTCAATGGATAGGCTTTGTGCTCACCCCTCCTCCCATGACTGCCTCCCTAGGCAGGACACTAGTGAGACTCTACAAGGAAAGGAATTTTACTCAATTTGTTATGAGATGAGTGGTGCCTCCCACTAATTCATATGTTGAAGTCCTAGCCCCCAGTACCTCAGAATCTGATTGTATTTGGAGACAGGGCCTTAAAAAAGTTAACTAAGGTAAAATGAGGTCATATGATTGGGCCCTACCCCAGTACGATTGGTGTCCTTATAAGAAGAGATTAGGACGCAGATACACAGAGGAAAGACCATGTGAGGACATGGTGGGAAGACAGCCATTTGCAAGCCAAGGAAGGCCTCAGAAGAAACCAACCCTTCAGGCACCTTGAACTTGGACTTCCATGCTCCAGAATGGAATGCAATTAATTTCTGTTGTTTAAACCACCTAGTCTGTGCTACTTTGTTATGGCAGCCCAGCAGACTATATATGATTCTATTCATCTGCAAAGAACAGTGTTTCAGTAGAGACTTGGGAGCGAGAAAAACTCACTGTTGTTTAGCTTTGCCTGCATGCCAAACACTCACCCGTGAGACCTCATTTAATCCACACAACTGCTGGGACATTCGCACTTTCCAACCAGTGAGCTCTCTTTACGAAGGGCTTCTGTGAACTTACTTTCTCCACAGCTGCAAATTTTAAAGTCAATTGTAGATAAAATATGACTCTCACTTGTCATGGGAATTTGGGGAAACAAGAAATTGAAGACCAGGAATTGAGAAGAGAAGTGGGAGATCCAAGTCTAGAAATCTGAGGATCTGGTAAAAGCTATAGAACTTCTCCCTGGGAAAAGACATCCATGGCCATGAATCCGGAATGCCGACTTTAATTTCAAGGGTGAATACACGCTTGGAAACTCACTCACAGACTCTGCAAGGTTCAAAGACCCCAGCTTATGAACCCTAGAGTAGAGAGTTTCAGTGAAGTCCTAGTAGAGAGAAGATGATGGAGGTGAGGAAAAGGGAGAAGAGAGGAGGAGAGGAAGAAGGAGGGAAGGAGAGGAGAGAGGAGGGGAGAAGGAAGGGAGAATGGAGGAGTGAGGAGAGGAGAATGAAGGAGAAAAGCAAAGAAGAAGGAAGAATAAAGGAGAAGGGGAGCGAGCAGAAGAGAAGTGAGGGGATGGGGAAGAGGAGATGGGGAATGGGGACGAGGAGAAAAGAGAGAGAGGAGGGAAGGGGGAGAGGAGGAGCAGTAGAAAAGGGAGGACGGGATGAGAAGGGGCTGGGGTCTGTCCACGCTTGTCCGGGCAGGGCTGAAGCCAAGGATAGGGTGTGGTGATTGCAAATTCAAGTCTTGACCACAGAAAGGCAGTCGGTACTGGGGGACCGGATGTGGGGAAATTCTTCGCACGTGTTACCTGCAAGCATGCATAATAAACATTTAAACATGTCACTGAAATCATGAAAGAGGGAACCAAAGAATTCCTAGTCCTCATGGAAATTATTAGTATGGAATTCACAGGTACTAAAATAGGTGTAACTGGCACAGTTCTTTAGGTGGGATGCCTTTCTTGTTGAATTTTAGGGAATGTAAAAACACGGGTAAGGGCTTGGCAAGTCATTTAAAATACTATTTTGTATGAATGTAAACACAGATATGGCACAGAATGCAAAATTTCATGTAGTCATAATACATGATCTTGAATAAGGTACTTTAACTCCAATAGTTTCAATTCCCACATTCATAAAAAAATCCAAGAGGAACTAAGGAGTGATGTAACACATGTAAACCCTCAGCATTTAGTAGATATTTGGCAAATACAAGGTCCCTTCCCTTTTTCACAGGCAGTTAGCCCCCATCTCTCTGTGTTCCCACCGCAGTCTCCTGCTCCTCCATCACACAAGCATTTATCATAATTATATGATTTATGTCTGTTTCTCGAATGAAGGACTATGCTTCCTAAGAGTAGGGACTGTGTCCTATTCTTTACTGATTCCCAGGCCTTAGCACCATGGCAGCATACAGTAGGTGTTCATCAAACACTGCAAATGAATCAAACATACCTTTTTTAAACACTCTTGTGATGTCCTGTGACAGCTCTTCCAATGTCATTTAGCACTACTCTCTCTCCTAGAATGAGAGCCCCTTGAAGTCCAAAGCTAGGTCTTAATCGTCTTTTTATGCTCTGGGTATGTAGTGCCTGTGTAAGGTGTTGTAGGGCCTCCATGAGTATTTGCCAAGTGGATTTTACTTTGATTTGAAATGGAATGAAAGCTAATATTGACTGACCACAGCTGGCAAGAATCATAGAAGAGAGGCCTGAGAGCGCAACATCAGAAGTTGCCCAGTCCTGCTGGTTTTGCCAAGTTAGACTTGCCTGCGCAGCCTCCATTGATGGCCCCACTCCTGGTGTCAGATCACAGAGCACTCTGGGATCTCTACGCCACTGATGGTTAAAAGAAATGCTTCAGAGGCAGTCACTTGTAGGCTTAGAGGTTGCTTTTCCACATGTAGCAGGATTGAGATAGAGATGATTCCCATTCTGTTTAAATGGTGCCCCTTCTGGGCAGCCTTCTGGAACCTTCAGTCCAAGCAACATGAATCTCTCCCTTCTCTGTGCTCCTACTGCAGCTTGAAAGGAAAAAAAAATCTTCTAACTTTATCCCCATTACAGGGTACTCCCCTATTTGCCTGTTTGTCCTACTTGGTAGACCTCACCACCATGGCATTTTAAAAGATGGTCACAATTTTCGCTTAGACACAAACTCCCATGGCTGCCTCTTGCCAGCTACCGGTTAAATTGCTCTGGGCACTGTGTTTATGTCTCAAGTCTCAGCTTCCTCATAAGTAAAATGGGCATAAGAAGGCCTGTGTCACACTTGGCAAGAGGCTTAAGTGAGATCACACGTGTAAATGCGTGGCCTTGCGCCCTGGAAATGGCAACTCTCTTTCTTTTTCCTCTCTCTGCCCTCTTTGGAAGGCAGGACCAAGTCTTATTTTTCTTTACGATCCTCAAGACCTGGCACAGGACCTGGCAAAGGATAGATCCTCAGTATTTACTTTTAGAATAAATAAATGAATGAGAGTCAAAAACAATACAACACTATCCCCTACTCCCTCAAGAAGCATCATGAAGACCCTAATACAGACAGCCCATTCAAACAGACATACAGGTTCTGGCCAAATCATTGTGGAAGGAATCACATAAAAATGGAAATAGTCAATAGGAATAGGTGATGCAAGTCAAGAAATGTGTGGTTTTGTTAATGTGCAAAGCAGTTTTCATTATAATTACAGCTTAAAAAATATTTTCAGCACAGAGTCTGTATCAGTGTCTTGAGCATATTAGAAAAAGTTTTCAAGAATAAACTAGACAATACGATTATTTTCCCTACAGGGATTGTGTGGTGACAGCCTTTTCTGGGCAACAGCTCAAAGCTGCTTTCTTGTGACTCTGTTCCCAGCAAGGTTGTAGGCAGGGGATGTGGCAGAAGATACAGGAGTATCTCAAGGAGCCTCACAAGTTCCTCTTGGTTCTTCCCCTTCCTCTCCAGCCTCCCAACGCCCAGGACCCCTGCCTGAGCAGTGAGAGGCCCTGATTGATGCCCATGACAGCAAGCTTTCCCACCAGCCTCACCTCCACCAGCACCAACCTCACCATTTTCTTTCAGTATTTGAGGACTGGAAAGAAGGCTTCATAATGATGGGTACCATTTCTGGAGCAGCTCACTAAGGTCCTTGCTCTGGAATTTTACTCATCTTCTTCCTCATTTTACAGATTTGGAACCTGGGCCTCAGACAGCTATGACCTGCCCAAGACCTCACAGGTAGTGGGGTGGGCAGGGCAGCCGGAACTCAGGTCTCAGTAAGGGAATACTGATGCTCTTTCCATGTGAAATGCTGCCTCCCGTCAGGATGACTTACCTTTTAGGGGTTTCAGATGGTGAGATCATTTTTTACTTCAGTCTCTTGTATGCCGCATTTCCCTAGGTCCTACGGCATTGTCTGGTGCATTGGACTGAGAATCAGGAGACAAAGCTTGTGGCCCAGCCAGTCATACTCTGACTTGCTGCAAGTCATGGTCTCTTTTTGTCCTTCACCTGCTGAGTGACGAGTTGGGCTGGATGGCTTCTGTAGGAAACTCCCCACAGACTGACACATCTGATCCCACAAGTGTCCATCCACATAGCAGGGGCCCTGACATTTACCAAGCAGTGAAGCACAGTGCCAGGGACACAGTCGCCTCACTCATTCTCACAGTAGGTGGGCAGATGGGTTCTTCTCTCCCACCTTGCAGGGAAATGAAATGAAAATGAAAGCTCACAGAGGTCAGGTGATAGTCAACCTGCCCAAGGTCGCACAGTTAGAAAATGGCAACTGTGATGGGTTTCAGGAGGGTTATGAAGGATGGGAGTGTTTGGAGGTTGGGGGCAGCCCAGCTGCTGAGACATCCAGACAGGGCCATGGGAGTGGACAGCAGAGGTAATATAGGTTTGGCTGTGTCCCCACCCAAATCTCAGTTTGAATTGTATCTCCCAGAATTCCCACGTGTTGTGGGAGGGACTCAGGGGGAGGTAATTGAATCATGGGGGCCGGTCTTTCCAGTGCTATTTTCGTGACAGTGAATAAGCCTCACGAGATCTGATGGGTTTATCAGGGGTTTTTGCTTTTACTTCTTCCTCATTTTTCTCTTGCCGTTGCCATGTTAGAAGCGCCTTTTGCCTCCCACCATGATTCTGAGGCCTACCCAGACATGTGGAACTATAAGTCCAATTAAACCTCTTCTTGTTCCCAGTTTCGGATATGTCTTTATCAACAGCATGAAAATGGACTAATATAGTAAATTAGTACAAGTAGAATAGGGCGTTGCTGAAAAGATACCTGAAAATGTGGGAGCAACTTTGGAACTGTGTAACAGGCAGAGATTGGAACAGTTTGAAGGGCTCAGAAGAAGACAGGAAAATGTGGGAAAGTTTGGAATCTCATGGAGACTTGTTGATTGGCTTTGACAAAAATGCTGATAGTGATGTGATCAATAAGGTCCAGGCTGAGGTGGTCTCCGATGGAGATGAGGAAATATTGGGAACTGGAGCAAAGGTGACTGTTGTTATGTTTTGGCAAAGACACTGGAATCGTTTTGCCCCTGCCCTAGAGATTTGTGGAACTTTGAACTTGAAAGAGATGATTTAGGGTATCTGGTGGAAGAAATTTCTAAGCAGCAAAGCATTCAAGAGGTGACTTGGGTACTGTTAAAGGCATTCAGTTTTATAAGGGAAACAGAGCATTAAAGTTTGGGAAATCTGCAGCCTATGTGATAGAGAAGAAAAATCCATTTTTCTGGGGAGAAATTCAAGCCAGCTGCAGAAACTTGCATAGGTAGAAAGGAGCCTAAAGTTAATCCCCAAGACGATGGGGAAAGTATCTCCAGGCCATGTCAGAGACCCTCACAGCAGCCCCTCCCATCACAGCCCTGGAGGCCCAGGAGGAAAAAGTGGTTTTGTGGGCTGGGCCCAAGGTCCCCGTGCTGTGTGCAGCCTAGGGACTTGGTGCCCTGTGTCCCAGCCACTCCAGCTGTGCCTGAAAGGGGCCAACATAGAGTTCAGGCTGTGGCTTCACAGGCTGGAAGCCCCGAGCCTTGGCAGCCTCCACATGGTGTTGAGCCTGTGGGTACACAGAATCAATAATTGAGGTTTGGGAATCTCTGCCTAGATTTCAGAAGATGTATGGAAATGTCTGGATTCTCAGGCAAAAGTCTGCTGCAGGAGTGGGGCTCTCATGGAGAACCTCTGCTAGGGCAGTACAGAAGGGAAATGTGGGGTCAGAGCCCCCACAGAGAGTCCCTACTGGGGTACTGCCTACTGGAGTTGTGAGAAGAGGGGCACCATCCTCCAGACCCCAGAATGGTAGATCCATTGACAGCTTGCACCGTGCACCTGCAAAAGCCACAGAAATTCAACAACAGCCCATGAAAGCAGCTGGGAGGAAGGCTGTACCCTGCAAAGCCACAGAGGTGGAGCTGCCCAAGACCATGGGAACCCAGCTCTTGCATCAGCATGATCTAGATGTGAGATCTAGAGTCAAAGGAGATCATTTTGGAGCTTCGAAATTTGACTGCCACTGGATTTTGGACTTTCATGGGCCTTGTATGTAACTCCTTCATTTTGGCCAATTTCTCCCATTTGGAATGGCTGTATTTACCCAATATCTGTACTCTCATTGTATCTAGGAAGTAACTAGCTTGCTTTTGATTTTACAGGCTCATAGGTGGAAGTGACTTGCCTTGTCTCAGATGAGACTTTGGACTATGGACTTTTGGGTTGATGCTAAAATGAATTAAGACTTTGGGGGACTGTTGGGAAGGCATGATTGGTTTTGAAATGTGAGGATATGAGATTTGGAGGGGCCAGGAGTGGAATGATATGGTTTGGCTGCATCCCCACACAAATCTCAACTTGAATTGTATCTTCCAGAATTCTCATGTGTTGTGGGAGGGACCCAGCGGGAGGTAATTGAATCATGGGGGCTGGTCTTTCCCATGTTATTCTCATGATAGTGAATAAGCCTCACAAGATCTGATGGGTTTATCAGGGGTTTCCAGTTTTGCTTCTTCCTCATTTTTCTCTTGCTGCTGCTATGTTAGAAGTGCCTTTCACCTCCCACCATGATTCTGAGGCCTCCCCAGACATGTGGAACTGTAAGTCCAGTCAAACCTCTTTTTGTTCCCAGTTTTGGATATGTCTTTATTGCCAGCGTGAAAAAAGACTAATACAAGAGGGCATCTCGCAAGCCTGGACTGAGGGGAGATAGCACCAACCTGAGCCCAACAGGCCTGGCCATGAGTCCAGGCCCTGCTCTTCCTTAGCTGTGTGGCACTGGAGAAGTCACCGTGTGTCTCTGAGCCTGTTTCTTCACCTTGGCTCATCTCGTAAGCTTGTTGAGAAGATCAAATGGGAAAACAGATCTGAAAGCTACTATGAAGTCCACAGCCTCAGCCTCAGCACTGACTGGTTCTATGTCCCCTTAAGCCTCAGTGTCTCTGTCTGTGAAACTGGGGTCCTAACCCGACCTATCGGGGTGTTGTGGAGAGTAGTGCCTGTGTCTGAGGAGTCAGCCCTCGGCTGGTGCTGTTGATGGTAGCCGTTTGCCATTCCTATCATGGACAAGATCTGTACAGGTGTGTGTTCAGATCAGACACTGTTCTCCACGTTTCGTGAGGACATTTCCAGGGGTGCATTCTCTTCCTAACAGGGCCTCAGTCACACCTGTTCTCAGGCTTCTGGCCCCATCGTACTGCTCATCAAACAGAACATTCTAGAGGCTAGAAGCCTCATTTCTCTCCTCTTCCAGGCCTGGAGACTTGTCTCTCAGCTGTGACAGGCCTGAGAGCCCACCTGACCCACACTTCTAGAACTTTCCAACCAGCCTCACTGACAGAGCCTTGTAGCAGTAGCCTCAGTGTGAGGAGGCAACAAGCTGCCTCCCTCAGCAAGGCTTATGGATGCGTGTTCAGCAGATGGCGCCTGGTCATGCCCAGGGGTAAGGGGTTTTCAGCAAAAAGCAACAAGACTCTGAGTCCTCAATATTCCATGCCAGACTGGGGCCATTTTCCCCCATGCTTTCATTTTCCCTGAGCCAACTAGAAAGTAGGGCTGGCACTGGTTTCTCCTGGAGGCAAAGGTGTGACTGGCAACAGGCTGGGATGTTCCCACTGACTCACCACAGGTTACTGAGAGCACTTCGTCTTGCTGGAAGGGACTGGGGATTATTTCTTCAAGTGGTATCATGCCCATTTGAGAGGGGAGAAAACTCAGAATGAGAGGGGAGATAATGAAGGGAAAGGAGGAATTCAGCTGAGCTTCCCAACCCTGGCTGCTCATTAGAATCACCTGGAAGTTTTTTTTAAAAAAAAAAGCCCTTGCTTGGGCCCCACCCCAGGTCAGTGGAACCAGAACCAAAAGCTGCTCAGGACCTTTTGCCGGAGAGGTGCCTTGTTTGCAGTTAATCCTAAAGCCATATCAGCATGGGAGAATTAGTCCCAGGCTGGAATGAACCAGGTCCATCTGACCCCCAAGTTCACAAGTACCCAGAACTCCAGTTTAACACTCTCCCCACACATCAACAGCAAACTTCCCACCTAATCCTTCCCACTTCCCATCCTCCTGTGATTTCATTTTCCCATTTGGCATTTTATTTTGATGTTCAGGGCATAAAGGGCCAATAGCTTTCCCCAAGCTATTTCTCCTCTGAAGCAGTGAAATAGCTTAGCAATTTTGGAGCCATTTAAAATGCATTGTTTTGCTGGGGGACCTGGTGGGGGGAAAACCTGGCTTTCTCTTCTCCTGAACCCTAGCACAGAATGTAGCAGGCTTCCAATCAAGAATTTTTTTTCAGAGTCTTGTTAGTCATGAAGGTAGACGCCTTTCTGCACACACTGTGCTCCTGGTGGAAGGAAAGGAGACTTACACACATGCAGGCCATGCAGGCCACTGCTGGAACACAGGCTCAGGGCATAGAGGCCCAGGTTCATACCTGGCCTCTCCCACTCCTGCATGCATGATCTTAACCTGGGCATCCTCTTTTGTATGATGGCAACACCATCAACCACCTAACAGGCATTCATCAGGATTAGGCAAGAGGCCTAGCACATTGTTTACTCAACAAATAAATAGTAACTACTATTATTAAATGATGAGGATGATAATTATTGTTCAACCACTGCCCTAATCTTTAGCTCCTGTGAGGCCAGCCTCCTCGATTAGGCCGCCACTGCGTGAAGAGCCACTGAGTAGTGAGGACTGGTCTGGGTTTCCTAACAAAGGCTCTCGTCTTCTATCTGATGGCCTGGTCTCCAAAATACAATCTATGAGGACCAAGCCACATAAACTAAACAAGTGTCCAAGCTCAGGCACCACCCACAGAAGTTCAGATTCCACTGGCCTGGGGAGGCACCAGGCCAGGGCTTTCAACACCAGCCAGGTGATTGTAACGAGCAGCCAGCCAGGTTGGGGAGCTTTGCCTGATTCCTCCTTCCCCCTCCTTCCACCACTCTCTCCTTCACAGTCTTTATTTCCTCCCCTCTAAAATGAGAGAGAAGAAGTTATGTGAAGAAACAATTCCCAGCACCACACATGTGCTCTCAGGAAACTGGTGAGTTGGTGGGAATAGACCCAGCCTGTTTCCAGAGACACCTTGGCCTTCAAGAAAAACGGGCGCCAACCCTGCTTTCTAGCCCTGCTTCCATGCACTTAATTGACAAATACGTATTGGGGACCTACTCTGTGTCAGGCACTGAGCAGGATGCTGGGGATGCAGAGGGAGGACAGTGGCACCGTCCTGCCCTGGGGGAGCTTTCCTTCTGTGTGTGTTGAGTGGGGAGATGATGGCACTTGAAGAAGGAGCATGGGGACTAGGAGAAAAGTTAAAAGAGGGGGCTGACCTGGTCTGGGGAAATCAGAGCAGCCATCTCTGAGGAAGCAACATGAATTGAAACCTAAGGGATGACCAGGAGGTAGTCAGGAGAAGAGGGGATGGAGTCTGGAGGAGTCCCTGATGTTAGACGCTGCAAGTTAGCAGAACTGGAAGATGGCCAGTGTGGGTGGAGCAAAGAGAGGGGGAAGAATGAGTCAAGATGTGAGTAGAGAGGTCAGATGTTCATTATACAAATACTCATGGAGAGGTAGAATAATATGGCCAGGGCAGTTAGGAGCAAGCCCACTGTACCCGGTGTGTCTGGATTCAAATCTTGCCTCTCTGTCCTCCTCTCCAAATTGGAGATGATGATAATACCACCTACTTCAAAGGGTTTTTGTGAAGATTAAATTTGCTAATTCATGTAAACCATGTAAAAGAGTGGCTGGAATACAGTAAGCTGTATAAACATTTGCTGTCATTACTATTATATGCTAGGCATTCATTGTTTCAGCTGCCTCATCTGCAAGATAAGAATAATAATGTCCCTGACTCAGAATGCTATTGTGAAGATTGAATGAGAAGGCACAAGTGGAATACTTCCATTACCTGAAATACGGTAAGCCTGCAATACAAGTTCATTGTCATTATTTATCCTGAATCGTTGTGTATGCTGAGTAGAGGATATGCGACTTTTTGGAACAAGCTTGCAAGCAATCAAATACCCAGAAACGGGTGGAGCTCTCTCAGGGGATGCCCTTTCATAGCAGGTATGCAGTCCTGGGGCTGGACAGCTCACTTAAGCAGGGTGGCTGGATGTGGTGCCCTTGCAGTCTTAAGAATCCACAATTCTTCTCATCTGTAATCTCTATTGATTTCCACCCATCTCTAAAATTTTTCATGAACATGTCCCGGAGGGTTTAGTTCCAGACAGTAATCCTCTGCTGCCTGTTTTCCTGCTGTGGTTGGGACACATTCAATCCAGACAACTCCTCCTCCACAGCAGCTGTCAATGGCTGTAAGGAGTGTGCCACACAAGGGTGAAAAGTGGTTCCCTGGGGTTGGCACCTAGCATTCTCTGCCCTTGCAGCATACAGGACAGCAGTGGCCTCACCATAATAACCAAGGTCACGGTGAGGCTGATAAGCAACTTCCCAGGCAGATGCCTTGGAAAAAACTGACTGAGATCCAGCTCAGGACCCGCAGCGTCTCTAGAAGCATCCAGTCACTCTTCTCGCCTTCTCTCCTGGGGTGCTGTTCATTGCTGCCCTCTAAAAATAGCAGTGGTTATTCAGGGAAATGCACCGTGCTCTGTCTCTAGGGATGCCAACGCAGGCCTCTTTCAAAAATAGAACCCCAATCAGTTGTGCTTCCTAACTGTCTCTTCCTCCAGTCTCAGAATCCTTCAGAAGGACCCACAGGCAGGGCAGCAGTACGATGCTGGGCATCACATAGTGGGGAGATCTACAGCTGGGGCTTCTTGCCCAGGTTTATCTCCTTCTAAGTATCTCCACTTTTAAAAGTCCACTTTACCTTACTCCACATTGAATCTAGTGTCCCCCAGGACACGCCATAGGTTCCTTCATCAGTGCTGGAAGGGACCTCGGAGATTTACTCCCAGAGCAAACTTGGCCCAGGAAGGGCAACGGTCATCCAAACTCACACATCAGAGCAATGCAGGCTGGGCCTTCCGGGCTTAATCCTCATCACTGTGTGGCCATGCCTGGTGCCCTTGAGGGACATGGGCATCCATTAAAACACTAGAGGCAGCTGCTGTTTTCATCCCATCTCTCTTTGGCTCAGCTGGCACATGGATGCCTTTCAATTCCAGGCTGATCGTTCTTGACGGAACATTTCAAAGTCAAGGCAGGGGCAGGAGAGGACAAAGCTGTTGCTCCAGGCACAGGCACAGCCTCTGAACCTTTTGCCTGTCACTAGTAGTTTCTGTCCATACTAGGGGATTATTATGCCCTGGAAATACTTCTACCTGGGGCATTACAAGTGACTCATACTCTGGTTGCCTTAATACCCAGAGTCATCCAGGAGAGATGCTTGTCAGACCTTGTTTAATCAGTCCCAGCAGTGAGTATGCTTGAAGGATGAACACTATTATAATTATGCCCCACACAGCTTTCTGACCTTATTGAAAAAGTTCATGCTGCAGAGGGTCTGCAGGAAGAATCTTTTGTTCCAACTGGTACAGCGGGGCCCATCATTAGGACTCATGGACATTAGTAATTCCAGAAGTAGGACATCACACAACACAGAGAATATGATCTTGGCTGGAAGAAGGCAGTTGGGAAGTTTGGGCTTGGCTTCATGCTATTCCATCATCTTGTCAGTAGGGCCTGAAAACTGTGTTTCTAACAGTAGTGTTGACACTGGTGGTCCAGGGACTGCACTTTGAGAACCAGAGAAATAGCCACCTGCCTTGCTTTCCTCATGGGATTCTAATGATGCCTCCTTTGGAAGAGCTGTGGTTAGTCCAGCTCTGCCATATTCCTGCTGTGTAGGACCCTCAGACCATCACTTATCATCTCTGAGTCTACTTTTAAATGGAAATAACTCCTACCATGTGTATCTCAGAGTGGCGAGGGTCAAAAGAGAAATAACCAGGCAAAAAAAAAATAATTCTGAAAATCATAAAGACTATTCAAATAACACACATTTATTGGGTACCTACCATGAGTCAGAAGCTCTGTTAGATGCAGGGGATACTGGCATGAATAAACCAGAATTCTTGCCCTTAGGGAGCCCAGGGGAGAATGGGGAAGAGGACAAATGAACTGCTGATAAAGTCCCGTGCAGTAACAGAGACTCACAGAAGTGTGAAGGAGGGGTGGGGCAAGTGGCTGAAAGCCCTCTGATTTCATCTTTAGGGTGAAGGGAAACCATTGTAGGGTTTTCAGGTAAAGTGACCCGATCTCATTTGTTTTATGGGAAGATCAGTGTGGGCTGGGGAATGAATCATCAAGAGGTGCTAGGCTAGAGGCAGAGAGGCAGGGAGACAGTGGGGAGGCTGCTGCAGCGATCCAAGAGTGAATGAATGGAGAGAACTCGATGCATTTGAGAGATACGCAGGATAGGATTCACACGGCTCTGTGACTGGTCAGATGTGCGAGACAAAGAAGGAGGCAGAACCAGGGTGGCACCCAAGTTTCTGGTTCACTGACTAAGGTGGGAAGGACTGGGGAAGTGGGTAGGGGAAGAAATGATGTGAGTCTGTCTGGGGCATGATGAGCCTGAGGTGTCTTTGCTGCCTCCTGTAGACACTGGTCACAGCACTGCCATGAATAGGACCTCATCCCATAAACCACTGCCACTCTGACTGCCAGGTCTTCCCTGCAGTGAGGGACTTTTCCCCTTCCACCCTACCCATGCTCTGGCTTTACAGAGCTGCTGTTCTCTGCCTCTTCCACATGCAGCTGTGCCTTTCTCATCTACAGGCAGCTCCAAAATGAACAACAGTAGCAATCAGCGAGTAATCATCTTTTTTCTCCCCCCCTATACAATGTCTGGGTGTGCAGATGATGTTTGTGATTGTTGCAAAAATGATGGCATGAAAAATTTGGCTCCTGCCAAAGACAGGAAGGAAAAGAAAACCAATTTAAATAAACTCACATAGTTCAGACCCGATTTGAAGCTTCTTAACCTGGAGACTGCAAAGGTTCTCTGTCTCTCTGTTCCCTGTGGTGTTCGTTTGGTGGTTGAGTTTGGGGGTGGCTTGTAAGAACCTGCCAGGTTGGGAAGTCCAGTGGGGGCCCATGGGGACTCTGAGAATCAAGGTGATGGTGGATCTGCTCTAACTTGCGCTATGAGTGCTGGACATCCATGAAGAGCAGCGCTCTGGGCTTTTCACTCACACACAGCTTAGCTTCCAAACAACTGAGAGGAGGTGCTCATGGCGGTTCTAGGTGGCTTTATGAGCACCCTAGACAGAAAGACCATGGACTAGAGGAGGCCCATAATGACAAGCTGTCACTGTTACTCTGTTCCCAGGACAGCCAACTGCATCCCACACTGTGCTAAAGGCTTTACCACTGTCTTGGTTTAATTTGTCCTCACAATTGTCCTACAAAGTGGGTATTAATAATCCCATTTTACAGAGGATGAAAATGGAGGGAAAAGTTAATTATGGTATTGTAGCTAGTAAGCAGCAAAACTGGGATTCTAACCCAGGTTGCCTGATTCAAAAGCCCATGATTGAGCTATAATAAAAAAAGACATATAATAACAAATATTGATGAAGATGTGGAGAAACTGGAACCCTCATACACTGCTGGTGGAAATGTGAAATGCCACAGCCTCTAGAAAACATTCTGGAAGTTCCTCAAACAGTTAAACATACCATATGATCCAGCAATTCAACACCTGGGTATTTGCCCCAGAGAAATGAAAACATAGCCACAAGAACATTTGTGTACAAGTGTTTATAGCAGCATTATTCATAATAGCATAAAGGTGAAAACAACCCAAATGTCCATCAGCTAAGAAATGAGTAAGTAGAATACGATACGTGTGCACAATGGAATATTGTGGTTTTCTCCCTTTATCCACAGAGGATACATTCCAAGACCCCCAGTGGATGCCTGAAATTAAGGATAGTACCAAACCCTGTATATACTATGCTTTTTTCTATACATACATACCTATAATAAAGTTTAATTTATAAATTAGGCACAATCAGAGATTAGCAATAATAAATAGAAAAATTATAACAATATACAGTCAGATATCTGCATCGTGGGGGATTGATTCCAGGACCCCCTGCAGGTATCCAAATCCAAGAATCTTCAACTCCCTTATATAAAGTGGCATAGTACAGTCTGTAATTGTGGGTTTCTATCTGCAGTTGGTTGAATTAATGGATGCAAAACCTGTATGTCCAAAGGGCTGACTGCACTATAATAAAAGTTATGTGACTATCATCTCTCTCCTAAAATATCTTATTGTGCTGTATTCACAGGAAACTGACCTTGTGGAAAGTGAAAGTACTATATTTGGCAAGAAAAAGGAATGAAGTACTGACACATACCACAACCTAGATAAACCCTGAAAACATGCTAAGTGAAAGAAGCCAGCCACAAAAAAACACATGTTGTATGATTTCATTTATACAATAAAATGTCCAGAATAGACAAATCCACAGGTGCAGAAAACAGATTTGTGGTTGCCTAGACCTGGCCAGAGCAGGGATGGGAATAAGGTGGTGCAGGGGGTGGAGGCATTAGGTTAGGAAGAAATCTGGAGTGACTGTTAATGCGTATGGGTTCTTTTGGGGAGAATAATGAAAATTTTCTAAAACGGATTGTGGTGATGGTTTCTCGACTCTGCAAATACTAAAAAGCACTGAACTGTACACTTTAAATGACTGTATGTATATGTCAATTATGTCTAAATAAAGCTGTTATTTTTAAAAAGCGATGGTTAAGTATTTAAAAAGAAAAAAATGAAGAAAAAGCAACTATAATCCTTCCAAGTAAAAGCATCTGGAATTATTTTTTTATTCATTCAACAAATCTTGAGCCCCTACTATGGCCTGGGCACCTATCTCCGGGAGCTGTGACTAGAAGTTTCTAGTCTGGTTGGGGAGATACAATGTGGGCACAGAACCATGCTTCATGGTAGAAGAAGCCAAAGGAATTGAAACAGTAGGATACCATTTCACACCCACTAGACTGGCAAAAACTTAACTTCTGATATTACCACAATAGCAAAAATGCAGAGCCATAGATAGGCTGATATACTGCTTGAGGGAGAATAAATAGATATAGTTTGGAAGGAAATTTGGCAGTGTTTAGTAGAGCTGCAGATGCGCCTGCCCTGTGTCCTAGCCATCCTATGCACTCCTAGGGTATAGTGGGGAGAGTCTTACACATGTGCACAAGAGGATATCAGCAAGAACCTTCCCGGCAACACGGCTCATGCCGGATGACTGGAAACAAACAACCAAGTCCAGCAACAAGTGAAAGGATAAATGAGCTCTATTACAGTCACACAACGGGTTATACACAGTGCTAAGTTCCAACAAAACCCAATATATATCACGTTTGAAGATATACCAAACAATAGCATCTATTGTTTGTGGACACTGTACGTACATATGTAGTAAAAGTACAGAATTGTGTGGGAATGAGCAATACTAAATTCCAGATACTTGTTGCCTCTTAGGAAGGAGAGGAATGAGATTGGGGGGCACGCCGTCATCTTCAATTGTGCCTATTATGTTCCTTTTAAAGTTACTTGCAATATCTTTCTTTTTTTAAATTGAAATTTGTATTGAGATAATTAAGGGTTCGCATGCAGTTTTAAGAAACAAGAGAGAGGTCCCTTGTACACTCTGCCCAGTTTCCCCAATGGTAACATTTTGCAAAAGTATAAAATACTGTCATAGCCAAGATATGGATATTGATACAGTCTACTAATCATATTCAAATGTCCCATTTTACTGGTACTCATGTGTGTATGTGTTAAGTTCTATACAATTTTACCACTCGCATAGGTTTCTGTGTCCATCACCACAGTCGAGATACAGAACGTCTCCATAGGCAAGGATCCTCATGTGTCCTTTTATCTCCACACCCACCTCCCTTCCACCCTCAGCCCAGGTCCTCAACTCCATCAACCACTCACCTCATTTCTAAAATTTTGTCATTTCAAAAATCAATGAAATCAGATAGTAGTTAAGTTTCTGAGATAATTTTATTCTCATTCAGCATAATTCCCTGGCGATTCATCCAAATTGTAATACATAAGATAGTTCATTCCTTGTTAGTGCTGAGTAGCATTCCATAGCATGAATGGACCACAGTTCACTGTTCACCTGTTGAAGGACATCTAGGCTAATTCCAGTTTTGGCTATTATAATACCTAGAATGTTTTAATTCTTGGACTGGGTGGTAGGTATACAGATTTTCAATGTATTCTTTATTCTACTTTTTGATACAAAGAACACTTTGTAATTGAAATGAAGGAAGAGAGAAAAGAGGCACTACTAATGTTGAACTAACTCCATGCAGCCACCGTGCTGAGAAGAGGGCAGCTCAGAGTACAGAACTCAGGGTGAATGCTAAGGCCAAGGCGATGGGCCACTGGCAGGTCTGGTGTTCAGGAACAGGGCCAGGGTGCCCACTTGCTTCAATGTTCTAGGCTTATAGGGAGCAATGAAGCCTGTCCAAGTTCTTCAGCCCCTGGGCAAGCTTAGGGAACCTCCCCTATAGTAGAGCTCTTTCCCATGCCTGGGTGTCTGGGTGTGCTGCCCTGAAGTGGGAAAATCAAAAAGAAGGTAAAAGAAAAGAGCTCCCAGTCAGGACATCTAGAAATGCCCCTATGTTCCCAGAGAAGGCAGAAGAAAAAGCCAAGGGGACAGAATGAAATCTGGCATCTCCTGAAGGCCTTGAGAGAGATCTAGAATTGCAGGAAAGTGGCTGCCTGAACAGTGCTGGAACAGAGAATGCCTACTGGAAGGAACTGAGAGCTTTCTTCCAATTTGAGGTCAAAGCTATGTGGGGCTTTTGTTGCCAGTGGTAGATAATGAGGCCCTCCCTGATTCTCTGTGACACTCAGGTGCAGGGGACACAGGTGTAGCCCTGGCTTCATGGGTACTTCTTACACTCTGATATGGTTTGGCTGTGTCCCCACCCAAATGTCAACTTGAATTGTATCTCTCAGAATTCCCACATGTTATGGGAGGGACCCAGGGGGATGTAAATGAATCATGGGGGCTGGTCTTTCCCGTGCTATTCTCATGAATAAGTCTCATGAGATCTGATGGGTTTATCAGGGATTTCCACTTTTGCTTCTTCCTCATTTTCTCTTGCCGCTGCCATGTAAGAAGTGCCTTCCACCTCCTGCCATGATTCTGAGGCCTCCCCAGCCATGTGGAACTGTAAGTCCAATTAAATCTCTTCTTGTTTCCAGTTTCAGGTGTTTTTATCAGCAGTGTGAAAATGGACTAATACACACTCTTCACCATGTAGCTTTAACCTTCTTTGCCTAAATCCCTGCAAAACCAATTATGAATTTCTTAGTCCTCGGCAGGACTAAGAATGGGACAGTGACAAATTCATGACATAAACGTTTACTGGGGGCCTTCCTGGTGCTCAGACATCTCCCTGACCTCAAGAGCTCCCAGTCAGGACATCCAGAAATGCCCTCGTGTGCCCAGAGAATGGTGACATATGCTGGGAAGGCCACAGAGACTGACCATCGGCTGTGGGATGGGGCAGAAGCAAGGCAACGAGCCTGTGGAGTCGGGGCAGGCTGCCTGCAAGTTCATCTCCAGGGGGACCTGGGAGAATGAGCAGGAGTTTGCCAGGCTCAAAGTATCCAAAGGGCTCCACATGCTGAGAGAAGAGCTTGGTAAAGGTGCAAAGGCCAGGAAGCACTGCTATTAAAGCTACAACTACTGCTGCTGTTGCCAAGAATAATAATATCCCAACTAACATGGAGTGAGAGTGTTAACCATGTGCCAGGTGGTGTCCCAAGTGCTTTATGTATATTATCTTATTTGACCCTAACAACATTATTTTGTTATTACTACTATATCAATTATACACATAAAGTTCCAGAAGCACATTGGCTAGGTAACTTGCTTTAGGAGATGGACACACTTTGGAAGTAGAAAAGCCCAGATCTGAAACCAGAGCCTGAGCTCCCTGCCATCTGTGATAAACTCTTTTGGGAAAAGGGATAATACAGGTGGCCAGGTGTGGTGGCTCACACCTGTAATCCCAGCACTTTGGGAGGCCGAGGCAGGTGGATTGCTTGAGCTCAGGAGTTTGAGGCCAGCCTGAATAACATGGTGAAACCCCGTCTCTACAGAAAAATACAAAAATTAGCCAGGTATGGTGGCATGCACCTGTAGTCCCAGCTACTCAGGAGGCTGAGGTAGGAGGATCGCTTGAGCCCAGGAAGCAGAGGTTGCAGTGAACAGATTGTGTCACTGTACTCCAGCCTGGGTGACAGAGCCAGACTCTGTCTCAAAAAAAAAAAAAAAAAAGTGGGGGATAATTTAGGGCCTCCTATGATACTGTGTAAAGTCTGGGCTTCCTCTGGAGAGCAACGGGAAGCCACTGAAAATCACTAACTAGAGACAGTCACAAGCCCACCTCTGACAGGAATGCTATTCCAGAGCCTGCTCTCTGTCACTGTACCATATGGCCTTCTAACATGCTTGCCTCTTAACCTCCAGGAATTCTTGCTCTAGAATTCCTAGAGCAGGAGTCTCTCAGAGCACGGGGCATCTCAATGGCTAGCAGAGGCTAACAGCAACCAGAATACCCATTCCAGTGGGGCAGACAGAACACCACGAAATCAATGATCAATTGCTACATAGTATTAAGCACATCTATGAGTAAGGCCTTTGCCTATTTTAGACAAGTGCTATTTATGACAGAGCAACAAACAGTGACAGATTGCTGAGGCTTGCCTTCTGAAGACCCAATTTTGGAGAATTATTCATCTTGAAAGCACTTCTCTCCCCCCTGGTTTCCTCATGTGTGAAATGGGGGTGATAAGAATACCTACTATCATTGGGTTGTTGTAAAGATTAAATGAGCTAATACTACTCAGGCAGATACTGACCATGCTACAAATGGTAGTTCTTGATGTTGTTGTTCTTGTGATTATTTTCAACCCAGTGGGAAGAAGCTCGGCTTCATAGCAGATGACCTTGATCCAATTCCAGACTCCCCCACTTCCTAGCTGTGTGACTTAAAGTCATTGACCCTCTCTGAGGCTCTGTGGCCCCATCTGTGTATGAGAAATAACAATGCTTACCTCACTGGGTAGTTGAGAGGGTTAAATGGACTGTGAAATGCCTAGCACAGTGGCTGACATCTAATAGGTACTCAACAAATGTCTGTTCTCACCCCTGGAGTGTTTTCTGCACACTTGGCTTTTCCACTATGGCCAGAATCCAAAGAGGCAAAGGTTTATGTGCTTCTCATTGCTCCTTCCTACCAGGGGAATTTTCACAAAGGCAATGGGAGGTGGAAGATGTCTAAAGACATCCATTTCCCAGCGGGTAAGTCAAGGCAGTACAGCAACAGAGGTCCACAGCCTTGCAAACAGCCCTCGGGCCACTACCTCAATGGCTTTGGATAAACTGACCACCGAGGTGTGCAGCCGCAGATGCAATTAGCAACAGGAAGCGAGCCCGATGATTAGGAGGATTTGGTAATTGAATCCACCAAGGATAATGACACTGACCTTCCCATTTGGAAATAAACTAGGATTTGGCTTGTAAATGGCTCTGCAATCATCCTGACTGCACACCCAGCACTGTGCAGTGTCCCTACTCCGAGGATGCAGGATAGGTAAAGAAGGATTGCATCAAAGGGGTTATGGAAGAGCAGCAACATCCACAGCAGTGGCTGAGTTCACTCTGCTAACCCCAACCCAGCCAGCCTTGGGAAAGGGCAGAATTCCACACTTAGTTTCTGTGGCTGTCTGGTGCTCCTTCCCAAAGCATGGGAGCCCCGGGGCCAGAAGGCGTTCCCTCACAGTTTTCCTTTTTTAAGCAAATCAGGAACTCTTGGGTTTCCAGCACAATCTGTGGCACCTTTTAAATTTCATCTTAGGTTCACTGCTCCTTCTTCTTCCCTAAGCCTATTCATGTGTTCAGTTAGTCCACCAGGAATAGTAATGAAGCTAACACTGGGTGCTGGAAGACAATGGTGGTATGGGGAGGCCATGGGCATCCTGAGTGCTCTGAGTGGAGACTGGAGGTGCAATCACAGGGAAGCAGAAGAAGCCTAGGAAGATAGACATGGTCTGGAAAGAAAGAGCTGAAACCAGCATGAGGTTATCAGTGGCCACTGCAGCACTGCTAAGGACCACTCCAACCTCACCAGTCAGTGCATGGCACCATGCCAGAACCAGCCTCAGCATTTCTCTCTGTGCGGGGAAAGCATGGTATTTCCAAAGGACAAGACAGGCAAGCCTGGCTTCAAATTCCAGCTTTACCAGGTATCAGCTATATGTCCTTCTCTGCATTGCAGTTTGATTACTGGAAATGGGGACATTTCTATCTCTTAGAACCAAAAATATATAGGCTTTTATAGTGAAGATAAAACATACAATATGCCTAGCATAGATACCAAGCCATAGTAAGAGTTCAGTAAATGTTTATTTATCCTTGCTTAACAGACATAATTGGCACCAAATGGGACAATATACTCTTAGCCTCATAAGGTTTGTCTGCTTTACTCAATATTTACATAGGAAGTACGGTGTCCTCTTTAGGATTATTTCTTCAGTCTGACCCTGAGAAAAAATGCACTGTCCTAACTCCTTTGACTTCCCAGTTCCCATTGCCAGCCAGGATGAACAGGGCCTGACCATGTGATAATCTCTGTCACCAGTACCTGTATTTAATAGCAACGTGGGGTTTACATCTTAACTGTCATGTCTTCCGTGAAAAGCAAGCAACACGAAACAGGGATTATGGATTGTCTGCTGTGCGCATGGGAACTGTCATGGTAGACTCCAACTGGGCGGGCCAAAGGAGCATATTGGTGTCCCTGTTCAATTTTCCAAGAACTGAAAAATATGTCTGGAAAGATACAACAGAAACACATCTTTAAAAGAGCAGCAGTACGTAGCAGTAAACACTGAAGGCCAAGCAAACAGTGCCAAGCAAGCGTGGAGTTGTGGGAAAAGCGGTCATGGGCCTTGGAAGAGGCTTATGGGAGTCTGCAGTTTGAATCCCAGCTCTGGCTTTTACTAGCAAGGTATCCTGGGGAGCAGGGAGGGGAGAAAAATCTGCTTATCCATCTGAAAATGGGGAAAACACTGCCAACTGCTGCGATGATGACAGGAAGAATGCCTGGCACATAGTGAGTGCTCAATTCGCTGCTGGTTTCTTTCCTCCTCCTTTTTCTCATTTCCCCCTCTCTTCTAGATAACTGGCATTACTTTATTTGCTAATGAATTAGAATTAGTAGTGGATGACTTTTATCTGCCTGTTGGTAACCATAGTCCTCTGTATACATACATTTGTACACCATCAAGAAGTTGCTTGTAAAAATACTTTCAATGGCTTCTTACCTTTTAAACAACAATCACAAAAAGCCCCACCTCCTTGGCCTGGCATCCAAACCTTTCCCTATAGGCACTGACCCCAACCTGGAACCCCACCTGCAACCACTCTTCTGCTTAAATGCTCACCCACCAGGGTTCTGGGTGAGGTGGGGAGTGCAGTTCAGCCTTGGGGTTGGAAAGATGGTAAGAAAGGCGATCTGAAGGCAGTTACACCAACTTGACCTTAAAGCACCAAGAAGATTCTGCTAAACAGACTAAGATGGGAAAAGCATTCTAGGCCAAGAGAATACCATGTGCAAAGGCCTAAGGTCTCCCTACAGCAGCGAGGCATCATTCCAGGAGAACTCCTGTCCCCTCTCTACTGAGACTGTTCCCACTTCCCGTCTTCTCTTTACTAGATTCACGGTTGACTTCCTTCTCACTCCCCGCTGGACTCGGGAGTATCTCACCTTTTATACCCACAGTTTTCAAAGTGTGCGCCAGGGATCCCTGAGGGTCCCTAAAACCTTTCAGGAAGTCTGTGAGGTCAAAACTATTTATAACAATGTTACAACATCATTTTCCCTTTTCATTCTGGCTTTCTCATGAACTCACGGTGGAGTTTTCCAGGTTGAATGCAGAAGCAGATACCTCTATAAAGCCAAACGTTGAAGGGATTTGCCAAAATGTAAAACAATGCCACTCCATTCATTTCTGTTTCTTTTGGAAAAGTCATTATTCATAAAAATGTTATTTATGTTAAAGTAAGGGTTTATTATTGTTAATTTAAATAAGTGATAAATAACAATTTTAACATCTTTCAGTATTAATTACTAACATGTCAAATTTTGACAGATCTAATCCACATAAATGAAAACCCTCTGGGGTCTTCGATAACATTGAAGAGTAAAACAGAATGCTGAAATGAGAGAGTTTGAGCACAGGTGCTTTAGGGCATGCTGTAAAGAAGACAGGAAGGCAGGGAAGGACAAGGTATATAAGTGTTATTGGGCAGCCTCCTCAGGCAGCAATTTCTGCCCATGACTGGGATCCATTTTAAGTTAATTTTTGTATATGGTGTGAGGAAAGAGTCCAACTTCATGTTTTTGCACGTGGACATTTAGTGCCCCAGCACCGTTTGCTAAACAGACGACTCAGTCTCTCTGTGCCTTGGTAGCCATAACTCTAACGTGAACTTTAAAAGACCACCTTGCAAGGCGTTGTGACATTTAATGAGACAGAGAGAGAAAAACATGATGTGGGTTCCCTGGCATGTAGCAGATGGTCAATGCTTATAACTGAAGAAATGGACCATGGATCTGAAAGTGCTCTGAGGCACGGGCTGTAATGATTACCACATGACCAGAGCTGTTCCATCCCTGAAGGTCTTTAGCACCCATTTTCTTGTCACCAAGGCCTGCGCCATCCTCAACACACTGATTTGCAACCCCTTTCCATGAACCCCTGTTTCTGAGTGGTCCTGAGCATCTCTTTTTCTTCTCCTCTTCCCTTTTTTGTCCCTTACTTTCTACCCTAAGTTTTTTATTAAATGTTATTGGTCATAATTACTTAATTTTAAATTGTTAACCTACTCAAATCCTTTTTGGCAAGGGGGTGGGAAGGCATGACTGAATGAATGAGTCAGTCAACTAAAAGACCCCTAATTTGAAGACTGAAAAGTGAAGCGCCTGCAGCTAAAGTGACTCACAGGGGTCATCCCACTGCAGGTGTGAGAGGTGAGGCCGTGTGAAGCTAACTCCAGGGCTCTCCACAGTCCCCCATTTCCTCCTCCCACCCTGGAAACATCCTTTTAAATCACGTCTCCCTCCTCCACAGTGTTTGCAACACCTCCCGATTTAGTTTTCTCTCTGAATTTCATTAGTGTCCCATTTACCTCCTCCTCCTGATCTCCCAGCCGTTAAGCAGGAGGAGGCTAAGTTGGCAACAAGGCTCCGCCTCCTGACCGAGGGAGAGGGGAACTCACAGAGGAGGAAAGGGGCCCCTGGGCTGCAATGCCAGATTGCTGTTCTGGTCCACTGGGCTCGAGACAACAGACAGTAACTGGGTCCCATCTGTGTGTCAGGCACTGAGGGCTCGATGAGGAGCTATTCTTGCCCCAGAAAATCCCCAGACTCATGGGGATGAATGGATAACGTCTGTGCCATGTGGTGAAGGGACCTCACCCTCCTGGGCAGGCAGAATGAGTGCATGAAAAGTGAGCTAGTGGTGGGAGGAGAAAGGCAGTGGGGACATTCCAGGAGGAAGGAACAGTGTACGTGGAGGCTGGATGGCTTGAATAGTAGCATGTAAGCAAGTCACAATATGGAACCTGTTCAATGATTTGTTCTTACGCTCCCTTATTGAATCTTTACAAAGTGCCTGCCATGTGCCAGGCATCTTTCCAGATAGAAGAACACTGCAGGGGCCAACAAAGTAGGTCCCTGCCCTTGTGGAGCTTGTGTTCTAATAGAAGAAGACAGAAAATTGGCAATTAAACTTGTCTAGTAATATATGCACCAGGTAGAGACAGATGCTATGAAGAAAGGTTTAAGCAGAAAGGGGCCCAGAAAGAACTGGCCTGGGAGGACTGCTCCTTTGCACACAGTGGTCGGGGTGGGTCCCCACCCTCACCTCCACCCCACTCCACCTTGCCCACACCTCTGGGCCCCTGTAGCTCCTTGAGCAGCGAACATGCTGTTGCTCAGGGTCCTTCAAGTGGCTGCAGGGGGAGGTGAGCAGGCTGCTGCAGTCAAGCTCTTAGACGGCATTCGGACCAGTGTGGGGACAGAGGAGGAGGTCATAAATGCTGATGAAGGTGCAGAAGTGACTCAGTGAGTGTACACACAGCACAGAGCACAATGGGAGGGATGGTGGGAGATGAGGCTGGAGAGAAAGGGGAACATCCCAGACGGAAGAATCTGCCTGTGCCAAGGTGCACATTAGATTCCATCCTGCTAGACTCAGATTCTGCGGCCTAGTATTTTTGCCAAACGTCTTTCCTCCTCCAATTTAGATGAGTTCGATGGGACCAACTACGTGGAAGGCCCCCATGGGGGGATGAGCAGCCGAGTCTCTTGGGCTGGGCGTTGGGGAACCAGGGAGAGAAAGTCCCCGGTGAGAGAGGGGTTGAAGAGGAGGAAGAGGAGACCACGCTTCAGGTTTACATGGGGTGGAGGTCTAGATTCAATGACTTTTAAATTTTAACTTTCATGTCACTATTACAAGTGAGTATGGTGAGGTTGAAGAGTTCAGCTTTTATCTTACTATGCTGAGTGAGCCTTGGTTTTCTTATCTTAAAAAATGGGGTCATAAGAATACCTTATGGGGTTGTGGGAGTCAAATGAGATGCATCAATCAACTACTTGGCACAGTGCCTCAGTAAATGTGACCCCACTTTACCTGTCCCTCTAAAGAAAGCAAAAAAAAAATTTTTTTTTTTTTTTTGAGACGGAGTCTCTCTCTGTCTGTCACCCAGGCTGAAGTGCAGTGGCATAATCTTGGCTCACTGCAACTTCTGCCTCCAGAGTTCAAGTGATTTTCCTGCTTCAGCCTCCCAAGTAGCTGGGACTACAGGCATCTGCCACCACGCCTGGCTAATATTTTTTTACTTTTAGTAGAGATGGGGTTTTACCATGTTGGTCAGGTTGGTCTCGAACTCCAGACCTCAAGTGATCTACCCGCCTTGGCCTCCGAAAGTGCTGGGATTACAGGCTTGAGCCACCAAGCCTGGCCAAAAAGCAAAAAATATTAATGGAGCTCCTCAGAGAACCTCTGTCTCTACTGCAGAGCATTGATCTCAGTTTGTAGTTGTACACTTGTCAGGGTGACAGAAGATCCTACCTTTGTTTTTATTCCTTGTGATATCCCCAGAGCTTAACATAGTGCTGCACTCATGGTAAATCTTCCATTTGTAATTCTTTGTCGAATTACTAAATAAATAAATGATTAATCAGAAGTTATGTAAGGTCCAGACTCCAGCACTTTTTATTTGGAAGACCTTTGACAAGACAATTTCTCTAAGCCTCAATTCCTTTCCTGTAAAATGGAAATCATATCTAGTGTGGCAGAGGAAGTTACTGCTCCTAAAATATCCATGTCTTCCCACACCTCCTGGAATCCCAGAAATCAGGCAGGACCACAGGGCTAGTTCTGGCCAATGGGTGGTGTGTCACTTCAGGACCAACGCATTTAAGAGTCAATGTTCAACCTTCCAGTGGTTTCCTCCTCTGCTACAGAGACCAAAGTGGCCAATCATCCAGGTCGTACCCCTAAAATATGGCAGAGATTTCATCAGCCTGGTCGCTAAGTCACTAGGTAGAGCAAAGCTTTCCACCAACCTTGGATGGATATGTAGCATGAGAAAGAAAGAAATTTTTGCTATGTTAAGCCACTAGGATTCTGGAGTTAATTTATTACTGCAGCATAACTAAGCCTAACAAGACTCATATTTCTGTCTTGAAAGATTGCTGGAAGGATAAGAAAAAGTGCTTGGTATCTAGTAGTTCACAGTAGGCTTTCAATAAAGGCCACACTCCCTCTTCCCTGGATCCTTTCTCTGTTTCCTCAGCCTCCCTCAATGTGACCAGTTTTCACTTACAATTTCACTCCTCTCTGGACCATGCTCCTTCTCTAGCTTGAAACATCATTCCACTTTTCCCATAGAATCCAGGAGTTTTCTGCTGTTGTTTTCATTGCGTTTCTGCACAGCAATATGAGGAAACGCTTCCAGAGAGCCATCTTAGGCACTAGACCTGGCCTCCAGACCACCTGCCTTCTTGGCAGCCTTCCACTCACCTCCCCATATCCCATTCCCCACTGTGCCTCTGATCTCACTCCAGTTCAGCTCAACATATAGCCACCAGACTCTGGACCCTGCATCCTGGTCTCCTGTACCCAAGAATGACCTTGATTGGCATTGCTGCCTCTCTGGTCCTTGACCAACATGTGACCTCCTTGCTGCCAGCACCCCCATCACATACCTGCTGGATGCCCGATCCTTGCCCACCTTGCCCTCCCACCATGCTGGCTGCCAGCTTGGTTTCCAGCAACCGTTGCCACCTACCAGTCCTACTGCATCTGTTCCCGGAGAAGGCTACCTTTACTCTGGCCAGACCTCCTCAACTTTCTATGCTGCCAAGCCATAAAAGCCTCCAACCAAAAAACATGCAAATGTTCAGAGTCCGAGATTGCATTTCTCATCAAGGCCACAAATTTGCAGGTAATGACAGAAAATCAGAGCAGACAAGGGGACTGACCTGGCTCCATGTCAGCACGTTCTGAAGAGTCAGCAATGTCCGTGGGCCCTGCAGCCCTCTCTCCAAGGCCATTGGATCCTGGAGGATGGTGCGGGATCTTTTCTGTTGAAGCAGAGAACACAGATCCAACTGAGCGAGGTGGCACGATGCCCCAATCCTTTCTCACAGACCCTCCGCTCCAGCAGTCATTGCAAACACACACTATGGGAACATGAGGCTTGTTCCTGGTCCCACAGCAATGAAGAGAAGAAAGTGGGGTCCTGGCACCCTGCAAATCCCACACAGATGCTTCCTCTATGCAGCCTTCCTGAGAGGCTCGAATGTACTTCCTCTATTCTCCCATCTCATCTTGTGCTATGGGAGTAATGGTCTTGCCTTAAAATAATTGTTTACACACCTTTCCTTGAGTGAACTGAACCCTGCAGGACAGGGACCGAAGATCTGCCCTTTTTACAACCCAAGCACCCAGCACAGGGCTTGGAGCAAAGTAGGAACTGAGTGTTATTTCCACACAGGATTGACTGCATACTGTGAGGGGCATAGACAAGGAATGCAACATGGGGCTAAGGTCTAGGGTTAGTGGCCAGTGGCCCCCGTTAATAGTTCTATCACAGATTCACCAGACAAATAAGTCACTGACCTTCTCGAAATCTTACTCTCTTGCTGCTATGGTTTGAGTGTGTTCCTCAAAAGTGTTGGAACTTAAATTCCTCAATGTGGTAGTGTTGGGAGGTAGGGATTAATGGAGGTGCCTGGATTGTGATGGCTCTGCCTTGATGAATGGATTAATGTATTCTCATAGCAGTGAGTGAGTTATCTCAATCATGGGTTGTTATAAAGCAAGGCTGGCCCCTCATGCTTGTCTCTTTCACATGTGCTCACTTGCCCTTCCGCCTTTTCCCCTGGGATGAAGCAGCAGGAGGCCTTTGCCAGATGCCGGCACCATGATCTTGGATTTCTCAGCCTCCACAACTGTGAGCTAAATAAATTTCTTTTCTTTATAAACTACCCAGTCTGTGGCATTCTGTTACAGCAGCAGAAAATGGACTAAGGCACTTGATCTGTGGAATGGGTCGATCTTCCTGCAATATACCACATGGGAGTGTTGGAGTCACCTGGGCACAGGTCCTTACACAGAAGAGTTCCGGTTCTGGCCCAGCTGCGGATTGCAGCCTCTGGCAAATGACTTCCCCTCTCTAAGCCTCAGTTCCCTCATCTGAAAGAAGGAAATTCTGAACTGGGAGACATGTGAGGTCCTTTTTTCTGGCCCTAGAATCCTATGACTATAAATTTGATTTTCAGGACTCCGGGACAAAGGAGATACATGTACAAAATAAAGGTTTTTCCAAATGAAGAAAAGAAATTCTACCCTACTCAAAAGAAGGGTAAGGGGAGGTGCTAAGCTTTTAGGTCATTCGCCTCAGGTCATTCCAAGAGAAGGAATAGGAATTTGAATATAGGTCCTCAAAGATTCAAGGTCCCTGTACTTTTCCTGCCCCATACTGCCACACTCGCCCATAAAAAATACTACAAAATGCCTTATTATACAAGAGACCTATTAGGCTAAAGAATAACACATGAAGGATACACTTAGGCATAGGAGGTTAACCCCCCAAAAAGCCATTATTTGAGAAGTTCCCTGAATTCATTTTTCCCAAATAGATCTAGGATCCTAGCTTAAAAAACATTACTGTTTATTATAAGGTGAGGAATTGCTGGGAATTCCCACGAAAAACAAAATCCACTTAATAGTAAAATTTTGTTGTCTTCGTCTACATTTACTATGTTTCTTTATGGCAAATTATTTTAGATAAAGAATAACTCTATTAGGCAGGAACATTCAGCAGCCTCTGGCCAAGCACAGAGCATCCTGTTGGTACTCTCCGGAGACTGGCTCCTGAACTACCTTCAGGGTAGAATTTTTCTTTTTTTTTGAGACGAAGATTTTGCTCTTGTGGCCCAGGCTGGAGTGCAGTGGCATGATCTCAGCTCACTGCAACCTCCGCCTCCCAGGTTCAAGTGATTCTCCAGCCACAGCCTCCTGAGTAGCTGGGATTACAGGCACCCACCACCACAGCTGGCTAATTTTTATATTTAGATGGGGTTTCACCATGTTGGCCAGGCTGGTCTTGGACTCCTGACTTCAGGTGATCCATCCGCTTCAGCCTCCCAAAGTGCTAGGATTACAGGTGTGAGCCACCATGCCTGGCCAGGGTAGGAAAATTAATGGGCACAAGTAAAGTAAACAAGAGTTTGGGAGTAAACCTAGAAAAATCCTTATAAATCATTATATTCATTAAGATTAAAAATAGGCAGTACACTAAGTAGGATATGACTATTATTTTACACATTTCAAATAGGCAATAATGGCTATTACACCTTTAATTTTTATTACCCTGCCTTATTCATTAGAAGTTTACCTCCGCCTCCCACACACACAAACAACCCCACCCCAAGTTCCAAAGACAGCAGGAAATTGGCTTCCTTGGCTACAACAATGGACAAGGGAAAAGGTACTTTCTCCGATGTCGGGGCCTCTCCCCAAATGCTAAATGTCTGGTGGCTTTTAGGACACAGAGCTGTTAGCTTCGTCCCCAAGGGTCCTGCTGGGGTCCTAGTCACACAAGTGATATGCATGTTTGATGCTTGGATGAAACAGCCAAATTTCTTTCTCAAGCCCCCTTTTTTGTGTCTGGGTTATAAAATTCCATCATCTCTCCCTTCCCCTCATAGCTTCAGGCCAAAGCTTGTGACTTGGCTTCTCACCTGTGCCTTATCGTCCCTCCCCTCTTGAAGAAGCTGCAGAGCTACAGTTTTTACTCCTCTTCTGCCCTCATCCTTGCCAAAGCTTCAGGGAAAACCTCAACTCTTTGTCTTCAGTCTTTTAATCTGTTTATTTCCTTTTAAAATCCCGTCCCTAAATTCCCTTTTTTTTTCAAAGTACCTCCAGTAGGCAAAACAAAGACAGTTAATGAAACTAAAATGCTCATTTGTTGCTGGAAAGGTTTTAAAAGTATTTATATGCTAGCACTCCGTTGAGGGGAAATTGAGTTAGGAAGGGATTATGGCATTATTCATTCATTCACATATTCACTCATTCATTCATATACTGAGGATTGTTGCTGGGCAGAATACAATAATGATTCAGAAGCAAATCCTGCTTTTGGGAAGCTCATAGGCTGGCAAGAAAAACAAGACATAGCCACAGAGAACTATAATGTTTGGCAGTTTTGTAAGAGAGATGCAGACAGAACCCAGTGAGTGGACAGAGGATGGAGAGATTGCCATGGCTGACAATCATGGAAGACTGCCTTGCAGCAGACTTTGTATAAGGTAGGGGACATGGAGACAGGGCAGGTACTCCACATAAGGGAGGAGGGGCATGGGAGGTAAAAGCATGACAAAGAACAAGTGTAGAGCTCAGCTTTCCAGCATGTGTGAGCTGTGCAGAGGGGGTGGAGGACATCACACCCAACAAGAGATGTGGGCCTCAACAGGCTGGGGAATGTGGTCATTGTTCAGTGAATAACAGGGAGCCTCTGAGTGCTGTTGAGCAGAGATGTGACATAATTGGAGATCTGCTCTAGGAAGATGAATGTGGCAAGCCTTGCACGATATGAATTGGAAGTGGAGTTGCCTGGGGCAGGGAGCTCCTAATTGTGTGCCAGGCATTGGGCAGGCTATTAGGTGCTTTGATGTTATTTAGCCTTCTAAATAACTGCAGGAGGCAAGCATTATCCTTCCAGACTTGCAGATGAAGAAAGGAGACTCTGGGGAATCTAAGCTGCTTGCTCCAAATCCCCTAGTGAGGAAGCAAGGGAGACAATATCCAAACCCTGTTCTTTTCCTCTCTAGGCAAGTCATAAAGCAAGCTGTAACCCTGTGCATGACACCGTGTACCTGACACAACCGTCTTTCTTCTCCCAGTGCATCTCCTGCCTGTCCACCGGTATGTGGAGCTTGATCATTTCCTGGGCTGCCTTTCAGGAAGGCCCAGGTGGAATTAAATGCAGAGTGCCTCTTCTTCAGTTGCATTCCCCCAAAGTGACCACAGATCAAGGAGATAAGATGATGCCTTGAGTTAAGTCAGGTTCCAAAACAACAACACTGACTGCAGAGAATTGTAAAGGTAGCAGGAAACCACCCTCCTCTCTGGCAAGGAGTGTTAGTTTTTGTCTTTCCCTTCTCAGCTAAGCCGTGGTACCTGAAGCAGTGGACACAGAAACCCGGGAGAAAATCTTCTGGATACCCAGGAATCTGCTGGGGCCCTGAAGAATGTCAGTGAGAAACTCAGTGTTCCTGTGCTCTGGGCTGACCCCTTGTTTAGGGAAGGCAGCCCAGAGGGCTCCTAATGCACTTAGAACTGTACCATCACACCTGCAGCCTGGAGGAGATGACCTCCCATCAAGATGCCTACTATTAAAACTTTGTTTAAGGAAAATAAAAAGATAACTTCATTCCAAACATGGGACACAGTGATAGGTGTGTTCTATACTTGACAATCAAGGGTTCAGGTTTGCTGAGAGGAAGCCTGGCACAGTGGCAAGAGGTGGAGATTTGGAAGCAGAGTGGGGCTGAATCACAACTCATCCAGTCACCAGCTGTGCAGCGTTGGCCAAACCACTTAGTTTTTACATTTCTTTATTATTAAATAGGAATAAAAATAATGGACTAGAGAGAATAAGTACCTGACCCTTAGTATATACATAATAATGTAGAATAATTTCTTCTAGTCTTAAATGTTCAACATCATGGGCATTGCTTTCTCAGGGAGGTAGCTTTCTTCCTCACAAATTTACCAATTGAAGAAATGAATTTTTTTTTTTTTTTTTTTTTTTTTTTTTGAGACAGAGTCTCGCTCTGTCGCCCGGGCTGGAGTGCAGTGGCGCAATCTCGGCTCACTGCAAGCTCCGCCTCCCGGGTTCACGCCATTCTCCTGCCTCAGCCTCCGAGTAGCTGGGACTACAGGCTTTTTTTTTTTTTTTTTGAGACGGAGTCTCGCTCTGTCGTCCAGGCTGGAGTGCAGTGGCGCAATCTCGGCTCACTGCAAGCTCCGCCTCCCGGGTTCACGCCATTCTCCTGCCTCAGCCTCTCCGAGTAGCTGGGACTACAGGCGCCCACCACCACGCCCGGCTAATTTTTTTTTGTATTTTTAGTAGAGACGGGGTTTCACCGTGGTCCCGATCTCCTGACCTTGTGATCCGCCCGCCTCGGCCTCCCAAAGTGCTGGGATTACAAGCATGAGCCACCGCGCCCGGCCGAAGAAATGAATTTTTAGAGAAAAAATGCTGAAACTACAGCAAGCTATTCATATCCTTCAGCTAGCTCTTATGACCAGTGTCTTATAATTATTCATCTCTACAACTTTCTTTTCCACCAGACCGGGAGCTCCTTGAAGACAGTGACCACTGTGTCTTCAATTCTCAGCACATAGTTCTGTCTCTTTCTACCTCAGCTACCTTATTTTGAGATCTGTACAAACTACAGAGTCTGTAGTTCTTCTGGGATTTTTACGTTCCCAGCCTGGTTTGAAGAGTGACTTTAAGCAACACCTTTAGGAGCACATCCAATCTTCTGAAAACCATCTCATTATCACGTAAATTATTAGCACAAAATACTTCACCTTGTTACTCTGCTAAGAGCTCTGGTTTCTAATCCAAGCCGATTATATGTGCCAACATTTTCAATAACATCTTAATAATGCCAATCCTCCTAGGCCTCTGGACAGAATCAGACCAGGTGGAGAGATCCAGAGTTCAAAGGCATCCTGAAGGGGCATGGCAGGGGGGAAAGAAACGAAGCATCAAAATTGTATTCAAATCCTGGCTGTGCAGTTGGGACAAGCCAGCATAGTCCTGGGATCAGGATAAATGCTCAGTAAAGGTTAATACCCTTCTCCTGACTCCTGAGAAAAGTAAAGAAATAAAACTTGTTGCAAATAAACAGGGAGAGAAGATCCACCACATTCCTGAGTCCATTTAGAATATGGATTTTTTTTAAGCCTTTCTAAGGACTGGATGAAGCAGGTTATTTTATTTTAATTACGGCAGCTGCAGCTGCTGCTTGTGGACTCAAAGACCAACTTTCACATTAAAAAGGAAAAAAAAAACCATCCACACCCACACACAAACTCACCGAGAAACTTCACTGCATACACAGAACAGTATCTCCTTCAGAGAGCACGTCAGTGAGGTGGAAAAATCTGGAATGCCCTGCTCTAGACACTCAGAGCCGGGTGGAAATCCCTGTGCATGCTCACTCCCGCCTCTCCTCCCACCTTGCCTCCTCTCTGCCCTGAACGTCAAAGAGCAGCTCGTGAGCCACACAGCGTAATGGAATGTTTCATGGTGAGCAGCTGCATACTTTGAATGCACACAAGGGGAAATAAAGGCAGCAGATGGTTTTATGTAATCTTCTTATGAATTTTGAACTGAGAGTCCTCATTCATGAAGACCTGAAAAGGTTTTGTTGTTTTTTTTTTTTTTCTTTTTTTACAGGTCCTCTGTGGGTCAAGCCAACCAGCTCTGGACATGCCCTGGTGAGGCTGTGTGTGTTTGCCTCTGCCAGGGCAGGGAAGCTGGGAGGAGCCTGCTTGCCTTCTTCTGGCCTGGTTTCCACTAGGTGTCCTTTCTTGTGGTTCCTTCTTTGTGAACACACAAGTGGTTCTCAACGTTCCCAATGTTCATAATGGAAAACTCAAGGCAAACTCATGAATCCTTCATAGGCGTAGGTGTGTTGTGAAAATCTGAACCTTATGTTCAGTCTTATGTTTGAAACGACTGAGGATCTGTGCTATGGCAGGGACATCTGTCAGCAAGAGGGTCAAGGGGAACAGGTAGGGCAGATGTACCAGTGTAAGAGAAAAGACAACAGTTCCCACTTATAAGTGAGAGCATGCAGTGTTAGGTTTTCTGTTCCTGTGTTAGTTTGCTGAAGATAATGGCTTCCAGCTCCATCCGTGTTCATGTAAAGGATATTATCTCATTCCTTTTTTATGGCTGCATAGTATTCCATGGTGTATATGTACAACATTTTTTTTTTATCCAGCCTATCACTGATGGGCATTTGGGTTGGTTCCGTGTCTTTGCTATTGTGAATAGTGCTGCAATAAACATACGTGTGCATGTATCTTCATAATAGAATGATTTATATTCCTTTGGGTATATACTCAGTAATGGGTTTGTTGGATCAAATGGTATTTCTTGTTCTAGATCCTTGAAGAATTGCCAGACTGTCGTCCACAATGGTTGAAACAAGTTACATTCCCACCAACAATGTAAAAGCATTCCTATTTCTCCACAGCCTTGCCAGCAGCTGTTGTTCTTGACATTTTGATAACTGCCATCTGACTGGTGTAAGATGGTATCTCATTGGGATTTTGATTTGCATTTCTCTAATGATCAGTGATGTTGAGCTTTTTTTATACATTTGTTGGCCTCATAAATGTCTTCTTTTGAGAAGTGTCTGTTCATGTCCTTTGCCCACTTTTTGATCAGGTTGTTTTTTTCTTGTAAATTTGTTTAAGTTCCTTGTAGATTCTGGATATTAGGCCTTTGTCAGATGGGTAGATTGGGAGCTGAACAATAAGAACACATGAACACAGGGAGGGGAACAACATACACTGGGGCCTGTCAGGGGGTTTGGGGAGGGAGAGCATCAGGATAAATAGCTAGTGCATGTGGGGATTAATACCTAGGTGATGGGTTGACAGGTGCAGCACACCACCATGGCACACGTCTACCTGTGAAACAAACCTGCACATCCTGCACATGTATCCCCGAACTTAAATAAAATTAAATACAGCAAAAAAAACATAACGGGCTCTCATCTGAGAAAGATCATGTGTTTAGAGGATATGCAAGAACTGCCTGTAAAAGTGGCCTAACAGGAAGCACTGGCAGGGGAGAAAGGAGTTCTCAAATAGCCGCAAGTGCTAAAAAGCAGCCTGATGAAGTTTATGGTATCTGTGGAGAATTTTATCAATTTTCTGAAACTTGCTTTAACCCCTTCAAGCACATCATCAAAAATTCTGGGATTTAAAAGTGCAGGACAAACACAAACTCTAGTTCTCAACCACTGGAGTTGTCCCAGACCTCTGGGCGTCTGCTCTGCTGTGTCCTCGGCCTGCAAAGCCTTCCCTCCTTCCACAGCCACCAGACCCTCTTTTCTCTATCCTTCAAGAGCCAGTGCAGACACAAACATTTCCATGAAGCCATCTCTGTTTTGCCCAGCAAGCCCACCTGTACTCCCATGCCAAAGAGTCACCAGGCTAGCTGATTCCACCACTAAGTCCTAGGGATGACCTGACCTCTGCCTAGGTCTAGTGTTCTTTGATTTCTTCCTACATATTATACTGTCAGTGCTATTTCTAAAATGCAAACCTGACCCTCCTGTTCCTGGCTCAAAGCCCTTATTGCTCCCCTATTGTCACTGGGGGAGAAGAAATCCAAACTCTCCCCTATAGCAAGCGGTTCTTTTCACTGTCCAGCCTGGCCACCTTTCCAGCCCAGTCCCTGGCCATTCTCACCCCAGACCCTGTATGCTCCAGCTAAACCACAGTATTTTTAACACACCACTGGCTTCCATGGCTCTTCCCTTGGCCTGGGATGCCCCTGTACTGCCTGTCCATTAGTTTCCCTGGGCAGCACCCCATCATATTCTGGTGAAGCATCTCCCCTCTCCTGGGAACACTTTTTCCCACTGCTCCCACCATGTGGGTTGTGACAGTCATAGGTGCTGTGCGTCAATTATTTCTGGCTCTCTACTTTCCAGGTACACAGTGAGAACGTCCACCCTGATAGGGCCATGTCACTAACTGCGGTGTGAGTTATGAGCAGAAGTGTACCACTTTCAGGTGTTAGATTCAACTGCCAATACAAGACCCTCCAGAGCTCTCTTTCAGCACAGTTGGGATGGCTTGTCAGTCTGGGTCCCTGGGGACTACAATAAGCAGAAACCCCTCTCCTCTCACCATCTCTATTGCCCATAGAAGATGTGGAGTGTAAGACAGGATGAACTCCTTGTTGCTATCAATTCTCTATGATTTAGAGGATGATTTGTACCCAGCATGGACTGGCTGATCTGACAGATTCATGGGTCCCACGACGATTGTCATGGTCTTAAACAATCCTGCCTCACTGGCTGTCATTGATTGGTTCAGGGCTGGGCACCTTAACAAGGCCAAGTTTGTCATCATTCCAGACCCCGTTTCTTCCCTTGAGGAGACCAGAACCTGATCAAAGATGAACCAATTAGAATTCTTCCCTGGGATTTCTGAAATCAGTAAGTGAAGAAAGAATGTAGTATCTAGTAGTGCAAATGGTAAGATGCAAAAACTGAGAGCTGTTGGCGGCCATGTGGGTGTTATGGGTTGAATTGTATCCTCAAAAAAGAAAATATGCTGGAGTCCAAACCCCCAGTACTGCAGAATGGGGCCTTATTTGGAGATAAGGTCTTTACAGAGGCAATCAAGTTAAAATGAGGTCATTAGGGCAGGCCCTAATCTAATATGACTAGTGTCCTTATAAAAAGGGGAATATTGGCCAGGTGGATGGCTCACACCTGTAATCCCAACACTTTGGGAGGCCGAGGCAGGTGGATCACTTGAGGTCTGGAGCTGGAGACCAGCCTGGCCAACATGGCAAAACTACTGAAAATATAAAAATTAGCTGGGCGTGGTGGCGCTTGCCTGTAATCTCAGCTACTCGGGAGGCTGAGACAGGAGAATCACTTGAACCTGGAAGGCAGAGGATGCAGTGAGCAAAGATTGCCCCATTGCACTCCAGCCTGGGCAACAAGAGCCAGACTCTGTCAAAAAAAAAAGGGGGGAGGGGGAAAATTAGGACACAGAGACAGATATACACACAGGGAAGATGCCAGGTGAAGATGGGATTCACGCTGTCCCAAGCCAAAGAACCAGCAGAAAGAAAAGGCCGCGACAGATTCTTCCCTGGCACCTTCAGAGGAGCACGGTCCTGCTGACACCTTGATCTCACACTTTAAGCTTCCAGAACTATGAGACAAAACGTTTCCAGTGTTTAAGCCACTCAGTTTGTAGCACTTTGTTCCATCAGCCCTAGGAAATCCAGAGTGAGGAAAGCAGGTCTGGAGGGATGATGGTTCTGTCACTTCAAGCCAAGAATCCTAATGAACATTTTTATAATATTTGATAATGATCACGATCATCACCTTAAAGTTACGAAAATGAGTAATATGAACGGATCCACGTACTGGTGAACTGACTAGACTGGTAGCTGATGGACAAACAGGCCTACTGCTTCTAAATGCTGTCCAAACATGTCCCCAGAAGACAGAGACAGGGTCCCTCCTGTCTGGCTGCAACAGCCTTCATACATTCACACAGTTGGATCCTCCTGGTGTTTTCTTTAATCCAGTAACAGTCAGAATAAAATCTGAAAAGGATTTTCTTCTGCACAGTTATGCCTTTCTTCCCAATCCAAACACAACTGCATGCCTGGCCCCTTGAAATGCTCCAGAACAAAACAAGAAAGCCCAGCCAAATCCCTCATCGTGTTTTATGTTATTTTCTTGGCAGTACAAACTTAGGAACCCATTGTTTCTTCTGCCCTGTCCTTGGACTTTTCCTTCCCACATTCGCCTCTGTCCAGAGCTGCTATACCAGCAGCAAGGGCTCCCAGCTAGCAGAGGCAGAGGAGGAGAGGGGCACTCTGAGGGAAGGCAAGCTGGAACTGATTAACCATCTCAGACTTGAGCTGAAGGCCCCCTGAAGCAATTTACCAGCCTCCTGGAATAATCATTGAACACAGGCCCTCACAGGAAGAATGTGGCTGGATATCGGGGTATGGATTATGGGTTTCGTCTTGCAGAGCAGAAGATCATTGTTCAAGGTACATTTGAGCCTCTGGGACAGCCACCATAGTATGAATGAACAGAATCATTATACCTTGATGATCTGTAAAAGGCAAGATCCTAGCTCTTCTCTGAAGGCCTAGGGACAGTGATGATACTCCTGAGCAAGGTTTGATGACTACAGTGTTGTAGAGTTCACCGCCCCCTCCCCAAAGTAAAACAGGCTCTTGATTTTTCCTCATTTATTCTATCCAGGAGACCTTCTAAAACATGATGGTTTTATCAAGCTGCCAGCTGGCTGATCAGAGAAATTAGAAAAGAGCAGGAGTTTTCTAGAACAGGTGGGGGCCACCTCAGCTTTGAACAAAAGTGGGTGGGTGGGAGTGGGCAGGCTGAAAGCTTTGCCAGACACTTGTCTATTTGCTCCCAGATCCACTCCCCACACTGGCCTGCTCTGCTCTGTTCTGCAGGGAGCTACATTTCTCAGGTTCCCTTGCTGACTGGCTTCTGGGCAGGTTGGGCTAAAGAAAGTCCCTGACAGAAGATTGGAGATGAGCAGACAGCAGCCAGCCTATCTTCACCTCTTACCTTGTCTTCGACAACATCCCTGACAGTGGCCACATAACCCCCGTGGCTTCAGGTCCTGACAGTCACCCTACAAAATGATTCTAGCTCCTGCTGGATTACCCCAGCTTCTGGGATCTGAAACTATCACCTCCTCCCATTGTCCCTCCAGCCTTGGGGTGGTAGTCGTTGCTGTCATTGGTGATTTCTGGGCTGAAACACATACTGTTTAGCTTCTTAGCTGTTTTGTCAACTGTTTGACCAATTCTTTACATTAAATTCTCTCAATGGAAAGGTCGAGAGTGGTTTCTTTTTTCCTGCCTAAACTCTGACTGATAAGTGTGCTGAGAAAGACTCTGCAGGCAGGAGCGTCACTCTGTGGCCTCCAGGACAGTGAATGTGCAAAGACTCTCAGTGCTCGGGCTGGGATAAAGAGCCCCTTACAGCACTGACTGCTGCACTGAAGCCCAGGAGGGAAGAGTGATAGGTGGGGCCCCTGTGAAGTCTCCCTGGGGAGGCAGCCCTGGAAGGAGAAATGGGGGACACAAAAGCAGGTTTTTGCTTCTTTCCCCCGTAAGTCCTTTCAGCTTGCATGGGACTTTTTTTGCTGTCGGTTGATAAACTAATGTGGGAGAGGCCATCAGTAAGTCAATGAATGCCAAGGAGCCTGGTTGTGACCCTTCAGAAAGCTTGGCCAGGTTAGGGTGTCTTGAGGCACTGCAGGAAAGCTGGAGTCTAATGAAACTGAGGCAGACCAAGAAAGACACCTGTCAGTAGATTGGTGAAACACTGACATCTTAATGGGATGTGACTTTCTTTAGTCATGTCTGTGTAGCTACCTGCAACTGTAGAGGGTAGCATTGTCCTTCTAAACCCAGTGGGTGGGGAAAGTCATTCTTTATTGAGAGAAGAGGGGGTCAGGAATACAATGAAAAGACATTTTAGTGACTGCTGAGAGACAGGGCATCCTTTGTCAGTGAGAAAGAATTTGGATGTGGAAAAAAGTATTTATAAACAGACCGACACAGGCTGGGACTGAGAAAGAGACAAGGGCAAAATAAAGCCCACTAGAAATGAAGGGACAAAGACTTGCAAGCTCTCCATGGAGCAGGCCCCTCGGGTGGTGGGCCAGCTTCCCAGCAGAGGTCAGCTTCCCACTGTCAGAACAGGGGACTCTGGAATCCCAGAGCCAGGACACATTTGCTTTTTGCTTCTGCTCAGGCTCTTGTCACAGGTGGCCTTTTATTGACTGACCCAAGTGTCCCAGACCAATGTCACCCACAGGAACTGAAAGGACCACCAGGTGCAGAACAGCGGGGCTGTTAATGAACTGCCGCATGCCTCACCTCCCAGGAAAACTCTCTTGGTTCCAGGGAGGAAACCAATGCTGAGATTCCAGTGCAGACTTGGTTGCCACCTCGCCATCCCCACCCACCTTCTCAGACCTCACGTGCCCACCCACGCAGACACACGTGCTTATTTCTACCTTGGTGAAGCTGAACACATTTGTCAGGGGAGAAGCCAAGTTGGAAAACAAAGAGTCCTTTCTAGAGGCGAAAAAAAAACAAGAAAATTTGGAGGTTACATATGTTCCCCCACTTCATGTTTTTTTAATTTTAAAAAATGTCTCATGTTTTTTAATAAAAATTTTAAACCAGTTAGAGATTATAGAAAAATTGCGATGATAGCACAGACCTGCTATACCCAACACCTAGTTTTCCCCATATTAACACCTTACATTAGTATGGTTCATTTGTTATAATGAATGAACCAATATTGAAACATTATTATTAAACGAAGTCCACAATTTATTCAGACTTCTTTCGTTTTTCCCTAATGTCTTTTTCTGCTCCGGAATCCCATGCAGGACGCATTACATTTAGTCATCATGTGTCCTCAGGCTCCTCTTGGCTATGATAATTTTTTAGATGTTCCTTGTTTTTGATGACCTTGACCGTTAGTGTGAGTACTGGAAAGGTTTTTGTGGGATGCCCACTATTGGAATTTGTCTAATGTTCTTCTCATGATAAGACTGGGGCTGTGAACTATTGGGATGAACCGTCCCTTATGTTTTTAACCATGTTTTGGTTGCAAAAGCCATGACTGTACTCCCACCGGGCCTCTGGCCAAAAGCTCAGGGAGCAGCCTTGGTAGACAGGTTCTGCTGTCCCGGCAGCATCTACGCAGTCTCTGCTAGCTTCCACCCTCAGAAGAGCCCCCATAGTCGGTCCACAACCGACTTCTCCAGCATCAAGTCCTGAATTTTCTTTCTATCTTCCACACCAGATTTGCTTGCAGTTTTCCAAACATGCCCATATCCTTTCGTAGTTTCATGTCTATACTTTTGCTGTTTCTTCTGCCAAAAATGCCATTCCTCCCCTTGGCTAACTTAAAACTCCACTCAGAAGTCAGAGCCTAGCACAAACTCCTCCTCTTGGGAGCCTTCTCTGATCCACCACTCCAAACATAATTGAACTCTGTCTTCTCTGTGCCAACATTGTACATTCCTGTCCATTCTTAACCACCCTGCTTACCACCCTAGCACCCTTCAGCACTGGACATCGTATGTTCATTAACTTGTTTATTGTTTGTCTCCTCTGCCAGAATAGAAGCTTCATGATGTTGGTCTGTTTTGTTTATTGCTACATTGAAAGGACAGTGCTTGACACACAGCAGGTACTCAGTTATTAATATTTGCTGAATGAATGAGTGATACTGCTGGGGCATTTCCTACACTTTTTTTTTTTTTTGAGAGACAAAGTCTTGCTCTGTCATCGCGGCTGGAGTGTAGTGGTGTGATCACAGCTCACTGTAGCCTGCAACTCCTGGGCTCAAGTGATCCTCCTGCCTTAGCCTCCCAAGTTGCTGCAACTACAGCTGCATATCACCATGTTTGGCTAATTTTTTTTTTTTTTTTTTTTTTTAATAGAGATGGCGTCTTGCTGTGTTTCCCAGGCTGGTTCTACATCCTTTACAGTTATTTGGGCATGCATCTGTTTCTTCAGGTAGACTATGAACTTCTTGAGGAAGGACCAGATATAGATCCTGTTTAATGAGGGAAGGCTTGACAAAGAAGCTGGCATTTTAGCCACACCTTGAAGACCATTTCAGGACACACTGGTCATCCTTAGCCACTGTTCCTTCTTTCAGGACATTACCCCACACTCTCTGGAGGAGTATCTCCATGTGGCTGGAAGAGACATATGGTGTATTATGCAAGGTCTTCTCCAGAAGTTTAGAATCTAAGAGCTTCGAAGCAGTGGAAGGCCCCTGTCTTTCTAGACTAGACTTCTGATCTTGAACACTGCCCCTGCTCTATCACTGAGTGGTCAGGACCATCTCCAAGAACTGTCCCCAGTAAGTAATTTGATAAGGCATAAACGGCAGCAGCTCTGAAACCCAAGGAGTGGGCTCTAGCCTCTGCCTATGACTAGCTTGGGAACCATGGACAACCTCTCTGAGCCTTAGTTCCTTCACCAGATAATGGAAATAATATTAATACTTACAATGCTATTAGAGGCTTACTGTGAGGACCTACTGAAAAACAGATAGCAAATCACTTTATAAAAGTCAAGTGTGATCTAAGGCATTTTTTACTGTCATCAGCAGCAAGTATCCCAGGCCTCATGTTTTCTGAGCCCTGTGACATTTGGCCAATGACAATGGAGACAGGCAGTGGGCAGGGAGACGAGAGCCACCAGGTAGAGTTTTAAAGGCAAGTTACTGGGCCTTTGGACTAAGATCAAAATCAAGCGTGTAATACACACATCTAAGCCAACCACATGTTTATGGTACAATAGCTTTGTCTTCTGCCTGCCTCACAAGAGCCCTCAGGCTGAGGGCTGCACATCCACCTCGGATGTTTCTTTCAGCCCACCGGACTCACTGGGGTTGGGGAAAAGGTATGTGTTACCTGGGGAAACCCACTTCCAACCTTGGCTGGGGATTCTGCATGCTGATCTTATAACTTAACAAAAATGGAAATTAATTTTATTTTATAATTCTGCATAACATAAAAGAAAGAAAATAAAGTAAAAGGGACATGGAACCGGCAAAATATTTGTAGCAGGGAAGATAGAAGAGGGTTAATATTCATTCAATAAAGATCTGGTGCAAACTGATGAGGGAAAAAAATTCAGGACCACAGCAAATAAATTGCAAACAGACATGGCTAGGTTATTCAAGAAGTATGTTAAGTGAATGCACACATGGAAAAAATGTTCAGTTTCTCTAGTAATCAAAGAAATACAAATTAGAGCAAAAATAAAATACCATTACACCTAAATTAGTAATCCTTTTTTTTTTTTTAATTTAAAGGGCTGAGATGATGGGGAAAGGTCACTGGGCATTGAAGGCAGTCATTGAAGAGTATTTACTTATCACCTATCATGTACCAGCCATGGCTTCAGGCATTCTGGATAAAATAATCAGACATGATCTTTAGCAGCAGGGGGCTTACATCCAGGGCATCTACTTTCTGGCTGCGTGACCTCAGCCAAGTTATTCAACATCTCTGCGCTTCTGATGTCCTTATCTGTCAAATACAGATCATGAGACCTACCCTCAGAGCAGTTGTGGCAATTTGTGACAATTATAAATCTTCTTCACCTGCTAACTCATTTGATTCACCCAGCTCTGAAGCCTAAGTTAGACAGGGAACATTAGTCCTGGGTGCAACTGAATGTGAAAATGAATACTCCAAGAGGGGGCCGGGCGTGGTGGCTCATGCCTCATAATCCCAGCACTTTGGGAGGCTGAGGCAGGGAGATCACTTGAGGTCAGGAGTTCAAGATCAGCCTGGCCAAGATGGTGAAACCCCGTCTCTACTAAAAATAGAAAAATTAGCCAGGCGTTGTAGCACATGCTTTTAATTCCAGCTACTTGGGAAGCTGAGGCAGGAGAATTGCTTGAACCCAGGAGGTGGAGATTGCAGTGAGACAAGATCATACCATTGTACTCCAGTTTGAGTGACAGGGTGAGACTCTGTCTGGAAAAAAAAAAAAAAAAAAGAAAAAGCAAACAAAACAACAAAACAAACAAAAAAATAAACAAAACCCCAATACTCCAAGAGGGGGGGTTACTGGTCCAAGGTCATAGAGCCAAGGGTTCCAACCCCGTTCTTCAGGGTGCTGGGTCATGCTTTCTGTGGAGTCAGTAACGTGTAATGGGCCCTGAAGTGAAGCTGGTGAGGACTGTTTCAGATAGTACAGAGGCTAGCAGGATGCATGAAGAAAGGGCAGGTTAAGGCCAAGAGAGCATGCTGGGGCAGAGTCTTCAGGCACAGACACCCTGCATGGGCAGCCCCAGCCTGTGCCCCTCCTTTTCCTTACTTCTGAACCCAAACTGAACCCATCTGCATTCAGCAGTGACCACGAGTGAGTTTTCCATTTCTTTGACAGATGATTAGAAAAGCAGGAGGTGGCAGCTGGCCCATTTATTATCTGCTCCTACCAGGCACTCCAGGATGATGGGCAGATGTGGTGAGGCAGGAGCTGCTGAGTGCATCCCAAAACAATTCGCCATCCACACATTCAACAGGCACCAGTCCAGTGAATTGTGCTAATATTCAAGACACATTGTGTCCAGAACAGAGGGAGAATATAAAGGAATTTCTCCAAGGGTGATTCTGAACTCTTGTGGGTGAGCAGTGTCTGGGAGAATAAAATTGCTGTTTGGATAGATCCTCAGTCAGCCAGAAAAGGAGGTAAATCAGTGATCTGGTTGGAGGTTGGAACCTGGGCAAAAGCTCACCAGGACACCCAAGTGAGATCAGGAGAGTGGAGTGGTTTAGAGCTCCCTGCCCATGGCACTCCTTTGGTTAAAACTGTCCGGGGTGTACCATTGCCAACAGGTGAAATTCCAGATTCACAGCACAAAGCACTTCATGGTTTGGTCTCTGCCTTCCCAGGAACCACCCTTCCCTCTAGGCTTGTTGGGCATTTTTAGCTCCCCACATGGGCAATGCAGGGTCAAGCCTTTGTGTATGTACAGTTGCCCTGACCCCATTCCAGCCCCTCTAGAAGCCTTCACTGAGGCTGCCAGACTGAGTCAGACACCATGCCTTGGGTTTCCCTTCCCAAACAATGTTATTTACTTACATATCTCTCTCCACCACCGCAGACTGGCCTATTTCTTATCTAGCTCTGCATCTCAAGTCTAGCATGAACTCTGACCCATAGCAGATATGCATATATTCAGTAAACATGGACAGATGGAAGGTTGGGTGGCTGGTTGGATGGTTAAAGTAAATGTTTGACAAAGCTCATCTATAACTATACAGAAGATGGGGGCAGAAAGGGAGATATGAAGACCTGGGAGGAGGCTGCTGCAAAGGTCTAGACTGTGGAAGAGGCAGGGGGATGGGAAGGAGGAGGGGACTTGAGTGAGGATGGTAGATGAACTTAATAAAACCTGGTAAGTGCTGGCACAGAAAGGGTGAGAGAGCCGTGCCTGAGGCTCACCCCTGGTTTCCAGATGGAGCAGAATGTGAGGCACTTAGGCAAGACAGGGAGACAGGGACCCAGGTGTTAGTACTTCATATTGGCGGGGCAAGGCGGGGGGCTGTGAATGGGCAGAGGAGATCGCCAGTTGGGGTTTTATCTGCATAGAAGCAGGCCTGTGGGCCACTAGAGCCCCGGTACGTATTCCTATCCCACCTCCAGGTGGCCCTGTGTGAACCTTCAGTGGGCAAACCTTGGTTAAGATGGCTCAAAAATAGAGATAACATGATTCCAGCAAATAGAAGGCTCTCCTGACTCAGCCATGGTCTGGATCCTTCCAATGAGCGAAAAGGAAGAGGCCCTTTCAATAGGTTGTACTGAAGGGTGACATCCCTGAACTCACCTCCCACATGGCTATGTGAGGGGAAGCATGCAGTTACCTCTGCAGTGTGATAGATCCCAAGGTAGGTTGTTCAATGGAGTGCAAAGAGCACAGAGTTTGGAGTCAGGCAGACCTGGGTTCAAATATGGGGTTTGCTGCTCAACAGCCAAGTAGCCTTGGGCAAGTCCCTTCACTCCTCTGAGACTTGTTTCGATATCTGTAAATTGAGGGCAATAAAACCCACTTTGTACTGTAAACTTTAATTGAAATAAGCTTGCATATGCCTGGCACTTTCTTCCCTTTGACCTTCTTTTCCTCTGAACCCTTCATTCATCATTTGAACAATGGGGAGAAAATTGCTATAAAGAAGACTGTCAAGTACTTATTGAGTATTTGATATGTGCTGGGCACCCTGAAAGCTAGAGAAAAAGTGAAGGGAAGGTTTGGCCCTCTATGGACCTGAAATGATGAATGATATTGGCATGCATCCCCTGTATAGGCATGTGCATCTTATGTCAGTTCTTACTAGCTAAGAGGCCTCGGACAATTCACTGCATGGGGCTGAGCTCAATTCCTCCATTAGCTCACAAAGGGCCTGTTAACCTCTGTACCAAGGGCTGCCCTCAGGCTGGGATGAGATCACTTATGGGAAAGCATGGTGGGTGGAGGGTGACTGCAAGGAAATGCTCAGGGAAGGTCCCATGTGCTGCCTTCTTCCACGTCTGCAGAGTGGCTTTCCTGGGAGTTCTCTGAGGCTCCTTTCTGCTTTCTCATTTAAACACTTAATGAGTTTCACCCTTTTAAGTGACACCTGCTGGAACTGGAACTGTGCATATAATTGCTACGTGGGAATGGAGGTGGGTTTATTTCCCAGCGCTAGTGCTTCCCTTAGGAAAAGAAACAGTGCACCCATGAATACGTTGCCTGTGTCCTTGGAGTGGGGCCCGCAGTGAGCCTTTTCCCTGGATGCAGGGCACCTGGCCTGCGGGGTCTGGCAAGTAAGAAGAAAATATCTACTGAAGCATTGAACTTTCCAGAAACCAAATATCTGGCACTGGGCTCAGTGAAGCCACAGGGCCTTGTTAAAATACCAAGAGGGAAGACTAAAAATCCCATCAGAAGTCTCCCTGACTGGCCAGGCGCGGTGACTCATGCCTGTAATCCCAGCACTTTGGGAGGCTGAGGGGGGCGGATCATGAGGTCAGGAGATAGAGACCATCCTGGCTAACATGGTGAAACCCCGTCTCTACTAAAAATACAAAAAATTAGCCAGGCGTGGTGGTGTGTGCCTGTAGTCCCAGCTACTCAGGAGGCTGAGGCAGGAGAATGGCTTGAACCTGGGAGGCAGAGGTTGCCGTGAGCCAAGATATCGCGCCACTGCACTCCAGCCTGGGTGACAAGGTGAGACTATGTCTCCAAAAAAAAATGAAGTCTCCCTGACAAGCATTCCAGTAAAATTCTGAGAGACAGGGTGGCCCCCCTGCAGAGTACAAAGTGAGAGATGCAGGGTTGAGACCTGGGACGGATGAAGCTCCTGCTGCTGTCTTCCCTAGTCATGAGGCCTGACACAGCGGAGGTGCTCAAGATAGGGACCCCAGGACCTTTGTAATAACACTAATGATAATCGTTAGCATTGTTGGCAAGACTTTTGTTAATGACTGATCAAATGGAACTCAGGACAGGAAAGTTTGGGGAGGCAGAGAAATGGGAACTAAAAGCTGGATCAGGGGACAAGAAAACAGGCTTTAGCGTCAGCCTCCACACAGCTATAAATATATCAATATATGACTATAAATAGTTATACAAGCACATAAATGTATTTTCAGCTTTTCAGGTTCAAAAACTGATCACTGGTCTGTGGCTCTCTGGAAACGACTCTTTTCCTCATAATGAACACTCCCTCCTTCAGGCCCCCTTGCCCTCCTTTCTTTGAGCTTTCCTAGATTTATCTGAACTCTGGTAAGAATGAGGACTTTTTTTTTTTTAGCTGAACTTGTTTGCTTGTTTAGTTGGATTCCTTTGTGCCCTGATGCCTGAGATTCAAGCTCTTCCTTCTCTGCAGTCATACAATGCATAGGAGAAAGCCGCTGCTGCCCTGTAAGCAACGCGTCCATCTTCCAAAAGTGTCTGCATTTCTGTTTTCGGGAGACTTGATTTCTGTAGGAAGGATACTCAGGGTTCACGGTCCCTGGCCTATATGGTACTCATTTGGGGAGTGAGAGGCCTCTGATGCTGCCATGAAACCTCCATTACCTGATACTGTATGGAACAAAGGTATATAATCAATAATAACACAGAGTACACGAGTCCCCAGATTTCCATGTCTCAGTCCTGTAGCACAAATTGTAAAGGGAAAATGCACCTCGTTATTTGTGGAAATCCTTCGGAAGCCTGTTTGAGACATTCCTGCCTTCTGGTCGAAGTCTCCTGAATGCAATCTAAACTTTCCTTGATGGCTAAGGATCACGCACAGCTATTCTTTTCACTCTGCTCTATTACGCTGATGCCCTTTGTGACTACCTTCTGCAGGGTTATTTGCTCCTAAATGAAATGGCCCCAGCATCATTTCACGCTTTTGAAGTTTCTGTGCTCTCTCTTTCTCGCGCTGTGATCTTCTCCCTGACTGTCAGCACTCCAGTATCACATTGTGCTCCCTTTGTTGTGCTTGTGTCGGATGGTGAGCGAGCCCTCGGAACACAACTCTACAGCAGGACTTGGCTCACTGGACTCTCATTATCTGGCCACATCTGCGGCAGATACCAAATACCGGCTTTCTTAACACCCACTTCGACCTCCTTCCAGTGTGCTTTCTTTTCCACAGGGCTAGACAGCTGGAAACAATATACTGACTCTCTTGTGGCGAGACCCAAGTTCTATGGAGCAAATGCACCCACAGGATTGTAGAGGGCGGATGTTGTTACAGGAGGTGGTGACTATGCTTGGGTGCATTGCATCTTCCCACCCGCACAGTGGTGGAGGTGTTTGTTTATCTGGACAGCTGTGGCGTAGGCTCTGCTCTCTAGTTCCCGGAATGTTGAGTCCCAAGCACTGAGACAAAGGGGATTCCATTAAAGGAGCCCTATGCCATGCCAGGTACTTCTCTGGTTCTCTGGCAGCCAAGCTTGAGTCCCTGGCATTCCTGAAAAGTTTGCAGGCCACCTAATATCCTGTATTAAATCCTTTTCTGTTTAAACTAGACAGAATAGATTCTGTTGTCTGAAACTAAGAACCTTGACTGAGCCAACACCCGTCTGCCCCAAAACTGTAAGCTCCTTAAAGAGAAGAGATTTTTTTATGTGTCTTTATCTCCCCTATGCCCCAAACATACTTTGTGCCTTAAAGACCTGTACTAACTGGATGACTGAACTAAGACAGGGTGGACAGGCAAGCTCCTCTGGAGGCCCCACCCACCACTGCCCTGATGCCCTGCTACAGTTCTGCTAATGCCTGGGAAATCAGATCACCTGGCTTATTAAACTCTGTTATAAAGTAAACACAGGGCCTGGCATGGTGGCTCACGCCTATAATCCCAGCACTTTGGGAGGCCGAGGCAGGCGGATCACCTGAGGTCAGGAGTTTGAGACCAGCCTGGCCAATATGGTAAAATCCCGTCTGTACTAAAAATACAAACATTAGCTGGGTGTGGTGGCAGGCACCTGTAATCCCATTTACTTGGGAGGCTGAGGCAGGAGAATCACTTGAACCCGGGAGGTGGAGGTTACAGTGAGCCAAGCTCGTACCACTGCATTCCAGCCTGGGCAACAGAGTGAGACTCCGTCTCAAAAAAATAAAAAAATAAAGTAAGCACAAACAGATCAGTTGTGAGTGCGGGTTGAGAGGATTTCGTATCAGAAAAATCTGAAGACTGCAGTGCACGGCCAAATTGAAATGCGTTTTGTCGGCTCAGAGGCTCTTTTTCGTTTCCTGCTTGGCTAGCTCTCTGCTGCATTCCAAATAGCTGAGGGACTTCCAGATAATCAAAGTTCTCTAACCATACACACTGTTAGTAACTCCTTTCAGCCCCCTTCCTGTCCAGATGTACAAAGAGAATAGCAAAGGGAAAAAAGTCCAACACTTCCTTGCTACAGCCACCGAGCCGCTAAATCTCAGCAGTTCTGAATCATCAAACCTTGCATTTCTCATTAACTGCCCCTCATATGCAGCATTTTCAATTAAGCTGGGAGCACTGCTGTACTAATTATGTTATGATATTAGTCCCTGCAGATTAATATGCACTCACGGTTTGGGAGTGCTGTCTGAATTGTATTTCTCTATTTACCTATAAGGAAGCCCTTCCTTGACTTGTCCAGCTGTCCTGGACTTGGGGACTCAGGGGGATGGGACCTGTGAGGGTTAATTTCATGTGTCAAGTTGACAGGGCTAAGGAATGCCCAGATATCTGGTAAAACATTATTTCTGGTTGTGTCTGTGAGGGTGTTTCTGGGAGAGATTGGAGACCGCCCTCACCAATGTGTGTGGGCAGCACTCCGATCCCTTGAGGACCCGAATAGAACAAAAAGGCAGAGGGAGGGTGAATTTGCTCTGTGCTCGAGCTGGGAGATCCATCTCCCCCTGCCCTTGGACATGAGAACTCCTGGTTCTCGAGCCTTCCGACTCAAACTGGGACATATTCCACTGGCTCCCCTGGTTCTCAGGCCTTAGGGTTTGGGCCAGAACTACACCACTGGCTTTCCTGGGCCTCCTGGAAGGTGGCAGATCATGGGTCTTCCAAGCCCTCATAATTGCCAAACCTTCATAATAAATCTCTCTCTCTCTCTCTCTCTCTCATTCTCCTATTGGTTCTGTTTTTCTGAAGAACCCAGACTAATACAGGACTCAAGAATTAGGTGCAGGCCGGGCACAGTGGCTTATACCCGTAATCTAACACTTTGTGAGGCTGAGGTGGGTGGATCACCGTAGGTCAGGAGTTCAAGACCAGCTTGGCCATCGTGGTGAAACCCCGTTTCTCCTAAAAATACAAAAATTAGTTAGGTGTGGTGGCACATGCCTGTAATCCCAGCTATTCAGGAGGCTGAAGCATGAGAATCGCTTAAACCTGGAAGGCAGGGGTGGCAGTGAGCCAAAATTGTGCCATTCCACTCCAGCCTCAGTAACAGAGCAAGCCTCTGTCTCAAGCAAACAAACAAACACGCAAAAAGAATTAGGTGCTCTCAGTTGAGCTCTGTCTGCAGAGACAGCTCTGGTTGCAGAAGGACATGATACCATCAAGTCACAGGTGAAACATCACAGGGCCCTCTAGGTGGGGCCACATTTTATGTTTCCTCTGCATCTCCACAGAGCCTTGTGCTCATCAAATATGCTCAGTTAACACTTTCTCATCAAACCAGTCTTGAAAAGTCCTACTGAAGAAACACGACAGGAAGCAATATGCTTTTTATCAAAAATATGTCTCTCATCCATGAAAAATACAACCAGAAAGAAAAGGAAGTCATATTTGCTGCTCCATACTCTGAGTCAGACTCTTCCAAAATACCTTGGCTCATTTAATCTTCCCAAGTATCTTGTGAGGCAGGTGTTACCCTCATTTTATAGATGAGATGAACTGAGGTTCAGGAAGGTTAATTGCAGAGTGTGGGACCAACTTAGGAGATGGCAGAGACCTGGATGCATTAACTCAAGGGCCCATGCTCTGTCCAGTGCACCATCATTCATTAACTCTGGGATGGTGGTGCATTGATAGGGATGGTGCATCACATCCCTATCAAATATAAGACATGTGTCCCTGTGCTCAAGAAGAACAAAAGAAACAGTCATTTGCTACTAATAGTCACCAATCATTGACATTCATTCAGCACCTACTATTCCTGGGGCACTCTGCTGAGTGTTCTACATGTTTTGTTCTCATCCTAGCCCTGTGGGCTAAACATCATTACTCCATCCCAGGAATGAGAAAACTGAGGCTTGGGCACTCAGGTACAAAGATAGGAAAGACCACGCCCAGAGCTAAGGGACCACGTGACTTTGGGTAAGTCGCTTCAGAACTCTCCAGGCCTGTTTCCTCCTTCGAAAGGTAAGAACAACCGATTGTTGCAGCGATCAAATGAGCAGACGTACGTGACATTATACTGCTGATTATCAAAGGCTTTCCAAATGCAAGGTACTCGTCACAGAAAACTGTGGTGGTAAAGTGATCTAGAGCCAGGCCGCCTGAGTTTCGATCCTGGCTTTGCTATTTAATAGCTGTGTGACCCTGGGTGAGGCACTCTCTGTGACCGGCTTTAGCTTAGTTTCCACATCCCTCAGGAGGGTGATAACAGCACCTACCTCATAGAGTCATTATGAGGACTGAATGACTGCTGCCCATAGAATTTAATGCTGCTGTGCCTAGTCAAGAAGCAACAATGGCACTTGTGGATTCTCGGCACTTTCATGACATGGACTCTACCCTAACACTGGCTGGGCAACTTATAAATCCATCCCTTGATTTTAACAGGTCTGAGCAATAATGTGGAAAGGCTACTGGTAACCACTGCCAATAAATCAAATCCATCATAGGCCACCTCCTCCAGAAAGCCCACCTGGACTACGCTGTCTCATTGTGACTACTTCCTTGGCTGAATTTCTATGGAATTTGAAATTCAGAGAAATTGAGTAACTCATCCAAGGTCACACAACTAGTAAATGGTAAACTGGTTTAGCATTTAGTAATCAGTTTACTAGTAACCATTTACTGGTAAATGGTAAAGCAGGATTTCATTCCGGCCATCTGACCCCAAAGCTTGTCTGCTATGCAAGCATGGGAATCTTATGTTTTTTGCTACCTGGAAAGTTTCAGCATTAAATCATCTTAGCCTGGGGTCTTTTAAAAATAAATGATTCCATTAAAACCTTTCTCAACGGGCCCTTTGCATATAATTTTTTTTCTTTCAAGTTTTTCTACTTTTTTGGGAGTCAGCTTGACTAATTTACATTTTCCCGGAAAAATCACCTACCTTGCAGAGATTTTCAGATGTATTACAGTACCACAGCACCTTGTATTGGTGCAATTTTAAATCACATCAGTTGCTTTATTTCTTTTTTCATATATTCTCTTCATTTTAACATTAGAAGTCTTCCAGCACTGTATTTATTTTGCAGCACACAGAGCAAATAAGAAGCACACTCACAAAGCAGTTTTAAAATGCTGGCCCCAGTGATGCTGAGTGGCTTGAAAAGAAGGCAGAATGTATCTTTGATAAAGCACTCTTTTTTTTTTTTCAAGGAAAAATACCACGATGAGTTTGTTTGGATATGAAAGGGAAGGCCTCCTGGGTTTAGACAAAGAAGAGTTATATTGTTCTATCTAGGAAAGCAATGAATGAATCTGACAGTAGACTGCTGGAAGAGGGGTTTTGTGTGTGGGAGGGGGAAACCTAAAAGGAGGAAGACAGGGAAGGAGGTCCAGGCAGCAAGGTGGCAAGCAGGGACGGGCTGGCAGTGAGACTTGGAGAGAGTGGGAGGGACTCAGCATCCTGTAGCCTGTGTGTTGGGGCCTGCATGGCTGGCTTTTAACATTAAGAGACGTGGTCATTCCGAAGTTGGAGGGGACCCCAGTGAGACCACCAGGCTCGCTCCTGAAATCATAGGAGCTGCACATGCCAGCAGAAGGAAGAATGTTTGAGTCTGTCACACTCTAAAGTGAGGCTTGATAGTACTTAAATCACAGAGTCATCATGAGAATTAAACAAGGTAAAGCACTTTAGAGACTTAGCATGGTGCCCACTCATCGTAGCCTGTCACTACATGCTGCATGCATTTGTGCAGAGGGACAGAATCACTGATGATGTGTTCACATGTGAGTGTGTGTGTGTGTGTGTGTGCATGTGTGTGGCGGGGGCGGAGGTTGGTAGGGTTAAGGAGGGAACGCTCAGCCACCAGCCTTAAGAATCCCCTCAAGCCCAGATAGTCTCAAATCAACCCCCACTCATCCCTGAGCTGGTAAAAAACTAGCAAGGGGGTGGCAGGAGCCTGGAGTCTCATATGGAAGGTGGCAGGTGGAATCTGGAACTGAGAAGTAACTCCAGCTAGCTCCTCTGTGACCTGGGATTGTGCAGAGTCTCTCTGGCAGCCTAGCCATAAGGCAACCAGCCCGAATTTCATTTCTGATCCTTGCATTTGGGCCCCATCTCAATTAAGATCAGTTAGAAGTCAATTTCACAGTGGCTGGTTTTTTAAGATCCCTGAAAAGTGATAAGCTGGAAACAGGCAATCGCTTCTTTTAGGAGCAGAGGCCTTCCTCGACAGGGGCTCAGATGCTTTATTTATTTTGATTTGATTTTAATTTGGTAAATAATGTTTATTTAATTTTTTCTCTGATTTCAAAAGCAATGCATGTTTAGGAGGGAAAAACAGCTGTCATATCCCTCACCAGGCCTCAGACTAATGGTGATGTTTTTTTCCTTCATTGCCTGTGAGGCTTAAATAAATACCCAACACTGATGACAGATAGTTTCCAAATATAGAAAAAAATAAAAATAAAAAACCAGAAAGGTGGAAAGAAAAGAAGAAAAATCGTCCACAATCCCACCACTCAGAGACAACTACCGTTAACAGTTTGTGTGTGTGTTTTTCCTTCCTGTTATTTTTCTGTAATTGTTTTACATGGCTGAGATCACACCGTGTGTGATTTTACATCTTGCAAAAGACCGGGTATAAAATCACCATAAGCATACCATAAGCATTTCCCCCTGTCATTAAAAGCTCTATAAACATCATTTTTAACGGCTACAAAATATTCCATTCTATCAATGAACCATAATTTACCTAACCAATTCCCTAAAGTGGAGCATTTAGTGGTTTCTAATTTTTCACTCACATAAATAAAGCTGCAGTGAACACCCATATGGATTCACTTTTGTCTGCATTTCTTATTATTTTCTTAGGACAGATTCCCAGAAGTAGAATTACTGGGTCAGTCAAGGCATGCAGACTTTTTTGAGGCTCTTGAGTCTTACTGCCAAACTTCAGTTCCCAAATCTGCCCCTTCCACAGTGTGTGAGGTGTCCCTCCATGCAGGCCTTGATCTGATGTATTTTTAAACTCTGTACCCTGGGGAGGGAAATTGCCACTTGTTCGGGGCCTGGGGGCTAGGAAGTGTTTTCATTCCTCTAGTACCCCTTGGAAGCTCCAGGAAGGGTCAGTGGATTTCCATCCCCCTTTCTGCTCCCCTCCCCTTGCCTGGGGCTCCCCTTTTGTTCCTGGCTTCAGTGACTTTCATAGGGGCACTGAGGTGGCCTTGTGTGCTCCTTGTCCCCATCACAAATTCATGACACAGTAGGAGGCGGGGAACAGGGGAGGAGGTATCTGTGTTTCAGGGGTCATTTTTAGCAC